>NC_081372.1:60984972-61584972 GCF_030684315.1 Stegostoma tigrinum
CCCCCTTCCTCCCCCCCTCTCTCCTCCCCTCCCCCCTTCCTCCCCCCCTCTCCTCCCCCCTTTCCTCCCCCCCTTCCTCCCCCCCTCTCCTCCCCCTTTCCTCCCCCCCTTCCTCCCCCCCTCTCCTCCCCTTCCTCCCCCCCTCTCTCCTCCCCGCCCCCCTTCCTCCCCCCCTTCCTCCCCCCTCTCCTCCCCCTTTCCTCCCCCCCTTCCTCCCCCCCTCTCCTCCCCCCCTCTCTCCTCCCCGCCCCCCTTCCTCCCCCCCTCTCCTCCCCCTTCCTCCCCCCCTCTCCTCCCCCTTCCTCCCCTCCCCCCCTCCTCCCCCCCCCCTTCCTCCCCCCCTCTCCTCCCCCTTCCTCCCCTCCCCCCCTCCTCCCCCCCCCTTCCTCCCCCCCTCTCCTCCCCCTTCCTCCCCTCCCCCCCTCCTCCCCCCCCCTCTCCTCCCCCCCCCTCCCCCTTCCTCCCCCCCTCTCTCCTCCCCGCCCCCCTTCCTCCCCCCCTCTCCTCCCCCTTCCTCCCCTCCCCCCCCCTCTCCTCCCCCCCCTCCTCCCCTCTCTCCTCCCCGCCCCCCTTCCTCCCCCCCTCTCCTCCCCCTTCCTCCCCTCCCCCCCTCCCCCCCCCTTCTCCTCCCTCCCCCCCTCCCCCCCCCTTCTCTCCCTCCCCCCCTCTCTCCTCCCCCCTCCTCCCCCCCTCCCCCCCCCCTTCTCCTCCCTCCCCCCCTCTCTCCTCCCCCCTCCTCCCCCCCTCCCCCCCCCTTCTCCTCCCTCCCCCCCTCTCTCCTCCCCCTCTCCTCCCCCCCCTCTCTCCTCCCCCCCTCTCCTCCCCCTTCCGCCCTCCCCCCCTCCCCCCCCTCCCCCCCCTTCTCCTCCCTCCCCCCCTCTCCTCCCTCCCCCCCTCTCTCGCCTCCCCCCTCCTCCCCCTCTCCTCCCCCCCCTCTCTCCTCCCCCCCCTCCCCCCCTCCCCCCCCCTTCTCCTCCCTCCCCCCCTCCTCCCTCCCCCCCTCCTCCCTCCCCCCCTCCTCCCTCCCCCCTCCCCTCTCCTCCCCCCCCTCCCCCCCCCCTCCCTCTCTCCTCCCCCCCTCCTCCCTCTCTCCTCCCCCCCCTCCTTCCTCCCCCCCTTCCTCCCCCCCCCCTCTCCTCCCCCCCCCCTCTCCTCCCCCCCCCCTCTCCTCCCCCCCTCTCCTCCTCCCCCCCTTCCTCCTCCCCCCCTCTCCTCCCCCCCCCCTCTCCTCCTCCCCCCCCCCCCTCCTCCCCCCCCCCCCTCTCCTCCCCCCCCCCCCCTCTCCTCCTCCCCCCCCCCCCTCTCCTCCTCCCCCCCCCCCCTCTCCTCCTCCCCCCCCCCTCCCTCCTCCCCCCCCCCCCCCCTCCTCCTCCCCCCCCCCCCCTCCTCCCTCTCTCCTCCCCCCCCCTCCTTCCTCCCCCCCCTTCCTCCCCCCCCCCCTCTCCTCCCCCCCCCCTCTCCTCCCCCCCCCCTCTCCTCCCCCCCTCTCCTCCTCCCCCCCTTCCTCCTCCCCCCCTCTCCTCCCCCCCCCCTCTCCTCCTCCCCCCCCCCCCCCTCCTCCCCCCCCCCCCTCTCCTCCCCCCCCCCCCCCTCTCCTCCTCCCCCCCCCCCCCTCTCCTCCTCCCCCCCCCCCCTCTCCTCCTCCCCCCCCCCTCCCCTCCTCCCCCCCCCCCCCCTCCTCCTCCCCCCCCCCCCCCCTCTCCTCCTCCCCCCCCCCCCCTCTCCTCCTCCCCGCCCCCCCTCTCCTCCTCCCCGCCCCCCCTCTCCTCCTCCCCGCCCCCCCCTCTCCTCCTCCCCGCCCCCCCTCTCCTCCTCCCCGCCCCCCCTCTCCTCCTCCCCCGCCCCCCCTCTCCTCCTCCCCGCCCCCCCTCTCCTCCTCCCCGCCCCCCCTCTCCTCCTCCCCGCCCCCCCTCTCCTCCCCCCCGCCCCCCCTCTCCTCCTCCCCCCCCCCCCTCTCCTCCCCCTTCCTGTCTGTCTATCTGTATCTCAGCCTTGACTATATGCAAGGACTCTGCCCGCATGGCCCTCTTTGGCAAGGAGTTCCTCAGCCTCCTAACCATCTGAGGAGAATTTTCTCCTTCTCCTAACTCGGTCTTAAATTAGTGCCCTTTGATTCTGAGATTATGGCCTCTGCTCCTACATTCTTCCATTTGTTTGTCCTTTTGTGTTGCCGATTTTACACAGCTATTTTCCATTTTCACAGAAGTGTTCATTTGTTCTGCCTTCCAAAATAAACTGCCTCATATTTTTGAGCATTATAATCTATTTGCCAACATTTTGTTCATTTACTCAGTGTCACATATCTCCCTGTACACTGCTTGTTTCCCTGTTGCACCCTACCTTTCCACTTATTTTTGAGTCATCTGCAAATTTGACAACAGTACATACACCTCCTCCAAATTAATATCGTAACCAGCTGAAACCCCAGCATTGATCCCTGTGGAACTCTACCAGTCAGGGAACACCAACCTGAAAAAGAACCCATTATCCCACTCCCTGTTTTCTGCCCCTTCACCAATTCTCTATCCATGACAAAATGCTACTTCAGCACAGTGGACACTTTTGACTTAACCTTTTGTGAGATCCACCTTGTACAAATGGCTTATGGGAACCCAAACACAACAATCTACTGGTTCCTCTCTATCCACCCTGGTTAACAGTTCCTTGCAAAACTAATAAATTTGACAGATGTGACTTCAATTTCATGAAGCTATGCTGGCTTTGCATTAACTGATCATAATTATCCAAAAGTTGCTATTATTTCTTTAACATTTGATGCCATGTTCTGTTTGTTGAAACCTGTCTGTTTCCAGGTGCTAATCCGAAGGCCAAAACTGTAAGTGGACGCACTGCTCTCCACATGGCTGTTGTCATGGCCAGGTCTGAGTGCCTTGACCAGCTGCTGCTTCATGGAGGTGAGGCTGAAGACCCTGATGGTAATGCTGAGTCGTTGATGAGTCTGGCTCATATGACAGGACACCAGGGCAACGTGAGCAAGCTCTTCCAAGTCCAATGGATGAGACGGAAAACTGGCGTGAAGACTAATTCCCTCATGGACAAGTCAGTTCTCTTTGCTCACCAAAAGTTTGACTCCACATTGAAGACTTGGCACAAGGGCACTTATGGCACGGTCTACATGGCCAACCTGGTGAAACCAGGTGAGCCACGAGCTGCCACTAGTAGTGTGCAGAAGAGCCTAGTCCAGAAAAACCGACCCACCAGCATTGTCAGGCTGTCCGGGCACAGGAAAAGCAGTAAACAAACCCCAAAGCCCAATCCGATCAAAGTTATAAGTGAAGCACAGGTTGGCATATTAACCACACAGTCCAGTGATAGTTGGCAGAAAGAGGCTAATAGCACCAATTCTCAAGTAAACAACAAAGACTCCCTCAGGCAAGATGCCTCCTTGTTAGCCAATGTAAAGTTCAAACCCAGCAAAACAAAACCTCGAGAGGTCGGGCAGGCCAACCCATCTTAGCTGAGGTAGAGTGGGGGCAGTGGCAGAATGAAGGGTGAGGGGCAGAGCAAGGACAGATCTTGGCAATGGGTTGCTAGAGGGGGGAGATGATGAAGGAAGGTGGGAGAGAAGGTGATGCCACTGCAAGGAGAGCTAGGGAGGAGGGAGGGGGATAGGATTGAGGAGAAGTGGGAGACTGATGGGAGAGTGGGGAAAGAAGGATGTGAGGAAAGCTTGGGAACAGAATGGGGGGGGATGGAGTATCAGGGAAATAGGAGGATGGCAGAATGGGAGGGATGAGTGGGAGGGAAAAGTGAAAAATGGGGGAGACTACAGAGTGGGGTGGAGAAGAAGTGAGAAGGAGAGGGAGGATTTATTTGGAAGGATTATGGAGGAGGGAGGGGGATAGTGTATGTTCTTCTGGGCTGCCATGTGTTGATTGGTAAATGGCTTAGTACAGTGCAACCCCTAGTTCCAAGAGCCATGGAACCACATCCCCACCGAGGCCATTTCTCTGCCCAGGTCCATCGCTACCTGTTCAATTACAGATGGAGGGGACAGGCTACCAAAATGCTGCCACCACATACCCAGTCCTTTGACATTGAGGCTTCAACAATAAAATAAACCATAAACAAAAGCCTCAGGTCAGCTTCTTTGATCTTTGTGGATTTACACTTCAAGCAAGATGAGAATGTGCAATGTAGAAAAATCTGACTACAACTGTACAAGGTGCTGTGACTCCATCTGCAGTATTGAGAAGTTCTAGTCTCCATATTTAAGAAAATATATAATTTGATTGGAGGCAGTTCAGAGAAGGCTCATTAGGATAATCCCTGGTATGGAGGGACTGTCTGTCTTATGAAAGGAGGTTGAACAGGCTGGGATTTTACGCACATGGAGTTTAGAGAATGACTGGTGGTCTCATTGAAGTACACAAAATTCTCCAGGGGCATAAAGGGTAAACGCTGAGAAGATGTTTCACTTTATGGGAGAGTTTCAGACCGGAGGACAAAGTCTCAGAATTAAGGGGCCCAATCTAAGACTGAGATGAGGAGGAATTTCTTTTCGAGGGTTGAGTTGTACAAAATGCGGAGGAATGGAATTGTGGGAGATATAGCAGTTTGCACCGGAAATTGGGTTGCTGAAAGACAACAGAGGGTGGCAGTTGATGGGAAATGTTCATCCTGGAGACCAGTTACTAGTGGTGTACTGCAAGGGTCAGTGTTGGGTCCACTGCTGTTTGTCATTTTTAATAAATGACCTGAATGAGGGCGTAGAAGGATGGGTTAGTAAATTTGCAGATGACACTAAGATAGGTGGAGTTGTGGAGAGTGACAAAGGATGCTGTAGGTTGCAGACAGACAAAGATAAGCTGCAGAGCTGGGCTGAGAGGTGGCAAATGGAGTTTAATGCAGACAAGTGTGAGGTGATGCACTTTGTTAGGAGTAACCGGAAGGCAAGGTACTGGGCTAACGGTAAGATTCTTGGTAGTGTAGACGAGCAGAGAAATCTCGGTGTCCGTGTACACAGATCCTTTTAAGTTGCCACCCAGGTTGACAGGGCTGTTAAGAAGGCATACAGTGTTTTAGCTTTTATTAATAGAAGGATCAAGTTCCAGAACCAAGAGGTTATGCTGCAGCTGTACAAAACTCTGGTGCAGCTGCACTTGGAGTATGCGTACAGTTCTGGTCACCGCATTATAAGAAGGATGTGGAAGCTTTGGAAAGGGTGCAGAGGAGATTTGATTTACCAGGATGTTGCCTAGTATGGAGGGAAGGTCTTACGAGGAAAGGCTGAGGGACTTGAGGCTGTTTTTGTTAGAGAGAAGGTTGAGAGGTGACTCAATTGAGATATATAAAATAATCAGAGGGTTACATAGGGTGGAGAGGGAGAGCCTTTTTTCTAGGATGGTGACAGCGAGCACAAGGGGGCATAGCTTTAAATTGAGGGGTGAAAGATATAGGACAGATGTCAGAGGTGGTTTCTTTACTCAGAGTAGTAAGGGAATGGAACGCTTTGCCTGCAACGGTAGTAGATTCGCCAACTTTAGGTACATTTAAGTCGTCATTGGACAAGCATGTGGACGTACATGGAATAGTGTAGGTTAGAGGGGCTTGAGATTGGTACGACAGGTCGGCACAACATCAAGGGCCGAAGGGCCTGTACTGTGCTGTACTGTTCTATGTGTCTCTTTGGAATTCATTGCCACAGAGAGCTGTGAGGGCGGAGTCCACATGTATATTTAAGGCTGAGGCAGATTGATGTTTGATTAGGAAACAAATGAAGGTTTATGGGGTAAGGGCAGGTAAGCGGACGAGACATGTTGGATTAGCCATGATCCTATTCAATGTAGAGTAGGCCTGAAGGATTAAAAAAAATTTACTTCTCTTACTACTTCATATGGTCTTTTAATGTCTGGATCAAGTCCATTCATCTGCTTCCCTCTCACAGACTACAGTGTACAGATTTGTAAATATCCCAACATCCTGCAACAGTCTAAATTAGAAATGATCATATTATTCACCACATTCATTGAACATGACATACAGGAGTCAGTCAATGTGTCACATTTAAACAGATGGTTAGATGATGATTGTCAATGAATTCTATCAGAAAATTCTACTTTCAGACCTAAGTGTCTCCAGTTGATATTATTCTTCAGAACCAGCAGTTGCAGCTTCATTCATTAAAGCTGAGCTCAGGATCACAGTCACAGATTTGTTGTGATGTAGGAGGCAGCCATTCAGCCCATTGTGTCTATGCACGTTCTGATGTAATGCCAAACCTCTGCTTTTTTCCCATAACACTCGCACATTGAATAGATATTGTTGGGGTCAGAGAGAGATGAGCTATAGCAGGATGTGTGGAAGAATTGGTCGAGAAATCTGGCGAGGCCCACTGTGATGCCATCTTTTATGCTGTTCACAGTGAGGGGAGTTTCTCAAAAGGCAGCAGTGTGTTGCCAATTAGGGGTGACTTTTTGCTTAAGTCTTCTTAACAGCGCAATTCACCTCATTAACATTCAGGTTCCTACGTTAGCAAACTCATCAAACAAGTGTGACATTGAGAAAATGTGACCCGGAAACCAGGGCAAGTACCTAATGAATTCAGTTTGCTACTTGCTCCAAAGGAATTCATGTTGGATACAGCACTGACAACTCAGGCCACATTCCATGGACAGTGACCACATGTTATCCCACAAACAGACAGTGGCATCCAACACATACCAAACTTTCAGAACCTTCAAGGTACATCTCTGAACCACTTAACAGAATGTTTCTGCACTTCCATGTTGCAACTTAGGCTGCAAGGGAAGGTGATGGGCTAATGGCATCACAGGCACCCTGATAATGTTCTGGGGACCTGGGTTCAAATCCCACCATGGCTGATGGTGGAATTTGAATTCAATGAATACCTGGAATTAAGAATGCATTGAATCCATAAGTCCATTGTCCATTGTCAGAAAAATCCATCAGGTTCACTAATGTCTTTTAGGGAAAAAAACTGCCATCCTTACCTGGTCTGGCCTACATGTGACTTCAGACCAAGAGCTATGTGGTTGACTCTTATCTCTTATCTCATTCCTCTGGGCAAAGGGGGATGGTCAATAATCATTGTCTAGCCAGTGACGCCCTCATCCCGTGAATGAATAAAGAAAACTTACAACTGGCATCACAATGTTGCAACAAGGGTACTGTGCACTCAGGGACACACACACACATCTCATGGACTGGGCCAGACTGCACCTCTAAGCACTCTGCATACTGTCACAGCACACGCTCAATCTGAGCCTATCTGGATGCTCGTTCCATCCCTACCTTGCTTTTTTGAGCTTTGCTCCTTCCTTCAGAGATAACAGCAATCTGGGCCTGGTATCTTGTCTTGCTGTTTAGTGCTTGGGCACAGTCAGTCAGCCACTTGGTCTGGTCAAGTCAGGATCATCTCCTTGCAACAGGGAAAGAGCGGAATGTCAGGCAGCCCACAATCCGTTTTCAGTATTTCCACCCTACAGGGCTGTTTCCCACCTGGAAAGAGTGTGAGAGAGCAAGACAGGGGTAATGGGAGATGTAAGTGGGTGGCACAGCTGTTACTGTGGTGCAGGTGGAGGATTTTTCTGACCGAGTGAGTACATAGCACAGAGGGTATGCACGGTAAGTAGCGACAGTGTTTGGGGTGGGTGAGAGCAACAAAGGCAAGACGTTGCAGGCAACAGAGGGAGTGATAGAGCAGGAGCCTTTGTGGGAGGTGGGTCAATAAGAGAAAGACCGAGTGTCAGGCGTTGGAGAGAAAATGGTAGCACTTACACTGACAGAGTGGGGAAGGACATACATCTTCCTACAGTGCTGGGCATTCCTTCAGATGGGTGAGACTGCTGTAACCCGGGTGGCAGCTTCAGACAAGGCTGGCATAGTCTGGTGTCTTACTCCCCTCCACACATCCTGGGGGATGAGCAAATCCTGCCTATGTACCACCCTGTCCAGCATGAACTCCAGGTCTCCACTGTCGAAGTGGGATGTGATTCCACTCTGCCACTGTTCCATGAGAGACTCTGCAGGGGCATGATAAGTAGTTAGTGAGACAAACTTGGTAAATTTGGCCTCATGGAGAACAACTTGCCAAAAAGCTTGATGCAACTCAGACTTGGCCAAAAATGTAAAATACAACCCACTGTCAAGTTAAATATCATCCAAAGTCCTCATGAATTGCCTCACTTGAACCTGCCCTCACCACAGTATCATGCAGTTCATTCCAGACATTAACTATTCGCTTGGAGACCATTTTCTCTCACCTCATTTTCGCTTCTTTGGCGAATCACTAAAACTGTGCCCTTTGGTTCTTGATCTTACTACCAGTTCAATCTGTTTATGATTGAATGCATTTTCTTTTTATCCACTCTTCCTCCAACTGCTCATTATTTTGAAAACTTCGACCAAATCTCTCCTCAGCCTTCTCCTTTCCAAAGAGGACAGTCTCAACTTCTCCAATCTCTCTTCAAAATGTAGTGTCTCATTTCTGGAACTATTGTCATAAATTAATAAACAAACACTTTGTGGTTAATCTTGCACTAGCTGAAAGGGTAAGTCATCAGTTGCCCTGAATAGGTCAGTGAAAAAGATAATTTGCATTCTACATCATTGTACCCAAGGCATCTAATCCAGCCAGAGAGGGCTGCCTTCACATTGCATTCAATCCCCTACAAGTTCCAAGCAGGATTATGTCAGTCTAAAATTCTGTCAGTGTTCCCTGCTTTTCTAGAACTGCTTTAAAGAAGAACATATTAGCTTGGTAATTCCTACACAATAACATGCATGCTTTATGTCGTTAACCTTACCCCCTCTGTCCAACAGGGTCAATTACCCATTGCCTTGAACAAGCAACTGATCATTTCCTATAGCGCTTCACGTTAAAATACAAAGGGTAAGCAGCACAAACTTTCACAGATATGAGTGAGTTTTGGGAATGTCAGTTCTTATATTGTTCAAATTGTGAAGGAATGTGTAGTGATTGTAATGAGGTCAGCCAATTGGACTTCACAGAATGCAAGTTCCCTGATTGAAGATGATGTTATTCTAGTCCAATCAGGGAGCCCTGGCTTTACAGGTAAAAAGGGGACCGTCAGAGATTCTGACACACTGAGGGCAACTCTGCAGAAGTAGTACTAAAGCCAAGGACTGCTCATGTGTAAGTAAAGGGTGACTTGGGGATGAGATACTGGCCGCTGTGCAGTTATTTCAGGACAGTGAGGTGAGGGTCAGCTGCTACAGCACTGCCCTTTTAGTGGCATAGTAACTCAGATTGGATCATAGTTAGAAAATATGATACCCTCAGCTCCTACTCAGTACCATGCACACTTACTGCATCCCTAGTAGCCACACCCCTTCAGCATTCACTTTGCCCACAGCATCGTTTCCTCAGCATCCACTATGCCCTCAGAACCAATTGTACTTCAAGCACACACTATGCCCAGTACCTTCTTTATCCTCAGCATCCACTGTATGTTCATTGCTGTCTTAGTGATCCCTATACTCTCAATGCTGCATAAGGCACCCACTGTTACTACTGTGCTCAGTTTCCACAGAACCCAATCTCCATTACGTACTTGTAAACCAGGATCCACTGTGCCATTAGTCCACAGCCACTGTTACAGATAAAGAGGTCTTTGGCTGAAAACTGATGTTCCTTATCCTGAAAGTTTTGACATTTCTCCCACTTTACTTCGCAGTTGTCATGAAAACTTTTTGCTCTAAACTTTTTACTGCTATTTAATAACTTTCAGACAGCCAGATGCTGTGAAACCTCTGGGAGTTCCCCTATGATTTAAATGATGACTTGCCAGAGGTATATCAGGACAGAGATGTGAGCAGTTACACACTTGCTATTTCAGTTCAGAGATAGAGACCCAAACAATCCAAGTTGTGCAGTTGCAGGAAACCAATCTTCACCAACCGTTCCAAGACAAAGTATAAATAATGCTTCTGGACCATTCCCCCACGGTAAACCATCGAGGTCTAGCTGTCATTCTTGCATAAAGCAGACCATTACATACATCTGTCACCCACATGACCAACTGAAACCTTCTCATGTAAAGACACTCCTTCAATGCATTTAGCAATGATTATTGCAATAGGTCAAGCTATAGAGATCTCTGTAGACCCTCCTTCAGTCAGCCCCATTCCCTAGGTCTGTAGTCCTGAAAGTGTTTTCTTTTCAATCTGTTTAGTCCTGACTCAACTCATCCTTCATAGTCCTGTCCCTCAGATTCTGTGAACTTGGAATCATTCCAAACTCTGTTGCCAGTATCTTCTCTTCCATCAAATCCTGTTCAGTCACTGCTCCTGTATTCAAACAGAGTTGGAGAAACTCAGGTCTGGCAACATCTGAACAGGCAGGAAAAAAGTTAACATTTTGCCTTTTCTAGCGTTTTGTGATTGTTTCAAAGTTCCCACAGCCTCCCTTTCAACTTTATTAGTCCTGTATTTCACTAATCTATAATAGTTCCCATTCAAGCAATGCTGGGTTGGGGCGGGGGGGCAGGCACTGTTGTCACAGATGAGGAGGAATTTCTTTACAGGGACAGAGAGGGACAACTGAGAACTCTCCGCCTTTGGAAACTGTGCAGGCCAAAATACTGAAGGCCTTTCAAGAAATACGTAGCTGAAGCTCAGGTGAAAAGGGATAAAAGGTTATTGAGAGAAAGCAAGAACTGCATGGTGGCGGAAAGTTGAAGGCTGAATGGCCCACCTCTGCTCCAGTTTTCTGTTTCTATATAACTCCACTGTCTGCGGAAGGGCTGGGAGGGTACATGGAATAGATACCTAAAAAGAGAGCCCACACTGTTTTGAATGTACAGCTAAGAGTTTCAATCTGGTATCACAGTCACTTCGTTGGCACCTGGTGTCTCGATTGTACATTACAGCTCGATTGAAAAATCTTGGAAACAGCTATTTTCCAGGAGTTTTTATATAAAACAGATCAAGCCAAACAGTATTCCAAAAACAATTAAAACATTCTGGTGAAAGGTTATCAACCTGAAGCAATAAAATCAAAAAAACTTCAGATGTCAGATATTTGAAATACAAAACAGAAAATTCTGAACAGTTAGTTCTATTTCAAGTCATTGAGTCATACAGCAAGGAAACAGGTCCTTTGGTCCAACTGATACTATAACTCAACCTGGATCTACCACTTTCTCTGGCAGTTCATTTAACATACAAATATCCGTCTATGAAAAAAAGTTGTCCCTCAGATCCCTCAAATTTTTCTCCTCTCACCTTAAAAATATGCTCCATAAGTCACACTGAATTCGATGATAACTCACTTGCTCTCTCCAAAAATGCTGCTTGACCGAATCAGTCTCTCCAAAAACTTATTTTTATTTCTAAAACATTTTTAGTTTAATTATGCAAATCTAGATGAATATTGTTAAGGAACAGCAGATCAATGAATTGGTGTTCAGATTTTCTGAAATGGAGCTTTTATCAATGAACATTCAAAAGGTTGCTGGCCAAGTGTGACTTAGATATACATACGGCTGCCCTGGAGGACAGCATTATTGACCATCTTCTCCACATCTTGAACAGTATATGTCACAAACATCAAAGATTAAGGAAAGATTCAAAAGGAAAGATAGCCAAATCCATAAGAACTTATTGCAATATTGTGAATGTTGTACAGCACAATTTCAAATCACAGAAAAAAATTTATTGTCATGAAGAACAGACTCAAATGAGAAAATGTGGAAGAAGTAAAAAGATTTTTCTTTCACTGGGTTTATGAAAAGTCTCTGTGCCCCACATCCAGTTTTGACCTTGAAAACCCCCTTAAAAACGAGGATCACTGTATTCACGAAGGACACTAACCTTGAATGGAGAGACATTTCCTTAGTTTCAAACACCGAGTTAACTGAACGAGGCAAGTGGTTGAAGTAGAAACATATTTGAGAAGAAAAAAGCCAAAATATAATATTTTGCATAAAAACGGTTTGCTATGGCCAATTTTAAAAGTCATGTGGAAAGTCATCTCTCAAAACCTAATGGAGAACAAGCCTTTTGAGTACTGACTGAGTTGCAGCTAAAACCACTAGCATCATTGAGCAGGTAATACACAGATGATTAAAAAATGCTTTGACAATTACAAAGTTAGTCAATACAATCTTCTGGCCATTTCATCTGACTTAGAAAGCTCCACTTTCCTCTTTTGGGACCTTTGTATTGCTCCAGACTCAAACCTGGTATAGCAGACCGCCAGCCAATTAATCCTTGGGTTGTCTTTGGAACAGGAGGTGATGCTCCTACCTGTGGAAAGCCAGATCCAAAACAGGTCAGGAGTCGAGACAATATTAGACTTCATACTGAAATAGAAATCAAGAACGAGAGACAGCCCCAGGTAGGCAGCAACAAGCACTGTGTTCAGGTTCTGGTCATCTCACTTCAGAAAGGATATTAACATATTTAAGTGGCTGCATTATGTGCAGTTCAGTTATAAGGAGAGATTATACAAATTAGATATGTTTTCTCCAGAATTTCGAAGGTTAAGGGCTAATTTTTTAAAAAATTAATTCATAGGATTCACAGGGCAGCGCAGTGGTTAGCACTGTTGCCTCAGAGTGCCGGGAACCCGAGTTTATTAGATTAGATTAGATTCCTTACAGTGTGCAAACAGTTCCTTCCGCCCAACAAGTCCACACCGACACACAAAGCATCCCACCCAGACCCATCCCCCTATAACCCATACACCCCTGAACACTACGGGCAATTTAGCATGGCCGATCCACCTAGCCTGCAAATCTTTGGACTGCGAGGGGAAACCGGAGCACTGGGAGAAAACCTATGCAGACACTGGGGGAATGTGCAAACTCCACACAGACCGTTGCCTGAGACTCGAATCAACCCTGGGTCCCTGGCGGTTCAATTCCGCCCTCGGGCGACTGTCTGTGCGGAGTTCACACATTCTCCTTGTGTCTGTGAGGGTTTCCTCTGGGCGCTCAGGTTTCCTCCTACAGTCCAAAGGTAGGCAGGTTAGTTTGATTGGCCTTGCTAAATTGCCCATGGTGTTCAGGGATGTGTAGGTTAGGTGGGTTATAGGGGGATGGGTTTGGGTGGGTTCTCTGCGGGTTTGTGTGGACTTGTTGGCCGAAGGGCCTGTTTTCACACTGTTGAGATTCCATGAATGATCTACGAAAAGGGGGGAGGTGGGGGGTGCGTGCCTCTTTGCCCAGAGGGCAGAGGTTAAGAGTCAACCACGTTGCTGTGGATTTAGAATCACACGTAGGCCAGACCTGGTAAGGATTGGAGTTTTCTTCCCTAAAGGACATTAGTGAATCAGATGAATTTCTCTGACAATGGATACATGATCATCAGACTCTTAATTCTAGATTTTTACTGAATTCAAATTCAACATCTGTCACAGCAGGATTTGAACCCAGGCCCCCAGAACATTATCTGGATTTCTGGATTAAAAGTCGTGATAATATCACTAGGCCATCACTTCTGATCAAAGGCTTCAAGATATTAACAGGAAAAGATAGGGGAGATAAAGATAAACTATTTCCACAGGTTGGGGATTCTAGAACTAGGCTACATAGGGTATAGAGAGAAATAGGCACTGACCATTCAGAAGAGATGTTAGGAAGCACATCTACACAGAATGAACGGCAGATGTTTGGAAATCTCCTCCACAATGGCAGTGGATGCAGGATCTAATTTAAAACCTAATAGACACTTTTTTGCTAAGCAAAGAGATTAATGGACATGGGCCAAAGGAAGGTACATGGGTTACAAATCTGCCATGATCTCACTGAATGATGGAGCAGACGTAAGGGACTGAATGGCCTACTCGTGTTCCTACATTCCCAACAGAACCAGTGTAGGCTCAATGGGTGGAATAGCCTTCTTCTGCAATGTAACAATTCTACATTGTTCTCCATACCCAAGAAAAGTTATACTTGCCCTAAGTTCACTCAGCTAATACTGTGGCTAGCAGGAGAGACTGGATCAATTGGGTCTGTACTCACTAGCGTTCAGCGAAATCTGATTAAAACATAAAATTCTAACAGGGCTGGACAGATTTGATGCAAGGAGGATGTTTTCCCAGGTTGGTAAGTCTAGAACTGGGCACACAGACTCAGGATACAGGATTGATCCGTTAGGACTGAGTTGAGGAAAAGCTTCTTCACTTAAAAGGATAGTGAACGAGTGGAACCTCCTTTGCAACCACAGGAGGCCATGTCATTGAATATGTTTGAGAAAGAGAGATAAATTTTTAGACTTTAAAGGCAATGGGAGAAAGGCATGGAGCTGAAGATCAACCATGATCCTACTGAATGGCAAGCCACTTGAAAGGCTGAATGACCTACTCCTGATTTTTATGTTTCAATGTGAAGATCCTGGGCAAGATGCAGAGGAAAGTTACCTGCTCAATTCCAAGAATGAGGGATTTCAGGGACAGGACTTGGTTGGAAATTATTCTCACTGGCAGATCTGATGGAGCTGTTACAAGATTGTGAAAGGTTTAGATAAGGTGAACAAAAAACCTTGTCCAGTGAATTGATGGTATAATGACGAGGGATCATAGAGTTTTTGTTTGAGCAAGAGATACTGCAGGTATTGGAGGAAGAACTGGAGTCCTTGAACTTTCTGCCTGTGGTGGTGGTAGTGGTGGTAGAAGTGGAAGTGGTGACAATAATTCAAAATAAAGTTGGATGGAACAAACTGAATAAAATGAGCAGGACTCCGGCCAAATGAGACTGACTGTTTTATTGAACAGAGAGCTGGGCTGAACTGCCTGGGTCAAATGGCCTTCTTCCCTGCTAGAATGCCCCTCTGTCTGCAACATTGATTAGATTGAGAGATGAAGATGGTTAGAGATAAAGGATAGAGAAATCAATCACAAATGCACAGGTGATGTAAACAGATAAAAACGGTAAAACACAAGTATCTGTACACATGGTACAACTGCAGGGATAGAGAGTTACAGACATAAAATAATGAGGCTTTAGAGTGATACAGGGATGACAGCATTATGGAAATGAGGAGCAGGCATTGTTGTACTGTCAGATTGGTAAGAAGAGCTGGGTTTAGTGCATGGGGCTTGGAGCAAGATATGGTGCAGGTGGCAGGAATTTGACTTGTTTGCCACTGGGTGCATTGTGCAATGAGAATGACAAATTCAAACTCTTGCATAAGTAAACCACAGCATTAATGTAAATTTGTAGTCATTCACACCCTTTCATATTTCATTGCCACATGTTCTTTGTTTCGCCTCAAAGAAAGTGCTCTTTTTATTTGTGATCTCAGGGTACAGCTGGCATTCACCGGATGTAATCTGTATCCCCAGAGTTGGGAGTATATCCTTACAGTGTAGTAGTTATGGGCAGGGTGCACTCTGCCAGCTCTGGATTAATTCTCACTTTACAGGATTGCCACCTGCACAACTCCACCTTCCTTAACCCAGTTTTTGTGACTTTACCTCTCTAGAAGAGATATATATGGAATGGGCTAGGAATCACAGATGATACAATAATGGAGAAGGATACATTAATATTACAACAGGCTACAGATGGGATGGCCAAATGTACTGAGCAGTGGGAAATGGAATTCAATCTGGATAACTGAAATAGTGCACTTCAATACAACAAACAGGCAAGGAAATACATCATGAATAGTAGGATCCTCAGTATGCATGTAGACAAGTCCCTTAAGTTATTAGGACACGTTGATAAAAAAGTGAAGAGGGCATTTGGGATTCTTACCTTTATCAACTGAAGAATAGGGTTTAAGAACAGGGAGGTTATGCAGGAACTGTAATAACAGTTGGTTATGCCAAAACTAGAGTACTGTATGCAGTTCCCAGAGGGTGGGTGGGAATCCGGAACTCGGTTTGTAAAAGGTGATAAAGGCAGAAAGCCTCAAATAGTGAAGTAGTATTTAAGAAGTACACTTGCGATGCCAAGCATAAAGGGCTATGGGCTAAGTGCTGGAAAAAGGGATTAGAATAGTTCGGTGGTTGGTTTTGAATGGCGAGGAAACAATGGGCTGAAGAGCCTTTTTCTGTGCCATGACTTTATAGCAAGGCAACATTATATGTAACAGGTGCTCATGGGAGTGGATTAGGCAACTGCCTCATTGTCCAGCCCCTAGTGGAGATTGTAGCACTGTAGGTCAGACCTGCCTTCAGGTTGCCTTTTGGATCCACTGCAATCTGTATGGAAAAGATACTCATGGGATTTCTAGGATTTTAACCCACTGACATGACGAATGGCTTTTAACAGAAGTGTGGTGAAGAAGCTGTAATCTGCATGACAAAGATACTGTTTATCAACATAGCAGATCCAAAACTCATTGTTTGAATAAAAGGCACTTTTAACCTGGATATACTTGCTGATGGGTGATGCAGGTCGAACCTTCAGGTGATCTGGTGTATGCAGTCGACATTTATTTCTCAATTTTTCCTGATCAGCCTCAATCTGAAAGGAAAGTAAAAAAAAGTGTTCATTATGGTTAGTGTCTTAAAATTTTAGATTTTAAAAAAGTTAACATCCTCAGAGTTAGGTCGTGCATGCAAGGCAAGTTTGGCCAGTTTTCATCCCCATCCTTCTTGCTCCTTGGCTATCCTGATCTAATGGAGCATTTGTCAAGTCTGAACTAGTGTGGCATGTTGATAGACTATTTATTCACAGAGGGGTTAGGTGGGGCAGCACAGCACAATGCCACAATGGCCACCCTCTTACATATTTCCAAGCAGGAGGCCAATGGATGGTCAGGAGAGAAATACAGATCAGTTTCCTGTTCCTGTGGAAACGGGGAGACCAACCATGACATCCTAGCAAATCCCTGTCTGTAACAGAGCTGAACATCCTATGAATTCAGAAGGCACACAACACCAGGTTATAGTCTAACAGGCTTATTTGAAGTCACAACTTTAAGGAGCAGTGCTCCAAAAGCTTGTGATTCCAAGTAAGCCTGTTAAGACTACAACCTGGTGTTGTGCAACTTCTAAATTTGTCCTCTGCAGCCCAATACCAGCACCTCCACATCCTATGAATGTCACTTCTAAGTGGAACAAAGAGCAGAAAGAAAGTTGATGCCATTTCCAAGTGACAGAAAGCAGTTGTCTAAAGCTGCACCTGTAAGGAGTAAAACAAAAGTTGCCTACAAAACAGAGTTTACTTTCAGGCAGCCCCCTCTCTCTACCATTCCCCCTGCAGCCTTCCAATCTCCTGCCTTAACCTTCCCTCACTCGCACACAGAAAGAAGGCAAGCTCCCGATTGATGCCTCACACCTGCTCCCAGTGCAACAGACATTGTAACTGCTTCACCCTCCCTGTGTCGGCTGCCCTCTGCTAGAGCAGGCCATCACCACCTACTCCTTCCAGGGCGTTACGACCTATTTCCACTCACATACCCACTTCTCCCAGCCTGTGAGCTGAGGCATCCACCCACCTCTTCTCTTTCTGCTTTTAACCCTGCTCCTGCTGGGGTCCCAGCCTTTTCACTTCTGAAGCCTCCTCAGCAGCATTTCTGCTGATGATTATTAGAGCAAGCATTTTTTGCACTGTCAGAGTCATAGAGACCTTAAAAAAAGCCCTTCAGCCCATTGCATCTGCATCAAAAACTGCCTTTCTATCCTAATCCAATCTTCCTGCACCTGGCCCATTGCCTTGAAATTTTTGGAATCTCAAGTACACATTAAATATTTCTTCAAACATATGAGAATTTCTGCCTCCATCACCCTTACAGGCATAGTTCAGTTGAGGAAGGGTCACCAGACCGAAAACATTAACTATGATTTTCTATTCACAGACGCTGCCAGACCTGCTGAGCTTTTCCAGCAACTTGTTTTTTTGTTCCTGGTTTACAGCATCGGTTGTTCTTTTGGTTTTTAATAAGGAACCCAATGCTGATCCCTGTGGAACTGAACACAGGCTTCCAGTCAGTCATCGAAGCACCCATTTGACCATTATCCTACTTCCTGCCACACAGCTAACTGTGGATCCAGTTGGTTCTTGCTTTCAAAATCAGCATCCCATACAGGACCTTATCGAAAGCCTTCCTGAAGAAGGCTATGTCAAATGCATTGCCCTCGTCTACACACCTGGTCACCTCTTCGAAAAATTCAACCAAGTTGGTGAGGTGTGATCTTAACAAAACCATGCTGCCTGTTTTTGAATAATCCCCGTCTCTCCAAATGCAAATTCTGTCCCTCAGAACTGCATTCAATAACTTCCTCACCACTCACTATCGTCTCTTGGTTTATCCCTTCCTCCCTTTGTGAAAAGTGGTACCATGCTGGCTTTCCTCCAGTGCTGTCGCCTGATGAGAATTGAAAGTTATTGCCAAGTAGTTCTTCCCTTGCCTTGTTCAACAATCTAGGTCACACTTCATTCAGCCCTGATTTTTTTATCCACTTCTAAGCCTGCCAGACTGCTCAGAACATCCTCTCTCTATGCTAAATTTCTTAAT
This sequence comes from Stegostoma tigrinum, assembly GCF_030684315.1. NCBI lineage: Eukaryota > Metazoa > Chordata > Chondrichthyes > Orectolobiformes > Stegostomatidae > Stegostoma > Stegostoma tigrinum. Next base: position 61,003,390 of record NC_081372.1, read on the forward strand.
TATAACAATTATAACAATCCTTCTTCTCCCTGACTTCTATACCTATATTGCCCCTGTCACTGGTGAGCACCAACACACTGTATTAATTTAAAACCCTACCTACATCGTCTGGCTCCATGTACAAATTGTCACTGAGGTCCTTAATGGGCCCTACACTTTCCTGTAATTTACTTGTAAAATAGCTTAGGATTTTACCTGCCATTATCCTTTTGCTTTTTCCAAATTCCTTCTTGCATATTCTGTACTTCTGCCGTTTTAAACCTTTGGTATCTGCCAGAAGCCTCCTCTTTTCTCTTTAATCAATCCTGTATATCACTTGGTATCCAGAGTTCACAGGATTTGTTGTACCCATCCTCCTCCTTTATTTGACGATGTTGTTCTATACTCTTCCTATTTCGTTCTTAAATGTTACCCACTGCCCTGATACAGATTTACCTAAAAGTGAAACAAAGAACTACGAAAGGTGGTAATCTAAACAAAGTGTTGAAGAAACTCAGCAGGTCTGATAGCATCTGTAGAGAAAAAAATAAGTTAATATTTTGACCCTAGTGACCAGTGATCCATTCTAGTGAATGCTGAGGTTCCACTTTTGTGAACCTAAAAAGCATTACTCCTAGACCACTCTGGCCAAATCATATCTGCTCTTATTAAGATTAGCTTTCCTCTAGTTTAGAACATGGATTTCAGGCCCATGATCACTATTTGCAAAATGGGCCCCGCACGGATACTTCAACCACTTGTCTGGTTTCATTACCTGCAGCTAAGACCAGGACTGCTCTTCTCTTGTAAGGCCTTTTCACAGACTAGCTAAAAAAGCTGCCCAGGATGCAGTTTGAGAATGCCATTCTCTAAACCTTTCACACTACGACCACCCCAGTTTATACTTGTCTGAAACTTACCTGCATGTCTGCCTTTCCATTTCTCTGGAATGTTAAGGGGTCTACGGTACACTCCTCCAGCAATGTCTTTGCTTCTTTTTGGTTTAAGTTCTACAGATTTATCACAGCCAAAGATGCCACTAACTGCCAATGTGGTCATATTGCAGAGTGAAAGTGATCTTTCCCTGCTGGAGTCGGAATAATCAAAACTGGGATCTCATAACTAACCAGTAGGTAATGCAATCTCAGCAGGTTGCAGTAAGAAGTCAGTTCTACCACCAGCTAGATCATGGTCAATCAATCCAATTTACCCTTATTTCCACACCCGGCTCTGAAAAATCCATCAATTGCAGATTTGAGATTTTCATTTGACCTTACCCAGCAGTTTTAGAAGAATATTCCTTCCACTCCTTTTGGCGGAAAGAAATCTCCCAAAACTATTTTTTGTGTAGATATCACAAGATCACCTGATAATGGTCCATTTACCACATCTGCTGAGAGATACCAATTATTTCTGAAATAATCCCTGGGTTTATTGTCCATTACTCCATTCAGCAGTTTGAACAATTAGCTGAGTTTACACATGTTTAGATCAGAACATTCTTGTCAACTCATTATGTCTATACCGACCAACAAAGCAGCACATCGGACAATGGGTCGACCCATTGTCTCAGCCTGTTCCTGCCCCACCGAACTCATCTCCACCTATCTGAACTCCATTTTCTCCCCTTTGGTCCAGGACCTCCCCACCTACGTCCGTGACACCACCCACGCCCTCCACCTCCTCCAGGACTTCCAATTCCCCGGTCCCCAACACCTCATTTTCACCATGGACGTCCAGTCCCTATACACCTGTATTCCTCGTGCAGATGGCCTCAAGGCCCTCCGCTTCTTTCTGTCACGCAGGCCCGACCAATCCCCCTCCACTGACACCCTCATCCGCCTAGCCGAACTCGTCCTCACCCTCAACAACTTCTCTTTTGATTCCTCCCACTTCCTACAGACCGGGGTGGGGGGGGGGCATGAGTACTCGCATGGGTCCAAGCTATGCCTGCCTCTTTGTCGGTTACGTGGAACAGTCCCTCTTCTGCACCTACACAGGCACCAAACCCCACCTCTTCCTCCGTTACATTGATGACTGTATTGGTGCCACCTCTTGCTCCCCAGAGGAGCTTGAATAGTTCATCCACTTTACCAACACCTTCCATTCCAACCTCAAGTTCACCTGGGCCATCTCCAACGCATCCCTCACCTTCCTGGACCTCTCAGTCTCCAGCTCAGGTAACCAGCTAGAAACTGATATCCATTTCAAGCCCACTGACTCCCACAGCTACCTAGGATACACCTCCTCCCACCCACCCTCCTGCAAAAACTCTATCCCCTGTTTCCAATTCCTCCGCCTTCACCGCATCTGCTCCCAGGATGAGGCATTCCACTCCCGCACATCCCAGATGTCCATGCTCTTCCAGGACCGCAACTTTCCCACCGCAGTGGTCAAGAACGCCCTTGACCGCGTCTCCAGCATTTCCCGCAGTACATCCCTCACACCCCGCCCCTGCCACAGCCACCCCCAGAGGATCCCCCTTGTCCTCACATACCACCCCACCAACCTCCGGACACAACGTATCATCCTCCGACACTTCCGCCATCTACAATCTGACCCCACCACCCAAGACATTTTTCCATCCCCACCATTGTCTGCCTTCTAGAGAGACCACTCTCTCCGCGACTCCCTTGTCCACTCCACACTCCCCTCCAACCCCACCACACCCGGCACCTTCCCCTGCAACCGCAGAAGTGCTACACTTGCCCTCACCCCCATCCCAGGCCCCAGGATGACCCTCCATATCAAAAAGATGTTCACCTGCACATCTGCCAATGTGGTATATTGTATCCAATGCACCCGGTGTGGCTTCCTCTACATTGGGGAAACCAAGCGGAGGCTTGGGGACCGCTTTGCAGAACACCTCCGCTCGGTTCGCAACAAACAACTGCACCTCCCAGTTGCGAACCATTTCAACTCCCCCTCCCATTCCTCAGACAACATGTATATCATGGGCCTCCTGCAGTGCCACAATGATGCCACCTGAAGGTTGCAGGAACAGCAACTCATATTTCGCTTGGGAACCCTGCAGCCCAATGGTATCAACGTGAACTTCACAAGCTTCAAAATCTCCCCTTCCCCTACTGCATCCCAAAACCAGCCCAGATCTTCCCCTCCCCCCACTGCATCCCAAAACCAGCCCAGCCTGTCTCTGCTTCCCTAACCTGTTCTTCCTCTCAGCCATCCCTTCCTCCCATCTCAAGCCGCACCTCCATTTCCTACCTACCACCTCATCCCGCCTCCTTGACCTGTCCATCTTCCCTGGACTGACCTATCCCCTCCCTACCTCCCCACCTATCTTGTTTTCTCTCCATCTTCGGTCCGCCTCCCCCTCTCTCCCTATTTATTCCAGTTCCCTCTCCCCATCCCCATCTCTGAAGAAGGGTCTTGGCCCGAAACGTCAGCTTTTGTGCTCCTGAGATGCTGCTTGACCTGCTGTGTTCGTCCAGCTCCACACTTCGTTATCTTGGATTCTCCAGCATCTGCAGTTCCCATTATCACTAAAGCAGCACATCCTTCTGAGTGAGGCGACCAGAATTGCACATGGTATTCCGTCTGTGGCCTAACCAATATTTCACAGTTATAAAAAGACTTCCTTGTGCCTAAATTCTCCACCCCAACTAAAGGAAGCAAGCATCTCATATGCCTTCTTCACCACTTTGTCTACCTGTACTGACACCTTAGCAATCTGTGGACTTGTACACTTAGGTCCCTTTGTTTCTCAGTGTTTCCTGGGACCTACCATCCATTGTGTATGTTCTTCCCATATTACACCTCCCTAAATACATCACTTCACACTTACCAGGATTAACTTCTATCTGTCATTTCTCTGTCCAATTTACCCGATCAACATCAGACTATTGCCAGAGATCATCCTCCTCACTATAAACATCAATTTTTGTGTCATCTGCAAACTTACTCATTAAACCTTCTACATTCACATACAAATTGTTAATGTACATAATAGTAGTGATGGCCCCAGCATCAACCCCTGCAGTATATCACTGGTCACAGGCTTCCAATCACAAAAACAACCCTTCAACATCACCCTTTGCCTCCTATTTGTAACCAGTTTGCTAACTTGCCTTGGCTCCCATTGGCCTAGGCTTTTGGACCAGCCTTCCATGTGAGACCTTGTCAAATGTCTTAGTGAAGTCCATTAAATCTCATCAGTTCCTCAAGCCTCATCAATAAATTTAGTCACTTTTTCAAAAACTCAATTAGTCAGGCAGGATCTCCCTCTAACAAAATTTACATGCTGGCTATCTCTGATAAATTCCTGCCTTTCCAAGTCTTACTTAATCCTGTCCATTAGAATTTTTTTCCAATAATAATTTCCCTAATACTGATGTCAGACTAACTAGTCTCTAATTACCTGGACAATTCCTGCTGACCTTTTCTGAACAAAAAAAAACCACAATAGCTATTCTCCAGTCTGACACTTCACCTACAACCAGCAAATATTAAATATCTCCACCAGGGCCCCAGAAATCTCTTCCCTTGTTCCCCCATAGCATCCAGTTATATATCTCATCAGGCACTGGCGATTTATGCACCTTAATTCCTGCTAAAAATCTTAGCATGTTCTAGAACTACTTCATCCCAGATGAAAATCCCAGCTACAAATGTCTTTCTCCTCTGTGAATACAGATGAGAAATATTAAGACCACACCCACATCTCTGGCTCCACGTGCAATTGCTCTTCTTCTGGTGTCTAATAGGCTGCACTCCTTCCACTTAACATATTTATAAAATGCTTTGAGAGAGTTTTCCTTAACCCTATCTGCCAAAGATAGTGGCCGCACTTTGCCCTCTACATTTTTTTTTTACAAGCGCTCCCTACACACTTTTTTAAAACAAAAAGGGCCCACCCTATTTATGATGCTCTTTACCCAACACTACCTTCCTTCCCTTTTTTTTCATCAAACTCTCGGTATCCCTTGACATCCAGGGTTCTCTGGACTTGCTGCCTTCAACTTTCACTCTGAGGAGGAGGCACGCGGCCCTGAATTCTTACTAAACCACTTTCCAAATTAACATTACTTGCAACGAACTGCTCCCAGTCTAATGTTTGCCAGATCCTGTCTAATGATATTGAAATTGGCCTTCCCCCAGTTTAGACAACTTCTGCACTGTCCTTGTCCTTTTTCACATTGGCTTTGAACCTTAGAATCATGGTCACTAGCCCCAAAAATGTTCACCCACAAACTTCAAACATTTGACTGGCTTCATTCCCTAGGATTAGGTCTAGCACTGCCCCATTTCTAACAGGGCTATGTACTGGCACAAATAGGTCCACTGATGTACTTTAAAAATTCCACCCTATCAAATCCTTTTCACATTCAGTTTTTTCCCCCCAGCTAATGTAAGCAAAACTAAAAATCCCTACAACTATAGCCCAACTCCTCTCACACCTTTCTATAATTTGCTTACATATCTGCTCTTCTATCACCCTTTGACTCTTGGGAGGCCTGTGGTAGAATCCCTGTAAAGTACTCCATATAAGAATTGTGTAAAATTATCCTACATTTGAAAAAGTAATTGCTAAAACTGATCCTAAAAATACTTGCCCCTCACTAGTTTTATCCAAGGTCCCAATGTCCCTATCTTGCAATTTAATGTGTATCAATATTTCAATCACCGCCCTAACAATTCCTGCACACATCTCTTCCACGTTCCCATTCAAGGCTGAAGAGGTCAAGATTCTCAAAACTCAATTCAAAATCCTTAACACCAGACGCTATCGGGGCTGCAGTGGTAATGTCACTGGGAGAGGAACCTGGATCCCCAGGCTAATGCTCAAATCCTAGGACAGTCACCTGTGGAACTAAAATTTAAATGAATTAGTTTGTAATATAAAGACAATTATTAAACTCTAATTGTTGTATTTTTCTTTAATTAGTTCACATGTGTCCTATCAGGGCACTAAGACAACATTCCATATGTAGTACTGAAGACGTTTGCTCCAGAACACCCCTAGCCAAGCTATTCCAGTACTAGCCATTTCAACACTGGTAGCTATCAGACAATGTGGAAAATTGCTCAGGTTTGTCATGTACACAAAAAGCAAGACAAATCCAACCGACTAATTACTACCCCAGTAAAGTGATCGAAAGTATCATCAACAGTGCTATTAAACAGCACATGCTTAGCTACAACCCACTCACTGGTGCTCAGTTTGAATTCAGCCAGGGCTTCTCAGCTTCTGACCTCATTTTAGCCTTGGTTTTAACATGGACAAAAGAGCTGAATTCCAGAGATGATGACAAAGTGACAGCCCATAACATCAAGACAAGGTTCAACAGAGTGTGGTATCAGGGAATCCTAGCAAAACTAGAGTCAATGGGAATCAGGAGGAAACTTCTCCACTGGTTGGGAGGCAAACCTGGCACATATGAAGATGGTTGTGGTTGCTGGAGGCCAGTCATCTCAGCTCCAGGGCATCTCTACAGGAATTCCTCAGGGCAGTGTCCAAGGCCCAATGATCTACAGCGATGATCTTCCCTCCAACACAAGGTCAAAAGTGGGGATGTTCAATGATGATTGCATAATTCAAAATGCTCAGTACCATTTACTACTCCACAGACACCAAAGCAGTCCATGTCCAAATGTAACAAGACCCAGACAATATCCAGGCTTGGGCTGAAAAATGGCTACTAACCTTCACACTACACAAATGTCAGGCGATGACCATCTCCAATAAGAGGTAAATCTAACCACCACCTCCTGACATTCAATAGCATTACCATCACTGAATTTCCACTATCAAAATCCTGGGGATCTGACTGGCCAGAAAATGACTGGACTCATCATACAAATACAGTGGCTGTAAGACCAGGTCAGAGGCCAAGAATACTGCAGCAAGTAATTCACCTGTCTCTCCAAAGCCTGTCCATCATCTACAAAGGCACAAGTCAGGAATGTGATGGAATAGTCCCCATTTATCTGGATAAGTGTAGCTCCAACTACATAAACAGCTCAACACCAACAAGTACAAAGCAGCCAGCTTGATTGACACCACATTCCCAAACATTCACTCCCTTCACCAGTGGCTGTCAGTAGCAAGTGTGTACAATCTACAGGAAGCATGACAGAAATTCAAAGATCCTTCGTCAGCATCTTCCAAACTCACAACCACTTCCCTCTAGAAGGGCAACAGCAACAGATACGTGGTACCACATCACTTGGAAGTTTTCCAAGTCATTGCCACCATGACTTGGAATTACATCACCATTCCTTAACTGTTGCTGGGTCAAAATCCTTCCTAACAGTATGGTGGGTTTACCTACAGCACATGGACTGCAATGGTTCAAGAAGCCAACTCATTACCATCTTCTCAATGACAACTAGGGATGGGCAATAAGCTCCAGTGCAGCCAGCGACACTCATGTCCCACAAACCGATTTTAAAAAGTAAATCTACCATCCTCACCCAGTCTGATTCATGTGGCTCTAGGCCCACACCAATGTGGTTGACTCTTAACTGGTTGAGAAGTGGCCCTAACAGTGATACTGATACCCCACAGAGAAAGAGAAAAAAAGTGAACCCTTCTTTGTTACGTGGTCATGAATTACATGAATGTTAGGAAAAGAAAAATCACAGATCCTTTACGCACTTCTTACAGGTCCCACTGACTTATCCTCTGCACCACTTCATGTCCTAAAAGGTGTCTCTCCACACTAAGATGCCACCTTTTTCCTTTAAATTGGTCTGGACATAGCATGTTAGCATGGTTTTCAATTTAGGGTTGTGTGTTGCTGTTAAATCCAGCATTACTGTTCAATACTAATTGCCCCCAAGGGAAAAATGGGAGGGAGACACCTTGAAGTGTCTAGTCTATAGGGTCTAAGTATGCCCAGAATCCTGCTGGCCTTGGAAGTCTCAGGATTTTAACCTACTGGCAGTGAAGGAGTGATCATACAAGTTCAAGTTTGGTTGGTGTGAGGTCTTAGTCATCAGAAGTGCAAGACATTCAGGCAACCTGTTCGTCGTGTAGCTATGTTCTCACATAGACAAGCCCTAGTAGTGAAGCAAATCTGAGAAACCCATCCAACCCAGAAAGGTGTCAACTTATCAAAAGCCAGAAACAGCAGCACACCACCAGGGAGGTAATGGCTGATGCTACCAATGCACCAGTGGAAGACAAGGATCATCAGCGTATCCCAGGCCAGGGTTAAGTGAGGGTAGGAGAGCAATCACAAGGTCAGGAGGAGAGTCACAGGAGAAAAGTGAGTGAAAAGTGAAACAGCTAGGCCAGTAGTGTGGCTTTCAACACGTTCTTTATTCCAAATATCACACTGCTTGATCAGGCCTTTTTATGTGGGACCTTTTTCCCCCATCCTCAATCCCCTCCCCCAGGGTAGCCTGTGTTTTCCCATCTTGGTGGGACCCTGTCCACTGCTGGGTTAATATCAGAGCAGTCATGAGGGGCATAGATAAGGTGAATAGCAAAGGTCTTGTCCCGAGAGTGAGGGAGCTCAAAACTAGCGACCATATGAAGGTGAGAGGAGAGAGATTTAAAAGAGACCTTTTCACGCAGAGGATGGTTCATATCTGAAATGAACTACGAGGAGTTGTAGATGCAGGTACAATTACAACACTTATAAGTCATTTGGACATGTACATGAATAGGAAAGGTTGAGAGGAATATAGGCCAAATGCAGCAATTGGGACTAGCTTAGTTTGGGAAATGTGGTTGGCATGGATGAGTTGGGCTGAAATGTCTGTTTCCTCTGACTCTACCCAGCTAAGCACTTCAATTGTTGGCAGATTGGGAAAGTGTGGAAGTGGAAGTGAGAGAAGATACCCACCTGCTGCCCTATGACCAAGCTTGCCATTGTGGGCAAGGCATAAATTTTGCCCGTTCACCCAAATTCCAATCCAATGGTCACACATGCGGGAGGGGCCGGGCCTCTGATTGTTCCAGCAGACAGGGGGAAAACAGCACTTCTCGATAATTAATAACCAATTGCCCCTCAATAGCTGCAGAGTCCCTAGTGGTGTCCCCACGTAAGCACTTTCGCAGGCTGGGAGAGGGGACAAACTGGGGCTACTCTGACCCCACCAAAAATAGTTTTATTTCTCCACCTTACTTTTAAGGACACTGACCACCTTGTAAAAATGTGTATAAACAATTCAAATCTCTAGACCTCTGGTAGCAAAGCCTAAATCTCTCAAATGTAACTCTAAAAATAATGAACAAAGTATTCACCTTCTAAACATAGTACAAAATATAAACTAAAAAGGTACATATTGTTCTCAACATCTTTACATCCCATTTGTCTCAGATTCCAGAGATTGGGAATGGCATTACCTTATCACGTTCAGTTACCAGAAATCCCCATCTGTTTACCCACTTTTTTGCTGCATCAGCTTCCAATAAAATTGCATTTGTCCTGAAACAAAATAGATTGAGATTTTCAGTCATTCCACTGCTAAACATTAAACATGGTTTTCTTTAACTTTGTTCTAAAACTTATTTATTTTTTCCCTGTGTAACTCCCAATCTGCACTATATATTTCTAAAGTGCTCTGCATTTTTGTTTTTTATACTGTCATTTGAGTGACACACACACACTGCAGTTATTCCCAATTTATGCTTTAGTTTACGTGTGGCTCCTTATATCGTACTCTGCACATTCATTCAACCATGTACATTGGTTATCAAATCCACTGCATCGGAGCCTGGCAAAATGAATTCAATGGGAATCAAGGGCAAATGCTCCATAAGTTGCAGTCATATCTAGCACAAAGGAAAACAGATAGAGGACAAATATCTCTGTCGTAGTCCCCAGAGTAGATACCTTCTAATCAATCTATTTATAGGTGTTATTGCACACCTCTGAGCAGGTAGGACTTGAATCTAGGCCACCTAGTCTGAAGGTAGGGACATCATCACTACATCACAAGAGCCCTCAAGTTCCTCAGGACAGCGTAGGCCCAATTATCGTCCCTCCATCATAAAAGGGGAGGATGTTGAATGATTATGCAATATTCAGCTCCATTCACAACTGCTTAGATACTTACGCAATATCCATTAGAGTCAAAGTCCCACAGCACATGAGGCCCTTGGGCCGATCAAATGCCTTTGACAAGTTGCTGCACAGGAGGCTGCAAAATACAAACCCGTGTGTTTGGGCAAGGCACTGGCATGGATACAGAATTGGCTCACTGGCAGAAGGCAGTGTCTGGGGATAAAGCGGTCTTTTACAGGATTGCAGCCGGTGACTAAGAGAGTTCTGCAAGGGTTATTTGCCGCCAGAGGCATGGACAAGAACAAGAACAAGATTTTTCTACTAGTAGGAAACACTAGGCCCCAAGGGCACAGCCTCAGAGTGATAAGATGGCCCTTTAGACAATGAGGGGGAGAAATTTCATCACAAAGAGGATGGTTAATTAGGGGAACTCATTATTGCAGAGGTCTGTTGAGACCAAGTCATCAAGTGCATTTAAGACAGAGATAGACAGATTCTAAAGGGATCAAGTGTTATGGGGAGAAGACAGGAGAACAGGGTTGAGAAACAAGTCTGCCAGGATCAAATGGTAGAGCGGATCTGATGGGTAAATGGCCTAATTCTGTTCCTATATCTTATAGGATGTGGACCTATCTATATTATTCCCACTTTCCAGCACTTGGCTGATTGTCTTGAATGTTAAGACATTTCAAATGCTCATCCACAAAAGATTTAAGTTCATTGTCCACAAATGCAGCACTGCACAAGCACATGGAATTCAGCATACTTTTGAAATTGGGCTCAGCAAAATGACTGAGTGGGGATGTGCAGGAACACTGGTCAGGGGCTACTCTCCCGAGGGAGGAGGGGAAAAGAAAGGTGGGGGGGGGGGGGGGGGGCCAGGCCCATCTGATCAATCTTCCATTTCAAGACCAGATCACCCCTTCTACCCCATGGATATGGGCCATGTCACTCAAAATACGCTTGCATTCACACACTTAAGACACACACGGTGGAGTCAGCAAACATGGCCTTCTTTTTCATTCTTTGATGGAAATGTCGGTGCATTTCTTGCCCTGAAATTAGATCTACCCTCTGTCAAGGATAGTACATCTGCAATGTGCAACAGTGCACCCACGATTAGGATGTCTTGCACAAGGCATCTACCTACAGGAATTTAACCACCCCCAATGACATACACAACACAAGCCCTGTGGTGAGTGACAAGCGGTGACAGGGACAGAGTTGAGAGAGTCTTAGATTGAGCTCACTGTTTTCAGACCAGCACATAGGCAGTAGTGTTTGATTCAGTTGTTTCACTCTTGGAACAAGAACAAGAATGGTCAGTGGCAGCTTTCTTCATGACCAAACAGCCCTCTTCAGCAACCACTATCCAATCTGCTCAGCTCACATGGGGAAGGAGCTTGAAAAGGTACCCTAAAAATAGCGTGCTTCATCTCCAACCCATTTGAAAAACCTCATCAGACAGTCTGCAAACAAAAAATTGAACCCAATCTCAGAACCCTCATGTACAACGAGCCAAACAGTCTTCCAGGATGAAGAACTGCCTTTGTTCCCTGAACTCAGACACTTCACACTGACATTGCTGCCTTGCAGGAGACTTAAGAGCAGGTGAAGGGTAGCTAAGGGAAGACAGCGGTGGTTGCATGCAAAGATCAACCCAGGATTCATAGAATGGGATTTACCATCATGAACAAACTTGCCAACCGACTCTGAGCTCCATACTGGTATGAACAGATTCTCTTTCTGCAAACTGCCAAGAGCCAACATGCAATGGTCATGAGTTCCTAAGCTCCAACCCTTGATTAGTCCAAGGTAGGCTTCTACTCTACCTTGGACACCATACACACCAATATCCTCCTTGGAGACTTCAACACCAGGTTGGAAAGGATTCCCAACTCTAGAAAGAAAACATTAAAAAAGGAAGGAGTTGGGGAATTGCAACATCATTGGAATTCTTCTGCTCATAAAATGTATGGAACACCAGCTAGTCGCCAGCAACACACTGTTTCACCAAAAAGATAAATTCAAGACTTCATGGAGGCATCCACGATCAAAGCACTGGCACATGATCGACGATACCACTGTTTGATCCCGAGGCCGAGAGGATGTTCCCTTATTACCAAAGTGATGACCAATGCAAACAACTGCTGGAGAGTCCACAGCCTCATCCTTCCCTCAACGTCTATCAAATTCCACCAGAAGCATGTGAAGACAAAGAAACAGTTCAGAAAAAGATTCAACAATGGGAAGCTTCAAAAGCAAGGCAGACTAGTGAACTTGCAAAGAAATCTTCACTAAATTTCCAAAGAGCTCATTTTAATGGTGTGAAGGAAATCTGGAAAGAGCTGAAGACATCAGTATCTCATGCTGTGAGGAAACCATTAACTACAACATCAGGAAACACCAAAAACTGATTCAATGAAAATGACCACAACATCCAAGATCTAAAAATACAGTCTGTGCCTGGCAAAGCATCACAACCATCGAGGCAGAGGTGAACTCATCAAGTAGCAAAGATGGAGTTACAAAGAAAAACTAGGGAAATCAAGAACCAATGGTGGACTGCACAAGGTAATGAGCTGCAAGTCCTTACTGAAAAGCACAATTTCAACATTTCTTCAGTGTCACCAAGGCAATATACAGACATGTTGAGTAAGGACAGCACCCTTTTGAGAGACAGAAAATGTCAAAGAACTCCTAAACCACAATAAAATCAGAAATCTTCTTGGTCATCAAAGATGATCTCAGACTCCCGTCTAGTGTGGCAGAAGTTAAAGGCAAGATTAGACAAACCAAGAGTGGAAAAATGGTAGGAGTAGACAAAATTCCAGAGATTTTCAAACTTGGACGAACAGAGCACTTGAGGTTGGAGGACTGGTTAGGGAAGTAGGGACTAGCTGGGCTGGTTTTGGGATGTGGTCGGGAGAGGGGAGATTTTGAAGCTTGTGAAGTCCATATTTATAACATTGGGCTGCAGGGTTCCCAAGCGACATATGGGATGCTGTTCCTGAATCTTTCGGTGGTGTCATCGTGGCAATGCAGGAGGCCCAGGATGGACACGTTGTCTGAGGTGTGTATGTGTACGTACGTGTGTCTGTGTCTGTGTGCATGCGTGGGTGTGGGGGAGGAGGAGTTGAAATGGCTCGCGATTGGGAGATGTAGTTGATTGTTGCGAATTGAGCATAGGTGTTCCCGCAAGGTGGTCCCCAAGCTGCAGCTTGGTTTCCCCGATGTAGAGGAGGCCACAACAGGAACAGTGAATACAGTATATCACATTAGCAGATGTGCAGGGGAACATCTGTTTGATGTGGAAGGTCTTCTTAGGGACTGGGATGGGGATTGGTGGTGGGTGGGGGATGGAGGCACAGTGGCAGGTGTAACAGTTGCTTCGGTTTGCAGGGAAAAGGGCCCGGGGTGGTGGGGCAGGAGGGGAGCGTGGAGGGAATAAGGGAGTCATGGAGAGATGGGTCCCTCCGGAAATCACTTAAGGGTGGGGAGGGAAAAATGTCTTTCAAAGACACCCTTAAGTGCTTTCTAGAGGGACCACTCTCTCCATGACTCCCTTGTCCGCTCCACACTCCCCTCCAGCCTCACCACCCCGGCACTTTTCCCTGCAACTGAAGCAAGTGCCAAACCTGCCCCTATACCTGCCATCTCACCCCCATCCCAGGCCCACGAAGAGCTTCCACATCAAACAGATGTTCACCAGCACATCTGCTAATGTGATATACTGTATCCACTGTTCCCATGTGGCCTCTACATTAGGGAAGCCAAGCGGAGGTTTGGGGACTGCTTTGCGGAACACCTACGCTCAGTTTGCAACAAACTACATCTCCCAGTCGTGAACCACTTCAATTCCCCCCCACCACCCCTCGAATGACACGTCCATCCTGGGCCTTCTGCATTGCCACAACGACACCACCCGAAAGATGCAGGAACAGCATCTCATATTTTGCTTGGGAACCCTGCCGCCCAAGAGCTTGTGGGCTTCACAAGCTTCAAAATCTCCCCTCCCCAGACCGCATTCCAAAACCAGCCCACCTAGTCCCCCCCTCCCTAACTATTCCTCCTCCCTCAGGCCCCACCCCCATCTCCTACCCACTAACTGCATCTCGCCTCCTTGACCTGTCCTTCCTCCCTGGACTGACCTATCCCCTCCCTACATTCACCTTCACTGGCTCTAACCCCGGTTCTTTGACCTGTCTGTCTCCTCTCACCCTATCTTCTCCTTTACCCATCTGCTATCCGCATCTCCCCCTCTCCCTATTTATTTCAGAATCCCCTTCCCCTCCCCCATTTCTGAAAAAGGGTCTCGACCCGAAACGTCAGCTTTCCTGCTCTTCTGATGCTGCTTGGCCTGCTGTGTTCATCCAACTTCACACCATGTTATCTAATACTCATATAGCCTTGCCTTGGACAATCAAAACCCCGTCCAAGTCAGAGATGGTAGGAACTGCAGATGCTGGACAATCTGAGATGACAAGGTGTAGGGCTGGATGAACAGAGCAGGCCAAGCAGCAGAGGAGAAAGAAAGAAGGGTATAGGCCTGAAACGTCAGCTTTCCTGCTCCTCTAATGCTGCTTGACCTGCTTTATTCATCCAGCTCTACACCTTGTTACCCCCGTCAAAGTCAAACAGGCCTGGGACCGTCTGGCCAGGTGCTAATGGACACGTCGTATATACCTGCAGTGAACCTACATTGCTAGAAAAACAGCAGTTGGCAGTTAAAAGCTCAAACAATGATTTGTGACCTCTAAATACAGAAGTATTCACCTCATTGGGTCTTCCTGCCCCTGCACAACGCTAGAACTGGACACTGACCATAACAACTTTCAGAAGTACATGAAGAGACGGATAAAACAGGCAACCTAGAGCTCCAGTTCTCATTTCTCCAAAAAGAGCATCTTGAACAGTCAGCTGAGCTGCACAGCATCTTTGGTTCCTTGTACCCCGTTGCATCATTAGATTCAGAAGATGACCACAGGGAGATGACCAGAACAATCCCAAGACAAGAGAAGGCCAGACTGATGATTCAGATCCCGAAACATCAGCCAACCTTCAAAGACAGAGGAACAGAATGGCACAGCCTTACTGAATGGTCATTACCAGTCTTTTTGGACAAACAGTTCACATACTGTGATGGGGGGGCGCAGGGGGGAGAAGAAGAGAAGAACCTTTGGACAGGATGTAGTGAATCCTCAGAAGCACACATCAGAGGTAGATAGCTAGTGTAGATTTAAGACTATTTAATGAAGAGTCCTTCAAAGGAATTGATGGAGTTTAACTGAAGTACAATGATAGATTGCTTTTGCTTTATGAAAAAGTCCCCTTGACTCGTCCCTTTTGTCAATCTCACTGCGTAACACATTTAAACTAAAAGATTATTGTAAACTGGTCGAGGCTAGTCAGGGCAGATTTAGCCATCTTAGACTTTACAACAATGGCCTTTGCCAATCTGACTAAAGTTTTTGACTCATTCTGGAAGTGCTATGGAAGACCTTGTCAAAGGCCAGCTGTCCAGAAATATTCGTCAACATCTTCAGTCTCCCCAATGAAGAGATGTTGGCGATGGTCATCCCCAATGCTAATGTGGCAGAATCTTTTGTGGTCAAGGCAGGAGTCAGCAGTGGTGTATCATCGCACTCACCCTTTTCTCCACTGTCATTGCCACCATTCTTCACTTTATCAGGAACAGGCTTCCCAGTGGTGTGGGCATTGTCTGCAAGACGGAAGGAAAATTTTTCATCCTGAACTGCATGAAATCAAAGACGAAAATGACACCCAACTTGTTTCTGGAACTTCAGTCTGCAGATGACAATATGGTCTCTGCTCTCTAAGGAGAATCTTCAAGCCTTGCTTAATGCCTTTGCAGAAGCATACTGAACAATCAGTCTCAGCTTCAAGCTCAAAACACAAGTCAACCTGTCCAAAACATGAAACATCTCCCCTACGTGGGGAGCCAACTCATATTTAAGGCTGACATGGATGTGGAGATCCAACACTCCATCCAATGTGCAAGTGCCACTTTGAAGACTGTCATCCTTGGGCATCCAATGGCCGTGTCAACCATGCTGTTTACCAAGAACCTTGTGTATAAAGCAGTCATCTTTCTGGCTCTTCTATATGGCTCCAGAGCTGAACTGTATAGACACTTGAAGGCCATGGAGATATACCATCTACGCTCCTCATCAGCTGGTACATCAGTACTAATATCCGCATCCGAACATAAAAGCCACTAAACATCTTAAACCAATTCTGCTGGACCAGCAACGTGCTTAGGATGTCCAAGTTCCAGCTACCAAAGCAAAGCTTCTTTACCCAGCTTAAGGAAGACACTTGAACAAGAGGAGTACTTCACAGACTCCCTGAAGACTTACCTCAAGAAATGCAATATAGACATCAATACCTAGGAGATCCTCATCCAGTTTTTGAAGGATCTCAATGTTCTGAATGCAGACACTGTCTCTGACACTGCCCACCCACCGAGGAGGGTCTAGGCCCGAAATGTCAGCCTTCCCGCTCCTCTGATGCTGCTTGGCCTACAGCTCTACACCTGTTATCTCAGATTCTCCAGCAACTGCAGTTCCTACTATCGCTAAAGGAATTTAGATTTCCTTCCCTGAAGGACAGTAGTGAAGAAGATGGTATCAATTGTAGTTGAAACTCTCACCATTTATTAAGTGAATTTAAATTTTACCAGCTACTGTAGCAAGATTTCATTCCATATCCTCAGAACACAAGCCTGATTTCTGATGAACTCATTTTTCCCCCAGACACTAAGGTTTGAAGAAGGGCCACTGGACTTAAGTTAACTCTTCTCTATCTAAAGCTGCTGCCGGACCTGCTGAGCTTCTTCAGCAAGCTGTGGTTTTGTTTCAGATTTCCAACATCCATTTTTTTCCGTTTTACTCTGGTTTACTAGTCTAGAAACATTACCATTTGGCCACTGTTTCCCCAAAACTAGTATGTCACCTACAAGGCGCAAGTCAGGAGTGGGATGTTACACCACCATCTGCACAATCTCCTCCACAGAACATATCACCATGACTTGGAACTATAGCAGCATTCAGTGTTGCTGGATCAAACTCCTGGAAGTCCCTCTCAGAAAGCATTGTGGATCTACCTACAGGACACAGGCCGCAGCAGGTTATGAAGGCACCACTTTCTCATGGGCATCAAATGCTGACCAGGTAGAAATACCCACATCCCATAAATTAGTCAAAATCAGCTCATTATGTTAGAAGTACCACCCTACACAGTCATCCACTCCTATTCCAACATTGGACTCCAAATCCATTGTGTTTTTCCTAACAGCTCTACATTTCCACACTTTTACCCTACACTGTCATTCACACAAGTGCATCTGCTCCAAATCCACACTACAATTCTGACTCTAAATTCAATGAAAGGTATTGTTATTCAAGGAACAAGAAACAGTACAGCACAGGACCAAGCCCTTCAGTCCTCCAAGCCTGCGCTGATACATTTTGCGCTTCCATACTAAAACTGTCCTTCTTGCATGCTGCTATTATGATTGCTGGAGGAGCTGGTAGAAACAATGTACTCCACACACCCACCAGCCTTTGTGTATCAAAAATTTGCTTAGCAGATCTCTTTTAAACCCCCCTCCCACCCCATCAACACTTTGAACTTGTGTCCCCTAGCAACTGACCCCTCCACTCTGGGGGGGGAAAAAACCTCATACTTTCCACTCTATTCATGCATTCATAATCTCAAACCTCTATCAGGTTGCCACTCAACCTCCCGCATTCCAGTAAAAACAAACCCAGTCTATCCAGCTAACAAAGTGTGAAGGTGGATGAACACAGCAGGCCAAGCAGCATCTCAGGAGTACAAAAGCTGACGTTTCAGGCCTAGACCCTTCATCAGAGAGGGGGATGGGGAGAGGGTTCTGGAATAAATAGGGAGAGAGGGGAGGCGGACCGAAGATGGAGAGAAAAGATGACTGGTGGAGAGGAGAGTATAGGTGGGGAGGTAGGGAGGGGATAGGTCAGTTCAGGGAAGACGGACAGGTCAAGGAGGCGGGATGAGGTAGTAGGTAGGAAATGGAGGTGCAGCTTGAGGTGGGAGGAAGGGATGGGTAAGAGGAAGAACAGGTTAGGAAAGCGGAGACAGGCTGGGCTGGTTTTGGGATGCAGTGGAGGGAGGGGACGAGCTGGGCTGGTTGTGTGGTGCAGTGGGGGAAGGGGAGATTTTGAAGCTGGTGAAGTCCACATTGATACCATTGGGCTGCAGGGTTCCCAAGCGAAATATGAGTTGCTGTTCCTGCAACCTTCGGGTGGCATCATTGTGGCACTGCAGGAGGCCCATGATGGACATGTCGTCTGAGGAATGGGAGGAGGAGTTAAAATGGTTCGCGACTGGGAGGTGCAGTTGTTTGTTGCGAACTGAGCGGAGGTGTTCTGCAAAGCGGTCCCCAGCCTCCGCTTGGTTTCCCCAATGTAGAGGAAGCCTCACCGGGTACAATGGATGCAATATACCACATTGGCAGATGTGCAGGTGAACAACTGCTTAATATGGAAAGTCATCTTGGGGCCTGGGATGGGGGTGAGGGAGGAGGTTTGCGGGCAAGTGTAGCACTTCCTGTGGTTGCAGGGGAAGGTGCCGGGTGTGATGGGGTTGGAGGGGAGTGTGGAGCAGACAAGGGAGTCACGGAGAGAGTGATCTCTCCGGAAGGCAGACAAGGGTGGGGATGGAAAAATGTCTTGGGCGGTGGGATCAGATTGTAGATGGCGGAAGTGTCGGAGGATAATGTGTTATATCCAGGGGTTGGTGGGGTGGTATGTGAGAACGAGGGGGATCCATTTGGGGCGGATGTGGCCGGGGTGCGGTGTGAAGAATGTGTTGCGGGAAACGCGGGAGACACAGTCAAGGGCGTTCTCGACCACTGCAGGGGGAAAGTTGCAGTCCTTGAAGAACGTGGACATCTGGGATGTGCGGGAGTGGAATGCCTCATCCTGGGAGCAGATGCGGTGGAGGCGGAGGAATTGGGAATAGGGGATGGAATTTTTGCAGGAGGGTGGGTGGGAGGAGGTGATTCCTAGGTAGCTGTGGGAGTCAGTGGACTTGAAATGGACATCAGTTTCTAGCTGTTTACCTGAGATGGAGACTGAGAGGTCCAGGAAGGTGAGGGATGTGTTGGAGATGGCCCAGGTGAACTGAAGGTTGGGGTGGAAGATGTTGGTGAAGTGGATGAACTGTTCGAGCTCCTCTTGCGAGCAAGAGGCAGCGCCGATACAGTCATCAATGTAACGGAGGAAGAGGTGGGGTTTGGGGCCTGTGTAGGTGCGTAAGAGGGACTGTTCCACGTAACCTACAAAGAGGCAGGCATAGCTTTGGCCCATGCGGGTACCCATGGCCACCCACTTAGTCTGTAGGAAGTGGGAGGAATCGAAAGAGAAGTTGTTGAGGGTGAGGACGAGTTCAGCTAGGCGGATGAGGGTGTCGGTGGAGGGGGATTGGTCGGGCCTGCGGGACAGCAAGAAGCGAAGGGCCTTGAGGCCATCTGCAGGTGCATAGGGACTGGACGTCCATGGTGAAAATGAGGTATTGGGGGCTGGGGAATTGGAAGTCCTGGAGGAGGTGGAGGGCGTGGGTGGTGTCACGGATGTAGGTAGGGAGTTCCTGGACCGAAGGGGGAAAAAAATGGAGTCCAGATGGGTGGAGATGAGTTCGGTGGGGCAGGAACAGGCTGAGACAATGGGTTGACCAGGGTAGGCAGGTTTGCGGATTTTGGGAAGGAGATAGAAACGGGCCGTGTGGGGTTGGGGAACAATGAGGTTGGAGACTATGGGTGGGAGGTCCCCTGAGGTGATGAGATCATGGATGGTGTTGGAGATGATGGTTTGGTGCTCGGGGTGGGGTCATGATCTAGGGCGCGGTAGGAGGTGGTGTCGGAGAGTTGGCGTTTGGCCTCGGCGATGTAGAGGTCAGTGCGCCATACTACCACTGCGCCACCCTTGTCTGCAGGTTTGATGGTGAGGTTGGGGTTGGAGCGGAGGGCTGCCCGTTCTGCAAGGGAGAGGTTGGAGTGGGTGAGAGGGGTGGAGAGGTTGAGGCAGTTGATGTCTCGACGGCAGTTAGAGATGAAGAGGTCAAGGGAGGGTAGGAGGCCTGGGGGTGGTGTCCAGGAAGAGGACTTGTGTTGGAGGCGGGCGAAGGGGTCAGTGGAGGGAGGGTTAGGCTCCCGGTTAAAGAAACCTTTCCCCCCGCAGTGGTCGAGAACGCCCTTGACCGTGTCTCCCGCGTTTCCCACAACACACCCCTCGCACCGCACCCCCGCCACAACCGCCCCCAGAGGATCCCCCTCGTTCTCACATACCACCCCACCAACCTCCGGATACAACGCATCATCCTCCGACACTTCCGCCATCTACAATCCGACCCCACCACCCAAGACATTTTTCCATCCCCACCCTTGTCTGCCTTCTGGAGACCACTCTCTCCGCGACTCCCTTGTCTGCTCCACACTCCCGTCCAACCCCACCACACCCGGCACCTTCCCCTGCAACCGCAGGAAGTGCTAGACTTGCCCCCAAACCTCCTCCCTCACCCCTATCCCAGGCCCAAGATGACCTTCCATATCAAGCAGATGTTCACCTGCACATCTGCCAATGTGGTATATTGCATCCATTGTACCCAGTGAGGCTTCCTCTACATTGGGGAAACCAAGCGGAGGCTTGGGGACCGCTTTGCAGAACACCACCTCTTGCTTCGCAATAAACAACTGCACCTCCCAGTCGCAAACCATTTTAACTCCTCCACCCATTCCTCAGACGACATGTCCATCATGGGTCTCCTGCAGTGCCACAATGATGCCACCCGAAGGTTGCAGGAACAGCAACTCATATTCCACTTGGGAACCCGGCAGCCCAATGGTAGCAATGTGGACTTCACAAACTTCAAAATCTCCCCTCCCCCCCACTGCATCACAGAACCAGCCCAGCCCAGCCCGTCCCCTCCACTGCCACCCGAAGGTTGCAGGAACAGCAACTCATATTCCGCCTGGGAACCCTGCAGCCTAATGGTATCAACGTGAACTTCACCAGTTTCAAAATCTCCCCTTCCCCTACTGCATCCCTAAACCAGCCCAGTTCGTCCCTTCCCCCCACTGCACCACACAACCAGCCCAGCTCTTCCCCTCCACCCACTGCATCCCAAAACCAGTCCAACCTGTCTCTGCCTCCCTACCCTGTTCTTCCTCTCACCCATCCCTTCCTCCCACCCCAAGCCGCACCCCCATCTACCTACTAACCTCATCCCACCTCCTTGACCTGTCCGTCTTCCCTGGACTGACCTATCCCCTCCCCAATCTTCTTTTCTCTCCATCTTCGGTCCGCCTCCCCCTCTCTCCCTATTTATTCCAGAACCCTCAACCCATCCCCCTCTCTGATGAAGGGTCTAGGCCCGAAACGTCAGCTTTTGTGCTCCTGAGATGCTGCTGGGCCTGCTGTGTTCATCCAGCCTCACATTTTATTATCTTGGATTCTCCAGCATCTGCAGTTCCCATTATCTCTAGTCCTCTGTAATCTGCGTTTGCCCTTGTGGTTACTCTTCTGTAAACTCAGCTCAGCCCTTTTGGGTTCAAACTGCGGGCTCACCCCTCACTAACTCAGGTTTGCCCTGTGTTTTAACCCTCTCTAACCCAGATTTCTCCTCTCTCACTCAGGTTACCCTTAACAGTTACCTCTGCAGGATTACACCTGGGTTTACATTAATGGGTTACCCCCGTGGGCTTATCCCCTCACCAAACCAAGGTCTCTCCCCCCACCCCCCCCCAAAGAGTACCCCCTTTCCAAACCAAGGTGTTTCCCCCCCCCCGGTTCCCCCTTTCCAAACCAAGGTGTTCCCCCCCCCCCCCCCGCCACCCCGGTTCCCCCTTTCCAAACCAAGGTCTCCCCCACCCCCCCGCCAAAGGGTTCCCCCTTTCCAAACCAAGGTCTCCCCCACCCCCTGCCAAGGCTTCCCCCTTTCCAAACCAAGGTATCCCCTCCCCCCTCAAGGGTTCCCCCTTTCCAAACCAAGGTCTCCCCTCCCCGGCCAAGGCTTCCCCCTTTCCAAACCTAGGTCTTCTTCCCCCCCCCCGCCTCCATCCCAGGGTTCCCCCTTTACAAACCAAGGTCTGCCCCCTGGGTTACCACTCTTTACCATGTCTTTGCCAATTTCTAACCTGATTGCCCATCTCTAACTAGAGTTTCCCTTCTGGATCTGTCCCTCTGGGCACCACTCCTATATTTACCAACCTCTCCTCTATGGTTATCCTCAAGGTTTCCATCTCCCAACTCCTCTGGGTTTTCCCCCTATACTTACCCCATTTTCTCCCTTGGGTTTACCCCTTATAATTACTCCCAAATTAACCACATCAAGTTTACTCCCAGCATTTCCCAAACCTGTTTAACCTCTTTTTGTCTACACCTTGGGTTTACCATCACTGTATTTGCTTCATTTACATTCTGCAGTTACCAGCTTGTTTTTACCCCATGGATTAACCCCCCTGAATACTAACCCACTTGTATTTACCCCACTGTAATTATTGCCTATTTTGTCTCCTATGTAACTTCCACATTTAAGTCCAGTATAATCATACCAAGGAATGATTACAATGTAATCATTCCTTGGTATGATTATCTTATGCAATTATCCCCTGAATTTACCCCTTGTGTATTTACCCAATTTACCTTGTGTAATCACCCGAACATAATTAACACCCATTATTTCTCCATGTAATTACACCCAGGTGCTTAGTACTTAGATAATTACCCACTTTATCTACATCCTGTATCTTACCCCAAGTATTTAGTCCTCTTTATATTTACACTGCCTTACACCCGGCATCTACCCCGAATGTAGTTAGCCTTGTTACTTGTATATTGAGTCTACCACAGCTATATTTACCCGCTGTACGTTCACACCCTGCACTAATACCGTGTATTCACCCCAATTATTTTTATTACCACTGTCTGTCGAGTGCCACAAAATCCACATCAGAACCACGGCCGGTCATGTTGCTGTGGCAAACCCTGCGCCTGCGCCTCGCGGTCCCGGCGCTAATAACCGCCCATTGTCCGTCGCACGTGACCTCGCGCCGTTCCCATGGCAACGGGACACTCACCCACGCACCATTATCCCCATCCCCGCGCGCACACCCCATCCCCCCACATGGACATCCCCATCCCCAAACACACAACCCACCCCCACACAAACCTTCACACACGCATCAACATCCCCACTCCCACCCCACACATACACACATCCCATCTCCACACTAACACCCACCACACATGGACATCCCCATACACACACATCCCACCTCCACTCTAACACCCACCACACACACATCCTACCTCCACACTAACACCCCCCACACATGGACATTCCCACACACACACATCCCACCTCCACACTAACACCCCCCACACACACATCCTACCTCCACACTAACACCCCCCACACATGGACATTCCCACACACACACATCCCACCTCCACACTAACACCCCCCACACATACATCCTACCTCCACACTAACACCCCCCACACATGGACATCCCCACACACACACATCCCACCTCCACACTAACACTCCCCACCTCCACACTAATACCACACGCACGGACATCCCCCCACACACACATCCCACCTCCACACTAACACCCAACACACACACCCCACCCCCACACTAACCGGCCCGCCCACTGACATCCCCTCCCCCATGCACCAACATCCCCCCAATTCACCAACACCCTGCCCTCCCCACACAAAGTTGTACACAATCCTCTCCCATCTCTGTCCCGCCACACCCTTTCCCATGACCAGTTTCTGCCCCAAATGTAACAGAGCCTGTGGAATGCACCTTGGTCTGTGCAATCACCTACAGACTCACCCAAAGTTCTGACACCTAGTTCTCAAGAATGTTCACTGGACCCAAAACTTGAACTCAGTTCTGTCTCCACAGATGCTGCCAGACCTGCTGTGTTTCTCCAGCAATTTCTGTTTTTGTTTCAGGCTGAGGAGAGTCCTTGGGTGAATAAGATTATGAGGGGCATGGACAGGGAAGAAAGGAAGTAGCTGCTTCCCTTACTTGAAAGATCATCAATATCAATAATTTTAATTTGAAAGCAGGAGGTTTAGAACAGACTTGAGGAAAAGTATTTTCACCCACAGGATGTTGGGGTTCTGGAATGCGCTGCCTGGGAGGGTAGTTTAGGTACTTGGACGAGCACTCGAAATACTGTAACATCCAAGGCTGTGGGCCAAGTATTGGAAATTAATCTCAATTAATTTCACCTGGGTAGATAGGTCAGCACAGACCCAATGCTCCAAAGAACCTCCCCTATGTTGTGTGTCACTAAATTAGCCCCTCACCTTCAGACCAAGTCCCTGTGTTTTAGATTTACCTATGTGCGGAAGCAATCTTTCACTGTGTTGATTATTGTTGGAACGGAAGGGGGAGTTAGCTCCTTTGGGTGACCCTCCTACCCATTGTTGGCATTTAACCTTAGATCAGATCACTCACCATGAACGCTCTCCCACCCTCTAAATCACATCCCCACGCCATCATCCTCTACATTGTTTAGTCTGCCAGGCAGGCCCATACAAAATCCCAGATTCACTCGAAGCACATGCTCCAACTTCCTTCAGGACTGTTTCCAATCCCAGCTGTGGCACTACATGATTCCGGCACTGCTAAGGCTACAGAACCACCAGCCACAGATTATCTGTTCATTTCATTTGTAGTTTTTGCATTGTCTACTCTGAACTCCCCATTCACTTTCTGTAAGGACCAACACCCTACTTACAAAATCCCTTTTTAAATCCCTACAGAAACTTCTGTCAGATAAAGGAAAAGTGAATGCTGTCTGAAAACTATACTTGGTGGTACAGAACTGTTACGGTGCAGAAAGAGGTCATTAGGCCCCATCATACCTGCACTTCTTCTGTTCCATTGTGCCAATATCCTGCCTTTTCCCCATATCCCTGTGCACCATTTTAACCAAATCCCTCTTAAATGCCTCAAATGAACATGCCTTCACCACAATTCCAGGCAGTGCAATCTGTACCCTCACTACTCCATGTGTGAGAAGAACTTTTTCTCTCACATCTGCCTTGGTTCATTTACAGACCACTTTGAATTTATGCCTTGGAGATCGTTTTTTTTTAACGAGTGGGAACAGTTTCTCCCTATTTACTCTGTCCAACCTACTCATGATTTTGCAAACCTCTCCCAAGTCTCCTATCAGTCTTCCTTCCAAGGTGAACAATCCCAATTTCTTTGATGTTTCCTCATAGCTTAAGTTTCTAATTGCTGGAACCATTCTTGTAAATTGCTTCTGTGATTTTCTGGTTGCAGTATTCAATGATTTTATTGATGATGTTAACTGTTTCTCTGATCAATGTAACTTCTTCATTGCTTAAGCCGGTGGGTGAAGCTAGAGAGCTAATAAACCAGCTAAGCTTCTAGAAAAGGCCTGGATTCTAGCTGAGACCATGTGTGTACACAAAATCCTATTCTTTCTCAGAAATTTGTAAATATTGTGATTTAACCTCTTGCAGATACGGAACTAGTGACATCCCTGCATTGCTTTGATATAAATCAAGAATCTAAAATATATAGTGAATATAAAATAGTAGGAAAATGACATATAAGTGAAGAAAGACAAAATTTGATTGTGCTGGTCAGTGAAAGTGTGACGCTGTTAAGTGTGCAGTGAATTGAGGATGATTTATTAATTTATTCATGGTAGGGGATTGGAACCTATGCAAAGAATCAGAAGAAGGGGAACCAAAGACAAAAACAAAAGGCAGAAAGGAGAATAAGAAGAGACGAGCAGGGAATCAAAGGCCAAGATCAAACAGATTTGCCGTGAAAAACAAGGGGAACAGGGCAAGTAATGTAAAAAGGTAAGTCTTAGGGCAGTGTTCCTTAATGAGTGGAGGTATTGCATTAGAGTGCATATATTAATTGTGTAAAATAGATGAAAACAGGTCTGATACAGTTGAAATTACAGAGACATGACTGCAGGGTGACGAGGGATAAGATCTGGATATCCAGGAGTATTCAGTATTTAGGAATTTGTGTTGTTGGTTAAAGAGGAAATTAACATAATAGTGATAAAAGGATATCACCTTTGACAATGTATAATCTGAAATAGGAACAGCTGAGAAACACCAAGGGGGAAAGAAAAATCATTAGTGGGAGCTGTATACAGATTCCAAACTCTGGGGCTGATGTTGGGAATGACATGAAACAGGAACTTAGAAATATATGCAATAAAGGAACATCTGTAATTATGGGTGACTTTAATTTGCATATAGGTTAGGCAAATCAAATTAGTAACAATAGAGAAGGAATTCCTGGAGTGTAGACGGGATTGTTTTCTGGACCAATAAGTTAAGGAACCAACTCAAGAACAGGCCATCCTAGACTGGGTATTGTGTAATCGGATAGCAATAATTGGTAATCTAGTTGCAACAGACCCCTTGGGGATAAGTGACGAGAATATGAAAGAATTCCTAAACAAGCTAGAGAGCGATGTAGTTGATTCTGAGGCTAGGGTCCTGAGTCTAAATAAAGGAAACAATGATGGTACGATCTGGCTACAGTAGATCGGGGAACATTAACTAAAGAGATGGTGGTGGAAAGGCAATGGCAAACATTCAAAGCGCACTTGGGTGAGCCGCAACAATCATTCTTTCTGTCTGGTGCAAGGTGGCTGAACAGGGGAAGTTAGATATAGTATTAGATCCAAGGGAGTAGCATACAAATTGGCCAGAAAAAAAACAGACCTGAGGAATGAGAGCAGTTTAGAATTCAGCAAAGGAGGATGAAGGAATTGATTAAGAAAGGGAAAATAGAGTATAAGAGCAAGCTTGCAGGGAATATAAGACTGCCAAAGTTTTTATGGCTATGTAAAGACTAAAAGCTTGGTGAGACAAATGCAGGCCCTTACAAGTTGAAATAGGGAATTTATAACAGGAAACAAAAAAAATCGCTGACCAATTCAATACATACTTTTGTTCTGTGTTCAGGATCAGCAGGAACAGTTGGATGATAAGCATGATGTAATGAGTGATGGACTAGTTCGAAGGCTGAATGGCCTACTCCTGGTTCCATATTCTACATTTCCATGTCATGGGATGACAAATCTGATATGATTTGATTTGATTTATTTATTGTCATGTGCACCAAAGAACAGTGAAAAGCTTTGTTTGCAAGCAGTACAGGCAGATCACAGTAAGCAAGAACATACAGATCATAGGTCTTCATAAAAAAGATACCTCTCTTGAGATGTTAATGTGATAACATCCCATTGATTTCTATTCTTCTAGAAATTAAAGTCTTTTATCTACCGACACATAGGTATGCAGGCACTGCCCTGAAGCTTCCTGCCCAGCTAGGAATTCAGTGTAGCTAGTGTAAAACTTTTGTAACTCCTTATCTTCCCACACATTGGTATGCAGACACTGTCTTAAGCTTCCTGACTGAATAAAATTAGAATTAAACTGTTTCAAATAGGGTTAGTTGGGGAACATTTGTAAAGGTGTGAGACCTCTAAAGCATGTAACTTCTGTCGCTGACAAAGGGGCCAGGGCACTGACTTTGTTCTAGCCAGACACATTGGCAACTTGAAATCACAATCTGTCCCAATAACAACTTGAAATCGCCTCCTGCCATTAGCAGCCACTTCACTAGCAATTGATACCATATCCTGGTCTTTTATGTTCTGGATGTAATAATTGTTTGGTATCCTGTCTTTGTCTGTTGTAGTAATTATTTTATGTATCATGTCATTGTAATGTGTGAAATCGTTTTATGTACCATGTCTTTTGTAAAGTATAAAAAGTGGGGTCCGCTGCTCGGGAAGAATTACTTGTGAGACTCTGCACTCTGTGCCGGGTTAAGTACAGTGATTCTCCACAGCTTGTACTTGCTTGGTAATAAAAGGATTTGTGTTTTTTTAAGCAGGTCAGTGTCTTGTTATTGCATCAGTCCGTGAGGGTCTCCGAAAACGAACCTGACACTCTCACCCAGAAGATGTGCCAGGCTCAAATGCATTTGGAACAGCAAATTGCCACAGAACAAGGGCATTATAATTGCTGCTGGGACACTGAACATTGAACTTTCTGACTTCTGAAATGGCTACTCTCCTGCATCCCCCTCACCTGCAACCAGACTCACTTTGAGGGAGGGCATTTGATTCTGATTGCTGAGTGCAAAGACTGTGGAAAACTGCAGCACAGAGGGATTTGAGAGTCCTTGTGCATGAATTATGAAAAGCTAAGCAGCCAAGTTCAGCTGGTATTCAGTGATTGAGGATCATTGGATTAGTCATGATCTCATGAATGGCAGAGCAGCCTTAATGGTCTGAACAGCCTACTTCTGCTCCTATATCTTCCAGCCTTAAAAACAGAAAGTACTCAGCAGATTTGGCAATATCTGAAGAAAATATGAGTTTATGCACCTTGGCAGGAAGAATAGAGGAGCTGAACATTATTTAAATGCAGAAAACTACAGTGCAGAGGAATCTGGGATCCCTGCCCATGAATCACAAAAAGCTAGCATCTAGTTCAATGGGCAATAGGAAAGACAAATGGACTTTATTTCAAAAAGAATGGAGTACAAAAGCTAAAACTGAACAAGGCAATAGTTAGACCACAGCTGAAATACTATAAACTGTTTTGGTTGCCATATCTAAAGAAAGATATACTGGCATTGAATGCAGACCAGGTATGGAGGGGCTGTCTTATGAAGAGGATAAGTAGGTTCATTCCAGTATCCATGGAATTTAGAAGAATGAGAGGTGAGTTTATTGAAACAAGCAAACTTCTTAGGGAACCTGACAAGTTAGATGTGGTAAGGAATAAAAACAAAGTTGCTGGAGAAGCTTACCAGGTCTAGCAGCACCTGTGAAGGAAAAAACAGACTTAACATTTTGGGTCCGGTGATCCTTTCTTTCTGAGGAAGGGTCATCGGACCCAAAACGTTAACTCTGTTTTTTACTTCACAAATGCTGCCAGACCTGCTGAGCTCTTCCAGCAACTTTGTTTTTGGTCCTGATTTACAGCATCCCTAGTTCTTTTGGTTTTTATTTAGATGTGGTAAGATTGTTTCCCCTTGTAGGGCATGATCTCAGAATAAAAGGGTCACACATTTATGATAGAGGTGAGGAGGAATTCCTCTCAGGGGATGGTGAATCTGTGGAATTTTCTACTGCAAAGGTCTGTCAAGGTTGGGGTCAGTAAGTATATTCAAGGCTGAGATAGATTTTTAATCAGTAAGGGAATCATGTGTCATGGGGAAAAGTCAGGAACGTGGACCCAAGGATGTTCAAAGCAGCTATGATCTAATTGAATGGTGGAGCAGACAAAATGGGCTGAATGGCCTGCTTCTGCTCTGATGTCATATGGTCTTAAAGGATTCAAAGTGACCCTGATGCTTAGTGAGATCAGAATAGACTTTATCATTGACCATGAAGTTATCTCCACAGCGTTGAATATTTCAGTGCTACATGTGTTTGATTGGCAATTATTGTAGTAGGCATTCCTGAAAGTAGGTGACACAGAGATGTCCTTGACTCTCCAGCCTGAGACCCTGGTCGTCTAAATTAAATAGTGGCCTACATTTTCAGACAACGCCCACCAAGACCTGAAGTCAAGACCTGACCATTGGGGCTAATCTTTTTCTGGTTACACCCTCTCTTTATAATCTCAATGCTGAAATCTTAGAAATCTGGAGCCAAGCTGTGGGTAAAGGAAAGAATGAAGTGATATGGTCTGACTTGTCGTGTGTGGCCACAGTGCAGCCGTCTGTTTCTCAGACTGAATCTCCTGTAAAACTCAACAATCTTGACAGAGCAGTCAAGCTAAGATTATTTGTTCTAGCAAATGCTTCAGCCATTTTCTGTCTCAGACTTATTGCTTTATTTAATGTCACTAAACAGATGTCTGGTTAGGTGCTTTAGATCCTTCAGTGAATGTAAATTTGCACAGTCTATCACAATAAGGATAATGGGATGTGCTCCAATTTGGCGCGATTTGACCAGTGATATTCCTCAGGGATCAGTTCTGGAGCCTTAGCCTCTGACTGTATTTATTGATTCTTTACATGAAGGAATCCTGAATGATGTAGAAATTTTTTTTGCTCATTCTCATGGTTGGATTTTTGTTACCAAGCAAGGGAGCTCAAGTTGGGAAATTACCTGACATGACATACCCAGTTTGGTTTAAAGCCCCCTTTTACACCTATTTTTCAGAGTTTAAATAGGGTGAGGCCCATCGACTCCAGAAGCAGACTGCAGGCAGCAATAAGAGTGGTTGGTTGGAAGCCCTGGCATGGTTCTCCTTATCACAGTTGTATGGTAAAACAGAACTTGAGTATTGCTGAGTATGTCAAACTTTGTCAAAGCATTTCATCTTGCACTCATCAGGGCAGTTCACAAGAATACGAATGTAAGGGGAAATGAACATTTATATTGCAGGAGGGGTGAGTATTGATTGATTGCAAAGTGGACTCTCAATTGGTAGATGTGTTGCCATAAGTCTGCTTGCCATTAAAGCTCACTTTCTGACCAATCTGTACTCTCCTCTCATTCAGTAAATATGTTGTTATCCCTTTCCAAATTCTGTCATGTTATGAATCGTAGAATCGTAGAATCCCTACAGTGTGGAAACAGGCCTTTCGGCCCAACAAGTCCACACCGACCCTCAAAGCATCCCACCCAGACCCAGCCCCCTATAACCCAACTAATCTATGCATCCCTGAAACACCACAGGCAATTTCCCATGGTCTATCCACCTAACCTGCATATCTTTGGACTGTGGGAGGAAACCAGAGCACCCGGAGGAAACCCATGCAGACACGGTGAGAATGTGCAATCTCCACACAGACAGTCACTCAAGGCTGGAATCGAACCTTGGTGCTTGGTGCTGTGATCACTACTACCCATGGAATCTTTTACTATGAGGCCATTAATTGATTGGGCTCATTTTACATTACCAGGTCAAAAGTAGCCAGCCTCCTGGTTGGTTCGAGGACATATTGTTCTAGAAACTGTCTCAAATACACTCTATCAACACATCCTTCAAGCTATCTTTACAGTAAAGATTTGTACACTCTGTACGAAGATTAAAATCTCCTGGTATTATCGTATTACCAATCAAATTCCCTTTTGTTAAAAATTATCTTCTCACCTACTGTGTTGCTACAGTCAGAGCGTCTATTAATTATCCATATTGGTGATCTCACTTCTTTGCTATGTCCTAACTCTCTTCAAACAGATCCTACATCATGATCCTTTAAACCATACCATACTAACAGAGACATGTTAACTACTTTGCCTTTTTATCAATCATAGAGTCACACAGCACGGAAACAGACCTTTCAATCAAACTTGTTCATGGTGACCAAGTTTCCCAAACTCATTTAGTCCCACTTGCCTACATATGGCACGTATCCCTTTTTTATTTGTGTAAATTCTCTTAAATGTTGTAACTGTACCTGCGTCTACTACTTCATCTCGTAGACCATTTTACACACGACCCGCCCTCTGTAAAAATGTGGCCTCTCAGATCCCATTTAAATTTTTCTCCTCTCACCTTAAAAATATGCTCCCTTGTTTTGAACTACCCCATCCTAGTGAAAAGGCTTTTGCTATTTACATGATTTATGTCCTATATGATTTTATAAGCCTCTATAAGGTCTCTCCTCAACTTCCTACACTCCAGTGAAAGAAATCCCAGACTGCCCAGTCTCTCCTTATGACTCAAACATTCAAGTCCCTGCAATATCTGGATAAAGCTTTTCTGAACCTTCTCCAATTTAAAAATATCCTTCCTATAGCAAGGTGACCAGGACTGGACACAATACCCCAAAAGTGGCCTCACTAATGTCCTGTACAACCTCAACATGATGTCCCAACTCCTAAATTCAGTGATCTGAGCAATGAAGGCAAGTGTGCTAAATGCTTTCTTAACCAACTTGTCTACCTGTGATGCAACTTTCTAAAGAACTATGTAGGGGCGGCACGGTGGCTCAGTGGTTAGCACTGCAGCCTCATGGCACCAGGGGCCCAGGTTCAATTCCAGCCTCAGGTGACTGTCTGTGTGGAGTTTGCACATTCTCCCCGTGTCTGCGTGGGTTTGCTCCGGTTGCCTCCCACAGTCCAAAGATGTGCAGGCTAGGTGGATTGGCCATGTTAAATTGCCCATAGTGTTCAGGGGTGTGTGGGTTGTGCGGGAATGGGTCTGGGTGGGATGCGTCACGGGGCGGTGTGGACTTGTTGTACCGAAGGGCCTGTTTCAACACTGTAGGGAATCTAAACTGAACTCCTAGGTCTCTCTCTGTTTGACAAGACTATGCAGGGCCCTACCATTAACTGTCTAAGTCCTGCCCTTGATCATTTTACCAAAATGCAAAACTTCATAGTTATCCAAACTAAATGCCATCTGCCACTCCTCAGCCCATCGCCCCAATTGATCAAGATCTCCCGGTCATCTTAGATAACCTTCTTCAGTGAGAATAGACCAGAATTTTGGTGTCATCCACAAACATACTAACCAAATTCTTATCCAAATCATTTACATAAATGACAAACAACAGTGGACCCAGCACTGATCCCTGTGGAACACCGCTGGTCTAAGGCAGCTCATCCGAGAAACAACCCCCCACTGCTACTCTGTTTCCTTCCGTCAATCCAATTTTGTATCTGTTGGCAGTCTCTCCATGAACCCCGTGTGATCTAACTTTACTAATTAGTCTACTATGAGGAACCTTGTCAAAGGCTTTATCATAGTCCATGTAGATAATGCCTACTGCTCCTCCCTCATCAATCTTTCTGGTTACATCCTCAAAAAGCTTGTCAAGTTTGTGAAACTCGGTTTCCCATGCACAAAGCCATGCTGACTGTCCCTAATTAGTCCTTGCCTCTCCAAATGCATGTAAATCCGATCTCTCAGAATCCCTGCCAACCACTTAACCCCTATTGATGTCAGACTAACTGATTTATAGTTCCCAGCCTTCTTCTTACTGCCTTTCTTAAATAAGGGACAAGAGTAGCCACTGTCCAGTCCTCTGGCACCTCATCCATGGCTTTAGATGGTACAAATATTTGCTAGGGGCCCTGTACTTTCTTTCCTAACTTTCTATAATGTCCTTGGCCATTCACCTTTATGTTTTTTAAGACCCAAGCACCTCGTCTTTTGTCATGTGGACTGTTTTAAATTCCCCAAGTTTCCTAGTTTCCATGTCTTTATCCACTGTAAACCTGACCTGAAATATTTATTTAGTATCTTTCTATCTCCTTGATTCCATGCATACATGCCTTTGTTGATTTTTAAGGGGCTGTATTCATTCTGAAGAAGGTTTAGGCCCGAAACGTTAGCTTTCCTGCTCCTCTGATGATGCTTGGCCTACTGTGTTCATTCAGC
Source organism: Stegostoma tigrinum (assembly GCF_030684315.1). Taxonomy (NCBI): domain Eukaryota; kingdom Metazoa; phylum Chordata; class Chondrichthyes; order Orectolobiformes; family Stegostomatidae; genus Stegostoma; species Stegostoma tigrinum. The sequence continues at coordinate 61,036,793 of NC_081372.1, forward strand.
TCTCTCCCTTGTTAACTCAGATTCTCCGACATCTGTAGTTCCTACTATCTCTGTATTCATTCCCTAGTTGCTCTTTTGCTCTCAATGCACTTGTAGAATCTCTTTGGATTATCCTTAACCTTATCTGTGAAGGCTATCTCATTATCACCTTTTTGCCCCTGATTGCTCTCTTAAAAATGCCCCTACATCTCTTATGCACTTCAAGAGATCCTTCTGAAGTGTCAAGCATCCTTGAATATTTAGATGCCAGTCATGGCTAGCTTACAAGGTATAGCAGGTAATCAAGAAAGCCAATGGGGGTTGGAGTATAAGAGTAGGAAAGTCTTTCTGCAACTGTAAAGGTGTTGATCAGACCACATCTGGAGTACTGTGAGCAGTCTTTGCCCTCTTACTTAAGGAAAAATACTGTTTCACTGGAGGCAGTTCAGAGAAGCTTCACTATGACCAAATGCTGAACAGGTTGGAACTCTACTCTCCGGAGTTCAGAAGACTGAGAGGTGATCTTGTTGAATTATATAGGATTATCAAGTGTCTTTGCAGACTGAAAGCTGAGGAGATGTTTCCCCTCATAGGAAAGTCTAGGATTAGAGGGCTTAGCCTCAGAATAAAGAGTGCCTATTTATGACTGAGATGAGGAGAAATTTCTTCTTGTCACAGAAAGTTGTGGGGCTGAGTCCTTGAATATATTTAAGGCTGCGATAGATAGATTCTTGATCAGTAGGGGGATAAAGAATTCTCGGAAAATGGCAGGATAATGGATGACGAGTGTTGGATAGTAAAGCAGTTTCAAGGGGCCAAACAACCTACTCCTGTTCTGATTTCTTATGATCTTATTGCAAACATGTCTATGTAGCGACTATCGTATATTCATTTATTTCTATTTGTGGTGGAACTGCCTTTCTAACAGTACTAAGGGTGTTCCTACCCACTGTAGACCGCACTTGTTCAAGAAGGTAGTCTAATATTGCTTTCTTCAGCAAAATTAGGGATGGACAATAATTATTGGCCTAGCCAGTGATGCCAATATCCTGTGAATGAGTTTTTTAAAAAGTTTAACTTGCTGCAAATGTTGAGAGCATTCAGAGAAAGAAACCTAATTCCATCTTTTTGCTGTTCTTGGCTACTTTTTAAAAACTCATTCATGGGACATGACCATTGCTGACTGACCAGCATTTATTGCCCATCCCTAGTTGCCCTTGAGAAAATGGTGGTAAGCTGCCATCTCAAAATGCCATGGTCCACATGTGGTAGGTTGACTCACAATATCCTTAGATTTTGACCCTGCAAACGGGAAAGAGGAGCGATATATTTCCAAGTCAGGATGATGAGTGGCTCGGAGGGAAACTTGCAGTTGGTGGTGCTCCTATGTGTTTGCTGCCCTTGTCCTTCTAGATAGATGTGGTTGTGGATATGAAGGAGCTGTCTAAGGATCTTTGGTGAAATTCTGCAGTGCCATCTTATAGATCATACACATTACTGCTGCAGAGTGTGAATGGTAGAAGGAGTTTGTGGATGTGTGCCAATCTATTGGACTGTTTTGTCCTGAATGGCATCAAGCTTTTTGAATGTTGTTGGAGCTGTGCCCATTCAGGCAAGTAGGAAATATTTCATTACACTTCTAACTTGTGTCACTGTGCCTCCACCTCTGCTGAGACATTGTAAGAGGCACAGCAGTATACAGTAGGAGGGAGTTAGCTAGGGAGTCCTTAACATTGACTGATGGTTTCAGGTTAAACATGGGCAAGGAAATCTCCTGCTGATGAATCAGTAAGGTATGATTCGTGAATATGACTGTGTCAAGCTGTTGCTTGGCTAATCTTTTAGGAAGCTCTCCCAATTTTTGCACTAACCGCCTGATGTTGGTAAGGAGGACTTTGCAGGGTTGACAGGGTTGAACCTGCTATTCCCTTTTCTAGTGCCTAGGTTGAAGCCTTGTGGTCCACCCAGTTTTATTTATTTGTTGAAACTTTGTTGCGATTGATACAACTGAATAGCTTGCTAGGCCATTTCAGAGGGCAGTTGAGAGTCAACCACATTGCTGTGGGTTTGGAACCACATGTAGGCTAGGCTAGGTGAGACTGCAGACTTTCGTGAGCCAGAGGTTTCTTTTCTTACCATTGACAATGTTTTCATGGTTATCAAGAGATTCTTAATTCCAGATTTTTTTTATTGAATTCAAATTCCACTATCTGCCGTGGCAGGATTCAAAATTCATACATCTATGATTTATGATGATTCAAAATTCTCCAGAACATTAGTGATAATACCAGTTGGTAATTGCCTCCTCATTACTCCAATGTTATTTCCTGCTACAATCTTTGGTTTTTACACTCTATCTCTTTTGACACATTTCTACATCCCTATCCGTTCTACTGCCTTATCGTTTTTGTTTAACTTTCCAATCTCACATCAAGTTAACCCATCTTCCTCCCCTCTCCTTCTATTTACTTTAAATTCTCACTATAACCCTAGCTATGTGACTCACCAGTTCATTGATCCCAGCTTAGTTCAGGTGAAGCCCATCCCAAGTATACGGCTCCTTACCACACCAGTGTTTGAATCAGACATCGAAATCTGTGAACTAAAAAAACCAAAGGATTTCAAATGCTGGAAATTAGAAACAAAACCTTCTTTTGATAGAAGAAGCCATTCTGAGGAGGGTCACTGGACTGAAAATGTTAACTTTGCTTTCTCTCCACAGATGCTGCCAGATCTGCTGAGATTTTCCAACAATTTCTGATTTTGTATCTAACTTACTGTTCTTCATGACTCATGACAATTTGCATGTCGTTTTGATAGTAACCCAGAGATTACTGCCTTTCAGGACGACATTGACTACAACACTATACAACGCTGTTATGGTAACCTCTGCAAGACATGTCATATCTTCGACATGGGCATTACCATCGCACGTGGGAACACCACCCACCATGTGCATGGCAAATACTCATGTGACTCAGCCAATGTTGTCTATCTCGTACACTGCAGGCAGGATGCCCCGAGACATGATATATTGGTGACACCATGCAGACGGTACAACAATGGATGAATGGAGGCTGTGCAACAATTGCCAAAGAGGGATGTTCCCTCCAAGGGGGTGCACTTCGGTGATATTTGGCCTCAGATCTTCAGGTAAACATCGCCTAAGGCGGACTCTGGGATATAAAATAGTGCAGAGTCACTGGGCAGAGGCTGAGAGCAAAGCTCAGTATTCACAATGGTGGCCTCAAACGGGATGTCACACAACAAGTGACCCCATCACACAATATACACACACACACACTCACGTACACACACACATTCACTCGCCCACACACACACATTCACTCACACACTGTCTCTCACATATACAGACACATTCACACACATTCACTCACACACTCACATACACACACTCACAATCACACACACTAACTCTCACACACTCACTCAGACACACGCAAACACACACACACTCACTCAGACACACACACACATTCACTCACACACACTAACAGACACACTCATTCAAACATATACACTCACACACACACATACACGCACACATTTACTCCCATACACTCACTCACACACATACACACATTCACTCACACACACATACTCACAACACATTCACTCAGACACACTCACATACACACACACACAAAACACACACACACACTCACACACACACATTCACTCAAACGCACTCACACATACACACTCACACACATACTCACTTACACATATTCACTCAAACACACTGACATATACTCACACATATACACACACACTCACTCACATACATTCATTCACACACACACTCACCTACACACTCACTCATACACACACACTCATTTACACACACTCTCACACACACTCACACACATTCATTGACACACATTCACTTGCATACATTCACTCGCACACACTCACTCAGACATACAGACACATTTACTCACACACACTAACATACACACTCACTCTCATACAAACACACTCACTCACACACGCACACACACATTCATTCATTCACACACACTCACACACAAACCCACTCACTCACACACATTCACTCACATGTACTGACATACACACACACTCACTCACACATACATTCATTCACACACTCACCCACACACACTCACTCGCATACACACATTCACCCACATACATTCATTCGCACACACTCACTCACACACACATTCATTCATACACTCTCTCTCACATACACACACGCTTCACTATCACACACTCATACACACACTCACAATCATACACAATAACTCTCACACACTCACTCAGACACAAACACACACATTCACTCATACACACTAACTCACACCCAGTCACACACATACAGTTACACATTCACTCACACAGTCTCACACGCACTCACTCTCTCACACACACATACACACACACACTCTCTCTCACACATATACTCTCTCCCTCACACACTCACACACATACAGACTCACACATACACATACACATTCACTCACACACACATACACATTCAGTCACACACACTCTCTCTCACAAACATGCACGCACTCACAACACATTCACTCACACACACACTCAGACACACACACACACACACGCACTTACTCTCACACACACACTGAGGCTGAAAGCAAAGTTCAGTACCCACAATGGCAGCCTCAAACGGGATGTTGCATGACAAATGACCCGACCACACAATAGACACACACACACACACACACACACACACACACACACTCACTCTCACACAAACACACTCACTCACACACACACACACATTCATTCACACACACTCACACACAAACCCACTCACTCACACACATTCACTCACACATACTGACACACACACACTCACTCACACATACATTCATTCACACACTCACCCACACACACTCACTCGCATACATACACAAACACTCACATACACACACATTCATTCACACACACTCACTTACACATGTACACACACACTCTCTCTCTTCCCACCCCACACTCACACACACAGACACACACACTCTCTCTCTGTCTCACACACACTCTCTCTCTCACACACACACACACACACACACACACACACACACACACACACACAGTTACACATACATATGTGAATCTATGGGGTGAATTTTTATTTGCAGATATGTTCTTTTTTTTCAAAAAGCTCACAATTTATAGACAGTCAGTCAATGTGGTGTTTTATGAATTCCTACTTTAGACATAAAACCAGTCTGACTCTAAACCAAAACACCAAACAGATTCTAAACAAGGCCTCATACCTAAAATGTATTGTCTGACCTAAAATGTCACCTCTTCTTTACACTGATAAAACCTTTAGTTCGCTCAGGACAGGACTCTGGATTGAAAGAAATTTGGGGATTTACGTATACAAATTAATCAATTAAAACCTTGTAACTGATTAAAGTTTTAACAGCATCTTAGGTTAGTTTAATACATCCTCATCAGTTGTGTGACCCTTTGACCTTTCAGCTATAAATTCAGTGTCTGAAATTTCTTCTCTCACTAACACCTTAAGAAGGAGTAATACTCTGAAAGCTTGTGTTTCCAAATAAACTTGTTGGACTATAGCTCTCTGATGAAGGGTCTGGGCCCGAAACGTCAGCTTTTGTGCTCCTGAGATGCTGCTTGGCCTGCTGTGTTCATCCAGCCTCACATTTTATTATATTGTTGGACTATAACTTGGGGCTGTGTGATTTCTGACCTTGTCCACCCGAGTGCAACACCAGCACCTCCACATCAAGTGAAAGAAGAAGTACATGAGAGGCTAATATACAAAAAACCAGTTATTAATCTTTGGTATTTGCTCCAGAGGAGGAAATGGTTCCTGTGAAATTTGCGGGAATACATAGAGGAATACACGGATATAGCATATTGAAGAGGGATAGAAAAAAACAAGAAAGGAGAAAACAGCTCAATATTCATTAAAGTAGCAACTTGTGCGGTACAGTGGGAGATTTAGATAAAGTGAACAACAGAGAGTGGGAGATCAAAGTGTTCTGTTATTAGTGTGCAGGAAGGAAATCTGCGATTAGATCAACGAGGGAATAGAGGTAAAGGTTAAAGTCTGCAATGAAGGAAGAAATTACCACTTACCTGTATAACAAAGAAAATGTTTAACAGGTTTTTTTAGGAATGCTTGTGTTGCACAAAACCGACAGAATTAATTCTTTCAAGGTACAACACTGACCTACATAAACCGGGAGGGAGAGTTTAAGGACACAAACTGTGAAACAAGACCTCTATTTTAGCTAATAAAATGTGAGGCTGGATGAACACATTTTATTTTATTATCTTGGAATCTCCAGCATCTGCAGTTCCCATTACCTCTATTTTAGCCTCCATTTGAAATAAAGGGCATGGTCAACTGAAGGACACGCTCCTTGGAGAACGCATGAGATATCAAAAGGCAGCCTGATCCTTGAAGAATATTAAACAACGGAAATCAAACGTAAGGATTTAAAAGTTCAAGAGGGGTGTTGTGTCTGGTCCTGTAGTTCAGCAAGAGGGAACTGATGATCCTGTGGGAAAGAGTAGGGATTCCCACACTAATATCACACAAACAGCAAGTCTGACAGGGAAGTTAGGAGCTGGGATGAGACATTAGTCGCAGAAGAATGAACCAACTGATTAAACAGGATCACGTTGGAACTGAGGACTCTGAAGAAAGCAGAAACCAGAGTCGGACCTCGCAGTTGAAACGAGGCATTCTCCAAAAACACAGCAGGTGATTCTGGGAATGCAGTTTCATGGGATTGTCCATGATGTTCAGAGTTGAAGAAGTTAAGAGAATCTGACCGTAGCCTCTGAGTGACAACATCCAAAATTGCAACACCAACTTCCATACCTGGAGTGGGCATGTCTTCAGTAGCTCTCCTCTAAACTCAACACTCTCCAATTTGTCAGACTGCTTATCTGACATCCAGTATTGGATAAACAGATACTTTGGAATATTTGCAGCCCAATCTTTAATACAAATGGTGTTCACCACCTAACAACTTCACCTTAATCTCCAAAAGTAAGTGACGTTGAACCAACTTGTTCACAACTTCAGTGTCAGAGCTGACTCTGAGGTGAACTTTTGATTGCGTATCTACACCATCACAAAGGCTATCTATTTCCACCCTGATAACGCCATTGATTTTGCTCAAACTTGACACTAATGGGTTGCTGAAACCCTCACTCATGCCTTTCTTACCTCCAGTCTTCACTATTCCAACACACTCCTGGCCACTGTCCATATTATGCTTCCGTAAATTTCAGCTCATCCAAAACTGCTGATCTTGTTCTGACTCATCCCATCCACGTATCCCATCCACCTATCACTCACGTGTGTTCACTGATTAATGGACCCCAGTCTAACAAAATCTCTCATTCTTGTTTTAAATTCCCTCCATGTCCTCCTGGTAACAAGACAAAGAAGTATGTAGTGAATGGGAAGTTCAAAGGAACATAGGGATTTTGAGGAGCACGTCCACTGATCCCGGAACATGTAAATAGGGTGGTTAAAAAGGAATGTGTAGATTACAACAGCAGGAAGGTTATGTTGGAACTTAGGAAATAGAAAAATCCCATTTTGGTTAGAAAATAGGTGCAGGAGGAGACCATTCAGCCCTTTGAACCTGCACCACCACTCAACATGATCATGGCTGATAATGCAATTTCAGTATTTCACTCCCTCTTACTCTTCATAGCCCTTAATCCCTTTCACCACAAAAGCCACGTCCAACTCCCATTTGAACATATTTAACAAACTGGCCCCAACAAATTTCCGTGGCAATGAATTCCACAGGTTCACAACTCTCTGAAAGAAGAAATTCTTCCCCATCTTTTTGAGCCACGGTTGAGCCAATTTTCCTGTTCAATTTTATGTCAGATTGGAATTTATGTGCACATTCCTCAAATATTAGCCACTGCCTATCCACTGTCCACCTTTTTAGTAAGGTTCCCCAATCCAGTATTGCTAACTCACACCTCATATCTCCTTCTATGTAGATTCAGGGCTCTAGTTTTGGATTCAATTTCTTTATTATCCATCTTAATGAAAAATTCTAGCATTTCGTGGTTACTGTTCTCCTACGGGCCCTACGCAACAAGATTGCTAATTCTTTATCATCACACAATATCTACTCTAGTACTATCTGTTCTCTCTAGTTGGTTCCTCAACATATTGGTCTAAAGAAAATCAAGTATACACTCCAGGAACTCCTCCTCCACGGTGTTACTGCTAGTTTGGTTTGTCCAATCTATGCCAAGATTGAAGTAATCCGTGTTTACAGTTACACACTAAATGCACGCGTCTGTAATTTCCTATTTAATGCCTTAAAGCCTGACATCTCATTTACTGTTTGAGGGCCCATAAACAAAACCACCAACATTTTCTGCCCCTTGGTGGTGCTTCTCTCCATCCATACAGATTCCATATCATAATTGTCCAAGCTAATATCTTCCATCACTATTGCATTTATTTACTCCTAAACTAACAGTGCTACCCCACCACCTTTTCGTATTTGTCTGTCCTTCTCAAATATTAAATACTGCTGGATGTTCAGTTCCCATTTCACCAATCAGCTACGTCTCCATAATCACAACTATACCATAACTGTGTATGTCTATTTTCACAGTTCCATGCATTATGACAGAATGTTTTTAGACTTGTCCTTTAATTAACCATCTTATTAGTCATTTTAGCTTTATTTTGCATTATGGTCCCAATCATTTCTCATCCATGCTTTTTCTTCTGCCTTCCAGTTTTGCTTCTTATTTTTCTATTTTTAGTTTCTGTGCTTGTTTCCTGCTCAGGTGCCCATCAGTCTACCACTCTAGTCAAAACCTCATGTGCACTTTGGCATCAGACCTCGTCAAACTCATCAGATGTAGTTGTCCCTCAAACTCTTCTCTTCGAAGTCCTGGCAGAGGACAGGCATTTCCTTCGCCAGACTGCTTTTTATGTCCACAGTGTAGAGATGTAAATAACAGGAGATAGTTCTGGTTCATGCATCGTATATATTCCTTTGAGGGGGTTCTGTGAAATTCCTTGTCATCCTTCCAAGTGCAATATTCTATGGTCTCTCTGGCTTCTATGTTTTCTCTTTATAATGAAATCCTGCCATACATAAAGTTTTATATCTCTGTAAGAAATTCAGGGCTATGATCTATTCTGATAAGAATATATTGTTATGAAATCTGTTTTCTGTCATATTTATCTATGCTGTGTAAGCTTGTGAGCTTTGAGTATGTTAACATTTAGGTAACTTTGTGTTCCAGTATACAATCTGAAATACAGTCTTAAATGTTAAATCTGTTTCTTAACAGTCTTAAATGTTAATTCTGTTTCTCTCGCTACAGATACTGCCAGACCTGAGTTTCTCCTGCGTTTCCATAATCCATTGTAATTTGTTTTTATATTAGTTACAATCTGCCTTGCAATTGGAGTGGAGCTTGTTGTAAGATTTTCAATAGGTCACAAAAATATTCCTCAAAACTGAACAGTTCATGGGTTAGAATCAAGAGTTGGAAAGACAACAGAAGATATGGGATAAGAGACAAAAGAATAAGCTCCATACAGGAAAGCTCTGGGAATCACTGAGGACTAGAGGGACTTTGGGTGTATATGTATAGTAGTCTCTTGTTATCAGAACAGATGGATAGAATTGTGAAGCAAGCATATGGAATACTTATCATCATTAGTCTGAAGACAAAGCAACCCTCTAGAGCTATGGTGACTTTACCTTTAATGATAAAACCAGCTTTGTATTCTGAACTCCGGCTAACTGAATTTAAATTACACCAGCCACTATAGTGGAATTTGAACCACATTGCTTTAAACACAGAATTAGCCTTCGCCTCTGGATTACTGATCCAGTAACATTACCATTCTGGCATGCTTCCACGTAGCAACAAACATTCATACTTGGGCACCCACCCCTTGCAACTCTGAGAAAAGAAATTCCTCCTCATCTTGGTCTTAAATTAGTGTCACTTTATTCTGAGATTATGCCCTCTGGTCCTAGACACTTCCAGGAGAGGAAGCATCTTCTTAGCATTTACCTTGTCAAGCCTCTTAAGAATATTTCAATGAGAAGTTGCATTCCAGCTCTGATCCCTGTGGAATCCCTCTGGTTACAGGTTGCCAACCTGAAAAGGAACCCCTTATTCCCAACAACTGTTTCCTGCCCATTAGCCAATTCTTTATCCATGCCATTATTCTACTTCTAACACCGTGGGCTCTTGTCTTATTATTTAACCCATTTGTGAGGTATCTTGTTAAATGCCTCCTGGAAGTCCAAACACAATATATCTTCTGGCTCGCCTTTAACCACCTTTAGTTGAGACTTCCTCAAAAAACAACACTGTCTGTGTTTGAGTGATAATGGGAACTGCAGATGCTGGAGACTCCAAGATAACAAAGTGTGGAGCTGGATGAACACAGCAGGCCAAGCAGCATCTCTGGAGCACAAAAGCTGACATTTCGTGGCCTAGACCCTTCATCAGAGAGGAGGATGGGGCGAGGGAACTGGAATAAATAGGGAGGGGGAGGCGGACCGAAGATGGAGAGAAAAGAAGATAAGTGGAGAGGAGAGTAGAGGTGGGGAGGGAGGGAGGGGACAGGTCAAGGAGGCGGGATGAGGTGGTAGGTAGGAAATGGAGGTGCTGCTTGAGGTAACACTGTCTGTGTTTGATTAGATTATGACTTCCCCAATATGTTATTACTTTCTTAATTAATGATTCCAATACTAATCCATCAAAAGATGTTAGGTTAATTGGTTTACAGTTCTCCACTTCTTGCCTCCCTCTCTTTCAATTTGGGGTTGTTGGCCATTGTTCAATCCTCAACTTCTCCAGAATTCAAAGATTTTTGGAAAATTATAATTAATGCATCATAGCTACTTCCTCTAGACCATAGGATGCATGTCATCAGAGCTTGGGGGTCTATCTGCCTTTCACCCTATCAGTCTGTTTAATATTACTTCTCTAGCGATGGTGATGGTATTTAATTCTTTCCCCCTATTCTTTAGTATTAATGAGATATTCAAAGTATCTTCTACCATAAAAACTGCTGCAGCATATATGTAAGAATTGGGCATTGGATGCACCATCTGAAAGAAACAAATTCAGTTGCTGGCTTTGCTTTTGCTGTGAAACTGACATAGTTATCTTGTACTGGACATAAAGCATTGCATATTTGAGACATTGGACTAGGTTTGGGACTCAGCCAGTTATTAATTTCAGGCTACAGTAATTTGTAAATTTGTGCTGGTTGTATCATGTTTTGTTCATCAAGTACTGTTCAGAGATTTGCCACCTTGCTCTTTATATAAAGTTTGAAGGAGTCTTTGAGTGCATAATATTCAGCATTTATATTAACACATTGTAAGAAGTAAATTTTTCTGTAAAGGCAGGCAATTATACTTGGGCAGCACAGTCGCTCAGTGGTTAGCACTGTTACCTCACAGCACCAGGAGCCTTTACTGGTGTCAATATCCTATGACTTTAAACCCATCTCTTGCACACCAATCTTTGAGCCACATGTTTATCTATTTAATCTTGTTGACTCTGCTGCAAATAGCATGTGGCTCAGGTAGTAATCAGACATTATAACTGTAATGATAGCAAGCTCAGCCCACTGGAACTCATGGAATACAAGTTTCCTGGTTGAGGCTGTTAATCTGATCCAAATCAAGTGATAAAGAAAGGTTAGGTTGGGACATTTTTCATTGGAGTGTAGGAGGTTGAGAGGTGACCTATATTAGTTTATAATGAGGGGTATAGGTATAGTTAATGATAGTTTTCCATTCCTTAGGATGAGGAATTTCAAGACTAGGGACCCTATTTTTAATGGGAGAGAAGGAAGATTTTTAAAAAGACAGGAGTAAATTTTTTTTTTTTTTACACACAAGGCGGTTCACACGTGGAATAACTTCCTGAGGAAGTGGTGGATGTGGGTGCAATTATCATGTTTAAAAGACATTTGGATAAGTACATGATTAGGAAAGGTTTGGAGGGATATGGGCCAGGAACAGGCAGATGGGAGTAGTTTAACTTAGGACTAATTTTGGCATGGGCTGGTTGGGCTGAAGGGTCTGTTTCCACACTGTATGACTATGACCTGGCTGATAGATAAGGATAAATGTCAGGGATATTAAGTCTTTCAAAGCCTGAGTCAGTGAGAGGTAGTGCTAACGTCAAGAGCTATACATTTGTAAATAAAGCACGAGTGGGACAGGACACTCGACTCTGACGAGTTATTGCAATTACTTTTTCGGTTCTGCCAAAGTTAGCCCCCGGCAGCTTGTATTCTCTCAGTATAACATCTTTTCTTGTTCTATCTATTTTGTTGTTACTTATGTGGTCAACAGCTGGATCCTTCCCCTCCCAGTCCGTGTTCCTCTGCTGCCCAGATGTGATACGCTGAACTCATGCACCAGGCAGGCATGTAGCCTTTTAGACTCTCGTTCCTGGCCACAAAATACAGTGTCTATTCCCCTGGCTATACTATCCTGGATTACTACTACATTTCTTTTTTGCCCTAAATGGCTCTCTTCCATGGTGCTGTTTTCAGTTTGCTCATCTTCCCTACAGGCCCCACTGTCTTACAAAGTTCCTGCAGCACTACCTTCAGGATCCCTCTACCCGCCAATCTCATAGTCACATCCTTCTGTCCCTGATGATGGTCTGAATTTGAGGTAGATAATCTAAAAAGAGACTGCCGCATGAAATATGACATCCAATTAGATGGCCCCTTTTTTCAAATTTTGAACATGTATTTTATTCATAGGAGAACATCTCTTTGTATATATACACACATTGACACAAAAACAGTTTGGTTTTCCACAATTGCCTATCAGGTAAATACACGAAACACTGGTGTGTAACTATCCAAAAAACCAAAGACCTCTCTTATACCAACAATACAGGGCATCACAGCAATTCGCATCTTGGACTCCAGCTCATCAACTCTGAGATGGATTTCCTTAAGCCAAGTTTCTCAAGCTCAAGGAACTTACTACAGATGTGGTTACTACAAACCACAATGGAGACGACCAGTTCCCATTGCCTGACATTGGATTTTATTTGATTAGTATTTTGTTTCTTTTTTAAAAAAATTCCCTACCGATCTTTTCATTTTTAATCTGTAAAATATTTGTGCTATATACCTTTAATCAGAAAGCAACTTAGAATAGATAGTCAATTTAGTAGCTATATCAACCAATGGATTTATGGTTTTACTGTGATGTCACTCTTTGTTTTCTGCTGGGCCCCCAAACCTGCTCCTCAACTTATCCTGTTAAAGAGACCTTAGAAACTATGAACCAAAAAATTAAGCACAAAGGACCTGTTGCCCTCCGCACTGAATTCCCACGCTGCTTTAAAATACCAGAAATATATACTCATTTGAACTGTGTCTCTCTCCAGAAATGATCTCCTCTTCCTTTTTGTGCCAAGCTCACTGATCCTGCTTAAGGAGGCAGTAAAGGTCATTGAGAAAGCCACAATATAATCAGGGAGCAACAACACAGTATTGTGAAAAGGGTAATCATGTTTGACAAATTTATTAATATTATTTGAGGATACAATAAGCAGGGAGACAAAGCAGAACCAGGAGATGTAGTGCATTTTCATTTTCAAAAGACTTTCAATAAGGTCCCACAAAAAGAAAAAAAAATCACTGCACAGGATAAGAGTTCATGATATTGGACTGGAGCTCGGATAGAGGACTAGACAACTAACAGGAAACAGAGAGCTGGAAAAAATGGATCAGTATCAGATTGGCAAACTAGTGTACTGCTGCATGTACCTGTACTAGTCTTTAACATTTACGATCTATATTAATGATTTGTAGCCAAATTTGCTGATGTTACAAAGATGGGTAGTAAAGCAAACTGTGAAGACGATACGAAGAGTCTACAACGGAACACAGAATGGTTAAGTGTGCAGGCAAAATTTGGCAGATGGAATGTGTGAAAATATGAGGCTGTCCGATTTGTCAGGAAGAATTCAAAATGCTGCAGTACAGAGGGCTTGGGTGTCTTTGCACATGAAACACTGGAGGCTAGTAGGCTGGCAAGGGAAGTAACGACAAAGGCAACTGAAATCCTGGCCTTTGTTTGCAAGGGAAACGGAAGATAAAAGTCAGGAAGTCTTGGTCCAACTGCACACGTTATTGATTAGATCACACCTGGAATACTGTGTACAGTTTTGGCTTCCTGTTTAAAGGATAAACTTGGTATGAAGGCAGTTCAAAGAAGTCTTGCTTCATGAAATCCTGAGATGAAAAAGTTTATTTTCTTGAATCTTTCATGCAATGTGAGCATTGTCAACAAGGTCAGTATTTGTTCCCACATCTAGCGGCCTTTGAACTGTGCGATTTGCTAGGTCCATTTCAGAGGTCAGTTAAAAGTCAACTACATTGCTGTGGGTCAGGCAACACATGTAGCCCAGGCCAGGTAAGGACAGCAGATTTCCTTACCAAAAAGGACAGCAGCGAACCTAATTAGTTTTTACAACAATAAATGATAGTTGTCACAGTCACCATTACAGAGCCTAACTTTCAATTCCACCAGCTCCCACGTGCCGAGAGCAGCCTGGGCCTCCAATTATCCAGTAACATTACCACTATACCATCATCTCGAAGTACGAAGGTTGGCCGAAACTCACTGGAGATTAGAAGAATGAAATGTGCTATTTTTAAGAAAAAGAGGCTTGACAGGAGGGATGCTAAGAGGATTCTAGAACTAGGGATGCAGTTTGAGAATAAGTCTTCTATTTAAGGGGTTTTTCTTCTCCGAGGGTTGTTTCTCCCCCAACAGAGCAGTAGTGGCTGAGTCACTGAAAATATTCAAAACTAAGGTACACAGACTTTTGACCACAATGCAGTAAAGCATCTTGGGCCTCAAACAGGAAAGGTAAGGTCATTATTAAATCAACCAATGATCAAGGTGCCAAATGACCTCTTAATCGTGTCCCCAGGATAGGAGTGAGTTTTGGATTTTTAAACAAAAGAGTAATTCTGGTTTTTCTTTTTCCAATCACCAGGTCCTCAGTGAGTTTAGGTATGAATAGCTTAGAGTTCGGAATAGAACAGGCTGTATCTCAGCTGGAATAGCCCTTGTGTGAGCAGAATGCACACATTCTCCAGAGCTGAGATGTGTTCTTTACTCGATCGTGTATAAGGCATGACTGCTGCCAATTAATGGGTCTAGAAATTTGATTAACGTTATCACATAAGCTCAGTAGAAAACTGCAAGGCTTCTACAGAGACTGCAGCTCAACAGAGAATCACCAGGCAAGCAGAGGCTGAGGCCTGACAGAGGCTTAATGCTGCCAGTTACTGATTATGTCACCAGCTGCATTATCATGTGTCTGATAATGGTGCTTTGATTGGGGTGGGGTGGGGCACACTTAATAACAATGCACATAAATTTAATAGGTACTTCTCTTGGAATTCCATCTTATCGGAGATTAACCAGAAGTATATATATCTGAGAAAGAAAGGATATTTCACTGTGAACACAGCTACTGTTGGTGATCCTTACATTAAGTGATCATGGGCTCAAAATTATGATGTCACAATTTTTCCACCAGCCATCATGGTATTCAAATCCAAATAGCCACCACCTCACTTTGATTTTCTCATGGATTCCACACTTTCTGAAATAAAGCAACACAAAAACAGTCAGAATTACAGAAAGTATTTGCACTAGAGAGGCTAGGATCTAAATCATACACAATAGGTTACATATAAAGTTTCCTCAAAACTGTCCCATCAAACATTACCAGGACAAGTCCAATGTAAGATTAGATAGAGTAGAGCTTCCTTGAAACTTTTAAACTGAAAATAAAATTCTTTCTATAGTGTCACCATTAAACACTCTCAAGGACAGATACAGCATGGAGATAGGTAAGGGCTGAAGCTCTCTCTACATCCCCATCAAATGCAGCTAGGACAAATCAGCACAGAGTTAGATACAGAGTAAAAGGTACCTGTACTCTTCTGAACAAAGTAAACAAAAAGCTTCCTCAACACTGTCCGCAAAGAACCCCGGGACAGGGACAGCATGGGATTAAAATAAAGTAAGTCTCTCTCTACTCTTTTAAACTGAAAGTTCTTGTCTATGTTGTCCCCCAAAGATTCCCAGGACACTCAAAAGGAGCAGGTGACAAAGAATACAGAATCTCTCTCTCTCTATTCTTTTACACTGCAAGTGAAGTTCCCTCAACACTGACCCCATCAAACAGTCCCTGGACAGTGGCTGCATGGGATTACACACAGAGTAAAGCTCCCTTGACACTGTGTCTCCAACAAACACTACCAGGACAGGTATTTCACAGAACTAGAGTACAGCTCCAGCTAATCTTTTAAACAGAAAGCAAAGCCATCATGACACTGTCCCCACCAAATACACCCAGGACAGGGACTGCATGGGGCCAGACACAAAGCAAAGCTCCCTCCAGTCTTTCCAAACTGAATGTAAAAGGTGCTTCTCCCCTTTTAAAATGAAATTAATGCTTTCTCAACACTGTCCCCAACAAACACTTCCACAACAGGATCAGCACTGGATTAGATAAAAAGTGAGGCTTCTTTTATGCTTTTACTACTTCCTTGACACTGCTTCCTTCAAACAATTCCAGGACAGGTACAGCATGGTAACAGAAACACAGTAAAGCTCTCGCTATTCTTTTAAACTGAAAATAAAACTCCCTTGATTCTTTTGAACAGGAAGTTCCTTCCACACCAAATAATCCGAGGACAGGTGCAGCACAGGGTGAGACTACACAATCCTAAATATTACTCTACACTCACAGGAACGTAAGCAATGCGACTGACTCTTCTTGTTTGTGAAAATCCAACTAAGTGCTGTGGTATAAGTTACAATTAAGTAATGTCAAACAACATTGTCATGGGTGTAAAATCTTCTTTACTGACAGCTAGGGGTTGACATTTCACTTAAGCTGCTTGCAGGTGTCTGTGCACCAGGAATCTGGAGTTTGTGCAAACCCTGTAACAGTCTCGCAGTGGACAGATGCACACATACAGGCAATGAAGGAATCCTCCAGACCTCCATGCAACACCTTCCTGACAGCTATGAAGAGGTGGCCAATGGAGGATTCTCAGATTCAACGTACCATAACAAACCCAAGCCTTCCGAATTTCTACTCGGACACACACCCACTCCCAGCTTCAGACTAATTGTAAAAACTTTTGATCGTCAAAGCAGGCACTGGGAAGGTGAAGAAGACAGGTCACATCATTTACAGTCAGGGACTGGGGTCAAAAACTGTAAAATGGGTGAGAAGCTCCTGGTATGTTCAGCCTTCCCAGCAGTGACTAGGGAGTTTCGGTACAAGATCTGTGAAGCAGCAGCCATTCCCTTAAGGATGTAAAATGTGATGCAAACATCAAGTAATTTAGCTTTCATATTTTAAAGCTTTTTTTTCTTGACATGTCTAAAATATATCCAAAGCTAAAGGAAATGAGTCATCAAACACCAAAACCACCAGGGTATTGAGAGATGAAGGTGATATACAGACAGCACAAAAGACCAATCCCAACATGGTGAAACTTCTCATTGCTAATGTCATTCTTGCAGCAAAGACGAAGGTGTCTATGCTTTAAGTGCAAGACATTCATGATCCTGTGGTGAAGTAATCAACAACTACTGAGGGCTGGCACAGCAAGCATTACACCGCGTAGAATGCATTGGGTTGGTCATACAGGGACAGTTGTTAGATGAATTCTGCAAGTCAATACTTACACTTTGAGAGTGGACAAAAGGTATGGACATTTCAGTACAAAAAATTACTTTGTGCATCAACATTTTGTTTTTCAACCAGAATCTGAATTTGTTTACAAGACTGTCCTTGCAGAAACCTTGAACTACTTGCAACAGTTCCTCCTTTGTGGCAACAATCAAGCAATTTTATGTTAACAGTCACCCTGATTTATAGAAGATGATGCTTATATCAAATGGAGTTTGTTATATTGGGAAAGAAAAAGAGTTGTGTGACAAAATTATGTTGATCACAGGAAAATCTGGGAATATTTATCTAACATACCAAAATACTTCCAAGAATAATTTATGCAACTTGCAGCAGATCATCACTGAAGATTGGAGAATTTGAAAATTTTGCAAATGTCACAGCATATGATTTGGTGGCATTTCAACCCCAGAATGAAGTGTGTTGACTATCAAGATGTTTTAGAGCATTAAACAAATATTGCATGAAAATATTGTGGCTTTGTGAACGTTATGTTGCATTGATATCTCTGAATGGTGCTCAGTGAACTGGCAAATTCTTACAGAGAAGCTGTTCAACAAATGATTTAAGCTATGCAATTCACAATGGCCAAGAATGAATAAACTGAAGACTCAGTATCTAGGTGAACAGATTTGAGGGATACAGTTAAGGTGGTTATGGTTGCTCTCAATTGTGACATGGACGACTGCAGCAGTCATCCAATTTATTCAACTATGATGTACCCACCTGGAAACCAGATTTCCAGATCAGGAATTACAAGAAAAGCTTGCAATTGATGAAGATGCAACCACCAAGATAACTGATCGTGAATTTGGAAAAGACAGTATTGTGCAATCAGTATCAAAAATACCAAGCTATGACAAAAGTCAAGACAGGTTTTAGTCAAACATTAAGTGATTTAGTGACATATGCTCTAAAAGAGAAGCAACTTCAAAAAAAAGTCCATTCTCCTGGATATTTGTACAACATTTCAGGCATCAAGTGCTGACTGAATGTGGATTTAGCCTCAAACTTGATTGAGTATATCCAGAAACAGATCAACTGGACAACTTGATGCAAATTAAATCATAAATTTCACCTGGACAAAATATCAAGCTAAACATAGCATGCCATCATTTGGCAGCAATTAAAGATGTGTGCAAAGGAATGAATAAATTACTCGTGCCCTCTTTTGGTCACATAGCTAATTTGGTGTTCAACCATGAAACAGGGCCAAGGCTTTTGAGTCCAGCAAAAGTTTGCTTATTTTAGCAGGATGAATATCTGTCACAGTAAAATAATACATGTGCACCTAACAGTAAACAGTGGAAGAAAAACTGCAATACATCTCTCAATGGATGCAATATGCTGCTCAGACTATCCGGGATTCAACACAGACCCTGGAAACAACAGGAAATACTGTTGGGGGTGAGTATCAAAACTGAGGGCTGCCCCATAGACAAGCAACAGCCTGTCATAGTCACTTACATGGAATCAGATCAAACATCAACATCATTGGAGACATCCTGAGGTGGCAGCACACAAAAAAGGAGCAATTACCCTGGGAGTTTTGAGGAAGTGGCACTTGATGCAAAACGTTAACTGATTTCATTCAACGGGTGTTGCCATACTTGCTGAGCTTTTCCAGCAATTTGTTTTTGTTATCCTGGAACTTCTCAACTTTTGTTACAGGAGCCACAAAATCTCCTGAACCAAGTCAACATGGAACAATAAACTTGGTAGTTCCACTATCAGAGGATTGTGTCCTAGAAGACTGCAAGAGGCAGGTAGTGAGAACCAAAAAAAAGGAAAACCTTGGTGACCTTGTCTTCAAACTACCTGCCACAGATGAGTATATCCATGACAGGATTAATTGGATTGATCACCACAAAGTCATTGCTGTGCAAAGTCCTGCCTAGCAACTCAACAGGGCATCCGAGACACAACATGGACCATCAACAACAGCACTGCGTTCAACCACAAACTGTAACTTCAATCTAGCATATCCACACTCTACCATTTCCATCAAACCAGGAGATCAGCCTGGTTCAATGAGTACAGGAGGTTACGCTAGGAGTAATGTCTGGTGCACTAAATATGAGGTGCCAACTTCTGAAGTTATGACAAACTAGTTATTTGCAAGTTGAACAGTGGAAGCAGCATGCAACAGACAGGGCTATGCAACCTTTCAACCATATTTAAGCTCTGATCTGGTGGATAATTAACCAACTCACTGGAGGTGGAGACTCCACAAATATTCCTATCCCTTATGAACAGGAGCCTAGAACAGGAATGCCAAAGTCAAGGCTGAAATATTTGTATCCAACCTCAGGCGGAAGTGCTGAATTGATGAAACATCTCACCGTTCTTCAGAAATCCCCAGGGACAAAGATATCAGTTTTCAACCAATTCAATTCAGTCCATGCAGTATCTAGAAATGGCAGAGAGCTCTGACAATATTCTGGCAAACGCATGGCAGACTTCTGCTTCCCAACTAGCCAAGCTGTTCAACTGCAGCAATAACCCTGACAAAATGTCCTGGGCACAAAAAGCAAAAAATCTGGCCAATTACTGCCTTATCAGTCTACTCTTGACCAAAGTGACAGAAGGGGTGGTCAACAGTACTATCTAGTGACATTTGCAAAGAAGTAATCTACTCAGTAATGGGCAGTTTGCATTCTGTCAGGGCCAATCAGCCATTCCTGAACGCACTGTAGCCTTGAAATCAATTGGGAACAGAACAGTTGGACTCTCAGGAAGTGAGCCAAGAATGATAACACTTGACATTAAAGCCGCATTTGGTTGGGTGTGGCATCAAGAAGTCCCAGCAAAACAGGTAATGATTGGAATCAATAGAAAATACTCTGCATAAAATATTCCCTCAGGACAAATTAGATCCCTAGCTGTGACTGATGTTTCAACATCACTTATTGTCGGTATGGGAAGATCTGGTGCTCAGATAGAATCCCCTCTACAATGAGCCAATGTATTAAACACAGAAATGAAGTTTTAAAAGATGTTGTGTTGCTGATCATTTTATTTCAAAGTTTTACAACTTTTAAAAATAAAGAAGTGCAAACTTTTCCCTGTGGCAGCTGCTGACTTGACACAAACAGTAAATGCAACTCGAACAACATAGGACCAAGAGCTTGGATACATGTTCCTGGGGAATGCTGCCCACACCATTAACCGCAAAATTCACCATGCCTGAGTGAACACAGCACTATTTTGGGAAAATTTGTATCCTTTGGAACTTCATCTCAAACATTCAAAAGCAGATTGCTGCTGAGAACTGGAGCAGGGCAATGGTTACGGACCTTCCACGTGTGCGGACAGTGCGCTGGTAGGCCAGGACTGTTACAGGGGTTCCTTAGGATTTCAGCTCGCTGTGCAGTCTCAGTAAGTTCCAGTCTGGGCTGTCAGCTTTCAGGAAAGTAAAGGAAACACATTTGTCTTTGAAAGTTCAGTTTTAATCAATTTAAACTTGAATCCCAATGAAGGCAGGCAGGCAAAGATTATTTCCCTTCCTTGAGCAAAGAAGCTGACAAGTGTTGAAACAACTTCTCTTCCTCCACGGTCAGGATGACATATTTGTGACCCACTGCCCCAGTCGAGGACAGTCGTGATGCCTTCTCTTTTGGAGTCGCGTATACTCAGTATCACACCATCAGCATCACTGAGTCACTAACTCTGGCTATATCAAGTTATCAGCATTTCCCAGCTCCAAACATCATTCCTTGTTTACACATCTCAAATATCCTTTTAACTAATGAAGAATTGCTGTAATGAATTTTTCCTATGGTTGAAACTGCAGCCAAAAACAAAAAGCACAGTCTGCAGTCATGGACAGGTCTAGGCCTTATCTCACTGATCAGAAACAGCAAACCTGAATGAATCCTCACCCCACATCCCTCTCCTCCACTCCACAATCACCCCCCTGCACCCCCGACCCAAACTCACTCACTCCCCAACCCCCAAATTATCTGGTGGTGCTAAGGTCAATTTGTACCTTTCAGTGAGACATCACAGATTGGGAATCAAGCTGGAAGATCCCTGTCCTGCCTGTTTCAGTTCCACACTTGATACTGCATTTACTCCTGAACTCACTGAGGAGGTAGGTTTCATTGTCCTTCGGAGACTGGGCAGCTGACTTTTTAAGGGGAGGCGAACAGGTTTTTGATAGTCAATCTCTTTTTGAGTGTCGGTGTCCAGCTCAGGGTCCCCAGAGGGGTCAATGGTTGACTCACTCTGTTCAGGAGTGGATGGCTTTGCTCTGTGACTAACTGTAGCGGGAGACGGACAGTGAATCACAGGAACAGATGGCTCGGCCTGGATGAGAGGCAGTGCGCTCAAACTCTGGGCAATATTTCCCATTAGGTCAATCATCTGGTCCAGCTTTACTGCCAAATGTTCAAACCCCTCCTTTTGAAGATCTAGAAGCTTCTGCTGGAAAGGGTCTGGGAATGGGGTGGGATTCCCACAGGACTCCGAGACAGTTGGTGCAGTGGATGGAGATGCAGAGTGAGGAATGTCAGGATTGCTGTGTTTCTCACTTGCAGCCTTGCCGGCCGAGTTCAACCTGCACTCTTGTGACGGATCTCGATCAAAGTAGCAAGATTTCTTCCCACACTGATCCGGGAGACCTGTTGATATATAATTCAACTTTACCAATAAACATCTGTAGCAGTTCATAAAAAAGCTGATGAAACAGATACCAACACACTCTCACCGTTTCAGACTGATCTTGTACACAACACTGACTAATCAGACAAATGGTCACTATTGCGGTCTTTATCTAGAAGGAACTAATGTCTACTTGTATTTAACAAACTTTCAGTTGATGAGCATTTTGGG
This sequence comes from Stegostoma tigrinum, assembly GCF_030684315.1. Taxonomy (NCBI): domain Eukaryota; kingdom Metazoa; phylum Chordata; class Chondrichthyes; order Orectolobiformes; family Stegostomatidae; genus Stegostoma; species Stegostoma tigrinum. Next base: position 61,059,389 of record NC_081372.1, read on the forward strand.
GATAGTAACCATGACAAACTTTCAAAGTCGTTATGGAAAGGGATAAGGATAGTGAAAAAGTCAAGTGTCTAAATTGAAGGTTGGGGGCAATTTCAATATCGTTAGACAGGATCTGGCAAACGTAGACTGGAGCAGTACCTTTTGGAAGGCTGGAGTCTTTTTAAAGTAGTAGAGTGAAAATTCAGAGCCAACGTGTCCCTCTAAGGGAGAAGGCAAGGACATAAAGTCCAATGAACCCTGGTTGTCAAGGGAGAGAGAGTTTGATAAAGAAAAAGAAGGAAGCATATGTTAAGTAGTGCATTACAAACAGGGGAGGTATTTCAGAAGTATACAGGATAGGAGGTTGCCTAAAAAACAAATTAAGAGGGCAAAACAGTACCATGAAATATCTTTGGCAGATGAGTTCAAGGAAAACCCTAAGGCTCCTTATAATTATATTAAGAGTAAGAGGATTACCAAAGAAATAATGGGACCTAATAGAAAATAAAGGGGCAATCTACACACGGACCGAGTGGACTTGGGTAAGATCTTAAATGAATACTTGCATGCATTCACGAAGGAGAAAGACATCGTAGTTGGGGATATTAGTTGTGATGGTGAGGTTCTAGAACACTGAGGAAATCATCAGATGTTTTAGCAGACATAAGATGCATAAAGCCCCAGGACATGACGAGATGAATCCCAGGTTGCTACGGGAAGCAAGGAAGGAGATTGCTGGGGCCTCTCGGTGATATATTCAATACTTCACTGGCCATAGTTGAGGAACCAGATGACTGGAGGTTAGCTAATATGGCTCCTCTGTTCAAAAAGGGTATCAGGGATGAGTTGGGTAATTACCGATCAGTTAGTTTGACGTCAATGGTAGGGAAATTATTGCAAAATTCTGAAGGACAGGATTATTCAACACTTGAAAGGCAGGGGTGGATCAGATATAGTCAACATGGATTTGTTAAGAGGGAGATCCTGTCTGACTATATTAAGATTTTTGAGAAAAATGACTAAATATATTGATGGGGGTATTGCAGTTGGTGTGATTGATATGGACTTAGAAAGGCCTTTTGACAAGGTTCCATATGGGGGGTTGGTCCAAAAAAAAAACAGCACATGGGATCTAAGGTAAATTGGCAAACTGGGTCCTAAAACAGGCCCACAAATAGAAGGTAAAAGGTTATTGAGGAGTGTTATTTTCTAAGTGGAAGCCTATAACCGGCAGTACCACAGGGATCAATGCTGGGAACCCTGCTATTTTGTTATGTAGGTTAATGACTCGGTGTGAATTTACAACATTTAATTATTAAGTTTCCAGATGATAAAAATTAGTGGTGTTTGAAAGAGAGGCTGATGTCTCAGGCTTCAGTCTGAAATCGATCAGGTGGTAAATTGGGCAGAGTAATGACAACTGGAATTTAATCCTGATAAGTACAAGGCAATGCTATTTGAGGTCTAATTAGGGTATACACAATGAATGGTAGGTCCCGAGCCCTGATGAACACCTTGGTGTCAGAGTCCCTTCGATCCCTGAAGGTGTCAGCACAGGTCAACAGGGTGGTGAATAATTTGTACAGAATACTTGCCTTCATTAGCCAGGAAAGAAAACACTGGTTAGGCTACAGATGGAATATTGTGTGGCGTTCTGGTCACCACACTATCAGCACCATTGGAAAAGGCGCTGAGGCGATTCAGCAGGATGTTGCCTGGGATGAAAAGTTTCAGTTATGAGGGAATCTGGACAGGCAAAGTTTGTTTTCCTTCGAACAAAGGCAGCAGAGGGTGCGAGGAATCTGATTCAGATATACAAAACTGACAGGTTTCGATCATAAGAATCTCTTCCTCATGGCAGGCATGTCTAAGACCAGAGGGCATAACTTTAGAGTGAGGAGAAAATGGTTTATAGGAGATATGAAAAAATACGTTTCACCCAGAGGGTGGTAGCAACATTTAAGCAGCACCTGGATCAGCGTTTAAGATACCAGGGCACAGACGACTGTGGACCAAGTGTGCGCAAATGTGATCACTGCGGCTTGGTGTTTGTTAGTCAGCACAGACATGGTGGACCAAATGGTTTGTTTCTTTGCTGTATGATTCTGATTGGTTCCCTGGCTTCACTTCTGCATGATCCAGTAACTATCCAAGTCACATGACTCCCCCAGTCACACACCTCATTCGTGGACCCTTGGCCCTCTGCCCCCACATTCCCTGAACGCCAGCTACATGCTCCTCATGCCCAATCCTCAACATCCATGGTGTTCAATCGTGTTGCTTGTTGTTGACCTGAATACTGACACAGGTCATGCCAAGTTAGCGATGGGCAGTTGGGAAAGCTTCTCAGCCAATGTCTGCATTCAGAGGATAGAAGTGGACTCCTCCAAATCACCTGGCTTGTGACTCTTCACTCCCCTTCCGCCACAGCCCACAGCAACTCTGATCTTTACCACAGCCTCCCCATCACCAACGTAATTCCCCTGCTCCCCAAATATCCTGGCAGTCAGAGCACAACACAGATACTTAGGTAATCACACACTGTGCCACAGAACATAAATACTGATGGCAGAGTACTGGAAGATTAGTAGATCCTGCTGGGACCATTACAGACATGTGCAAATTCAGACAGCACAGCACAAACAAAATCAGGGTTAGCATGAATATGGGATTGGGTGGAGATCAGAGAGAGAGGAGAGGGGTCAGATAGGTGCTTACCTTGACTGGAGTTGCTTGTTGCAAGCATGGCTGGCTGCACACCAGATTCTGCAGTGCTGCTAACTCTTATTCAGGCTGACAGGACACATTCACAATCTGTGTCACAAATAAGCTCAGCACGAAAGCACATTTTCTACAATAAGCAGCAAGAGCAATTAGCAGAACTGATGAGAGAGCAGAGATCACTGAGTAACAAAAACTATACGGAATCCCCACAGCATCACCGGGTACCTGCCAAAACTCAGTACTGAGGGCTTAGAGAATCACTTCCCCAGTCCACTTGCCTCTTTCTGAAACTCGCTCATCCATTTCCGTAAATGAAAACTATACTGAGAATGCCAATATACTGGAGTCTGGTTGAGTCGTGACTGCTCACATATGGTCTTCCTTTTAAAAAAAAAAGTGTCTCCATGTCAATCTACATTATATCACAATCTCAGAGCTACACACCTCGCAGTTGAACACAGAACAGTAAATCACAGGAGTGGCCCACAATGTTATGCCGAACATAATGCTAAATTAAACTAATCCCTTCTGCCCTTGGTCTATATCCCTCCATTCCTTGCATATTCATGTGTTTATTTAAAAGTATCATATCACACTCCACTGCCAACCCTGGAAGCGCATTCTAGACTCCTACCACTAAAAACAAACCTTGCCCCTCACATCACCTCTGAATTTCATACCTTCTCCTCAAATGCATGCCCCCTAGTTTTGGATATTTCATCTCTGGGAAAAAGATTCTGACCCTAACCGTAACCCTATGCATCTCAATTTTATACACTTATATCAAGTCTCTTCTTTGTCTACACTGCTCCAGAGAAAACAACCTGAGTTTTCATTATTGTTCAAACACTTTTCCAGGATTTGACTGAGTAGGCTTCTTCTGCACCCTTTCCAAAACCTCCACACCCTACCTGCAACATGGCAGCCAAAGTGAACACAATACTCTAGGTGTGGCCTACCCAAAGTCTTATAAAGCTGCAACATGACATCCTGATTCTTGTACTCAATTCCCTGACCAATAAAGGCAAGTATGCCTGACTCTTTCTTCACCACTCTATCTACTTGCGGGAATAGAGGGAGCTATGGACTTGAAACCCAAGATTCGTCTGTACATTAATGCTATGCCAGAGACCAGAGACCAGAGACCACTACAGGGCAGTACAGGACCTTCAGCCTTCGACGTTGTGCCGACCTGTGAAACCAAACTGAAGCCCATCTAACCTACACTATTCCATTATTATCCATATGTTTATCCAATGACCATTTAAATGCCCTTGAACTTGGTGAGTCTCTTCAGGATCCTGCCATTAACTGTATACTTTTCCTCAAAATTAGATCTCCCAGGTGCCTCACATTTACCCAGATTAAACTCCATTCATCATTTCTGCACCCATATCCGCAACGGATCTCTATCCCCCTCTAACCTTTGACAACCTTTTACACTATCCACAACACCCCTGATCTAAGTATCATCTGCAAACTTATTAACACCGCACCTATATTTTCATCCAGGTCATTTATATGTGGATGAGTGTTTGCTCGCTGAGCTAGAAGGTTCGTTTTCAGACGTTTCGTCACCATTCTAGGTAACACCATCAGTGAGCCTCCGGTGAAGCGCCGGTGTTGTCACCAACCCAAGGAAACCTAAACAGATAAATAGAAAGCAGGACATAACACCACCGCTTCTCCGGAGGCTCAGTGATGATGTTACCTAGAATGGTGACAAAACGTCTGAAAACGAACCTTCCAGCTCAGCGAGCAAACTCACATCCAGAACCTCAACCTGAGCTACAAATCTTCTCAAAACTCATTTACATGTGTCATAAGCAGATGTCCAAGTATGAATCCCTGTGGAACATCACTAGTCATGGACCTCCAGCTTGAAAAAAAACAACCTTCCACTTGGTGCCTTCTATGGGCAGACCAATTCGGAATCCACATGGCCAAATCACTGTGGATTCCATGCATCTTAATCTTCTGGATGAGCCTACCAGGCCTTACTAAAATTCACATAGACAACATCCAATGCTCCAACCTCAATCGATCACCTTCGCCACCTCCTCAAACAATTCAAGTGAGCTTGTAAGACATGACCTGTCCTGCACAATGCTGACTGTCCCTAACTAGGCTGTGCTTTTCCAAATGTGGAAAAATCATATCCCCAAGAATTGTCTCCACTAGCTTCCCAACAGACAAAGACTCATTAGTCTACAGTTTCCTGGATTATCCTTATTTCCCTTCTTGGGGTTGAGGTTTAATCTCGAACATCGAGCCTCCTTAGAGTAGCACACACTCATTAACCAACAGTTGTGCCTAGTACCAATTTTTATTCCTGCTTTCTCTCGATGGAATGTAAAGTTTACCTTCTTGCATACCCATATACTAAAATAGTGCTGCACAGCCCTGCGAGTGTATAATGGTAAAGTGCGGAGGTAGCTTTATTTTCAATTGAGGAGAGTAGAAGGAACTGTACTCTGTACCTAACGTTAGGTCCCAATCCAATAGGTGGTTTTAAATAATAACAGTACAATAGATAATAAAAAAGTTTGATGAGCACTTCTACTGATAGCAACACAGCATTTTATAAATCAGATTATATATCATAAAGTGAGATGCGCAGACAATGCAGAGAAACCAGTGTCACAGAGGGTAATGGATGTGTCTGGATTTGTGCACCGAGACAGATGGTTGAGATTGAAACAAGGGTAAAATCTGCTATTGAATTTGTGTGAAAATGAGAGAGATAGAAACTCTGCCCTCCTGCCATCAACATTCCAGCATTGACAGTCACATCATCTTTCACGATTACTCTCAATTATTGAAATCTCAGCTTCGAGACCCACAAGCAAATCATTGCTTAGGAGATCCACTTGATTGTCAGTTCTGAGATCAAGCTAGGTCATGGAGAAATAATTCAGTAAAATTGTTTACTTTGAACATGAATTTCAATTTAATTTTTGGAGCAAATCCACAACCTCAAACTAACCACACCCAGAATGACCACCTAAGCCCTCTCTTTTTGCCTTTTCCTATATTTGAATAATAACAGGCTCAGTGGTTAGCACTGCTGCCTCAGAGCACCAGGGACCCGGGTTCAATTCCACCCTGTGCAACTGTCTGTGTGGAGTTTGCACATTCTCCCCATGTACTGCGGTTTCCTTCGGGTGCTCCAGTCCCCTCCCACAGTCCAAAGATGTGCAGGCTAGGTGGATTGGCCATGCCAAATTGCCCGTGCTCAGGGATGTGTAGATTAGGTGAGTTTTCGGTGGCAGGTCTGGGTGGGATGTTCGGACGGTCAGTGTGGACTTGTTGGGTCAAAGGGCCTGTTTCCATACTCTAGGGATTTTATGATTCAGTTGCTTAGGGCAAACAGTTACACTTTCACATGAATACAAATAGGAGATCAACACGAGGCCCAAATAAGTCAGTGTGTACAGAGTTTGCACTGGGGTTGAATAAGGACAGGGCTCTGCTCAGTTGAGCTGGACTTACCCCATTTCCAGCGATGCAGTTTCTCACCAACAACATACAAACAGACAGTTACAAGGACAGCTGCTGTCAGGAAGATACACAGGCCAATGGGACTGAGCGCCTCCAGAATGGGGTAGACCCAAATAGACGACCTGTGCCGAATCCAAAGTACCCTGAGGGAAAAGAAAATGATAGCGAAACTTATGCACTTTTTGTACTCATTATATGGTATCACATGGAAGGTGAAATAAGAATACACACAACCCCTCCCAAAGGAGGAAGGGAGATGGTATGTGAGAAGAGGTCAGGTGGGGGGGGGACCACAGGAGGGAAGGGAGGTAGGGCAACGCAAGACAGGGGAAATAAAAGAGACGGAGGTCACAGGTTCGTGCATTGGTCAGTCAGACAGCAGGGGGAAAAGAAAGACTGGATCAACATCGACAGGGTATGGAGCGTTGTCCAATGGAATGTGTTTGAAGTTGGCACCTGTTAGTGCATAATCCCAATTCCTGGAAATCTGAAAGGAACTCACCAGAGCAAATAGGAACTGCAGAAGGTGACAAGAACAACCAGACATCCTTTGCGATTGGGCCAGCGATGTTGCACCACAAACAGCTCCAACATGAGCAGCACCAAGACCACTGTGTGCTGCAAAGAACAGAAATACAGTGTGAGCAGTTCAGACTGGAGGGTGGGGGATTGGGTGCAGAGTATGGGTGTGTCACAGGTAGTCAGTGGGAGAGGCAAGGCAAAGCACAGATTGGTCAGGAGCACAAAGTGCAAGGGCACCCAGTCTGACTGCAAGAGGCCAAAAAATGGCAAAGCATACTGATTTCACCTGGCAGTATCAAGCTGAGGGTTTCAGACACACTCTCACTCACCATTGCATGATTCAGCCAGGTTGGGATGATTTTGTCAAGTTGCTCTGGGTAAACAAGTTCCCGGTCATAGGCATAAAGAATCCAGAAACTCACAACGACAAACTGACAGAGAAAGAAGAGGATCAGTCAGCAATCCAACACAATCCATTTGAATTAGTCAGTGCTAGGGATCCCCGCACATCCCAGTACCAGTGACATATCTTCGTGTCAATGAACGCTGTACTTACAAAGCCAATGGGAAGGGCTAGAGCTGAGAACAGCCAGTCCTGGAGAGCATTCATCCTCAACAACAATCGCTGCATACGTTTATCAGCCTGAGAAAGGCGCCACACTAGGTCTGTGAGGACACACACTCCAAAAAATGTAGTCTGCAGGACCTAGAGAGGAATGAGATCAATAACACCATCTTTCTACATGGATCCAACAACCACCTGACTGGGGAGAACTGGACAGTGCTGAAGCAACAAGCCCAGTAGACAAAGTGTGCAAAACAGAGTGACAGCAATTCTGGTACAACATGGCAACCAGAGAGACAACATTACAGGTGCTGGGGTGAGGAGAAAAGGAGCCTGGGAATATCCATTCCGATTGGAGCCAAGTGCACAAACCTGTTGCTGCTAATTTATTGCAGATTCAATGACAGGATATTGTAGTGTTACGAACATTGCATGAAATGAAAACAGAGTTACATTTGCAATTATATAACTCCACTAATTACCTCAAAATACCCAAAGCACAACAGCCAGAGATATTTTGGAAACAATCATTATAAAGAGTCATTTACAGCATGAGGGCCATTCAGCCCCTTAAATGCGCGTCAATTTGCTGCAAAGCAATCCATTAGTCCCTTTCCCCTGCTTGATTCCCAGAGTCCTGCAAGGTTATTTGCTTTAAAATTGCCTCCAATTTCCTTTTGAAATCATTGATCATCTCCACTTTCCACTAATCTCATGAAAAGCAGCAGGTTCCATTTTATTATCACGATGCTTAAAAAAAAATCTTGATCACCTGTGCAAACCTTACCCAAAACCTTAAGTGTCATTTTTATACTATCAGCTAATGGGAGGAGTTTTTCCTCTTTCTACTTCTCTTATATGTACTTAACATAACCATATACAGCTTTATCAAATTACTCATTGATCAGGAGAGCAACCCCAGCCTTTCCAACCTAGCCCTGCAACGAAATTGATAATCACAAAAACAATTTCTGCACTCTCTTAAGGTTACAATGCAAGAAACAATCACAGAATAGTAACAGCACTGTAAAATTATTAGGTTAATTCAGAATATTAGTTGACAAAATAATTAAAGCAATCTACATGTTAAATCCTTAACAACACAGAGAGCTGGAAGAACACAGCAGGCCAAGCATCATCTTAGGATCAGGAAAGCTTAGCCTGCTTTCCAGCTCTACACATTGCTATCTCGGATTCTCCAGCATCCAGTTCCTATTATCTCTGACTAAATCCTTGAAACAGTTTTATTAAAAAAAACCTTGTTAAACAGCAAAGCTGTAAATCTTTGAAGTAGGACACAATATAGAAACATGCCAAAGTAGATGGGTTTTGGGAGTTTGTGACAAGTTGTGAAAAAGCAAAGACTTCAAGATTGTCTGAGAAACTGGTTGCGTGCAAGAAACCACAGAATTGGAATGACTCCACCCTCCAGGAGATAACGTTTTGACATCAAGACAACAGACAGAGCAAGTTGTGAAAACCATTGTGCAATGTGTGACAAAATTATTTTCATTTCACGCACTTTTTTTAATCATTACTCATTCATGGGATATGGGCACTGTTAGCTAGGCTGAAAACAATTGCCCAGAGGATCATTAACAGTCAATCATTTTGCTGTGGATCTGGATTCACATGTAGATGCTGAGCGTAGGTGTTCTGCAAAGCCGTCCCCAAGCCTCCGCTCGGTTTCTTTGCAGAGCACTTATGCTTGGTTTGCCCTAAACAATGGCACCTACCAGTTGTGAACCATTTCAACTCCCCCCTCCCATTCCTCAGACATGTCCATCCTGGGCCTCCTGCAGTGCCACAACGATGCTACCCGAAGGTTACAGGAACAGCAACTCATATTCCGCTTGGGAACCCTGCAGCCCAATGGTATCAAAGTGGACTTCACAAGCTTCAAAATCTCCCCTCTCCCAACTGCATCCTAAAACCAGCCCAGCTCATCCCCTCCTCCCCAATCTGTCCTTCCTCCCATCTCAAGGCCCACCCCCATCTCCTACCGACAAACCACATTCCACCCCCTCAGCCTGTCCATCCTCCCTGGACTGACCTACCTCCTCCCTAACTCCCCATATACACTCACTTTTACTGGCTCCATCCCTGCTTCTTTGACCTGTCTGTCTCCTCGCCACTTATCTTCTCCTCTATTCATCTTCTATCCACCTCCCACTCTCTCTCCTATTTATTTCAGAACACCCTTCTCCTCCGCCATTTCTGAAGAAGGGTCTAGGCCCCTAAATGTCAGCCTTCCTGCTTGGCTTGCTGTGCTCATCCAGCTCTACACCATGTTTTCTCCTTAGAACTTGAGCTGGTGTACTCAATTAGTAATCCACCGATTCTTCACACTACATTTGATTCCAGCTTAGCATCTGGGTGCTGTTTGTTGCAACGATTAAAAAGATCATCCATAAAAGTTCAAGGGTCACCAAAAGATAGTCCATCAGAGAAGACAGGAGCAAGTCTCATGCAGAAAATAAGTTATGCTGTTTTATTTATACGACATTTGAATTGCCTTGGTTCTAAGCATTTCAGACTTAATATAAACAATTGGATGAACAGTTAGGATTCAGGAAGTAGTTCTAGGAGTGAAAAGATATGAAAGTGTTCAAGTTTAGGTCTGAAAAGAGCGAGGGAATTGGGATGGGGAGGTGTGTGTAGAAACTGTCAAGTAATAATTGCTTGGTACAACTGAACCAGATTAAAACTCCAGAAACAAACAAGGACAGTGCTGCCTTGGTGTCTACAAAAAGCTGTAGTTGTGCTACAAGTAAATGGAGGAATGCAATTTCTAGAATCCAGGGAACTGTAGTCCAAGGAAGGGATAGTAAACTAGCAGTAGCTCAAGGAAGTTTCAAATTTTCTTGCAGCCTTTGAAGCTTCAATGAGATTTGGTTACCCATAGCATCAATTTTTTTTATACCCGGACCAGACGGTATCACTAAAGTCTGGAGGAGGGGCACAAGTGAGAAACCCACAAGATCTTTCTAACTGCAACTGATTTTTGCTGTGTTCTGTCGAGTCTTTGGCCAGGGTTAGTCATTCACCCACATTTGCCCTGTGTTAACTCCGGCATGTAAGAACACAAGTCATACCTATGTTGTTAGAGTTCAAATCTGTTGTTAATCTTTCCATGTGTATCTGTCTAAGTTTTTTTTATAACAAAAAGTTGTTTCACTTTGTTAAAAACCTTGGCTAACTTGTTTGTAAACCAGAAAGTCTACAGCTGTTTCTAATTGGCACCCTGGTTAAATTTTAAAATGTGATCAGTGGAGGTGTGGGATCAGTTCATCTCCCCTCCCCGCGTTAAGTCATAACAAGTAATTCACACGAAAAAAACCTTGGTGACAAGGGAAAATAGCTGTATAGAGATAAAGACAGATGTAGGTGGGCTGGCAAGCAAAGGGTTGGAGGTTGGTCAAGAGAACAGCGCAGGTGCATGAGAGGTGACAGCAAGAAAGCATTAGAAACACAACGGCTCCGATTACTCATGGCAGCAGACAATTTGTACACACCAAGTTTCCAAAAACGGCACTGAAAAACGACTAGATGATCTGTTTATATACGGGAGGAGAATTCTCCTGCCCTTCAGTCAGGGTCCGATTGTTCAAGTTCCCACAGTACCCAGAAACACCCTTTACAAATTAATTCATCAGAAACTAATCCAACACATCCTTTAGTCTTTTGAAACAATCTAGTTGTCGTTGCTCTGGCTTCTCCACGTGACACCGCACATTCTCCAACTGCAGATAGGCTCGATTCAATGCCGCAGTTGAACCTGCCTTTCACATTCTCAAGCAGCATATTCAAGATCCGTTAAAAACGATGTTTTTTTTTGTTTCCCAATGCTGTCGTTGCATCAGCCTGGATTAGCCACAAATTACAAGACAAGACACTTTCCCCATTTTAGCCGTTTCCGAAACATTCCCAGGATGGATACAACACAGGGTTAGATACAGTAAAACACTCTCGACCCTTTTGCACCGAAACCATTTTTATACTGTACACCCCAAAAAGTCTAAACGAGAGAAAAAAAACACTGCGGGTGCTGGAAATCCTAAACAAAAAACAGAAATCGAGCGTCACCGGACCCGAAACCTTAACTCTGACTTTTCCCTACAGATAATACCAAACCTGATTTGGTTTGCTTTATTATTGACACGCGAACCTAAGTTTTATTCAGAGGTAATGGGAACTGCAAATGCTGGAGAATCCAAGATAACAAAGTGTGGAGCTGGATGAACACAACAGGCCAAGCAGCATCTCAGGAGCACAAAAGCTGACGTTTCGGGCCTAGACCCTTCATCAGCCCGAAACGTCAGCTTTTGTACTCCTGAGATGCTGCTTGGCCTGCTGTGTTCATCCAGCTTCACACTTTGTTACCCAAGCTTTATTTTGCGGGCAGTTTTTTTTTGCAGCAAATTCGGTTTATGCTGTAAACGTTTCTAGTGAAGGTGAAAACCCCGGTCTGCACTCTAACACTAGTTACCCCCACCCCCCGCCCCAGATCTAGATCTTTTACCATGTTGATGAAGGTCAGGTACTTCCAGCGGCCTCCGTAAGTGCCGGCACCGAGGAGGCGGCCTCCGCTTGTCAGTAGCGTGTCCTGGTGAAGGACGAAAATATACCAGAGGAACGCAGGCAGATGGAAGATGAGGGGGACCCGTCGAGACACCATGGTAGCAGGTCACAGTGACGGTGATGGATAAGATGTCCGTCCCCCGGGTCGAGAATGAAGGGGCTCTGCCCCCGACCCCCGGGGTTTCCCGAAGTGTCCGCCGCGGACACGGGTCCACTCCCGAGACACACTAACCGACTTAGGAGTGGCGAGGAGGAAACTGGTGGGTTCGGGGGTCACTCAACCGCAACAGGTACCCTGGTCCAGGCGCAAACAGATCTGGTGAACAATCACAACCCGATTACTGAAACCCTTCGCCCTCCCCTCTCGCGGTTTAAGTCCGTCAAAACATAGCAAACGTCCCTCCCTGCCCCCGGGCGAGTGGTACAACCCAACCGCCACGGAGGGTAACCCGCATGCGCACACACGTCCCAGTAAAATTCGAATTGACCGGCAGTGTTGGTCCTATGCCCAGTGTGCACTGCCATCCCCGTCATTGCCACCCCATTCTCATGTTGGAACCGGAACCACCCTGGACACTTTAGGCAATTTTAGCATAGCAGATCCAAATAACCTGAGATAACAAGGTGTAGAGCTGGATGAACACAGCAGGCCAAGCAGCATCAGCGGAACAGGAAAGCTGACGTTTCGGGCCTAGACCCTGCACATCTTTGGACTGTGGGAGGAAACCCACGCAGACACGGGGAGAACGTGCAAACTCCACACAGACAGTCACCCGAGGCTGGAATCGAACCCGGGTCCCTAGCGCTGTGAGGCAGCTTTCTCTGTTCTACTCCATCCCATTCCCAAACGTGACCCATCCTTAATCCCAAACTCTCATTCCTGAACTTGTATCCACAATCCCATACCTGCATGCCTGACCCCAGATCAACACTCCCAACTATATCCTCCATTCATAGAACCAATAACCAACTCCAAGCTGATCTTCGTCACCCCCAGTGCAAGCCCTACATCATCATCTTCCTCAAGCCAAACCCTGATTCTTGACCCTAAAACCGTATTCCCAACCACAACACCTATTTCCCATTTTCTGTGTCCCATCCTCAGTCCCCAGACCAAACCCCTGTCTGTAACACACTACCATGGTGTTTTCTGATGCAGGGTCTAGGCCAGAAACGTTAGCTTTTGTGCTCCTGAGATGCTGCTTGGCCTGCTGCGTTCATCCAGCTCCACATTTTGTTATCATGGTGTTTTAGGCTTGCCTGAACATTATGGGCTATGGTAAGATTAGTGGCAGGGTCACTGGGAGAAATCTGATGAGAGATCTGGGAGAAGTCAATGTTAGTAGCGGTTTTCTACAGTGTTTGTGCATCTGGCAGGTGGTGAGCAACAGCAAGTTGCCAATTAAGGAGAATTATAGCTCATTAAGCTCCTTAATTAATGGCATAACTTGCCTGGTTAATGTTCAGCTTCCTATCCTACCAAAGGCGACCAAGAAACAAGATGATGGAAATTCTCAATGTTAGGGTCAAAGTGGATGACTTCAATTTTTCGCTGGCTGCGAGGAGCCTTTATATTGCCGAGCACAAAAATGCATCTCAGGCATGATCCATAGATACCCTTGACCATGGATGTTGGAATCTGACATATTTCAAAGCTTCACAATCATGATGGCACCTCTCTGATGCACTTGCACAATGTTTAGGAGGCACATATGTACACTGTAAGGCACACCAGTAACCAGCATTGAAAGGTTGCTGAAAGGCTCTCAGTTGTTGGATTGGACCAAGTTACGTCTCAGGGCTGCTCAGCTGTTTTATTGCCTTCATGCTCACTCAGAATCTACCTGCATGCTTGTAATCTGGGGCTCAGGTGCAGGAAGTAAAGTTGGAGGCTAAGTTCAGTGTAGCAGGGGGATGGGTGGAAATGGGCTGTTGGCATAGTGTGAGGAAATAGGGGACATGCAGCCTCTGGGTCGATACTTGGCAATCAGGTGGAGTCCAATGGTGACAGTGTCCATCGCAAGCTGGCATCATTTTTCTCGTTTGTAGATACAAAGTGCTACTAGAAAATGGCTACAACAATATGATGAAAACTCACTAGGCATTGAGGCAAAAAATACTCCAAAAATGTTGACATAACCGGCACTTAATCCAAACAAAACAAATATTACTACTGTAGAACAAGAACACCTTTCATGTTCAGACATGAAAAAAAAGTTATGTATGTCGTAAAAGTTCACTTAGGATGTCTTGAAATCAGAAATAGTTCCAGACAATTTAAGTTTAAATTTAAACAGATTCACAATGCTTCTAGCAAGGGTGTTTCAGGACTTTGGCGCAGTGACAATGAAGGAAGGACAATATATTTTTAAGTCAAGATGGTGATATTCTGAAGCGATTCTATAAATACATTAAGAACAAGGGAGCAACTAGAGTGAGAGTAGGTCCTCTTAAAGATCAAAGAGTTTGTCCTTGTATGAACCTCAGCAGATGGGAGACATATTAAATGGATATTTTGTGCCAGGTTTTACTATGAAGAAAGAAATGGAGGCTAGAAGACTCAGGGAAATAAATACTGATGTTTTGAAAACAATTCACATGACAGAAGAGGAAGTGTTGGAAGTCTTAGAAAAAAGAGTTGGATAAATCTCTAGGACCTGATCTAGTATATCCCAGGACTTTGTGGGAGATTATGGACATAACTGTGGGCCCCTTGCAGAAATATTTGTATCATCTATAACTTTAGGTGAGGTGCTAAATGACTGGAGAGCAGCTAATGTTTTGCCTTTGTTTAAGAAAGAATGTAAGGAGAAGCCTGGGAACTAGGCCTATGAGTGTGACTTTAGTACTGAGTAGGAAGTTGGAATTGATCCTGAAAGATAGGATTTATATGCATTTGAAATAAAAAATGAAGGAACTGTAGATGCTGTAAATCAGGAAACAAATCAGAAATTGCTGGAAAAGCTCAGCAGGTCTGGCAGTATCACTGAAGGGAAAACACAGAGTTAACATTTCAGGTCTGGTTCTGAGGAAGGGTCACCGGACCTGAAGCGTTAACTCTGTTTTTTCCAACACAGATGCTGCCAGACCTGCTGAGCTTTTCCAGCAATTTCTGTTTTGTTTCTTTATAGGCATTTGGATAGGCAAGAAATGAATAGGAATAGTCAGCATGGTTTTATCTGAAGGAAATCGTTTCATGAGGAAGCAACCAAAAGATTGATGAGGGCAGAACAGTAGATATTGTTTACTATGACTTTAGTAAAGCTTTTGACAAGGTCCCACATGGTAGGATAATTAGTAAAGTTAGATCACATGAGATTCAGGGTGAGCTTGCCAGTTAGATACAAAATTGGCTTAGTGGCAGTTGTCAGAGAATGATGGTGGAGTGTTATTTTTTGGACTGGAGACCTGTGACCAGCAGTGCTCCACAGGGATTGGCACTGAGTCCACTTTTGTTTGTCATTTCTATAAATAATTTAGATGAGAATAAAGAAGGCATGGTTAGGAGGTTTGCAGATGACACCAAGTTTGGTGGTATAGTGGACAGTGAAGACAGTTTTCTAAGATTACAAAGATTTTGATCAGTTGGGTCAATTGGTTGAAGAGTGGTAGATGGAATTTAATTTGGATAAATGCGAAGTATTGCATTTTGGTTAAATAAACAAGGGCAGGACTTCTACAATTAAAAGTAGAGCCTTGGGTAGTGTTGTAAATCAGAGAGACCCAGGGGTTGAGGTATATAATTCTTTGAAGTTTGCATCACAAATAGATAAGGTGGTTAAGAATATGTTTAGCACACTTGCTTTTAGTGTTCAGATCTTTGAGTATAGACAGCTGGGATCAAGTGAATCCCCTAAGGAGTATAGACAGTGTAGGAGTACAGTTAAGAGGGAAATCAGGAGGACAAGAAGGGACATGAAATGGTTTTAGCAGATAAGGCTTAGGAGAATCCAGAGAGACAATAAGTTATTAAGGGCAAAAGAGTAACTAAGGAGAGAATAGGATCCCTAAAGAGCAGTGGGGCCATCTATATATAGACCCTCTGGAGATGGGTGAGATCCTAAACAAATATTTCATGTCGGTATTTACCGTGGAGAAAGACATAGAAGCTAGGGAACTCAGGGAGGTAACTACTGAGGTAAATGCTGCACACATTACAGAAAAAGAGATGTTGGAAATCTTAAAATGCATAAAGGTAGATAAATCCGTGACACCTGATCAAGTGAAACCCTGGAACTGTGGTGAAGCCAGGGAAGAAATTGTGGGGCCCCTAGCAGAGATATTTGAATCATTGACAGCCAGGGGTGGGGTGCTGGAACACTGGAGGGTGGCTAATGTTATGCCATTATTTTAAAAAGACTGCCCATGAAAAGGTTATCTAAGAGTACAAGGGGATCTCGATCAACTGGGCCAGTGGATGAGGAATGCTGGATGGGAGTTTAATTTAAATAAATGTGAGATATTACAATTTGGTAAGACTAACCAGGACAAGACTTAAATAGTTAATATGAGGGCCCAGGGGAGAGTTGTTGAACAGAGATATCTAGGGTGCAGGTACATAGTTCTTTGAAAGTGGCATCACAGATAGACAGGGTGGTGAAGAATGCTTTTGGCACGCTTTCCTTCATCAGTCAGAGAATTGAGTACAGGAGTTGGCACATCATGTTATGGCTGTACAAAACATTGGTGTGGCCAGATTTGCAGTACTGAGTTCAATTCTGGTTACCCTGCTATGGGTAGAATGTAATTAATCTGGAAAGGGTGCAAAAAGATTTACAAGCATGTTACTAAGACTGGAAGGTTTGTGTTATAATGAGAAGTTGGATAAACTGGGAAATTTTCCCTGGAGGCTAAGGGATAACCTTCTTGAGGTTTACAAAATCATAAAGGGCATAGATAAGGTGAGTAGCCAAAGTATTATCATCAGGGTAGGGGTGTCCGAAACCAGAGGGCATATGTTTAACGTGAGAGAAGAAAGATTTAAGAGGGACATGAGGGGCAATTTTTTCACAATGTGGGAAGGCAATGGCTGAGTGATATTATCGCTGGACTGTTAATCCAAAGACCCAGGTAATGTTCTGGGCTTGGAGGTGGTCACAAAAGCTGACGTTTCGGGCCTAGACCCTTCATCAGAGAGGGGGATGGGGGGAGGGAACTGGAATAAATAGGGAGAGAGGGGGAGGCGGACCGAAGATGGAGAGTAAAGAAGATAGGTGGAGAGGGTGTAGGTGGGGAGGTAGGGAGGGGATAGGTCAGTCCAGGGAAGACGGACAGGTCAAGGAGGTGGGATGAGGTTAGTAGGTAGCTGGGGGTGCGGCTTGGGTCACAAAAGCTGACGTTCTGGGCTTCCAGGTTTGAATCCTGCTGTGGAAGGTGGTTGAATTTGAATTCAATTAAAAAATCTGGAATTTGTAGTCTAAAGATGACCATGTCAATTGTTGGGAGTAACTCAGCTGGTTCACTAAAGCCCTTTAGGGAAGGAAACAGCCATGCTTACCTGGTCTGGTCGACACATGACTCCAGACCCACAGCAATGTGGTTGACTCTTAACTGCTCTCCAGATGATAATGGGAACTGCAGATGCTGGAGCATCCAAGATAATAAAATGTGAGGCTGGATGAACACAGCAGGCCCAGCAGCATCTCAGGAGCACAAAAGCTGACGTTTCGAGCCTAGACCCTTCATCAGAGAGGGGGATGGGGTGAGGGTTCTGGAATAAATAGGGAGAGAGGGGGAGGCGGACCGTAGATGGAGAGAAAAGAAGATAGGTGGAGAGGAGAGTATAAGTGGGGAGGTAGGGAGGGGATAGGTCAGTCCAGGGAAGACGGACAGGTCAAGGAGGTGGGATGAGGTTAGAAGGTAGGAGATGGAGGTGCGGCTTGGGGTGGGAGGAAGGGATGGGTGAGAGGATGAACAGGTTAGGGAGGCAGAGACAGGTTGGACTGGTTTTGGGATGCAGTGGGTGGAGGGGAAGAGCTGGGCTGGTTGTGTGGTATATTGGCGGGAGGGGACGAACTGGGCTGGTTTTGGGATGCGGTGGGGGAAGGGGAGATTTTGAAGCTGGTGAAGTCCACATTGATACCATTGGGCTGCAGGGCTCCCAAGCGGAATATGAGTTGCTGTTCCTGCAACTTTCGGATGGCATCATTGTGGCACTGCAGGAGGCCCATGATGGACATGTCATCTAAAGAATGGGAGGGGGAGTGGCATCCTCTACATTGGGGAAACCAAGCGGAGGCTTGGGGACCGCTTTGCAGAACGCCTCCGCTCGGTTCGCAATAAACAACTGCACCTCTGAGTCGCGAACCATTTCCACTCCCCCCTCCCATTCTTTAGATGGCATGTCCAACATGGGCCTCCTGCAGTGCCACAATGATGCCACCCGAAGGTTGCAGGAACAGCAACTCATATTCCGCTTGGGAACCCTGCAGCCCAATGGTATCAATGTGGACTTCACCAGCTTCAAAATCTCCCCTTGCCCCACCGCAGCCTAAAACCAGCCCAGTTCGTCCCGTCCCCCCACCGCACCACACAACCAGCCCAGCTCTTCCCCTTCACCCACTGCATCCCAAAACCAGTCCAGCCTGTCTCTGCCTCCCTAACCTGTTCTCCCTCTCACCCATCCCTTCCTCCCACCCCAAGCCGCACCTCCACTTCCCTGGACTGACCTATCCCCTCCTACCTCCCCACCTATACTCTCTCCACCTATCTTCTTTTCTCTCCATCTTCGGTCCGCCTCCCCCTCTCTCCCTATTTATTCCAGAACCCTCACCCCATCCCCCTCTCTGATGAAGGGTCTAGGCCCGAAACGTCAGCTTTTGTGTTCCTGAGATGCTGCTGGGCCTGCTGTGTTCATCCAGCTTCACATTTTATTACCTTGCTGTCCAGATGAAGCGAATGCTGACCTAGCTAGTGACGCCTTCATCCAATGAATGAATAAAAAAATACAGAGGGTGGTTCATGTATGGAACGAGCTGCCAGAGGAAGCAGTTGAGGCAAATATAATTACAACATTTTAAAGACATTTAGACAGTACGTGGATTGGAAAGATTTACAGAGATATGGGTCAAATACAGGCAAATGGGACTAGTTCAGTTTAGGAAACCTGGTTAGCATGGAAGAGTTGGGCTTAAGGGACTGTACCATTCCATCAGGTCCAAGGGACTTATTAGTCTTTAGTCCCATTAGTTTCCCTGGCAGTTTTTCTCTATTGATAATTATTGTGGTTATCTCCCCTCCTCAGTCTACCCCTTGATTATTTCATAATTTTGGAATGTTGTCAGTGTCTTCCACTGTGAAAACTCATGCAAAGTATTTATTCAAATTCTCTGCCATTTCCTGGTTCACCATTTTTGTTTCTCCAGTCTCATTCTTTAAGGTACCTCTGTTCACTTTGGTCTTTTCTTCCTTTTTTATATAGTTAAAGAAGCTTTTACTATCCGTCTTGATCTTACTAGTAAGTTCTTTTCTCCCTTTTTTTGCTTGTCAACAGTTTTTGCTGCTAAACCTATTTCCCAGTCGACTCTAGTCAGCTTTGCCCTCATTCCTTTGTAAATTACCTTTACATAAAAGTTAGAACAGTTGATTCTGGTGGAGGTTCCTCCCTCTCATGCTGAATGCTAAATTCTACTGTGTTGTAGTCACTGTTTCTGAGGACATCTTTTACTCTGACTTACATTTATTAAACCTATCTCATTGAATATCACCAGTTCCAAAACACCCTAATCCCTGGTTGGATCCACAATATGTTGTTCCATGAAATTGCCCCAGTCACACTCTGAGTTCTTCCTCATAGCATCCTCTGCTAATTTGACTATCCAAATCTATGTAAAGATTAAAATGACCCTTGATTTTTGTATTGTCAGTGTTACATGCGCTTATTATGTCCTTATTATCTCTGGATTTATCTTTTGTCCCACTGTATAATTATTGTTAGGGGGCCTTTAGACCACTCCTACTAGTGTCTTCTTTCCCTTTTTAAGTGTTACGTCCACCCATATGGGTTCTATTTCTTCTGGTTCAAGATCATGTCTCGTTATCATACTTATTCCATCCAGTACCAAGAATGCTACTCTGCTATCCTTTCCTTCCTGCCTGAACTTTCAAATCGTCACATATCCCTGAAAATTTAATTCCTAGCTTTGATCTCCCTGTAAGCGTGTCTCTACAATAGCTATAAGATCATACCTATCACTCTCTATTTGAGGCATTTTCCATTTATTTTGTTCCAAATACAATAATGCATTCAAGTAAAGAACATTAATTTTGCCTTTTCATAATTTCCCCCCCCCCACCTTTGACCCTATTTACACTGTTTTACTATGTTTGTACACTCAGTCTCTTCCTGTCCTACCTGGGGTATTGTTATCTAAGTATTTGCTCTGCACTGCTTCCATATCCTCTTGCTTTGTAAAACCTACATTTCCCCGTACCAAACCCACATGGTTCAAGTGAAGGTCCTTGCATTTGAATAGCTCCTTTCTACCCCGATACTAGTGCCTCATTAACTGAAAGCTATTCTGCCCATACCAATACTTAAGTAACACATTCAACACTTTGCCATTATTTACCTTATGCCAATTTACCTGTGGCTAAAGTCCTACTCCAGAGATTGTTACCTTGGACGTTCTGTTTTTTTTAAATTTAGCCTCGAACTGTTCAAAAACTTTCATCAGAAACTTCTTTCTGGCCCTACCAATGTCATTGTTACCAAATGAAAACCAAAAGAACTGCAGATGCTGTAAACCAGGAACAAAAATAGAAATTACTGGAACGCTCAGCAGGTCTGGTAGCATTTGTGAAGAAAAAAATCTGAGTTCTGAGGAAGGGTCACCAGGCCTGAAACGTTAATTCAGATTTTTTCTTCACAGACCTACTGAGCTTTTCCAGCAACTTCTGTTTGTGCTCATTGGTACTAACTTGGATGACAGCATCTGGATCTCTTCCCTCCCTCTCCAGGTTCATCTCCAGCCCTGAGGGGACGTCGTTAGCTCTGGCACCAGGTCGACAATACAGCCTTCAGCACTCCCATTCACACCTGCAGAGAAAAGAATCCATTCCCCCTAATTATACTATTCCCTCCCACAATGACATTCCTAACTCCTTATCTCACTTGAATCGCTTTCTGTACCAAAGCAGTTTGTTCATGCTCCCTGTAGTCTCCATTCTGACCTGCACAGCTTGCAGGTGTCTTGTAACTGTTGGACAATTGCAGTGGCTGATGCTTCTCAATTGTAATTCCCAGTTTCTCATTCTTGCCTCACCAGCAGTCACAACACCTGCCCTGATCACAGACCAATTTTGAATTGCCTAATCTGAGAAGTGTGACCGCTATCTGGAGCAAAGTGACCAGGTAGATTTCCTGTAGCCAGCTGTAGTACAATGTCTGCAGCTCAGACTCCAGTTCCTCAACTAAAATCTGAAGTTCCTCGACTTGCGCATACTTATTACAGATATGTTCTGTCTGGATCACGTTAGTGTTGAGCAGCTTCTGCATTTTGCAGTAATAACACACCCCCCATCCTGCCATCAGTGTCATATTTGATTTAACTTATAAATTAATTACTTGAATTGTCTGTCTTTACTGCAGTGACATATTGTTTTTATGAACTTGAGAGAAGTACCCATCTAGTACTTAAGTTGTTGTAAAATTTTGTGTTTAAAATGTTGTGTCAGTTGCATGTGAAGTCACTGAAACTCAAAGCGATTTTGATTAATTAGATACAAGGGGAATGTTTCCTCCTATGGGGAGGAGTGTAACGATTTGGTACCAATACGGGATTAGATTCCCTACAGTGTAGAAACAGGCCCTTTGGCCCAACAAGTCCACACCGCCCCTTGGAGCATCCCACCCAGACCTACCTCCCTAAAACCCACACACCCCTGAACACTACGGGCAATTCAGCATGGCCGATCCACCTAGCCTGCACATCTTTGGACTGTGGGAGGAAACCAGAGCACCCGGATGAAACCCACACAGACACGGGGAGAATGTGCAAACTCCGCAGACACAGTTACCCGAGGCTGGATTGAACTGGGGTCCCTGGTGCTATGAGGCTGCAGTGCTAACCACTGAGCCACTGTGCCGCCCCCAAAGAAATGGTCACCAAGAAATCCAGTCAGGAATTCAAAAGCAAGTTTTGCAGAGAGTGGTGAGAATGTGAAACTCATTATCACGTGGAAGCATTACAGAGATAGTAGGAACTGCCGATGCTGGAGAATCTGAGATAACACGGTGTGAAACTGGATGAACACAGCAGGCCAAGCAGCATCAGAGGAGCAGGAAAGTTGATGTTTCGGGTCAAGACCCTTCTTTGGAAATGGGGGAAGGGAAGGAGATTCTGAAATAAATAGGGAGCGAGGGGGAGGCGGATAGTAGATGGATAAAGGAGAAGATAGGGTGAGAGGAGACAGACAGGTCAAAGAGGTGGGGTTAGAGCCAGTGAAGATCCATGTAGGTGGGGAGTTAGGGAGGGGATAGGTCAGTCCAGGGAAGATGGACAGGTCAAGGAGGCGGGATGAGGTTAAATGGGCAGGAGGTGGGCGTGGGGCTTGAGGTGGGAGGAATGTTTAGGGAGGCGGGGACTAGCTAGTCAGGTTTTGAGATATCATCGGGGGAGGGGAGATTTTGAAACTTGCGAAGTCCACATTGACACCCTTGGGCTGCAGGGTTCCCAAGTGAAATATGGGATGCTGTTCCTGCATCTTTCGGGTGGCGTCGTCATGGCAATGCAGAATGCCCAGGATGGGCATATCGTCCGAGGATTTGGGGGAGGAGGAGTTGAAATGGTTCATGACTGGGAGGTGCAGTTGTTTAGTGCAAACTGCGCGTAGGTGTTCCGTGAAGCACTCCCCAAGCATCCGCTTGGTTTCCCTGATGTAGAGGAGGCCACAACGGGAACAGCGGATACAGTATATCACATTAACAGATGCGCAGGTGAACATCTGTTTGATGTAGAAGGTCTTCTTAGGGCCTGGGATGGGGGTGAGGTGGTGGCAGAGGGACAGGTGTAGCACTTGCTTCGGCTGCAGGGAAAAGTGCCGGGGCAGTGGGGCTGGAGGGGCATGTGGAGCGGACAAGGGAGTCACGGAGAGAGTCGTCTCTCTGGAAAGGAGATAAGGGTGGGGAGGGAAAAATGTCTTTGGTAGTGGGGTCAGATAGCAGAAATGTCAGAGGATGAGCGTTGGATTTGGACATTGGTGGGGTGGTACGTGAGGATGAGGGGGATTCTGTTTTGGTTATTATTGCGGATAGATGGTGTGAGGGATGGGTTGCGGGAAATGCGGGAAACACGGTCAAGGGCATTTTCGATCGCTGTGGAGGGGAAGTTGCGGCCCTTGAAAAAAGAGGATGTTTGGGAGTGGAATGCCTCATCTCGGGAGCAGATGTGGCGGAGGCGAAGGAATTGGGAATAGGGGGTGGCCTTTTTACAGGAAGGTGGGTGAGAGGAGGAGTATTCTAGGTAGTTGTGGGGGCTGGTAGGCTTAAAATGGATATTGGTTTCCAGGTGGATGCCAGAAATGGAGACAGCGAGGTCCAGGAAGGAGAGAGAGGTGTCAGAGATGGTCCAGGTAAATTTAAGGTTGGGGTGGAAGGTGTTAGTGAAGTGGATGAACTGTTTGAGCTCCATTTGGGAACACGAGGCGGAGCCGCAACAGTCATGAATGTTACGGAGGAAGAGTTGGGGATAGGGCCAGTGTAGGTACGGAAGAGGGATTGTTCCACGTACCCTACAAAGAGACAGGTATAGCTTGGGCCCATGCGGGTACCCATGCCCCCCACTTTGTCTGTAGGAAGTGGAAGGAATTGAAGGAGAAGTTGTTGAGTGTGACGTCGAGTTAGGATAAGCAGATGAAGGTGTCAGTGGAGGGGGACTGTTTGGGCCTGTGGGACAGGAATAAGCGGAGGGCCTTTAGGCCATCTGCATGGGGAATGCAGGCGTATAGCGACTGGACATTCATGCTAAAAGTGAGGTGTTGGGGACTGGGGAATTGGAAGTCCTGGAGGAGGAGGAGAGCATGGGTGATGTCACAGACGTAGTAGGGAGTTCCTGGACCAAGTGGGAGAAAATGGATCCCCCCAGACCTCCCCCTTACTGAGGACAAACAGTCAGTCCTCAATAAAGGACTCACCTTTGTCCCCCTCCATGCGTGTATCGACGAATACAATTCTCGTTTGGACATTGAACAGTTTTTCTGCCGCTTATTTCTTTAACCGTGAGCCTAACCCTCCCTCTACTGACCCCCTCTCCCGCCTCCAAAGCACACCCTCCTCCTGGATACCAGCCCAAGACCTCCGACCCTCCCTTGACGTCTTCATCTCTAATTGTCATCAAGCATCAATCGCTTCAACCTCTCCACCCCTCTCACCCACTCCAACTTCTCCCCCACAGAATGTGCAGCTCTCTGCTCCAATCCCAACCTCACCATAAAACCCGCAGATAAGGGAGGCGCAGTAGTAGTGTAGCGCACTGACCTCTACATCGCCGAAGCCAGATGCCAGCTCTGACCCCTCCTCCTTGATCATGACCCCATCCCCGAGCACCAAACCATCATCTCCCAAACCATCCACAACCTCATCACCTCAGGTGACCTCTCACCCACAGCGTCTAACCTCAACATTCCCCAACCCCGCACCGCCCGCTTCTATCTCCTTCCCAAAATCCACAAACCTGCCTGCTGTGGTTGACACATTTTCTCCGCCTGCTTCTGCCCCACCGAATGTATCTCCACCTATCTGGATTCCATTTTCTCCCACTTGGTCCAGGAACTCCCCACGTACATCCGTGAAACCACCCAAGCTCTCCTCCTCCTCCAGAACTTCCAATTCCCTGACCCCCAACCCCTCATTTTTACCATGCACGTCCAGTCCCTATGCACATGCATTCCCCATGCAGATGGCCTAAAGGCCCTCTGCTTCTTCCTGTCCAGGCCCAAACAGTCCCCCTCCACTGACACCTTCATCTGCTTATCCTAACTCATCCTCAACCTCAAAACTTCTCCTTCAATTCCTTCCACTTCCTACAGACAAAGGGGGTGGCCATGGTTACCCACACGTGCCCAAGCTATGTCTACCTCTTTGTAGGGTACGAGGAACAATCCCTCTTCCGTACCTACACTGGCCCTATCTCCCATCTCTTCCTCCGTAACATTCATGACTGTTTCGGCGCTGCTTCGTGTACCCAAAAGGAGCTTGAACAGTTCATCCACTTCACTAACATCTTCCACCCCAACCTTAAATTTACCTGAACCATTTCTGACACCTCTCTCTCCTTCCTGGACCTCTCTGTCTCCATTTCTGGCATCCACCTGGAAACCAATATCCATTTTAAGCCTACCAACTCCCACAACTACCTAGAATACTCCTCCTCTCACCCACCTTCCTGTAAAAAGGCCACCCCCATTCCCAATTCCTTCGCCTCTGCCACATCTGCTCCCGAGATGAGGCATTCGACTCCCGAACATCCTCTTTTTTCAAGGGCCGCAACTTCCCCTCCACAGTGATCGAAAATGCCCTCGACTGTGTCTCCCGCATTTCCCGCAACCCATCCCTCACACCACCTATCCGCAATAATAACCAAAACAGATTCCCCTCATCCTCACGTACCACCCCACCAACCTCCAAATCCAATGCTCATCCTCCGACATTTCTGCAATCTGACCCCACTACCAAAGACATTTTCCCTTCCCACCCTTATCTCCTTTACGGAGAGACGACTCTCTCCGTGACTCCCTTGTCCGCTCCACACGCCCCTCCAGCCCCACCGCCCCGGCACTTTTCCCTGCAACCGAAGCAAGTGCTACACCTGTCCCTCTACCACCCCCTAACCCTCATCCCAGGCCCTAAAACTAAAATAACCTAACCTACATTCCCCTCAATTCACTGCTGTCCATGTGCATGTCCAGCAGTCGCTTAAATGTCACTAATGACTCTGCTTCCACAACTACCACTACCACTACCATGTGCTCGCAACTCTCTGGGTGAAGAACCTCCCTCTGACATCTCCTCTATACCTTCCTCCTAACACCTTAAAACTGTGACCCCTCGTGGCAGTCAATCCTGCCCTGCGGAAAAGTCTCTGGCTATCGACTATATTCATGCCTCTCATTACCTTGTATACCTCGATCAGGTCACCTCCCTTCCTCCTTCTCTCCAGAGAGAAAAGTCCGAGCTCACCTCTCCTCGTAAGTCAAGCCCTCCAGTCCAGGCAGCATCCTGATAAACCTCCTTTGCACCCTCTCCAAAGCCTCCACATCTTTCCTATAATAGGGTGACCAGAACTGGACACAATATTCCAAGTGTGGTCTCACCAGGGTTTTGTAGAGCTGCAGCATAACCTCGCAGCTCTTAAACTTGATCCCCCTGTTAATGAAAGCCAAAACACCATATGCTTTCTTAACAACCTTATCCACTGGGATGGCAACTTTGATGCAGGAACAGCATCCCATATTCTACTTGGGAACCCGGCAGCCCAAGGGTAGAAATGTGTACTTCACAAGCTTCAAAAACCAGCCCAGCTAGTGCCCACCTCCCAAACCGTTCCACCCACCTCAGGCCCCACCCCTATCTCCTACCCACTAACGTCATCCCGCTTCCTTGACCTGCCCATTCTCCCTGGACTGACCTATCCCCTCCTTAACTCCCCACTTAACATTCACCTTCACTGGCTCTAATCCCGCCTCTTTGACCTGCTTGCCTCCTCATACCCTACTTTCTCCTTTATCCATCTTCTATCCGCCTCCCCCCTCTCCCTAGTTATTCAGAATCCTCTTCACTTCCCCCATTTCTGAAGAAGGGTCTCAACCCGAAACGTCAAACTTTCCTGCTCCTCTGATGCTGCTTGGCCTGCTGTGTTCATCCAGCTTCACTTTGTGTTATCACATGGAAGTGAATTATTTTGATGTATCTCAGGAGAAACATAAAATTTGGGAGCAGGAGAATGCCATCCAGCCCTTTAAGCCTTCTCCCCCTTTCAATATAATCATGGCTTATCATTCAGCTCAGTATCCTGTTCATGCATTTTCTGTACACCTTTTAATCCCTTTTGCCCTAAAAACTATATCTAACTCCTTCTTGAAAATATTAATGTTTTGGCTTCAACCACTTTCTGTGGTAGATGATCCCACAAGCTCACCACCGTCTGAGTGAAGTAGTTTCTCTTCATCTCAGTCCTAAATGGCCGAAATAGAAGGATAGATAAGTCCCCAGGGCCAGATATGATATACCCAAGGTTACTACAGGAAGCAAGGGAAGAGATTGCTGCCCCTTTGGTAATGATCTTTGCATCCTCACTGTCCACTGGAGTAGTCTCAGATGATTGGAGGGTGTCAAATGTCATTCCCTTGTTCAAGAAAGAGAATAAGGATAAACCTGGCAATTCTGCAAATCTTGGAGAGGCATATGGAGGATAGTAAAATTTAGGTCATGCAGGGTAGGTTGATCTTAGTAGGATAATAGGTTGGCACAACATCATGGGCTGAAGGGGCTGTACTGTGCTGTACTGTTCGGTGTTCTATGTTCTATGTTGTTTATTCTATGTTCTAACTTGTATTCTTAAACTGTGACTCCAGTTTTTGACTCCCTTGCAGTTGGGAACATCCTTCCTGCATTTAGCCAAATTATGCTGTAAATCAGAAACAAAAACAGAAATTTTTGGAAAATGTCAGCATGTCTGGCATATCTCTGGAAAGAAATCAGAGTTAAAGTTGTGATTCTGTGTCCAGGTCCTTCTGTGGAAGTGTCACCAGCACCTGTACTCCTCTCGCTTTGAAAGCCAACACCCCATTTGCCTCTTCTACCTCTGCAGCACCTGCTTTTGCTGATTTTCAGTGACTGGTGTACAAAGTCAGCCAGGTCTTGATGAACCTCCTCCTCTTCCAATCTATCATCATTCAGATTTGATCCAGATTTGATTCAGATCTGCTTTCCCTTTCTTGCTACCAAAGTGGATAACCTCATATTTATCCACATCATACTTCATCTGCAATGTATTTGCCTATTGTTCAACTTGACCAAATCTCACTGAAGCATCTCTGCATCCTCTTTACAGCTTACCCTCCCACTTAGCTTTGTGATTTCTGCAAACTTGGAGATAATACATTTAATTTCATAATCTAAATCATTAATACAAAAATGTGACTAGCTAGGTTCCCATTACTGGTCCATGCAATACCTGACTAGCCACTGTCTGCCATTCAGAAAAAGACTCATTTATTCTCACTGTTGTCTGCCAAACAGCTCTCTATCCACGATGTGATAATGGGAACTGCAGATGCTGGAGAATCCAAGATAATAAAATGTGGGGCTGGATGAACACAGCAGGCCCAGCAGCATCTCAGGAGCACAAAAGCTGACGTTTCGGGCCTAGACCCTTCTTCCAGGCCTGAAACGTCACCTTTTGTGCTCCTGAGATGCCGCTGGGCCTGCTGTGTTCATCCAGCCTCACATTTTATTAGCCCTCTATCCACATCAGTTCACAACCCCCAGTCCCATGTGCTTGAAGTTTACATGTTAATCTTTTATAGAATCTTATTGAAACTCTTCTGAAAGTTCAAGTAAACCACACTTAGTTGCTCCCCAATATCAACTCTATCAGTTGCACCCTCAAATAAATTCATGTAAGCGTTATAAAATTTGGTTTCATATTTGTAAATCCATGCTGACTCTGTGCATTGCTGTCAGTTTTCCACGCGCTCTGCTATTAAATCTTTTATCATGGATCCCAGTATTTTTCCTATTGGCAATGTCTGGCTAAACAGTCTGTAATTTCCTGATTTACCTATACCCCCTTTTGTAAAATGGTGGAGTTATATTTAGCTACCTTTCAATTCATGGGAACTGGTCCAGAATCTACACAATTTTGAAAGATGAACAGCAAAGAATCCACTATTTCTAGGGCCATTTCCTTAAGTGTTTAGGTATGAAAATTATTGGGCCATGGGAATTTATTGGCCTTTAATCCCATTCATTTCCCAATGCCATTTCCCTACTAATACTGCTTTCCTTCAGTGCCTCCCTGATACTTGACCCTTTCTTCTCCAATGTTTTTGGAACCTTATTTGGGTCCTCCTTTGTGGTGACAGAACCAGAATGGGCAATAGGTAAAGCCAATGAGTAAAGCCAGTGCGTGGCACAATGGCATACTTGTTGCCTCACAGTGCTAAGGACCCAGGTTTGATTCCTCCCTTGGCATCTGTCTATGTCTGAGTGGGTTTCCCCCAGGTGTTTCAGTTTCCTTCCGCAGTCCAGTAATGTACAGGTTAGGTGGATTGGCCATGCCAAATTTCCTATAGTGTCCAGGGATTAATCAGGCAGGTGGATTAGCTGTGGAAAATGCAGGGTTACAGGGATAGATTATGGGGATGGGTGTGGGTGGGATGCTGTTTAGAGGGTTTGTGGGGACTCAATGAGTCAAATATCTTGCTTCTACGTTGTAGGCATTGTTTGAAAATATGCATTAATTGGCATGCCATGTCTTTGTTCCCCATCATAACTTCTTGATTGCAAGGAACTTACATTTGTCTTCACTAATCTAACGCTCTTCACAAGCCTTTAGAACATTTTCTTTTCCTCACATGCTATAGAAGCTTTTACAATCAATTGCTATGCTCCTTGTAACCTTTCTCTCATACTCATTTATCCCCCATTTGTCCTCCTTTGCTGAAATCTAAACTGCTCCCAGAACTCCTGCTGTTTTGTTTGGTTAATTTGTATGTCCCATCCTTTGATATAATCCTAACCTTAAATTCCCTTGTTAGCCATGGATGGAGCACCTTTCCCATGTCATTTTTGTGTCAGACAGGCATGAACAATTATAAAAATTGTTGGAAAATCTCAGGAGGTCTGACAGCATCTATGGAGAGAAATCAGAGTTAGTGTTTCAGGTCCAGTGACGCTTCCTGAGGAATGGAGTTTCTGAAGAGTGGGTGTGAGGAAAGGTCACTGAATCGGAAATGTTAACTCGGATTTCTCTCCACAGATGCTGCCAGACATGCTGAGATTTTCCAGTAATTTCTTTTTTTAATTTCAGATTTCTAGCATCTGCAGTTCTTTTAGTTTTTTGAGGAATGAACAATTGTTGTAGTTCATCCATAAATTTTTAAAGTGTTTTCTATTTCCTATCCACTGACATCCCTCTGAGCAATATTCCTCAATTTATCACAGCCAGCTTGTACCTCATATCATTGTAGTTTCCTTTATTTAGGCTCAGGACGCTTGTTTCAGAATCAACAAAATCATTCATCATCTTAATGAGGAATTTCATCATGTTGTGGCCACTTTTCCTCAAAGAGCCCAGTTGGATTGCTAATGATTCCTTTCTTAATTAACAATCTCCTGTTAACGATGGCCTGTTTCTTAATTGATTCCTCAACTTCTTGAGGTTCAGAGAATGAGTGCATATTCCAGGGATTCCTCCTCTGTGGTATTGTTACTGATTTGATTTGTCCAATCTAAATGCAGATTTAAGGTATCCATAATTATAACTGCACCTTTATTGCTTGCAAAATTAATTTTGTATTTAATGCCTTCCCTAACATTCCACCACAGTTTGGATGTCCATATATAAACCCCACTACAGTTTTCAGCCCCTTGGTGTTTGTGAGCTCTACCCATTGGATTTCACTTCACCAGAGCTAATATACTTCCTCACTTTGTGTTAATGGCTTATTTAATTAGCAGTGCTACCCCACGTCCTTTTCCTTTTTTTCCTTTCCTAAAAACCAAATTACCGTAGATATTCAGTTCCCATCCCCGGTTGCCCTGTAGCCATGTGTCTCTGTATTCCAAATTATATCATACCCATTTATATCTAGGTACGTGACTAATTCATCTGCTTTATTGTGAATCACAGATTATCATGGAATTACTACAGTGTGGAAACAGGCCCTTTTGCCCAACAAGCCCACACTAACCCTCAGAGCATCCCAGCGAGACCTGTGCCCGTACTCTACACATCCCTGACTCCTATGGGCAACTTACCATGGCCAATCCACCTAGCCTGCACATCCTTGGACTGTGGGAAGAAAACAGAGCACCTGGAGGAAACCCATGCAGACACGGGGAGAATGTGCAAACTCCACACAGACAGTAGCCCGAGGGCGGAATCGAACCCAGGCTCCTGGCACTGTGAAGCAGCAGTGCTAACCACGAAGATACCATTTCACCCCAAATCTGAGCATGTTATGAGGGAGAAGGCGCTAGATTGTTATCATGGTAGATTTAGATGGGAAAGATGGGAAGAGGCTCTAGTGGAGCATGGACCACACTAGTATGGTCTTTTGGGCCGAATGGCCTGTTTCTGTGCTGTATAAACAAAGTAGTCCTATGTAAAACCTTTTTTTTGGACTCACCACTCCCCAATATTTTCATCACCATTGCAGGAACCTTTGATTCTCAGCAGTCCACTAGTTCCTGTATACTTGCTGCTGGGAGAACAACTTTGTGGAAATAACAATAAGAAAGACAGAGAGCACTGATGCCAGGCAAAACAAGACTGTAAGTGATATTAAGGCACGAATGTTGGCCAAAGGAATGATTGACAATTCATTTCTGTGACAGGAAGACAACTGCGGTTAGTTTAAGTCGCCAGCTGAGGCGAATCAAATTGTCCGCAGGCACATAAACAATACAAATTGCTCAAGTTGTGGAACATAGACCTCTCTGTGGAAAGATGATAGGTCTATGTTGGGTTGGTTCATCACACCTGGTTTGCATGTGACATACAGAGTTCCCACTTCTGGCCATTGGCCTGTGACTGACTGGGAGAAACAAGTGTGGACGGAGGGTGAAAGAGTCTGTTAGCTCGAGATGAATTGCTGCTTGAATGAGCTACTGGAGAAGCTGTCATTTCCGTGTGGATCCCCAAACATAAAGTTTTACAGCATGGAAAGATGCTGCTCAGCCATCATGCCCATCGCTGGTCATCAAGTACATATGTAATCTAGTCCCATTTTCCATCACTTGGCCCATGACCTTGTGGTATAACGCTTCATAAATGCTTCTTAAATGTTATGATGGCTCCTGCCTCATTCACTCATTCAGGCAGTGAATTTCAGATACCCACCACCCTCTGGGTGAAAAAAAAATCTCTCCTTAAATCCCTTTTAAACCTCTTATTCTTTTCCTTAAATCTATGCTCCCAATCATTGACTCTTTTACTAAGGGGAAATGTTTCTTATATCCTATCTATGCCTCTCGTAACTTTGTATACCTCAAAGTCCCTCTTCTTCCTTTCCTGTTTGAAAGAAAACAAACACAGCCTAACCAGCCTCTGACTTGCTCCAGCCCAGGCAACGTCCTGGTGAATCTTTTTTGCACCGTTGCAGTCTAATTGCATCCATGTGGTGTGATAACCAGAGCTGCAGACAGTACTCCAGCTGCAGCCTAATTTGTGTTGTATACATCTACATCATACCCTACCCACTCTTAAATTCAACACCTCAACTTCAAGTATTCCATATGTCTTCTTAAATAACTTATTGACTTGACCTGTTGCCATCGTGGGTTTGTGGACACACACACACCAATGTCCCTCTGGTACTTCTTGCTTCCTACCATTCATTGTGTACACCATTGCCTTGTTACTCCTCCCAAAATGTAAGGCCTAACATTTTCCAGGATTACACTCCATTTGCCACTGTCCAGCCCAGCTGACCAGCCAATATATATTAGTCTCTAGTCTAAGGTTTTCTTCCTCGCTACCACTCGTAGATCTCAAACCGAGCATCAGTGAGCAAGTTACTGCAAAGTAAATGGTGTTTGATAGCACTGTCTTCCATTATTTTGCCGATGATTGAGAAGAAGTATAGGGCAGTAATTGGTCGGGATGGATTTTTCCTGATTTTTTTTTAATGTGCGACTGATTGGACAGTAACCAGGATCATGAGCACAAAAGCTGATGTTTCGGGCCTAGACCCTTCATCAGATAGGGTCTAGGCCCGAAACGTCAGCTTTTGTGCTCCTAAGATGCTGCTTGGCCTGCTGTGTTCATCCAGCTCCACACTTTGTTATCTCGGATTCTCCAACATTTGCAGTTCCCATTAACTCAGGATCATGAGCCTTGGCTGATTTCTCCATTCTCACAGCTGAATTCATTGGACAATGATCAGAAGGAGGTCAAATAAAAACTGGTTCTGAAGATGAGTCATTTTGGACTTGAAATGTTAACTCTGCTTCCCTCTTTGTAGGTTTTGCCATGCCTGTTGAGTTTTGTTTGGAAGGAAATGGCCTTGCAAATTATCATTATTTGATGTTCAGGAACGGCAATCATGGCTGAATTTCAAATTTCTTTAAACTTGAGCTCTTTGCACAGCGATCAGGAGCAGGGATTCTCCCTGAATCAGTCTAACACCTGCACAATGATCAGGATCAGGAATCCTGGGTGATGTCCTGTCCCTTTAACCCAGATTTCAACACTAGCTGTTCAGGATTTGCCTTCTCTCTCTCTCTCATGAGGTGCTCATTGGACAGTGAATAGGAGCAGTAGTCCAGGGTGATTTCCTTTCTCTGAAACCAGGGATTCAAAGGCTAGATTTACTGCTTGTATTGCCGATGAGCTGAGTGGGGAGTGAACGTCATAGATCTGGATCTGCCTCCTCTTGTTCCGACATTCTGATCAGATTCCTGAAATATCGCAGTTTCTGCTTTATTTGGGTTCTTGACTCACTGCAAAGTCCTCTGTTGGAGCTACTCCCTGTTGGTGATGTGAAGCTCCGTTAGTAACTTGGAGACTGTTTTCACAGTTCGGTTGAGATTGTCAGTATATTTCCCCATCGAATCTGGGAGCGCGGGAGCATGGTGGGCTGATCGGTGCTGTGCTATATTTCACAGAATGTGGTGATGATTCCCTCAGCCCTTGCCGTAGGTTTAAAGCCAGGCCTGTCATTATGTACACCCACACAACCCCTGCTGGAAAATACTGAGTGATCCAAGACTCCAGTCTGCTCGGCTTAGCTTTGAAAACACTTCCCACACTTGTGTGGGCAGCAGTGCTGCGGACATATGAATAGACGACAACCTTCATCAATGTGAAGAGTGAGTAGGAAGTGGCTGTGCTCCAGATTAACCGTGAAGCATCCGTTCCCCTCAGCAGCAAAGCAGCACCCAGCATCAGCAGGTTAGAGGCATTGTAAGTGGGTCTCTCCAGTCTCAGCTTAAATTGCTGCTATCCTTCAGCATCCCTTACCATGTTCTGATCTCAGCCTTTGCAATTTCTTGTGTAAGAGACTAAAAGGTAGAATGTGGTCCTGATTCTTTCAGGCTATGGAGATTGCAACCGGGTCTGTTTGTGGGGGTAGACTCTGAGGGGCAGGAGAATTCACCAGATAACATTACTGCAGAAATTGCAACAGGCAGCCTCCCACTCCCACTTTGTTGATGAAACATTTTCTCTCAGTATTACATGTTCTGTATCAGAAATCTCTAATATAAAACGTTTTTCAAATTTCCAGAAACCTAGTGACAAACTGATGTGGCTTGAAAGGTAAGGGAGAATGAGAGATTGTGGGCAGGAAAGAGAGAATAAGATATAGAAGGAGAGAGGAAAGGCAGGCAGAGAGAACGATGAGATGGAGAGAGATAAGGCAAAGGGAGAGAGAGAGACAATATCTGTCGGGGGAGGGAGGGACGTACACAGAGGTGGGGAAGTAAGGAGAAGCATGGTGGAAAAAAGCAACGAGAGAGAGCCAGAGTGTGGGAGAGGGACAAACATATATATTTTAGTGTAGGAGGCAGAGGGAGGGAAGCAGAGAAAGGGCAGACAGAAAGAGAGGGCCAGGGAAAGGAAGCAAGTAAGCAAAATTGAGAAAGCTGTGCAGCACAAGGCACTGGGAGAGAGGTACAGTGTGAGACACTGATAGAGGCACATCAGAGAAAGGCATTTTAGTAAAAAAGTTAAGAGCAGGACTTATACAATTAATGGTAGGACCTGGGTAGTGTTGTAGAACAGAAAGACTTAGGGGTTCCAGTACATAGTTCTTTGAAATTTGTATCGCAGGTGGATAGGTTGGATAAGAAGAGGTACGGATAAAGAGAGATACAGCATAATACATTGATAGAGAGAGATACAGATTGAGAGAGGTACAGAATGAGACATTGATAGAGAGAGGTACAGACAGAGAGAGGTACAGAGTGAGACATTGACAAAGGTACAAACAGAGAAAAGTACATATAGAGAGGTACAGTGAGGCATTGATAGAGAGAGGTACAGAGTGAGACTGTTAGAAAGAGGTACAGACAGAGCGAGGAATAGAATGAGACATTAATAGGGAGAGGTATAGAGGTATGGAGTGAGACATTGGTAGAGAGAGGTGCAGTGTGAGATACCAATTGACAGAGGTGCAGACAGATAGAGGCACAAACAGAAGTAAAGACAGAGAAAGGTACAAAGTGAGACTTTGATAAAGAGACATATGGAGTGAGACAATAAAGAAAGGTATAGACAGTTAGAGGTACAGGCAGTGAGAGAGGTACAGGCAGTGAGAGAGGTACAGAGGAGACATTGATAAAGAAAGGCATAGACAGAACGAGGCCCGGAACAGACATTATTAGAGAGGTACAAATGGAAAGAGGATTAGTGCGAGATGGCATTGTGGCTCAGTGATTAGCAATGCTGCCTCACAGTGCCAGGAACTTGGGTTTGATTCCACCCTTGAGTGACTATGCGGAGCTCTCCCCATGTCTGCATGGGTTTCTTCCGGGTGCTCTGGTTTCCTCCCACAGTCTAAACAAGGTAGATTGGCATTGTTAAATTGCCTGTAATGTTCTGCGATGTATAAATTAGGTGCATTACAAGGAGGGCCTCTGGGTGGGTTACCCTGAGGGTCGGTGTGGACTTGTTGGGCTGAGGGGCCTATTTTCACACTGTAGGGATTCTATGATTCTTTCTATGAGATGGTGTGGCAGAGAGAGGTACAGAATCAGCCTCGTATCTATTGTTGGAAAATGTTAGAATCAATTATTAAGGAAGTAATAGCAGCACGTTTGGAAAATCATAATCTAATGATGCAGGTTCAGCATAGCTTCATGAAAGGGAAATTGTGCTTGATTAATTTATTTGAGATTTTCTTTGAAGAAGTCTGAACCAGAAAGAGACAGTGACACAGAGAGATACTGAATGAGAGGTAAATAGCATGACAGAGAGAGTGAGAGAGACAGTCGGAGAGATACAGACCATGACAATGAAAGGTGTACAGCAGGGCAGTGACAGAAAAAATAACGAATGAGAAAGGCAGAGGTATGCAGTGGGATAGAGTGAGGGAGATACAGAGGGAGACAGAGAGAGAGAGAAGTACAGAGTGAGACATTGAGGTACACAGTGAGATAGTAACTGAAAGAGATACAGAGCAAGGCAAGAAGAGACACATACAGAATGAGTCAGTAAGAGAGAGAAGTATAAAGTGAGACAGTCATAGATACAGACTGACTGACAGAGGTACAGAATGAGATGAAGATCCAGGGTGAGACTGGCAGAGAGAGCACAGAACGGGACAGAGAGGGACTCAAAGTTGGAGAAAATCAAAGAGTTATGGACAGAGAGAGTGAAATATAAAGAGAAAAAGGGAACTGTATAAGAAGTATCCCCTGTTCAAGTTTACCCCGTTTAATTCATATTTCATTTATGTTTCTACTGAAGCAAAAATAGGAATATATGCAACATGAGAAATTAATAGTCAGCACATAAAGACAAAAAGTGGTAATGTTTCAGGTCTGTGACCTGTCATCACTGGAGATAGCATCACTGTTCTTCTCCAAATTAAGGCGTCAATTATATCCATCATCAGAAAGGTAGGTGACATAACCATACAAGCCAGTATCCCGACACCTAGTGACCTTTTATTTACTAGTGGAGAGTCCTTGGCAATGGTCCAGCTCCCTCAGAGCCAGCTCTCAAGAGTACCAACATCTCTGACAATCTTCTTTTAATCTGTCTGCCCAGGGCTCTCTGATTGATCCAGATTAACAGCCCCAATCAGGGACCTCACACTCTATTAGATCCACCTGGCTGACCTTGTTACAATCACGACATCCGTCCCTTTTAATTCGGAGGACAGCGGCCAGCTCTTTTTCTTGTAGCTCCTCCTGAGGTGTTTTAGCACCGGGTCAGGTCCTCTGTCTCTGCCCTGGATACGGGCATCGTGCAACACGCAGTAGCTTGCCTCCTGCGCACAGAGCGTCTCTGAAAAAATTCATTCTGTTCTTCTGGCGGCAAAAGAGTCAATCAGTCGACATCAGCCATGCCCATCTCAGATTTTGAGATCTCTTTAACGCTTGATGGAGAGGGAGAACGCATGAGTTCTGACAGCCTTTCCAACTGTTCCGAAGAGCAGGACATGTTTTGTTCGCCCATCATTTGAGAGTTTGCAGCTTGCATATAGTCCATGTGCAGGACCATTGCTCTTACCTGAAATTTATATGTCACTAGACCTGACCTTGTGTTGACCAAGCCTCTTATTCATGCAGGGCCATTCCCATGATTCTTTCACCAAACTATTTCCCCTGCAGTATACCGTCTGCCTAGCTTGGCAAAGGTCTGTTGTCTGTGATCTACTCTTCTGGGAGTCTGTACATTGCAAAAGATGCATGCAGATTTTTTGCCATTGTCCCCATGTTTAACAAATGAACTTTGTACGCATCCAACCATTTTGACTGGGCATGCACAATGACTAAGAACATTAGGCCCATGAAAGGACCTGCATTGTCTGTGTGTCGCCAAATCCAGGGCTTACTTGGCCATTCCCATGAATGTGGGGAAGCTGCTGGCAGTATTATATTGACCTTGTTGGCACCCTGAGCACTGCCCCACCAACATGGCTATGTCTACATTCAATCCTGGCCACAAGATGTAAATAACTTCTCACTAACATCTTCATTTTGGAGACCCTGGATGACCCTAGTAGAGGTCAGGCTGTATCTAGTAGTGACCTTTGCTGGGAGCAATCACTCTTGCTCCCTGTGAAAATACACCATCGTCAATAGTGATCTGGTCTCTCTAGGTTCAAAAAGGTTTTATTTCTGGTTGTGATGGCCCTTTGCGTTCCCCCATCACTACCAGCTGTTTCAGTTTTGCCAGCTATGTCCAAAGTCTGATACTGTCGGCTGTGACTGGAAGAGTGTCCAGAAATTTAAAACCATTATGGATGGTTTCAGTGGCAATACCACTGGTGGTGTATCTGCCAGCAGGCTGTAGCTCAATGCATCTGTATTTGCAACTTGACCTCCCGGGCGGTGTTCCAGCTTGTAATTGTACACACTTAGTATTAGAGCCCATTGCTGAATTCAGCCTGAAGCTATGGGCAGGAGAATCTTGCCCTCTTTAAGTAGACCGAGCAGAGGTTTGTGGACCATTATTATTACAAATTTACATTCATAAAGAAATTGGTGGAACTTCCTGACTCCAAACATGACCACCAAAATGTCCTTCTCTATCTGGGCGTAATTACCCTTTGCATTATCCTAAATCCTGATGCATAAGCTTTTGAATGTTCCTCTCCATTGCGCCACCTATGAGCTAATACTACCCCAGTGCCTGTCAGGAGGCATCACCTGTCAATACCAGTTCTCACTTGTGACAATAGTGTGCCAACACCTTAGAGGATGATAGCTGTCTCTTCACTTCCCTGAAAGTGATGGCTGGGCTACATAATTTTTTTGGAATTGATGCAAAGGAGCCAGGATGAAGGCCAGATCGTATATAAACTTTCTTGAATAATTCACCAGCTAAAGGAAAGATCTGAGCGCTGGTACAGATGTGGGAACTGGACACCTTTGACCACGCTCACTTTATCTTCCAATGGGTGTGACTCGGTTTTGTTGACTCTTTATCCCATGCAGGTCACTTGACATGCCTGGAACACACACTTTTCCCTTCTGAGGCACGTGCATCCCTGGGAGAAACTACTAAGAACTACGTCCAAGTGCTCTCTTTATTGGTCTTCCCTGTTACTAGCAAGTTATCTAGTTGAATGGTGACTTGGGGTATATCTTGTAAAATGTCCTCTGTTGTCTGCTGAAAAGTTGATGATACCCCAAATAGTAGTCACGTATATTGGTACGAACCTTTTTGGGTATTATTAATGCTAGCATGCATCTAGGAATCTTCATTTAACCCTAGTTGCAAGCATGCATAGCTTTGTGAGGGACAGCCCCCTTGCAAGCTATGCGTATAAATCCTCTGTGCAAAGAATTGCATGTATATCCAGCTGCAAAAACGGTTTACCTTGCGTTTAAAATCTCCACAATGATGAACTGAACTGTTGGGCTTCACAACTGGTAGAGCTGATAGAACATAGAACATAGAACATAGAACAGTACAGCACAGAACAGGCCCTTCAGCCCACAATGTTGTGCCGACCATTGATCCTCATGTATGCACCCTCAAATTTCTGTGACCATATGCATGTCCAGCAGTCTCTTAAATGACCCCAATGACCTTGCTTCCACAACTGCTGCTGGCAACGCATTCCATGCTCTCACAACTCTCTGCCCATTTTGCAATCTGGACTGGTTTGATGATTCATTCATTTTCTAGCTTTCTGATTTCTGCCTCTCCTTTTGCCTGTAAGACAAAGGGCACTGGGTGGGCCTTGCAGAAATGCTTCCTGGTCAACATGTAAGGTGGCCTTGGCTCCTTTGATAGTCACTAGACCTTCCTGAAAAATGTCCAGGTATTTAATTAGGACTTCACTCAGGCAGCCCTTTTCTAATTGAAAAATGTTAAAACAATCCAGGTAAATTTTTCTCAACTAATTTTGTCACTTCAAGCTTTGGTCTGAGCCTTTTACTATAATCAGTGATAGCTGAACCAGTTGCGTCTCACAAGAAACCAGAACCGAAGTTGCACCCTTAATCTGTAAGGTTCTCCAGTATAAAATCATGGAATCCTTCCAGTGTGGAACCAGTCCATTTGGCCTATCAAGTCAAAACCACCCTCTGAAGAGCATCCCATCTAGATTTATCCCATCCCTCCAACCCTGCATTTCCCACGGCTAATCCATCAAACCATTCAACCTCCATTAGAACCAGGTGACCATTTCACCAGACATTTATTTTGATTGGTTCTGATTTGGCAGTTGCTAAGAAATTTAATTATTCCAAATCAGATGCGGGTAGACTTTCCAGGGTGTTCACTTGCCTGGATATTGGCCCATGAGATCTCTTATTCAATTTAAGTCTGGTGGGACTCTTTTGCTGTCTCATGTCTGCATACCGGCAGCAATTACAATGGCTTGCTGGTCTGGATCCTGAAGGAACTTTTAGCAATTTGGCCACGGTTTTGTTTTGTTTTGATGTTTTGCTGTGGGCTGACCTAGGGTCCCTCTGTTCAGGATGTGCCCTAAGTGAGCTATGCAATTGCCCTCACTTAAATGGTGTTCCCCAGCCTCAGTCAGACTGATGAGGTTGTCCACTTTCAGCAGAATACCCTGCAACTCAAATGCTTCACTTGCAACATTTTCCAATGATAAAGACAGTTATAGTGTTTGTTTGAAGTCCAGTTTGGCTAAAGCCTGTAAGCACTTTTACATGGCTACGACATTAATCCCATATACCAACTGGTCTGTCAGTATCTCATTAAAGGGTGAAACCAAAGTCACATGCCTCTGCTAGTCTTGTTAACTTTCTAAAACACCCCAAAATGGATTCCTCTGGTTCTTGAATTACTGAGTGAAAATGATAACTGCTCAGAATTAGAGGAGGCTTGGGATTGTAATGTTCCTTAACTAAATCCATCAACTCTTGAAACATTTTAGTATCTGGTGCCTCAGGGAAGGTCAGACTTCTAACAGCTGAAAAATGTGCAGGTGCACAAACTTTCAGGAGAATTATTCCTTGTTTTTTTATCACCACCAGTACCATTTGCCTGGAAACAGTAACACATTCTTTGCACATACTGGGCCCAGCATTTGACAGCATGATTAAATGACTCAAGCTTCCCAAATAATGGCATGATGCCAGAAATATTTATCCCAACGCAAAAGATGACTGTTGCAAACAAACTTCTTCAGGAGCATGCTTTTCTCTTGTTGCCACTGCAATAAGTCTACAGATGCCTGTATCCCGTCACCAAATCACCTGTTATTTACACATGGAAAGTCCTTGACATTGATCCAGCTCTGTCAGAACTAGTTCTCAGACTGCCAGAATGTCTGACACTCCTGTTTATTTGTCAGCCACAGTTTCCTAATTGGACAAGATTAACAGCCCAAACCAGGGAACTCATATTCTATGAAGTCCAACTGACTGACCTCTTTACAATCACAAAAACAGGTAGTGTTGAGGATACTGTCAGGGTGCAGAAGGACTTTGACAGGCTCGGAGAGTGGACAAAGTGTGGCAGATGGAATGCAATGTGGGAAAGTGTGAGTTTATGCAGTTTGGTAGGAAGAATAAAAATATAGATTATTTTTTAAATGAGGGAAGACCAAGCAAATGTGAAGCACAAAGAGACTTAGGAGTCTTGGTAAAATAGCTGCACGTAGGCCAGTATCCCATCACCTAATCACCCTTTATTTACTTGTGCCAGTACACTGGCTTTGGCCTGCCAGCTCGGAGTCCCCTAAACTGAGGAGATTTTAAATCACCTGTGTTTTTTTTCTTATTTTCCCCAGCACTCTTGTTGTGCGTGTGTAGGCATGACACACAGTAAAAAAAAAATCACCAGGTGTACAAATAACTTTATTAACATACCACCACTGAAAAAACACCCATGTGACCAAAGAATCGGTATCAAACAGAGCCCCTCGGGATAAAGCCTACGTGAAAGAAAATGTGAGGGGGAGGGTAGGGATTAAATTAAAATAGAATTGGAGGGGGAGATGAAGCACTCCACACTCTGTGGAGTGCCCACCTCTCCCAAAAGGCACGGAGAATCTCCTGGTTATATTTTTTTTCACTTTATTTATTCTGCTGGGATATCAGCTCGCCATAATTTACGTGACCTTTACCACCTAAAACACAATTTCTGAAATTGCAGATGACACCAATTTTGAAGGCCAGCTTAGAGTCAGTCCTCAACTAACATGATTCTCATCTCCTGGTTATATATTTTCCCCCTACACCACTGCCATACAGCAGTAGTGCTCATTCACCTCAGCACCCTTGCTGTGCGTGTGCAGGTGTGAGACACAGTGAAAAAACACCAGGTGTACAAATAACTTTAGATTCCACCACAGGGAAAACCACCCATGTGGCCAAAGAATCAGTATCTAGCAGAGCCCCTGGGGCAATGCCTACATGAAAGAAAAAGAGGTTGGGGAAATCAAATTAGAGGAGGAAATAAAGCACTCCACATCTTGCAGTGCCCACCTCTCCTGAAAGGCATCGAGAATCTCCTGCTTATGTTGGTCTGCCAGGGCTTTCCTGACAGGCCCAGATAACAACTTTAATCAAGGATCTGTAGTCAACTAGATCCAGGTGGTTTCTGTCACTACATCCCACTTCCAATCTCCTTAAGTCCAGAGATGTAAGCCTGGTCTTTTTCTTGTAGCTTTTCTTTTGATATTTTCACTCCAGGTCCACTTCTCTGACTTGTACAGTGACATGAGTAGTGTGTACGGGCTGTAGCTGATCTCTTGCATCTGGACCTACTTGGAAGGGTTTCCTCCTTCTTCAGGTGGTAATGTATTGAGGCTGCATCAATCTCAGACTCTGAGGTTCCCTCGAAACTAGATGAAGGAGGAGAACCAACTGGTTCTGACAGGTCTTCTGGCTGTTCTGAGGGACTGGGTATGTTTTACTCCTGCCCTGTTTGCAAGTTAACAGCCTTCAGGTGATCCACGTGTTTGTTCAGGACTGTATCACCTACTGAACTTTGTAAGTCATGGGACCTGATCTCACATCAACTCCACCTCATACCCATACAGGGCTATTTCCATTGCTCCAGCACCAAACGTTGGCAGTGAATGAAATTCTCTCTGGCTTAGAAGAGGCATATGGCCAGCATTGGTGTCCCTGCTGCCATTTCACCCTCCCCCCAGGTCTGGAAATATCAGGTTTAACCTGGTGTGGAATCTTTTCCCCAAGAGCAACTCTGCTGGAGCCAACCCTGTCATTGCATGCGGGATAGTCCTATAATTGTACAGGAGTCAGGACAGTTTGGTATCAGCCAAAATCTGGGAACTATTGGGTGTTTCTCTCCGTTGGGCTACCAGTGGCCAAACACTACACAATATCAAACAGGGAGGCATTGCATGTCAGCCCTACCTCTCACTTCAATCATAGTAGGCCAGCACCTTAGATGATGATAGCAGCATTTTCACTTCCCTAAAGGCTACTTCTTGGCTATGTGACCATTTCCAAGGTTGATCCTTTTTAAACAGCAGGTGTTTGTGCCCCAAGATGGAGACCAGGTTATGGATAGATTTTTTGGTATAATTCACTACCCCAAGGAAAGACCAAAGCTTTGGTACAGGCATGGGAGTCGGGCACCTTTGATCACCCTCACTTTATCTTCCATTGGATGTAATCCAGTTATGATTAGATTAGATTCCCTACACAGTGTGGAAACAGGCCCTTTGGCCCCACAAGTACACACCGCCCCTTGAAGCATCCCACCCAGACCCATCCCCCTATAACCCACACACTCGTGAACACTATGGGCAATTCAGCATGGCCAATCCACCTAGCCTGCACATCTTTGGACTGTGGGAGGAAGCCAGAGCACCCGGAGGAAACCTACAGAGACACGGGGAGAATGTGCAAACTCCGCTCAGAAAATTGCTTGACTTCTAACCCAAGTAGGTCACTTGGGTGCTTGGAAGACACATTTTACCTTCTACGGTGTACAGCCCCTGGGAGAAACATTTAAGCACTATATCAAAGTTATTTTTATTGATACTGTTGTTAGTACGTAATCCAGATAAATGACAAATGGGATAGCCCTTGTAAAATGTTCTCCATGGTCTTCATTCTTGTGCATTGACATAAATCCTGATGGGGATTAATTGTATTTCTGGGATTCCTCATCCAGTCACAGTTGCAGGCAGGCATGGTTCATGGCCAGCTTCAAAAAGCACAGTTTGTTCACCAACTTTGAGTTCATGTCTATGTGAGGGATCAAGTATTTATCCACGTTAGAAGCAATTTACTGTTTGCTAAAAATCCCCACGAAGACAAAAAGAACCACCAGACTTCACAATTGTTGCAACTGGTGCTGCCTATTCCA
Source organism: Stegostoma tigrinum (assembly GCF_030684315.1). Taxonomy (NCBI): domain Eukaryota; kingdom Metazoa; phylum Chordata; class Chondrichthyes; order Orectolobiformes; family Stegostomatidae; genus Stegostoma; species Stegostoma tigrinum. The sequence continues at coordinate 61,103,420 of NC_081372.1, forward strand.
TAAACTACATGGTTGATGATTCCTTTGCTGCCCAGCGTCCTGATTTCTACTTTTGCCTGCAAGGCAAATGGCATTGGGCAGGCCTTGCAAAATCTTGGGATTGCTTCCTGGTCAACATGTAAAGTAACTTTAGCCTCTGATTGTCCCAAGCCCTTCCTGAAATTGTCCTGGGTATTTCACTAAGGCAGTCATTTTCTAATTGAGAAATGTTGAGCCAGTCGAGGTGAATCTTTCTCAACCAATTCCACACCAATAGGGTTGTGTCCGAGCCTTTAATTGCCATCAGTGGTACCTGGACCAATTTCTTCTCATAGGAGACTGGAACTGAAGTTGTGCCCTTAATCTGCGACAGCTGCCCAGTGTACATTCTCAGTCTGGCTGAGGCCTTGTGCAAACCTAAGGGCTGGAGTCCTGGGCAAATCTTATTAAAGACAGATTCTGCAACCACAGATACAGCTGCAATGGTATTGATCTCTGTGGCAACGGGGTGATCACTCAATCAAACTTCAATTTTGATTGGTTCAGATTTGGATATCACCAAGCAAACTAATTGTTTGAACCCACTTGTTGGGGGACTTTCCAGGTTGTGTAATCTCCTGGGTACTGGCCTATGAGTTTTTTTACTGAAGTCAAGTCTTGTAGGACTCTTGCTGTCTCAAGTCTGCGTACCAGTAGCAACTGGAATGGCTCAACGGCTCAGATCCACTTAGCCAAGGCACAACTTTGTTTGTGGGGTTCTGCCGTGGGCTGTCCTGGGGTGCCGCTATTCAGGATATGCCCTGTGTGAGGCTCTGCAATTGCTTACTCTCAAGTGGTGTTTGCCAAGCTCAGTTGGAGGTGCTAGGGAGTCCACTGTGATTGGTATGCCCTGTAGTTCCCTTGTTTCACTTGTTGCATCTTCTAATGACAGAGCCAGTTATGTGAAGTCCAGTTGGGCTTCAGCTTGTAGGCATTTCTACATGGTTACATCATTAATTCCACTTACCAAAAATTCTCTCATCAACTAGTTCAGGGTTAACCTGAAATCACATGCCTCTGCCAGTCGTCTCAAAAGTCCTGATTCCTCCAGTTCTCTAACAGCCAAATAAAAATGGATAGTGGCTCAGAATTAGAGGAGGTATTCCTTAACCAACTCGATCACCTCTTGGAAGATTTGTGTGACTGGTGCCTCTGGGAAAGTTAACCCCTTTATAACTGAAAACAGAGTCTGCAAGCAGTCAGAATGATTACTCATTGCTTTTCGTCTGCCCCAATGTCATTTGGCCAGAAAACATATTGCATTCTTTCCACATTCTGGGCCCAATCTTTGCCAGCAGGATCAAATGAGTCAAGCTTTCCAAATAAAGGCATGGTGCCAGAAGTGCTTACTCCAAATCCAAGATGGTTGTTGCAAGTGAATGTTCTTCAGGCATGTACTGTTTTCTCCTGTTGCCACTGAAATGACCGCAGAAGGGCCAGTACCCCATTTCCAAGTCACGCTTTGACAAAGTGTGGAGCTGGATGAACACAGCAGGCCAAGCAGCATCTAAGATTGGATTAGATTCCCTACAGTGTTGGAACAGGCCCTTTGGCCCAACAAGTCCACACCACCCCTTGAAGCATCCTACCCAGACCCATCCCCCTATAACTCACACACCTCTGAACACTACAGGCAATTTAGCATGGCTGATCCACCTAGCCCGCACATCTTTGGACTGTGGGAGGAAACCTGAGCACTCGGAGGAAACCCATGCAGACACAGGGAGAATGTGCAAACTCAACACAGACAGTTGCCTGAGGCTGGAATTGAACCTGGGTCCCTGGAGCTGTGAGTCTGCGGTGCTAACAATTGAGCCACCATGCCACCCAAAGCACAAAAGCTGATGTTTCGAGCCTGGACCCTTCATCAGAAAAAAGTGAAGGGTCCAGGCCCGAAACATCAGCTTTTGTGCTCCCAAGATGCTGCTTGCTGTGTTCAGACAGCTCCATGCTTTGTTATCTCGGATTCTCCAGCATCTGCAGTTCCCATTATCTCCAAGTCACGCTTTATTTACTTGTGCACAGTATACCGGCTGTGGCCAACCTGCTTGGAGTCAGTCCCCTGAACTGGCAGAGATTCTAAATCTCCTGGTTATAGATTTTTTTTTCCTCTTTTTGTTCATGTAACTTTAACATAACATCGATAAACTGCAAGGCAACTTAATTAATACCTCTGATCTAAACCCAATCTTCTTTGGTCACAAACCTCTATTCTCACATTGACAGATGGACAGACAGAAGTTCAGGGATAAATTGAAAAAGAAAAGAAAAGAAACAAACCATGATTTGCCAGTTTGATAATTGCTTTCATAGTCAATATCAGGCCTTTGTGAAATCCCTGGATGATGAGTTGCATAATAGACACATAGGCCTGTACATCTTAAATTCTGAAGTCATTGGCCAATGCAAACAACTTTAGCAGATTTCTAGAATTAGTCACCCACTTATTACAGACTGGAGTTCTCTGATCAGAACATTCAGCTTGTCAATAAGTAGAGTTGAAATAATTGCACAGAGGCTGGGATCCCATCACCAAGACACCTTTTACTTACTTGTGCACAGCACACTGGATGTGACCAGCCAGCTCAGACTTAGTGTCCAGGACAGAGGAGATTCTAAATCACCTAGTTATTTTTTTTTCTCTTGTTGTTTTTTCCCCTTTTCAGTAGTTGTAATAGCAGCAGCAGCAGAAGAAGAGGAAGAAGAAATGATGACTTAACCCAACCAAAAAGAGTTAGGTTGACAGTCCAGCAGGTACTGTTTCCCAGCAATATACTGACTATGGCTAGCCAGCTGTGAGTCAGTCCCTCAAATTGAGGAGATGCTAAATCTCCTGGTTATATTAGTCTGCCAGGGCTTTCCTGATTGGCCCAGTTTTATTTTCCCTTTATTCATTAATGGGACGAAGATGTCACTGGCTGTGCAGCATTTATTGTCCATCCCTAACTGCCCAGAGGACAATTCAGGGTTAACCACATTTCTGTGGGTCTGGAGTCACATGTTGGCCAAATCAGGTACGGATGGCAGTTTCCTTCCCTAAAAGACATTAGTGAACCAGTTGGGTTTAATCGACAATGGATTCATGGGCATCATTAGATTCTTAATTCCAGGTATTTTATTGAACTCAAATTCCACCATCTGCTCTGGCGGGATTCAAACCCAGGTCCCCAGAATGTTATTCTGGTCTCTGTATTAATGGTCCAGTGATAAAATCACTAGGCCGTTGCTTCCCATAATCAAGGATCTCATAGTCAACAATACTCAGCTGGTTCCAATCATATCACCTAGGTTCAGGATTTTCTTGAGGCTAACATGTAGGTTCAATTAGCAGTTAGGAGGCCAATGCAATGTTTACATTCATTTCAAGAGGGCTAGAATATAAGAGCTGAGATAGATGATGTTGGATAAGGCTCTGGTCTGACTGCTTTTGGAGTTTTTTGAGCAGTTTTGAGCCCCTTCTCTAAGGAAGCGGTAGATATGTATTGCAAGTGTATTACTCTTTAAGGGAATGGGTCAGGTAAGCCAGAGACAGGGATTAGAAGGGCAGTCTGGGACAAACTGTGGAGCTCAGAGGACACACAATAAAGTACTCCTTGTTTGAGTTTACTTTCCATCTAGCTCAGGTTCTACTTATGGTTCTAGTGAATAAAAAATATAACAATTGATGATGAGAATAGGATTTGAGTCACAAACAGTGTGCGAATGCTTTTTTCCTCCATCAGGATGAAGGATGTGGCCTGAAGGCCAAAAATGGCACAGGACTGTGAAGGTTAACAGTGAGGCAAACGGTCGTGAAGGTATTCTGGCTGTGGGCAATGCCAAGGAAGAATAGTGCACTGCACAGTCAATGAGGAAGTGGCTGGTGTAGACGGCGTTCATCAAGAGGACTTGGGCTGTGAATAGCTACTAGACTCGAATGGTGGGTAAAGAAAATGGTGGGCCAATTTGGAGCAATGGGACCATTTGAAAATGAGACAGAAAGTTGGATATTGTACACCGAGTGTCTTGATGTGTATTTAAAGGTGAATACAGTGGCTGAGGACACAGTGGTACTGGTTTAGTTGAGTACTGCTGGGATTAAGATCTACATGATTCTAAGGAGTTGAGTGTAAATAGAGGGGGCATACCAAAGATCTATATGAAATGTCGGGGAGTTATTTTGCACCAAAGCCACTGATGACCGAGGAGCATTTCTGTTTTTATAAACAGGTACAGTACAAAGGAGAATCCATCGCCCAATTTGTGATTGTCTTAAAGAGGTTCGCAGAACATTACAAATTCTAAGATGCCTCATAGAACTGTTTGGTTCAGGCATGGAACCGTCCAATGGAAACTATTGACAAGTACAGGCCTGGATTTTAAGGCAGCTTTTGAAATTGCCTTGATGGCATTGGCTGCCAGTGAAGCAGCACAGTTGAATGATGATGCCCAGGTGCACAGAGTAGCAGAAACTCAGCAGGGTGCAGTATTAACCATAGGGAGCTACTGATGTGGCATGAGTGGTGCATACCGATGTCTTCCAGGGAACCTTGGGGGAAATGAAAGTGGTAGAAATTAAACTTCAGTTGAAACAGGATGCTTGTCTGAGGAATCTGAAGGCACTTGCAGTATCATACACCATCCACCCTAAAGTGGAGGCAGAATTGACGCAGCTGGTGAACCTAGGAGTGTTGGAGCCAGTAAGTTGGAGCCAGGGGGTGGCATGGTGGCTCAGTGGTTAGCACTGCAGTCTCACAGCGCCAGGGACCCGGGTTCGATTCCAGCCTCAGGCGACCATCTGTGTGGAGTTTGCACATTCTCCCCGTGTCTGCGTGGGTTTCCTCCGGGTGCTCTGGTTTCCTCCCGCAGTACAAAGATGTGCAGGTTAGGTGGAGTGGCCATGCTAAGTTGCCCGTAGTGTTCAGGAGTGTATGGGTTATAGGTGGATGGGTCTGGGTGGGATGTTTCAAGGGGTGGTGTGGACTTGTTGGGCTGAAGGGCCTATTTCTGCACTGTTGGGGATCTAATCTAACCACCAGTGAATTGGCCACTCCAACATCCTGGTCTTAAAAACAAATGGCACAGCAAGGATTTGTGATGACTTTAAGGTCACAGTCAACCCAACACTGTGTGGAAAATCAATACCCACTTTTCACGCATTGAAGACCTGTTCAGTGGGCCAGCTGGGAGAAAGAAATTCTCCACAATGAACCTATCACAGAGCTACTTGTGCACATCAGTGTTGAAAAGGAGTCCCAGCCACTGCAAACCATAGTGATATACAGGGGGCTGTTCTGCTACAAGCAACTACATTTTGATATCACATCAGTGCTGATTATATGAAGAGGGCCAGGGACGAAATTTTGAATCGATTGCCAAAAGTACAGTGTTGTCTGGATGGTATTTTACTTATTGGATCCTCTGAAGTGGAGCATTTGTAAAACTTAGAAGAAACCCTGAAACGTTTGCAGCAAGAGGCCCTGCAAGTGAAAGGGAAGTACATGTTTCTTAAAGTCTCGATTGGATCCCTTGAAATAACTCTGCAAAGGCTAGTATTCCATCACCAAATCACCCTATATTTACATATGGAAAGTCCTTGACAATGATTCACCTTCCTCAGACTCAGGTCTCGGCCACTCCTGTTTATATTTATCAGCCAGGGCTCCCTGATTGGACTAGATTAACAGCCCAAATCAGGGAACTCATATTCTTTGTGGTGAACCTTGCTGATCTTATTATAATCACAACATACATATAATCGATGGTGAGAAACTATACAAGGTGCCCAAGAAGATGAAGGCTATCATGAAAGCCCCTAGATCAGAGAATGTACCTCAGTTGAGATCATTCTTGGGGTTTATAAATTGCAATGGCAAGTACTTGCCTGATCTGGCAGCTGTACTAAAACCCGTGCTTTGGTTGCTTGGTAAAAAGCAACCATGAAAATGGTCCCAGGGATGTGAGGAGGCTTACTGAGAGTTGAAGCGAGCCTTAAAAAGGTTGAAAATGTTGACTCATTTTGATGGCTATGATTGGTGGATACACCTCCTTTTTTGGAGCTGACAATGAAGAGTCATGCATCTTGCTGACTGAAGACGAAAGGCCCATTACGTTTGTATTGAGGTTACTAACAAAGATGGAGGAGGAGTATGCCCAAGTGGAAAAGCAAGGATTGGGCAATGTGTTTGATGTTAAGTTCACCCATTTTCTTTAGGGCAGGCACCTTGTGCTGTGACAGAACGCAGGCCACTAACCTCCACTTTTGCCCTGTATACCAGGATACTGTCAATGGTAGCAGCACACCAACAGAGATGGGCACTAACTCTGTCACTCTACTCAATTGAAATCAGATTCTGACAGCTGGTGAAGAATGGCAATACGGATGCTTTATCAAGGTTAACGTTGTCAGGAAATAAGATTGTTCCTGACTAGAACCTGAGAATTATGTTTTTTTCCCAGGAAGACATGGTGCCAGTGTCAGCGAGTCAGGTGCGGTATCATACCCAGAGTGACCTGGTTTTGAGTCTAGTGGTCCTGAGAGGAAGGACTTACCATAAAAGCTTCCCAGAATTATGCCCTTACCAGTCCAGGAGATGGGAGGTATCCGTACAGGGTGGGTGATTAATTTGGGGAATGAGAGTTGTTATCCCTCGCTCATTTTAAGAGAAAAGTTGTTGGAACAAGTGCACCAAGGGCACTCCGGCATAGTGTGAATGAAAGAAATTGCTGAGAGCTACTTATTGACACCAAATGTGGACTCCCAGATTGAGGAGAAAGTTGGACAATGTGAATTCTCCATATTAAAAATGAAAGTGTTGCCATTATTACCCCTTCACCATTGGTAGTGATCTGAAGCACTGTGGCAGTGGATTCACATTGACTTTGTCAGACTTGTAGACGGAAGATGTTACTAGTGATCATGGGTGCCCACTCCAAGGGGCCCAACATGGCGGTCATGAAGTCAGTATCAGCAGAAGCAACGATACGTCAACTGGATGAAATATTTGCCAGGAATGGGAATCCAAAATAGGTTGCAAGTGACAACGGTCCATAGTTTATGCCACTAGTGTTTGAGGAAACTCTGGAAAATCTGGAGTCAAACATGTGAAATTAGCTCAGCATCACTCTGCAATAAATGGCCAGGTGTAGAGATTTGTACAAACTTTGAATCAGGCCTCACAAGGAGAGGGCTCACTAGACTGGTGTCTCAATATGTTCTTCAGCATATACAGGAACATGCTACATGCTAGTGTCCTTAATATTCAACCACCACTGAGAATTATGTTTGCCTTACTGTGGCTGCAAGGGGCCAGTGTGGTGGGAGAGTGAAATCAAGAAGTAAAAATGGACGGAAGTACAGGAATCTCACAGTCAAATGTTCCAAAGAGGAGAGACTGTATTGGTCCGGAATTATACATCTGGGGAGAAATGGATTCCGTCAATGGTGCTGGCTCAGACAGGACCACTGTCATGTATGGTATGGACTGGAGGCATGTGGATCTGCTGGCCACTGCACCTCAGCAATGTGGGGAGATCCCTGAGAGTACCAAGCGGTCCAGATGGGATCAGTAGTGTCGGCTGAGTCATTTGTATCTGAGCTGGAGTTGGTCATACCTAGGGAGGAGACAACAGCAGTGTCACAGGGCAATAATGGCCAACCAGAGAGGGATGTATTTACAGAACAACAAGAGCTTCTGAAAGCCCAGGAAACAACAGTAGAAAGACATCCTGAAATGAGGAGAGAGTGTTCTAGGACCAATCTCCTCCTCAGAGACAAATGTAGTCTATGGCAAGGTTCTTCTTTTTTTCCACTTTTTTTTCTTTTTGTAAATATTCCTGATGATCTATATATGTTAGCTACAATGCTTGTATAATAGTTATAATTGTTGGATATATATGTATTGAAAAGGAGAGTATGGAAATTAAGGGGGAGGGTGTTATGTATGTAGTTGGATGTGTGTCACCCTTTAAAAGAGTGGGTCAGGTGTTAGAGGTGCAATCAAGGACCATCTGTAGAGCTCAGATAACAAACAATAAATTATTCCTTGTTCGAGTTTACTGTGCAGTCTGCCTCGTATTCTATTTATGGTTCTAGTGAACTGCAAACACAACAGGAAGGATGTACTGGCATTGGAGGGGGTCAGGAGGCGATTTGCCAGAGTATCCAGAGGATGATGAGCTTGTTGAAGATTCTGGGCTTGTACTCAGTGGCGTTTAGAAGGATGAGGAGGGAATACTGAGAGGCCGAGAAAGCGTAGACATGGAGAAGACTTTTCCTCGAGTCAGAGAGTCTATGATCTGAGGGCACTGCCTCAGAATGAAGAGATGACCTTTGAGAACTGAGATGAGGCGGAATTTCTTCAGCCACAATGTGGTTAATCTGATGAACTCATTGCCACAGGAGGATGTGGAAGCCAATGAGTATATTTAAGACAGAGATAGATAAGTTCTGAATTAGTAAGGGGATCGAGGGTTACAAGGAAAAGGCAGGAGAATGGATTTGAAAAAAGAATCAGCCATGATCAAATGGCTGAACAAACTTGGTGAGCTGGATGGTCTAATTCTGCTCCTATATGTTATGATCTTATGGACAAGACCAACTGAATCTCAATTTAACTTGAACCTTTTGGAAATTAACAAAGGAGCATTTGAGGATCATGGAATACGAGACAAAACTAACAAGAAATATAAAATCAGACCATAAAAGTTTGAGTCATAAAAGGAAAAACAAAATCTAAAGTAAATGTTAGACCATCTGAGGATAGACTGGGATATTAACAATGGGAAGGAAGCAAACGGCAGGGAATTTGGATTTTGTATCTGGCTTCACATGAGCTGACTCTAAAGGCTTCCCAAGAATAGTGAATCAATAGGCAAAAAGGAGGAAAGATGAAACCTAAAATAAACCCTATTACCAGGGAAAACTGACAGGACTAAAGGCTATAATTCCACTGACGTTGATAGCCTGCATCCTAGGGTTTTAAAAGAGGTGGCTGCAGAGACAATATAACATATAATTATAAAATATAACTGCAAAACTAGCTATAATCTTCCAAAAATTTCTAGATTCAGGAAAGCTCTTTGCAGATTGGAAAAATACAAAGATAGAATCTCTGTTCAAGAAAAGAGGGAACCTGAAAACAGGATACTGTCGGCCAGCTAACATAATATCTGTCTTTGGGAAAATGCAAGAATTCATGTTGGAACAGGATGCTCAGAAAATCCCAGTACCATCATTCAAAGCCAACATGATTTTCTGAAGGGGAAATCATAGTTGACAATTTTATTAGAGCTCTTTGAGGATATAACAAGGAGGGTGGATAAAGAGAAACTAGTAGATTTGATAAATTTGAATTTTTGGATACATTTGATAAGAGCCTCACAAAAAGTTACTGCACAAGTCAAGAACTTATGGTGTTATCGTTGATATAATTAAATGGATTGTGAATTGACAAATGCACATGAGTAACTGGTTATTTTCAGGTTAGCAAAAGGTAACTATCAAGTACCATAGGGATTCGGTGCTGAAGCTTCAACTATTTATGTTTTATTTATTCATTCATGGGATGAGGGCGTCGCTGGCTAGGCCAAAACAATGCCTACCCTAAGAGGGAGGGCAGCTAGTATAAGCATATTAATTATATCATGTTATTTTCCATTTTCCCAAGCCATCAGGACTTAACTGGTTGGTGGGCCAATTCCCTGAATGAGATATCACAAACTAAATTGAGGCAACTTCCGAGCAGATGTTAAGGTAGAGTCATCAGAGGGACTACCATTGGCTTGCATCCCCAATGATATCCCTGGATAAATTTCACATCAAATACTTAGCCCTGGAATTTTTTTTCACAAATATTTCTTTGGTGACCTGCTGCTGCCCCTTCCTGGTTCAGTAGATGCCACTGCTCTTGGAGGAGGGTATTTAAAGGACTAACCCTCCAAATTTCCCATCTGAAATGGGAGACCACTTACTTTGAAACCATGCCCATCAGTTTTGGATTCACCAGGAAGCAACATCCCTTCAATATTCAGTCTCTCACTTCTCTTCAGAATCATACTGCATTGAATGAGTTAACGCTCATACTTCAAAACATCAATGAGTTCAGGCCCAACCTGCTTAACAGTTCCTCATAAGACAAACACCTTCTTCCCATGAATCAGCCAAATGAATTCGTTCTGAATAGCCTTCAGTGCAACAACATCCCTCCTTAAGAAAGTAGAATCAAACTATCCAGTATTCCAGCTTTGGAAGCAATTCATAGGATATTCACTTAGCTCTTTTCTGAGGTGAAAGGATAAGGAAGATCAGGTAGCTCATACTAATTTTCATTGGTGTTGCAAGAATGCAAGGTCTTATTGAAGTTTGACAGGATGGATGCTGATGGACTGTCTCCCCTCCTGCTATTAATGAGGGGAGACAGTTTCAAGACATAGGATTTCCCAACTAATATAGAGACCAGGAGGTACTTTTTCTGTCCTAGAGTCACACAGCACAGAAGCAGATCTTCAGCCCAACCAGCCCATGCCAAGCATAATCCCAAACTAAACTACTCCCATCTGTCTGCGCCCAGCACATATCTCCCCAAATGTCTTTTAAAAGTTATCACTATACCCGGATCCATCAATTCCTCTGGAAGTTCATTCCACACACAAACCACTCTCTAGGTTAAAAAAATACTTTGCCCCTCATATCGTTTTTAAATCTTTTTCATCTCATCTTTAAAATATGCACCCTAGTATTGAAATCCCTCCTATGCTCTAGTGAAAATGTCTCAGCCTATCCAGCCTCTCCTTATTCAAACCCTCCACTCAGGCAACATCCCGGTAAATCTCATCTGAACCCTTTCCAACTTCATGATATCCTTCCGATAGCAGGGTGACTACAAATGGACGCGGTATTCTAGAAGAAACAGAAGGTAAGGAGGCATGGGATGGGGGAAATTTGGCAGATTGGATTCAGAATTGGCTGACCCTTAGAAGACAAAGAGTGGTAGTGGATGGAAAATATTCAACATGGTGCTCAGGTACGAGTGGTGTACCACAAGGATCTGTCCTGGATCCTCTTCTATTTGTGATTTTTGTAAATGATTTGGATGAAGGAGTGGAAGGGTGGATTAGCAAGTTCACGGATGATACAAATTTAGGTTGCATTCTGGACAGTGCGGAGGGCTGTTCTAGGTTACAAAGGGACATTGTTAAGATGAAGAGCTGGGCTGAGAAGTGACAGATGGACTATAACCCTGAAAAGTGTGAGGTGATTCATTTTGGAAGGACAAACTTGAAAGCAGAATACAGGGTTAATGGAAAGGTTCTTGGCAGTATGGAGGAGCAGAGGGATCTTGGGAATCATATCCACAGTTCCCTGAAAGCTGTCACCCAGGTGGATAGAATTGTTAAGAAGGCATATGGTGTGTTAGCTTTCATTAATAGAGGGATTGAGTTCAAGAGCTGTGAAGTTATGCTCCAGCTATACAAAACACTGGTTCAGTCACATCTGGAGTATCGTGTCCAGTTCTTGTCACCTCATTACAGGAAAGATGTGGAGCATTGGAAAAGGTGCAAAGGAGATTTACCAGGATGTTGCCTGGAATTGAGGGATGGTCTTATGAGGAATGAATGAGGGAGCTTTTCTCTTTAGAACGACGAATGATGAGAGGTGAATTGATAGAGGTGTACAAAATGATCAGAGGTATAGATAGAGTAGACAGCCAGAGACTTTTTCCTAGGGTGGAGGTTGCTATTACAAGGAGGCATAGTTTTAAAGTGAGTTGAGGTAGATACAGGGGGGACGTCAGAGGTAGATTCTTTACTCAGAGAGTGGTAGGGGTGTGGAATGCATTACTGGAGAGGTTAGTGGAGTTGGCCTCATTGAGGGCATTTAAGCAGCCATTAGATAGGCATATAGATGATAGTTTCAGGTAGGGTAGATGTTAGATAGATCTTAGGATTAGGGTAAGAGTTCTGCACAACATCGTGGGCTGAAGGGTCTATGTTCTATGTTCTAAGAGGCTTCACCAATGTCCTGAACAACCTCAACTTCGGCCCTACTTTCAACTGTAAAAGTTCTGCCCTTGTTTGTTTTATCAAAATGCAATACGTTGCATTTATCCAATTTAAACTCCATCTGCCACTCTTCAGCCCTTAACCCAATTGATCAAGGTGTCTTTGTAATCTTAGATAACCTTCGGCACTTTTTATTATACCATCAATTCTAGTGTCATCTGCAAACTTACTAACCATGCCTTCTTTATTCCCATCTAAATTATTTTTAGCAATGACAAACAAAAGTGGATCTAGCACTGATCCCTGTGAAACACCACCGATCACAGACCTCCAGTCCAAAAAAAACCCTCCACCATCACTCTCTGTTTCTTGCTTTTAAGCCAATTGTAAATGCAATAGCAACCTCACCCTGAGTCACATGTGATCTAACTTACTAATTAATCTACCATGTGGAACCCTGTCAAAGGCATTACTAAACAATGTTTATTTTGCCCTCATCAATCTTCTTGGTTACTTCCTCAAAAAACTCAATCAAGTTTGTGTGACACAATTTCCCTCACACAAAACCATACTGACTATCCTTAATCATTCCTTGCCTCTCCAAATGCATTTAAATCCTATCTTTCAGAATCACCTCCAGTATCAACAAGTCAGACTCACAGATCTGTAATTCCCAACCTTCTCCTTACATCGACATTAGGAGCATCTTTGGAATTCACACCACAAAAACCCTTTCCAGAGCCTCTAAACCCTTCCTACAGTGTGGTGACCAGAGCTGCATATAGTACAGTATTCTAAATGTGTCCTTGCTGCAGTTTTATACAATTGAACATGACTTGCCAACATTTATATTCAGTGCCCAAACGGCAAGCATGTAATATACTTTCTTTATCACCTTATCCATTTGTGTTACCATATTTAGGGACTTTCACTGTCAGATGTCTTTGCTTTTCAATTTTTTTTCTGTATTCATTCATGGGATGAAGGGCATTGCTAGCTGGACCAGCATTGACTGCCCATCCCTAATTACCCAGAGGTCAGTTAAGAGACAACTACATTGCTGTGGGTCTGGAGTCACATTTGGCCAGACCAGGTAAGGATGGCAGTTTCCTTCCTTAAATGACACTAGTAAACCAGATAAGCTTTTCCTGACAATTGACACTGGATTCAGGGTCACGATACTTAATTCCAGATAATTACTGAATTCAAATTCCACCATATGCCACAGCAGCATTTGAACCCAGGTCCCCAGAAGTGTCCCTGGATTAACAGTCCAGCGATAATACCACTAGGCCATTGCCTCCTCCAACTTCAATACTCCTAAGGGTCCTGCCATTCACTGCATAGTGACCTCATGTATTTGACCCTCCAAAATGCATCACCTCACACTTGTCTGGATTAAACTTCACCTGCCATTTCTCCATCCTCCTTTCCAGTGAGCTATATCTTCCTGTATCTTTTGACATCTTTCCTCAATATCTACAGCGCCATCAATTTTTGTGGAGTCTACAAACTTATTAATCAGGCCACATTCATTTTCATTCAAATCATTGATATATATTACAAACAATGGAGGTCCCAGAACTGATGCTCAGGGAACACTACTGGTCACAGACTACCAGTTAGAAAAAAAATCCTTCCACAAATCCCCCTGTCTTCCATACCATGCTAATTTGGATCCAATTTACCAACTCAGGGTGGATTCCATGAGACTTAATCTTCTGGAACAGCCCACCATGAGCAACCTTGTCAAATGCTTAAGTAAAGTCCGTGCAGATAATAACAACTGCCCTAGCCTCATCAATCATCTTAAACACTTCCCCAAAAATTTCAATCAAATTTCTGAGACAAGACCTTCAACTAACAAAGCCATGCTGACTATCCGAAACAAGTCTATTACCTTCCTAAATGCTATCTGTAAGAATCTTCTCTGAAAACTGCCCTCCAAAAATGTAAAGCTCACTGGCCTATAACGTACTGCAGTGTCGCTGTTGCCCTTCTCAAACAAAGGAACAACATTGGCTATTGTCCAGTCTTCTGGGACCTCGTCCAATAAGGGTATTTCAACTCTCCTCATCAATATTCAGCTTCCTATCTTGCCCAAATAGCCAAACAATTCAACATGGAAGCCAGAGTGGGTATTTGGCAGATTTAGTTTGCTGCTTGCTCGTCATGTTGTTCAGCACCAAACTGCAACTTGGGTCAATGTCCATAGGCATTAGCCACATGCGCCCCTCATCTAAAGACATTGGTATCCATAATCTGCCAACCCCTCAGGACCATCATGGCACCTCAGCAATACACTGGCAGGGTACTGGGAAGCACAGATTGGCATTGCAGTGTATCAGCGTGGAAAAGCTGCTGCAGGACACTTCGCCTTCAGGCTGAAGCAGCCAGTTCACAGACTGGTGTTGCATCTCAGGGCTGATTGCTTGCTCTCTCAGTGTTCCCTCACTTAGTGCCTGGCTGCACACTCGCTGCTCCCCTACCTTAACATACCTGACTTTGCTGTGCCTCTTAGCGCAGACACAAACCTGGCAGCTTGTCTCACTAATTATCAGTCATCAGTCAAGGGGGTGGCCATCTTGCTGTAGGGCAGTGTGCTGCATCAATCTCACACCAGCACCATGTTACAGCAGCTTACATGATAAACCACACAGCACATGTAGTGAGCAGGGAGCTGTGTCACAAAATCGTAAGGGAGAATTCCTCACTGAAGACCACAGAGGTACCTGTCAATCAGGGGCTCATGACACCATAGGTCATGGGCACCCTCCATCCCAGTCCAGGGGATTGGACGTAGTCAAGTGTCTGCTCAGGGTGATCTTGGTCGGGGGAGCTCGATACCTCAGCAGTCCTGTGGCTTCACAGTGGCCAGTCCAGGGAGTGGGGCTAAAGCAGACAGGGCTTATTACCCAGGGCGCTCCAATGAGATTGCTTGAGGGTTGGACTACAATCAGTCCATCAGCTCCATCCATAAATACTAAGGGTAAAGGCGGTTGGAGGAGGGGCACAGAGTCAACATATTACAACACTGCAAGACATTGGAGCAAACATTGGCCATTCAATGTGATAATGGGTGATCTGAACATCCTCAACCCACCTTCCCTGCCTTTCCCCACCCTTTGCTTCTCTTATTGATTAAAAATTTCACCCTTGAAGATAGTTAATGACCCAGCTCGGAATTGGGGCCTGCAGGTAATAAGGGGGTGATGACAATTGTGAAGGAGGCCAACGGTATCTCCTAAAGTTGGTGGAGAGAGGAATATGGCAAAGCACGGCTGGGAATGAGGTCTTGGCGATGTCATGGTAGTGGTGATGTTGGGATGGTTAGTTGTCCACAATTAGGATCAGCCTGGCTTCAAAGGGATGGCAGTGTATGAGTACACTTGGCATGGTCACCTTATATACCAGGGGGCAAGGAGGGGGTAGGTGCAACCACATGTAGACTGGTTGAGTGCAGACCTTGGGAAGGCTTTCAACACCTTGAAACATCTTCTGGGAAATGGAAAGTTCACGATGGGGAAGAACAGGTGGAGATAAGTGTTTTGACTATAAGGGATGGATTTGTAGGACGCACTGAGGTGCTGCCCCTTGGAGGGAAACAACACACACTGACCCATGCACTGCACAGGAAACAGACTTGCGGGGTCCCAGCCCGATATGATCACTGTCCACCTCATTCACACTTTAATACACAGAGGCTGGGAAAGAATAGTGACATTGTAGGATGACAGCCAATGGTATACCTCTTGCTCAGAGATAGTAGGAACTGCAGATGGTGGAGAATCTGAGATACCAAGGTATAGAGCTGGATGAACTCAGCAGGCCAAGCAGCATCAGAGGAGCAGGAAGATTGACGTTTCAGGCCTTCTTTCTGAAGAAGGGTCAAGGCCCGAAATGTCAGCTTTCCTGCTCCTCTGATGCTGCTCAGTCTGCTGTGTTGCTTCCACTTGCCAAGGCAAGTTCTCAAAGCAGACATTGATCCATCGATCCATCTCCATTCCTGGACACTTCACTGACACATGTAGCAATCTCAAACTAGGCCACCATAGTTTTGTCACATGGGTGCCTCTACTGATCCTCTGGGAAGATGACTCCTCTCCTTTGCATCACCCTGTCGAACTGGATCTCCAGGTCCCATTCACAGAACCATGGTGCCACCTTCCTCTACTCTGACGTGTTCAGACTCTGTCCTTGAACAAGGAAAGTGGTTTCAGACTCTCAATGCTCGACCAGGTACGTAATGACTTTTTTAAGGACGGCACTGGTCTTTCAGCAGATATCCATTGAATGGCAAGTTGTTCCATGAATGACGCATGATAAAATGGAAGCAGAATCAGATATTTAATATGCCATAGAGGTGGGGCAAGTAATTAATGAGGTGAATTTGCTAAGCTATGGCAAGAAATATCACTGGGCATTGGAACAGAAAGCCCTCCAAAAAATGTGATGCAACTCACATTTAGCCAAAAGAATGTAAGAAGCATTCGCAGCAATCTTCAGCCAGAAACGCCAAGTGGATTATCCATCTTGGCTCCTCCAGTGGTCCCAGCATCACAGATACCAGTCTTCAGCAAATTCGATTCGCTCCAAATGATATCAAGAAATGGTTGGGCCCTGATAACATTCTGGCAATAGCTCTGAAGATTTGTGCTCCAGCATTTGCTGCTTCCCTAACCAGGTTCATCCAGTACATTTACAACAGTGGCATTTACCCGACAATGAGGAATATTGCCCAAGTAAGTCCTGTACACAAAAAGCAGGACAAGCCCAGCCCGGCTAATTACCACCCCATCAGCCTACCCTCAATCATCAGTAAAGTGATAGAAGGCGTCATCAACAGTGCTATTAAGCAGCACCTGCTCAGCTATAACCTGCTCAATGACTCCCAGTTTGGGTTCCGCCAGGACCACTCACCCCCCCAACCTGACCTCTATCATGGTTCCTTTGTATCAACTCTTATAAAAACATTAGCCTTGGAAATGGTAATGTAGCCAAGTCACAGCTTTCAGTGAAATGAAGAGACAGTGATCATCCTCTCAGGTGTGTGAACACTATGATTCCAAATAATGAATGAGATCTGATGCAATGCCTCCCTGTAGGACATCAGGGTAGTATTAGCTCATAGGTGGCCCAATGAAGAAGCACCCCAGTAGTTTATGCATCCAGTACTTTAGCTAATGCAGTGTGTAAATGAACTCAGATAGAGAAGGACATTTTGGCAGTCATTTCTGGAGTCAAGAAGTTGTGCCATTACCTTTATGCACATAAATTTGCAATAATAACAAACCACAAACCCCTACTAAGTCTACTTAAAGAGGACAATTTTGTGCTGCCCATAGCTTCAGGCTGAATTCAGCAATGGGCACTAATACTAAGTGTGTACAATTACAAGCTGGAACACCGCCCGGGAGGTCAAGTTGCAAATACAGATGCATTGAGCTACAGCCTGCTGGCAGATACACCACCCGTGATACTGCCACTGAAACCATCCATAATGGTTTTAAATTTTCTGGACACTCTTCCAGTCACAGCCGACAGTATCAGACTTTGGACACAGCTGGTAAAACTGAAATAGCTGATCGTGATGGGAGAACCCAAAGGGCCATCACAACCAGAAATAAAACCTTTTTGGATCTAGAGAGACCAGATCACTATTGACGATGGTGTATTTTCACAGGGAGCAAGAGTGATTGCTCCCAGCAAAGGTCACTGCTAGATACAACCTGAACTCCACCAGGGTCATCCAGGGTCTCCAAAATGAAGATGTTAGTGAGAAGTTAGTTACCTCTTGTGGCCAGGATTGAATGTAGACATAGCCATGTTGGTGGGGCAGTGCCCAGAGAGTCAACAAGCTGCTCCTCCACATTCGTGGGAATTGCTGGGTAAACCCTGGACTTCGTTACACATTGACTATGCAGGTCCTTTCATGGGATCAATGTCCTCAGTCATTGTGGGAACCCACAAAATGTATCTAGACATGCATAGAGTTCATTTGTGAAACATGGGCACGATGATGGAAAAACTGAGTGTAATTTCTCAATTCATAGACTGCCAGAAGTGCTGATCACAGATATCACTGGCCATCATTTACCAGCATGGAATTTGAGTATTTCCTAAAGTTGAATAGCATTTGACATATAAGGACAGCTCTATAACATCCATCATTCAATGGTCTAACAGAAAAAAACAGTCCAAATTTTGAAGGCAGGCTGACAGAAACAGCCTACAGCTTCACTAATATACTAAACCATCCCAGTTCCTACTAGATAGTAGGACCATTCCTGATGCAACTCACGGATAGTTCCAGCAGATTTTTTAGGGAAGAAGACGCCGCACCACTTTAAATCTGATCTTCCCAGATCTGGCGGAGAGGGTAAAACAGCATCAGAAATGCCAATGCCAGACACAAGACTCTGCTAAACAACAGAGGCAGTTGATTTCAGGGGATAAAGTTTTGTGTTGGAACCAGGGGAATTGTCCTATATGGGTAAGAGGCATAGTTGATGCAAGGTCAGGTCGAGCGCGGTATAAACTTTGGGTAGATGTGATGGTCCTGAACAAGCATGTGGACTGTAGGAAAGCTACAAACTTGCAAATGGTGCCGGAGTAACATGTGTCTGGCTTCTCAACAGTCTTTCTGATTGTTTTTCCTTTATTCATTCATGGGATGTGGGTGTTGCTGACCAGGCAGCATTTATTGTACATCCCTAATTTCCCAGAGGATAGTTAAGAGACAAGCACTTTGCTGTGGATCTGGAGTCACATGTAGACCAGGCCAGATAAGGATGGTAGTTTCCTTCCCTAAAGGGCATTAGTGAACCAGAGGAGTTTTCCCCCAACAGTTGACAATGGATTCATGGTCATCATTAGATTCATAACTCCAGATATTTATTGAATTCAAATTCCACCATCTGCCATTGTGGGATTTGAACCTGGGTGCCTGGATCATTATCTGTGTTTCTGGAATAACAACCCAGCAATAATACCACTAGGCCATTGCCTCCCCATTGTTCTGGAACCTGTGGATTCTTCCCATTCCATCAAGTGTTGAAGATACCTTGGAATCTGAGATGGACATGGCAGATGTCACTACTTCAATGCCTTTGCCTTCTGAAGAGAATGAACTTCTTCTGAGATACCAGAGCGTGTGCCAGAGGCAAGTTACTGTGTGTTGCTGACCCACCCACCCCTGTATTAGAAGGAGAGTTGGAGGAATGTGACCTGGTGCGAAAATACCCTCGGAGAAGATACAAAAACAAAAGCACGAGGCTGTGTCCTTGGACTTTAGAGAGGGAGACATGCAGTGATTTTAATGAGGTCAGCCAGGTGGATGACATGGAATATGAGTTCCTGATTGTGGCCATTAATTTCATCCAGTCAGGGAGCCCTGGTTGACCGATATAAACAGAATGGCAGTTATCCTGCTCACTCTGAGAGCTGGGTCTGTGGGAGCTTGATCAGTGTCAAGGTCTCTCCAGGTATGAATAAACAGCACCAGGAACTTGACTTCAATTCCAACCTTGGGAAACTGCTTAGTATTTGTATGTTCTCCCTGTGTGTCTTTGTGAGTTTCCTTCCTCATTCTGATGGTGTGTATTTTAGGTGGATTGGCCATGCTAAATTATCCATAGTGGCCAGGGATGGGTAGGCTAAGTGGATGAGCCTTGGGAAATGCAAGATTACAAGAGTTGGAGGATGGGCCGAAGTGGGATACTCTTTGGAGGGTTGGTGTGGACCTAATGGGCTCAGTGGCGCAGACAGGAAATTAAATGCCTTCCTGTCTCCAAACTTCCAAGGGGAAGAATGTAAATTCCCACGTAACATTGCAGACACATTATAATGTTGAGAAGTGAAAGCAGAATTATTTTTCCCAAGGTGTGAAATTTGTAAATGTTAACGCTGAGAAGGATATTGTGTTTCAAAGAGCATGGTAGGTTAACCTCAAGTACAGCAAGAAACTGGGAAGCCATGTAACTGCTGGATTTATATCATATTTGGATTGGGTACAGAGCTTGACTATAAATGGGTTCTGTTGAGACCACATCTGGAATGCTGTGTGAAATTTGGTCTCTGTATTGACTAGACTGATCCCAGGAATGACAGTGATGTGCTGAGTAAATTGGGTTGATATTCTCTGGTATTTTGAATCATACAATCTCTACAGTTTGAAATAGGCCATTCAGCCCATTGAGTCCACACCAAACCTCTTAAGAGAGAACCAACAGTAACCCTGCATTTCCCATGGCTAATCCACCTAGCCTGAACATCCCAGCGTGGCCAGTCCACTGATCTTTGGACTGTGGGAGGAAACCCACACAGACACAAGGAGAATGTGCAAACTCCACGCTGATAGTTGCCAGAAAATGGAATCAAACCCAGGTCCCCGGCACTGTGAGGCAGCAGTGCTAATCACTAATCCACTGTAAAAATGAGAGGTGATCTCAGTGAGGCATAAAAGATTCTGAAGGAGCTAGACAAAGTTCCTACAGATGTCAATAAACTATAAAATACAAATAGCGGAATGATCCTAACAAGAAAACTAAAGGACAATCATAAGATCTCTACTGTGCAGAAAGAGACAACTTGGCCTATCAATTCTGCACCAACCCTCCAAACAGCATTTCACCCAGACCTGTACCCCTGCATTTATCATGGCTAATCCATGTAACCTGCTTGTCTTTGGGCTTTGGGAGGAAACTTGTTGGGAACCTACCCAGACACAGGGGAACGTACAAACTCCACACAGGCAGTCACCTGAGGCTGGAATCAAACCTGAATCCCTGGTGCTGTAAGACAGCAGTGCTAACCACTGAGCCACCACAGCAGCCTAGATTTACATTTATACTAAAACCAACATCAATGAAACATGAAATAAAAGGCAAATGCTGATTGCTATGAGCTGGAATCGGCAATTAAATAGCGGATACATGAAGTAAAGAGGTCACTGATTTACTGGATGGCCCCCTCATTATTCACATAACTAATGTCAGCCACAAAATCTTTCAAAGCTCTGGCACTCCACAGATTTTCGGCTCTTTTTCTCCGTAAGCTTAGCCGCCAGGTCCAGCTAAACAGCGGTTGCATCCAATTTTCCAATTTTTGATTAAAATGCACATTTCTCCAGATGTCTCTCAGCTCAGTTCCAGAATCACAGAAACATCTTGGTGCGAAAGGAGGGCATTTGGCTCATTGAGCCTTCATCAGTTATCTGTACATCTTAATTTAACACCATTTCCCCACATTATCCCCCTAAACGTGCACATATCTTTATTTAAATGACCATCCAATGCCCTCTTGAAAGCCTCAATCGAACCTGCCTCCACTACATTTCCAGGCAGTGCATTTCATATCCTATCAATTCACTGTGTGAAATTGGTTTTTGCCTCACATCACCATAATATCTTCTGCAAAACACTTTAAAAGTGCCTTCTGGTTTTCAATTCTTCTATACGAGCAAGAACAGATTCTCCCTATGCTCTCTGTTCATGGTTTTGAAAAAATTCTAACTAATCTGCCCCTCAGCCTCTGAGCTCTGAGGAAAAATGTTCCAACTACTCCAATCTATGCTCATAACTGAATTTTCAAATCCCTGTAACATTCTTGTAAACTATTGCTGCACTCTCTCCAATGTGCTCACATCCTTCCTAAAGTGTGGTGCCCAGAACTGTACACAACGCTGCAGCTGAGGGCTAACCAGTGTCTTAGACTGATTCTGCATAACCTGTCTGCTGTTGTACTCTATGCCCCTAATAATGAAGCCTAGAATATTGAAGGTTTGTTAGATGCTCAGTCTACCTGCCCTGCCACCTTTAATTACTTAAACACACACACACACACACACACACACACACACACACACACACACACACACACACACATGTTTCTAGAAAAGAATCATAGAGATCTATAGCTTAGGAAAAGGCTATTCGGCCATTGTTATTGTGGACTTGAGCAAGGCATTTGGCAATGTTCCGCATAATAGACTGATTAGCAAGGTTGGATCACATGCAATTCAAGGGGAGCTAGGCATTTGGATACAAAAGTAACTTGAAGATAGGAGACAGAGGGTGGTGGTGGAGGGTTGCTTTTCAGACCAAAGGTCTGTGACAAGTGGTGTGCTGAAAGGATTGGAGATAATGGGAACTGCAGATGCTGGAGACTCCAAGATAATAAAATGTGAGGCTGGATGAACACAGCAGGCCAAGCAGCATCCCAGGAGCACAAAAGCTGACGTTTCGGGCCTAGACCCTTCATCAGAGAGGGGGATGGGGGGATGTTTATAAAATCATGAGAGTTATGGATAGGGTCAATAGCCAAGATCTTTTCCCCGGGATAGGAGAGTCCAAAACTGGAGGGCATAGGTTTAGGGCGAGAGGGGTAAGATTTAAAAGGAACTAAAGGAGGTGGTGTGTGCGTGGAATAAGCTACCAGAGGAGGTGGTAGAGGCTGGTACAATTACAAAATTTAAAAGGCATCTGGATGGGTAGATGAATAGGAAGGGTCAAGAGGGATATGGGCCAAATGCTGGCCTTTATCCCTATTTATTCCAGTTCCCTCCCCCCATCCCCCTCTCTGATGAAGGGTCTAGGCCCGAAACGTCAGCTTTTGTGCTCCTGGGATGCTGCTTGGCCTGCTGTGTTCATCCAGCCTCACATTTTATTATGCTGAAAGGATTGGTACTGTTTTTTGTCATTTATATAAATGACTTGGATGTGAATATAGCAGGTCTAGTTCGGAAGTTTGCAGATGACACCAACATTGGTGGTATAGTGGGCAGTGAAGAAGATTTACCTCAGTGTACAACAGGATCTTGATCAGATGGGCCAATGGACCAAGAACTGGCAGATAAAGTTTAATCTAGATAAATGTGAGGTGCTGCGTTTTGGAAAGGCATGTCAGGGCAGGACTTATACATTTAATGGCAAGGTCCTGGGGAGCTTTGCCAATTAAAGAGACCTTGATGTGCAGGTTCATAGTTCCCAGAATGTGAAATCACATGTAGACAGAGCAGTGAAGGAGCTGCTTGCCTTTGCTGGTCAGTACATTTGATATAGGAGCTGGGAGGTCATGTTGCATCTGTATAGGACATTGGTCAGGCCACTTCTGGAATACTGCATTCAGTTCTGGTCTCCCAGCTGTAGGAAGGATGTTGTGAAACTTGAAAGTGTTCAGAAGAGATTTGCAAGGATGTTGCCAGGTTTGGAAGGTTTGAGCCATAGGGATAGGTTGAATAGGCTGGGGCTATTTTCCCTGGAGCATTGGAGGCTGAAGGGTGACCTTACAGATGTTTATAAAATCATGAGAGTTATGGATAGGGTCAATAGCCAAGATCTTTTCCCCGGGATAGGAGAGTCCAAAACTGGAGGGCATAGGTTTAGGGCGAGAGGGGTAAGATTTAAAAGGAACTAAAGGAGGTGGTGTGTGCGTGGAATAAGCTACCAGAGGAGGTGGTAGAGGCTGGTACAATTACAAAATTTAAAAGGCATCTGGATGGGTAGATGAATAGGAAGGGTCAAGAGGGATATGGGCCAAATGCTGGCAACTGGTGCTAGATTAATTTAGGATATCTGGTTGGCATGGACGAGTTGAACCAAAGGGCCTGTTTACATGTTATACATCTGTAGGACTCTATGACTTGCATGCTGCTCAAAAAGAACAGCCTAACTATTGTAATCCCATTCATACACAGTTCTGAGGAAGGGTCACCGGACTCAAAACATTAACTCTGTTTTTGTTTTCACTGATGCTGTCAGACCTGCTGAGCTTTTCCAGCAACTTTGTTTTTGTTCCTGATTTACAGCATCAGCAGTTTTTTCATTTTTCCTATTGTAATCCCATTTTTCAGCTTGGCCATTAGGTTTGTACGCCTTGGCATCGCAAATGCCCATCTAAATAATTATTAAATGTTATAAGAGTTTCTGCCACTACCACTTTTATGGGCAATAAGTTCCATAATAAATTACACATCTGGGTGAAAACATGTTTCCATATATTTCCTCTAAACCTTCTGTTCCTTACCTTGAATATATGCCACCCTGGTTATTCATCCATCCATCACAAGGAAAAGCCTCTTTCTGTCTACCCTATCTATGCTCCTCATAATTTTATACATGTCAATCATGTCGTCTTCTCTATCTCCTCTGCTTTATGGGAAACAATGCCAGTCTATCTAATCTCTCTTCATAACTGAAACTCTGCAGCCCAGGCAACATCCTGATGAGTCTCCTCTACATCTTCCCCAGGGCTATTACAGCCTTCCTATAAAGTGAATTCCAGAACTGAACACAATATTCTCGCTGCAGCCTAACCAACATTTTATACTATTCTAGCATCACCTCCCAGCTCCTGAACTCTCTGCATCAGCTGATAACAGCAATTATACCATATGTTTTCTTAACTACTTTATTCACCTGTCCTGCTACCTGAAGGGATCACTCTCCATGTCCCTCTGATCTCACAGTGCTTCCCATGGTCCTACTATTCATGTATTCCCTGCACTTGTCTGCCCTGCCCAAATGCATAGAACATGGAACATTACAGCACAGTACAGGCCTTCGGCCCTCACTGTTGTGCCGACCTGTCATACCAATCTCAAGCCCATCTAACCTACACTATTCCATGTACGTCCATATGCTTATCCAATGACGACTTAAATGTACCTAAAGTTGGCGAATCTGCTACCGTCGCAGGCAAAGCGTTCCATTCCCTTACTACTCTCTGAATAAAGAAACTACCTCTGACATCTGTCCTATATCTTTCACCCCTCAATTTAAAGCTATGCCCCCTCGTGCTCGCCGTCACCATCCTAGGAAAAAGGCTCTCCCTATCCACCCTATCTAACCCTCTGATTATTTTATATGTTTCAATTAAGTCACCTCTCAACCTTCTTCTCTCCAACTAAAACAGCCTCAAGTCCCTCAGCCTTTCCTCATAAGACCTTCGCTCCATACCAGGCAACATCCTAGTAAATCTCCTCTGCACCCTTTCCAAAGCTTCTACATCCTTCTAATAATGCGGTGACCAGAACTGTACACAATACTCCAAGTGCGGCCGCACCAGAGTTTTGTACAGCTTCAGCATAACCTCTTGGTTCCGGAACTCGATCCCTCTATTAATAAAAGCTAAAACACTGTATGCCTTCTTAACAGCCCTGTCAACCTGGGTGGCAACTTTCAAGGATCTGTGTACATGGACACCGAGATCTCTCTGCTCATCTATACTACTAAGAATCTTACCATTCGCCCAGTACTTTGCCTTCCAGTTACTCCTACCAAAGTGCATCACCTCACACTTGTCTGCATTAAATTCCATTTGCCACCTCTCAGCCCAGCTCTGCAGCTTATCTATGTCTCTCTGCAACCTACAGCATCCTTCGTCACTATCCACAACTCCACCGACCTTAGTGTCGTCTGCAAATTTACGAACCCATCCTTCTACGCCCTCATCCAGGTCATTTATGAAAATGACAAACAGCAGTGGACCCAACACCGACCCTGGCGGTACACCACTTGTAACCGGTCTCCAGGATGAACATTTCCCATCAACTACCACCCTCTGTCATCTTTCAGCAAGCCAATTTCCGATCCAAACTGTTATATCTCCCACAATTCCATTCCTCCGCATTTTGTCACATTTATCCACATTGAATTCTATTTGCCACTGATCAGCCCATCTGACAAGCCCATCTTTATTTTCCTGTAATCTAAGTCTCTCACTATTTACCAATCCACCACCATTATTATTAATATTTGCAAACTTATCGATCAACCATCCACATTCAAGTATAAATCGCACATAAAATCACAACAGCAAGGGCTCCAACACTGACCCCGTGAGACGCTACTGGGCACAGACTTCCAGTCAGAAACCATCCGTCAACCATCACCCTCTGTTTTCAATTGTGGATCCAATTTGCCAAATTTCTTTGGATCCATGGGGTCATTGTACTCATGTACACACCTGGTCACTGCTTGGAAAAATTGAATCAAGTTGGAGAAGCACCCTAAGATCGCTCTGTTCCTCTGAGCTTTGCAATGTCTTTCACTGAATAATAAAAGAGGACTGGCTGACAGGCAATGTGACACTGTTATTCAACTATGGAGCAAGGAATAAAGCAGGAAACTGTGGATCAGACAGTTTAGCATTTGTGGAGGGGAAACTAATCAAAGTAATTCTGAGGGACAGAGTTAATTTGCGTTTGAAGAGGCAGGGATTAATCAAGAATAAGTTTGTTTTAAGAGGGTATGGTGGGTCGTGTCTGAACGACTTGATTAAATTTTTCAAAGAAATGACCAGGTGTGAAAATGAGGTCATTTCTATCCCTCCAATGTAGACCGTGCCATGTGGTTGTTGCTAAACTGAAACTTGTTAACTTTAAACTTTAAAAAGCAAGAGGGAGGAGTTCAGATGGTTCATTTTGAATTTTCACAAACACGAAATGCAACATTTGAGTTGAAAATCTTGCTTTGCAATGCGACCTGCAGTTTCTGCAGCAGTTTCCCATTTAATGATACTGAGGTTAGCTCACTTCCTTAATATCTCATGTCACTTCTGCTCACCGCCTACACATCATCATTTCACAGTGATACGCAGTAACCACTTTTTAGAAATGATATTCTACAGTGAGGATTTACAAAAAGTCCTTTGGGGGGTCTCCCCAGCAGCAGCCTTTCATGTCTCACTGACAACAGCGTTTGTGTTTCAGTGAGGGTCCAGGATGAAGCTTTGTTGATCTGCTGTAGCTGGTGTCACTGTTCTGGCAGGTGGCAAACAGAGCTTTGTTTCTATGTAACTGGATGCAGCTAAACTACTTCCTCACTGACTTTATCTGTACGAGGGACATGAACTCGGACTGCAGCACGGCTTTCAGTATTAAGGTAGGTCATTACTAAATGCAAGAAAATCTTGGCAAAAGCCTATCACACAATCCATGACAACCCTAACTGACCCTAAGGAGCAATAGGTGAGAGCTTGTGTGACATAGCAAGAATGGATTTATGGCAGTTTATTGTGACCAGTCTGAAAGTGAGAAATATAGAACTGATAGACAATGGGTAATTTTCAGATCACTTCACTTTAACCTGTTGGAACAGGGTTCGATCCTCTATTAGGTCTGACAGGGTGATTTCTGAGTTAAGGCCTGTACTATAATGGAACTCAGATCTACCCTGATAGGGGGACATATTCCTGTAAAAACTGCTGCAAACTCGGGCGAGAGTGAAATGGGATGCGATCTCATTTTCAAACAAAGCAAGTTACTTTCATATGAACAATCAAGTGACACCTGATTACCAAACCCAGTGATCCTAAAAATACAAAACCCAGTGACCCCCCCAAAAAAATCCAGTGACCCCATTACACAAAACCCAGTGATACCTATTAGATAAAACTTAATGATTCTCAAAATAAAAAATCCAGTTATCACCATTGTGTAAATCCCAGTGATCCTCATTGTACAGAAATATATGATTACCATTACTGTACATACTACCTACTGAGCCCCCATTATGCACAGCTGAAGTGAACAAGACTATATGCAACTCCAATGAATAGGATAACACAGCTCCAGTGAATAGATTTCACACAGCACATGTGAACATAAGTGAATAGGTATACACACAGCTCCAGTGAATGGGAATGTACACAACCCTGTCGGATGCGCGCAACCCGCGTTACACAACCCTAGGGAGCTGATTGATACAAAATCCCAATGAACATAACTCCAGCCATACATAATTTCAGTGATTGGAGCATTCTCTGTAGACTCCAGTACGTACCGACCAGTATACCCCAGTTTAACATACCAATGAACCCCATCAGAAATAACTCCATGTAAACCACATCTAGTGTGTCACCTCTTAACCAGGTGATAAATGTTGTGGTGAATGTTGATAATTAGTGAACCCCTGTAATAAGCAGCAGTTTAAACTTCATGTAGGAAGTCCAGTGACCTTTTTTTATTCATTCATGGGATGAGGGCATCACTGGCTGGACTACCTTTTATTGCCCATCTGTAATTGCCCAGGGGGTAGTTAAGAGTCAACCTTATTGCTGTAGGACTTGAGTCACACGTAGGCCAGACCAGATAAGGATGATGGTTTTCTTCCCTAAAAAACATTATTGAGCCTGATGGTTTTTTCTCCCCCAACAATCAATAATGGTTTCATGGTCACCATTAGACTCTTTATTCCAGATTTTTACTGAATTCAAATCCACTCTCTGCCGCGGCAGGATTCAAACTGGGGTTTGCAGGACATTACCTAGGTCTCTAGATTAACTGTCCAACAAATAATACCTCTAGGCCATTGCCTTCCCATGATGGCTCACAACAGACCTTATCATAGTATCAAATAGAGCAGAAGACATAGGAGTGGAAGTAAGTCCATTCGGCCCATCGAGTCCACTCTGCCATTTAATCATGGCTGATGGGCATTTCAACTCCACTCCCCTGCACTCTCCCCGTAGCCCTTAATTCCTTCTAAGATCAAGAAATTATCAATCTCTGCCTTGAAGACATTTAACGTCCCGGCCTCCACTGTGCTCTGTGGCAATGAATTCCACAAGCCCTCCACACTCTGGCTGAAGAACTGTCTCCTCATTTAAATTTAAATTTACCCCCTCTAATTCTAAGGCTGTGCCCACAGGTCCTAGTCTCCCCGCCTAACGGAAACAACTTTCCAGCATGCACCCTTTCTAGGCCATACATTATCTTGTAAGTTTCTATTAGATCTCTCCTCAACCTTCCAAACTCTGATGAATACAATCCCAAGATCCTCAGCCATTCATCGTACATGAAACCTACCATTCCAGGGTTCATCCGTGTGAATCTCTGCTGGACACACTCCAGAGCCAGTATATCCTTCCTGAGGTGTGGGGCTCAAAATTGGACACAGTATTCTAAATGGGGCCTAACTAGAGCTTTATAAAGCCTCAGAAGTACATTGCTGCTTTTATATTCCAACCCTCTTGAGATAAACGACAATATCACATCAGCTTTCTTAATTACGGACTCCACCTGCAAGTTAACCTTTAGAGAATCCTGGACCAACACTCCCAGATCCCTTTGTACTGCTGCTTTATAAATTTTCTCACCGTTTAGAAAATAGTCCATGCCTGTATTCTTTTTTCCAAAGTGCAAAACCTCACATTTGCTCACGTTGAATTTCATCAGCCATTTCCTGGACCACTCTCCTAAACTGTCTAAATTTTTCTGCAGCCTCCCCACCTCCTCAGTACTACCTGCCTGTCCACCTATCTTCTTATCATCGGCAAACTTCGCCAGAATGCCCCCAGTCCCTTCATCCAGATCATTAATGTATAAAGTGGACAACTGCAGCCCCAACACTGAACCCTATGGGACACCACATGCCACCGGTTGTCATTCCGAAAATGAGCCTTTTATCCCAACTCTCTGCCTTCTGTCAGATAGCAATCCTCAATCCAAGCCAGTAGCTCACCTCGAACACCAATGGCCCTCACCTTACTCAGCAGCCTCCCGTGTGGCACCTTATCAAAGGCCTTTTGGAAGCCTAGATAGATAACATCCTCTGGGTTTCCCTGACCTAACTTACTTGTTACCTCTTCAAAGAATTCTAACAGGTTTGTCAGGCACAACCTCCCCTTACTAAATCCATGCTGAATGGATCCATCTATCCATATAGTACCCCTGAAAACTTTACAATTCACTACCACCATTATATATCCACCAAGTGAGTAACAATCTATAAAATCAGGTAAAAAATATATCAGACAATCCTTGAACCCTTTAAGAACTGGTTGAATTTGTGGGAGTTGAGCAACTGAGCAGTATGGCAATAGGTAAAGAAGAGGGGCTAAAAAAAAAGGCTGTGAGTGCTCCAAGTAGAGATGTTGCCAGGTTCAGGTGGGATGCATCTTAGATTACAGAGTGAGCAAATCATGGAGCCATTGACAGAAATGCTCCAGGTATCTCTGAATACAGGATTAGTCCCATGGGGCTCAAGAATAGCAAATGTGACATTGCTTTTTGAGAAAGAGTCAAAGGATAAAGCAGAAAATTACAAACGTATCAGCTTGGCATCAGTAGTGGGAAAACTGATGAGGCCATAATACAGGATAAGATAGATACACAAAAATATGGTAATACTGCTTTGTCAAGTGAAGGTCATGTCATACAAACTTAACTGATTTCTTTGATGAAATCCTTTGGTGACACAGGCAGTGAATGTTCATAGAATTGCAACAGTGTGAAAAGAGGCCATTCAGTCTGTTGAGTCTGCATTAACTCTCCAAAGATCATCCCACCCTATCCCCACATATACCATGGCTTACCGACCTCACCTGCACAAACTTGGACTATACAGAGCAATTTAGCATGTCCAATCCACCTAGCCTGCACATCTTTGGACTGCAGGAGCAAACCAGAGCAAACCCATGCAGACACAGGGAAGAATGTGTTAACTCCACACATGGCTGAAATCGAACTATGGCACTGTGCCACCTTGTTGGATACTTGGACTTTCAGAAAACATTTGATATGATGCCACATAGCAGGTTGGTTTGCAAATCAGAAATGTTTAGGATTGAAGAATCCTTGTCAGCATGGATTCAAAGTTGTCTAAAAGATGACAAACGAGAGGTGTCGATGGGCATTTCTCAGATTGGAGACAAGTTGAAAAAGGGGCAGCACAGTGGCTCAGTGGTTAGCACTGCTGCCTCACAGCACTGGGAACCCAGGTTTAATTTCAGCCTCAGGCTGTGTGGAGTTTGCACATAGTCCTTGTGTCTGTGTGGTTTCCTCCAGAGACTTTGGTTTCCTCCCACAGCCCAAAGCTATGCAGGCTAGGTGAATTGGCCATGCTAAATTGCCCAGGGATGTGCAGGCTAGTTAGATTAGCAGGGCTACAGGGATGGGGTGCATCTGGGTGAGATGCTCTTTGGAGTGCTGGCGTGGACTTGATGGGCTGAATGTCCTGCTTCCACTCTGTAGGGATTCGATGATTCTGAGATGTCGCCCAGGGACTGGTTTAAGGACCTTTGCTTTTTCTGATTGGTATAAATGATTTGGAGATGGGTGATGAGGGCGAAATCTCTAAATTTGCAGATGATATTAAGATAGGGAGAATAGTGAAATACGAGGATGATGCTGAGCAACTTTAGAGGGACTAAATAGGTAGGCACCTGGCAGATGACTTTCAATGCAAAGAAATTTTGTAGAAAAAACACAGACAAACAACACAGACTCAATGTTGCAACTTTAAGTGGAGTACAGGATCAGAGGGACCCAAAGATTCAAGTGAGTGATTCTCTGAAAGTTGTCAGGCAAATTGAAACAGTTGTTAAGAAGGTTTATAGGATCTTGAGGTTTATAAATAGAGGCACGGAGTGTAAAAGCTAGCTGCTACACCTCTATAAGTCATTGGTCAGCAACACATTGTCTCTACATTGTGTTTGCTGGCGCTGTTGGGTCAGAATGAGGAAGCAGTGGGCATTTATGCAGAGACAGTGATGACTTTTGGAGTAGGTGTGTCCAGTTCTGGACAGCTTGTTTAAGGAAAGATACTAAAGATCTGGAGAGAGTTTAAAGGTGATTTATTAGAATGGTAGTAGGAAAAAAGGTTTTCAGTTACAAGGAAAGATGAAAGAAATTGGACTTATTCTCCTCTGGCTAGAAAAGATTAAAAGGTGACCTTTCATGAAGTGTTCAAAATTGTGAACAACTTTGACAGGGTAAAGAGGGATATTTTGTTTCCACTAGATGGTAAGTCATTAACTGGGGGTCACAACTTCAAGAAAGTCAGCAAGTGAGATGAGGAGAAATGTTTTTACTCAGAAATTTGAAACACGTTGCCTGGGAGGGTGGTGGAGGTAGATTCCATAGTTAGGTTCAAAAGAGACCTGGATATATATTTGAAAGTGATTGTTTAGAGGGCTAGGGAGATAGGGCAGGAGAATGGGACTAGCTGAGTAGCTCTTTCAGGAGTTGACCCAGAAATGATGGATTGAATGGCCTCCTTCTGGACTGTAAAATTCTATGATTCTGTAACCACAGTACCAGAAAGGTCCAGCGAGCCTGTTGCCAATCAATAGCATTTAGCCCATCATCATTTGTTTTTGTTCAATTATGGAATGTGGATTTCACTGTCGGAGCCCATTTCAAATGGTCCCATTTATTGCCCATTCCTAGCTGCCCTTGAGAAGGTGGTGGTGAGCTGCCTTCTTGAACCGCTGTTGTCCATGTGCTGCGGGTTGACCTACAATGCCGTTAAGGAGGGAATTCCAGGATTTTGACTTGGCAATACAAAAGAAATAATGATATATATCCAAGTCATGATGTCCCTCAGTATCTGCTGCGGCTGTCCTTCAAAGTAGCAAAAATTCGAGGTTTAAAAGATCCTGTCAGAGGAACCTTGATGAGTTACTATAGCATCTGTTGAAGTGATGATGGTGTGTCATTCAAGCAGGGTCCTTTGGTCTTGATGGCAATAGTGTCGTAGATTCATACAGCATGGAAACACACCCTTTGGCCTGCCATGTCTATCCAACCAGCAAATACCAAACTGTACTAAAAACCAAAGAACTTTCGGATGCTGGAAATCAGAAACAAAACTATTACTTTCTGAGGAGAGAATCAAAAATTAACATTTTGAGTGCAGTGACCCATTCTGAAGAAGGGTCACTAGACCCACAATGTTAATTCTGTCTTCTCTCCACAGATGCTGTCTGATCTGCTGAAGTTTTCCAGCAATTTCTGATTTTGTGAACAGATTGTTCTAATCCCATAGCTTACCATGCCTTGGCAATTTAAGTGCTTGTCCAGATGCTTCTTAAATGTTGTGACAGTACTTGCCTCTATGACCCTCTGAGACAGCATGTTTCAGCTGCACTCATCCAGTGGCCAGTATTCCATCACACTCCTAACTTGTGCCTTGTAGATGGTGGGCTGCATCTGGGGAGTCAGGAGGTAAGTTACTCGCCACAGAATTCTTAATCACAGCTCTCCTCTTGTAGTGAGTGTGCATTGCTAATCCAGTTCAGTTCCAAGTCAATGGGATTCCCAGGATGCTGATAGTGTGGGAATTCAGTGATGGTAATGTTATTTAATGTTAAGGGGACATGGTTAAATTCTCTCTTGTTGGTGATGGTCATTGCCGGACACTTGTATGGTATGGATGTTACTTGTCATTTATTGGGTCGAGCCTGGATGTTGTTCAGGTCCTGCTGCATTTTGATATGGCCTGCTTCCGTATCTGAGGATTCAAGACTGGTACTGAACATTGTGCAGTCATCAATGAACATCCCCACTTCTGACCTGATGATGGAGGGAAGGTCATTGATGAGTAGCTTTGGTTGATGGTTGGGCCTAAGACACTATGCTAGGGAGCTCCTGCAGAGTTCTCCTAGAGCAGTCACGACTAATGCTCAACAACCACAGATATCTTCCTTTGTGCTAGGCTAGGATGGAGAGTTTTCCCAATTCCTATTGACTCCAGTTTTGCTGGATGTCAAAGGCAATACCACCCCCCTCATCTCTGGAATTCAGCTGTTTCATCCATGTTTGAGACAAGACTGTAATGTGGTCAGGAACAAGGTGGTACTGGCAAAACATGAACTGGGTGTACTGTGCAGGTTATTGTGGAGCAGGGACAGTCAGAACTGCAGATGCTGGAGAATCTGAGATAACAAGGTGTAGAGCTGGAAGAACGCAGCAGCATCAGTGGAGCAGAAAAGCTGATGTTTCTGAAGAACGGTCCAGACACGAATCGTCAGCCTTCCTGCTCCTCTGATGTTGCTTGGCCTGCTGTCTCCATCCAGCTCTACACCTTGTTACCTCTATTGCTGAGCGGCTGCTGCTTGTTAGAACTGTCAGGTATAGAAGGAGTGAAGGACAAGGCATTTATACAGGGACAGTGATGACGACAATAACTATTCAGAGGAGTTGGTGAAGAAGAAATTTAGAGTGGATGTTGGAGGGTGATTGTGGAATAGGTATTTATTAAGAGGGAGAGATGGTGAGGGTATTTATTCAGAGAGGTGATGAACATGGTAGTTACTCAAATGGGGACATGGAGAAGGTATTTTTTGAGAGGGGGCTACAGAGGGTATTTATTTATTCCAAAGAGTGAAGGAGAGGATGTTCATTCAGAGGAGTGAACGGTTGGGTATTTAATCAGAAGCAAAGCAATGGACAGGATATTTGTTGCATGGGGGTAGTCCAAGAAAGCATTTATTTAGAGCAGGTGAGCGAGAGCGTGTTAGTTTTGGGGAGAGACTGAGAGGGCATTTATTCAGAGGATATGATGAAAAGGGTATTTACTTAGTTGCTGGGGCTCTGTGAATCAGCCTCTCTGATATGAGTCAGATGGAATCATATTTTGCATGCCTGACAACTCAGATTCGAGCTCTGAAAATTACTCATAATGCATTGAAGGGAGAGTCACTCTGCACAGGCTTTCTACCTACTTCCTTTTTAGTTATTTTAAAGATAGTATCACAACTCACGAGCGTTGCAAGCTGGATATCAAGCCCTACAATCCCTGGATTCATCAAAAATTTAAAAATTGTATCAAAATATGCAAAGTCCCCGGTATTCACCGGATGAATATGTTCAGATTAATAGAAACATGAGCCAGTTTGCTGTGTGAAATAACTTCACTGAGGCCAACATCCTGTCACCAAATCACACTTTACTTACTTGACACCGGCCCAGCTTCCTCAGAGCCAGCTCTCGGGCCCTCGATGTTGTGCCAGCTCTCAGACTGAACAGGACCTCTGACACTGCTATTTATATCTGTTAGCTAGGATTAACAGCCCCTTTCAGGGAACTCATTTTCTATGAGGGCCCACCTAGCTAACCTGGTTATAATCACTACATCCCGCCTGCTCTAGGTCCAGGATATAGGCCTATTCTTTCTCTTGCAGCCTCTCCTGGGACGTTTTCACACTGGGTCCGGCTCCTTCAACTTGGCCTCTGGCACGATTGGTGCGTACTGGACCACAGGCCACCTCCTGCACCTGGAAAGTCTGAAGAAAATCATCCTTTTCTTCAGGCAGTAACATTGCAGCTCCGAGGTTTCTATGACACTAGATGGAGTTGGAGCACCCATGGGTCCGAAAACGTTTCCAGCTGTTCTGTGGGGCCTGGTATGTTTAGATCCTGCTGTTTGTGAGTTTGAAGTTTTGGTATGGTCCCACATGTTTGTTCAGGACCACCTCGCCTACCCAAACTCTATACGTCATGGGACCTGACCTTGTGCCAACCATGGCCTCTTACCATGCAGGACCAGGTCCATGGTTTCAACACCAAACTTTGTCCCCTGAGATAAACCTATCTCTCACTGAGAGGAATCTTGTGTCTGGCAGCTGTGCTCCCCCTCAACCCCCCAAAAACCAGTAAGATCAGGTTTAACCTGGTGCAGAGTCTTCTCCCCATTAGTAACTCTGCTGGAGGTACTCTTACAGTTGCATGAGGGGTGGTCCTATAATCAAACAGGAACCAGGACAGTTTCATGTCTAGTGAACCTGTAGGATGTTTCTTTAAGCCTAACTTCAAAGTTTGGGCTGCACTTTCTGCTAGGCCATTGGACGATGGATGGTATGGAACTTTCCTTTCATGCTGAAAGCCATTTGACTTTACGAAATACTCAAATTGCCTGCCAGCAAATGATGGCACATTCATTGGTGGCCAATACTTCTATGATCTCATGTATGGTAAAGATGCTCACAAATTTTCTATTGTCGCCCCCATGTTTGATAAATGAACTCTACGCGTGTCCAACTACTTTGAATGGGCATCCACAATGGCTAAGAACATTGATCCTGTGGAAATGGCTGGCATAGTCAATGTGTAATTGAGTCCAATGTTTATCCAGCTAGTCCCACAAATGTGGGGGTGCTGCTGGCAGTAATTTTGTCCTTGTTGGCATCTGGGCACTACCC
The DNA here is from genome assembly GCF_030684315.1 of Stegostoma tigrinum. Taxonomy (NCBI): domain Eukaryota; kingdom Metazoa; phylum Chordata; class Chondrichthyes; order Orectolobiformes; family Stegostomatidae; genus Stegostoma; species Stegostoma tigrinum. Next base: position 61,139,342 of record NC_081372.1, read on the forward strand.
AAGCAACTCAGCCATCAAACTTTTAGATGAGCACATGAAAATGCAAGTAATGGAGGGATATGGACCAAAGACAGGCAGAAGGGAATAGAGCATAGAACATAGAACATTACAGCACAGTACAGGCCCTTCGGCCCTCGATGTTGTGCCGACCTGTCATACCAATCTGAAGCCCATCTAACCTACACTATTCCATGTATGTCCATATGCTTGTCCAATGATGACTTAAATGTACCTAAAGTTGGCGAATCTACTACCGTTGCAGGCAAAGCGTTCCATTCCCTTACTACTCTCTGAATAAAGAAACTACCTCTGACATCTGTCCTATATCTTTCACCCCTCAATTTAAAGCTATGCCCGCTCGTGCTCGCCGTCACCATCCTAGGAAAAAGGTTCTCCCTATCCACCCTATCTAACACTCTGATTATTTTATATGTTTCAATTAAGTCACCTCTCAACCTTCTTCTCTCTAACGAAAACAGCCTCAAGTCCCTCAGCCTTTCCTCGTAAGACCTTCGCTCCATACCAGGCAACATCCTAGTAAATCTCCTCTGCACCCTTTCCAAAGCTTCCACATCCTTCTTATAATGCGGTGACCAGAACTGTACGCAATACTCCAAGTGCGGCCGCACCAGAGTTTTGTACAGCTTCAGCATAACCTCTTGGTTCCGGAACTCGATCCCTCTATTAATAAAAGCTAAAACACTGTATGCCTTCTTAACAGCCCTGTCAACCTGGGTGGCAACTTACAAGGATCTGTGAACACGGACACCGAGATCTCTCTGCTCATCTACACTACCAAGAATCTTATCATTAGCCCAGTACTTTGCCTTCTGGTTACTCCTACCAAAGTGCATCACCTCACACTTGTCTGCATTAAACTCCATTTGCCACATCTCAGCCCAGCTCTGCAGCTTATCTGTGTCTCTCTGCAACCTACAGCATCCTTCGTCACTATCCACAACTCCACCGACCTTAGTGTCGTCTGCAAATTTACGAACCCATCCTTCTATGCCCTCATCCAGGTCATTTATAAAAATGACAAACAGCAGTGGACCCAACACCGACCCTTGCGGTACACCACTAGTAACTGGTCTCCAGGATGAACATTTCCCATCAACTACCACCCTCTGTCTTCTTTCAGCAAGCCAATTTCCGATCCAAAGCCAATTTCCGATCGAATAGCCAATTTCCAATCCAATAGCCAACTTCCGAACCAATAGTTTAATTTGGCATCATATTTGGCATAACATTGTGGTTGAAGGGCCAATTCCTTTGTTGTACTGTTCTACGTTTTATGTTCTCTATTGGCCTTCCCTGTTTTTAGCATGCCATCCAGATCTGGGGTAGACTGTAAAATGTTCTCCATTGTCCACTGAAATGTCTCCAAAGAGGCTGGTATGTCATCACCAAGTCACCCTTTATTTACACTTGCATAGTACTTGATATTAGTGCAGCTTCCTAAGAGCGAACTCTCAGACAGAACAGAACCTCTGACACTCCGGTTTATATCTGTCAGCCAGGGCTCCCTAATTGGACCAGATTAACTCATATTCTATGAGATCCTCTTGGCTAACCTTGTCACAATCACTACACTGTCTTTCAAAAGGAATTACTATTTACAGCAAATAGATTTGAACTACAGGTAAACAACCATGAAATGGTGACATATAGCTCTTCAACTTAAAACTCTTGCCCTCTTCTGAAAAAATGCTTCTTGTACATATAAAAGAAAACATTATTGTTACGGATATAGGGGAAAAAAAAACTGAAGTGGTTCAGTAGCCCTAGTTGACAGGTTCACTGAGATGATCCTTCTGCTTGGTAGGGTTTTTTGTTTCTCAATCTCTTTCATCAAGATTCTTTTTGCAGATTATTGTTACACTAACTGCAAAGTCTCTTAGTTACTGGTTAACATTCAGCTTAATCACCAGCTGGTGAGGGCAAAGAAACAGGCTTCGGGTATTTTACTGGAAGGAGATGAGCTGTGGCTCCCAAAAGCTTCTGACAGTGTCATTCATATCTACAAGCTGTTCTTGTTACCCAGGAGCCAAACAGATCATTGTTGTCAGGCAAATGGCCACAACTGGTCACAACTCCAAAAACCAATTGGCAGTCATGTGCTGGCTGAATCACACTTTGTGCACAACCCATGGTGTGGCCCGTGCACAAACAGATTCCCCTTACTGCTTGCACAGTATTTACACAATCTAAAATGAGTTTCAGTTACTTGCTTTTTAAAAGTGCAGCAATTTCTTCTACAATCTTTGGTATCAAAACAGTTTTTTTCCTAATTCAGTCCAAAATGAAAGTTACTGGAAAACATAATGTACAGCTTAAACAGCAAAAAAAAGAAGGATCCGCAAGGCTCATAATGAGGATCACAGTTTATTTTTTGATAAATCTGTAAAATATTTGGATATTGGAAATTTTCAAAATTGCCAATGGCCACCAAACTTAGTGGAAGGGCAAACAATGAGGATGAAATATATTGATTACAACAGGACATAGATAGGCTCACAGAACGGACTGACAAGTATTCAGCGAAGTGTAAGTTGATTGTTCCAAGTAATGGGCAGAGGCAATATGGAATGAGCAGCACAATTGTAAAGGATGTGAAGGGATAGAGGACCCACAGCATTCTCCAGACATCTTTAATCTTTGAAGGTGGCAGGACATCCTGAGAAAGTGGTCAATAAAACACTTAGGAACTTAGGTTTCATGTGGAGAAGCAATGAATGCAAAAGCAGGTAAGTTGTGCTGTTTTGATCCCAGCACACATCCAGTACACGTTAACAAAGTGTGAAGCTGGATGAACACAGCAGGCCAAGCAGCATCTTAGGAGCACAAAAGCTGACGTTTTGGGCCTGGACCCTTCATCAGAAAAGGGGATGGGGAGAGGGTTCTGAAATAAATAGGGAGAGAGGGGGAGGCGGACTGACAATGGATAGAGGAGAAGATAGGTGGAGAGAAGAAAATGGGTGAGGAGGTAGGGAGGGGAAAAGTCAGTCCAGGCAGGACGGACAGGTCAAGGGGGCGGATGAGGTTAGTAGGTAGGAAATGGAGGTGCAGCTTGAGGTGGGACAATGATGCCACCCGAAAGTTGCAGGAACAGCAACTCATATTCTGCTCGGGAACCCTGCAGCCCGATGGGAAAAATGTTACGGGAGTTAATGAGAGTGGTGGAACACAAGTATTGGCAGGAGGTGGCCACATTTTCAGAGATGGAGTGAGCGTGATGTTTTATTTCTTCCTTCATTCATGGAGTGAGGGTGTCGCTGGCCAGTCAGCATTTATTGCCTATCCCAGAGGGCAATTAAGAGTCAACCACATTGCTGTGGGTCTGGAGTCACATGTTGGCCAGACCAGGTAAGGAGGGCAGTTTCCTTCCCTAAAGGACATTATTGAACCATATTGGTTTTTCCGAAAATAGATTTGTGATCAACGTTTGACTCTTAATTCAGTTTTTGTTTTATTGTTTTTGTTCCATCAAATTCCACCATTTGCCTTGGCAGGATTCAAACTCAGTCTGTACCTCTGGATTAACAGTTCAGCGACAATGCTACTAGGCCATCACTTCCCATGGTATCAGAGAGAAGAGTGCGACATGTAACCTGATGAAGCAGATAAATTCATTCACTTTCTTCCCACATTGAAGGGCATTTCTTTCGGCCATGCCGACCACACAGGCCTGGGTGTCAATTTCAGACAAGCCCCCAGGTGCCATGTCGCCTCTGCCCAACCTGAGGGAAGAGGATATCCCTTCTCCCCACCAACCTGTCAACCAGACTCACTGGTACCTCACCACAAAGCAGGGTGCCAATTTCCCCCTCTCAGCCACAGGGGCACCTCCAGACCAACAGCACTTGAACAGGTGCACTACAGCTTTTTGAAGATGGCACTGGTGCCAAGGGGGCTAGGATAACTGGGAGTAATTATAGCGACAGTATGGAGGAAAATCAGGCTAGCGTCAGACAAAAGAAGCACTTTAGGAATGGGGTAGATAGTAAATAATGCGAGTTTGGAATGATTGCATGAAAAATCTCCCAAGGCCTCGAAGACAGAAACCCTCCATGAAACTTTTTGAAAATGATACCAATAAGGTAAGATTCAGTTGGGTCTTACAAAAGTTTAGCATACTCTCCTGCTGTTCTACTCTATGCCTGTTTTTAATAAAGCCTAGGATACTATCTATTGCTGTCTCCATCGAACCTGCCACTGCCAATGATTTCTGTACATAATCACCCAGGTCCCTTTGCTCCTGCAGCCCCTTCAGAGAAGTATTTGGTTTGTTCTTTTCACCCTCTTCCTACTAATGTGCATCACCTCACACTTTTGTGAAATGAACTTCGCCTGCCATCTCATTACCCCTCAATGAGATTAAAGACAATTGCTTCAATATTTATCAGGAGGAAGTTGTCTTAATGTTTGCAGGAATGCATTGTTAATATGGAGAACTCCGGGGGAGGGGGAACTGCAACACAGTCAATCATATCAAAGGAAGTAGACTGCCTTGTGCCTGTGTATCAAGTATCAAGAAAATAGCTTTCTCTAGAATTGCTATAGTGCAGAAGGAGGCCATTTGGCCCAACAGGTCTTCACCCACCCTGACCCAGTAACCTTGCATTTAGCATGACTAATCCAGCTGGCATGCACAACTTTGGACCATGGTAAAAAGCACTGGAGCACCCGGAGGAATCCCACGCAGACACGGGGAGAATGCGTAAACTCCACACAGTCGCCCGAGGCTGGAATCAAACCTGGGTCCCGGGCGCTGTGAGGCAGCAATGTTAACACCATGTCACCATGCCACCCTTTTCTCTCACATAAATGTGAGGTTGAGGTTAGAGAGAAACAAAGTCCAGTTTAAATACTCCCTGCAAGATCTTTTGTGATCTACTGTTCACTGCAGTGGTGTGATAGCATCGATGGGCTAGGTATTCACCAGTGCTGAATCCAGCAGATGCACTGATTACATACCTTCCTGATTACTGACACAGGCAATGGGCTCATATCAATGTCGCATGTTCTGACGTTACAGCAACCTGTAACTTAATCCAACATATTTGTATTTTACAGTTCATTCAGTATCATCTAGAGGCTAGGTGAACATTACACCAGAGTGCAGAGATGATGGCTACAGCTTGTGAGAACAAAACAGATCTGCTTGATCCGATGGATGCTGGACCATCAGACATTCCATTTCAGAGTCTCCTACAGATCCAGGGCCCTGTCCACCAGCCAGGATTGATCGACACAGCACCTTATTCCGACCCTACAAAACTATCTGATGGCCCTCAACCTTCTCAACTGATCTCCCTGCAGCCAAATCCTTCCCCTTTATTTCCTCACCAAATCTTCCAGCAGTCAGCTCAACAGAAGTCTCCAAAAAGTGCACAAAGAATTGGTAAGAGTTCCTATATTGCTCTTACCTGCAGTACGTTGGAAATTCCAGCACCACAATCCGAGACAACCAGTCAATCTGTCATCCACAATGATCGAGAACCACCTCACCGTTTCTCCCATAAGAGTGGACCAGGGATTGAAACCGCAGCCCATGAGACTGGACAAAGACAGTACCAACTTCTGGTGAATATGAATCAGGTCAAGCTGAGAAAGCAGAGTAAGTATGTGTGTAGTCATTGTGGGAGAGACTGCTTAAAACCCAGCGTCCTGGAGAAACACATCCGTTCTCACACCGGAGAACGGCCATTCCCATGCACAACTTGTGGGTTTTCCTTTAAAACTCAGAGTAATCTGTATAAACACAAAAGGACACAAACACACGTGAATAATTGTCGCCTTCTAACAGGTAGTGAGTCAGGTGCCAGCTCATCACTGAAATGTGTGGATGCCAGACATTCGGATATAAATATTCAACAGGAGGATGGGCAGAAAGGAAGTGGATCCTGTCAACATGTGCAGCTAGTGCCCAAATCCAACAACATGGACCATTTAGGGCACCAGGGCTACCCAAATGTAGTGCCCCAAGACATGTTTTGGAGCAGGACTTCCACTACCGAGAAGGGGGAGAACGAGGTAACTGATGGACAGAAACAGGATGTCCAACAACAGGAAACTCCAACTGGAAACAGGCAGATTTCTTTACAGAGACAACAGGCAACATATTTTGCTAAACAGTGGATCCACAAATCTTCAAGTTCTAGTGTGCAGACAAATGAAAGTACAGATTCTGGATACTTTTCCCATTCGGACAGTTCTGACCAGCAGTCATGTTCCTCAGGTTCTGTACAGAGTTGTCAAGGGCAGAGCACTGATACTGAGCCAGGGAGAGCCTCTCAGCCCAGTCAGAGCTTGATTAGTGCTGAGCAGAGTACTGATGGACTAACAATAGGGGAAAAAGCTGTGCAACGAATGGATAGGAACCAGCTTGGGAAACTGGAGCTGGGAGAACGAATCTCAAAACTGATCTCTGATAACAAGGCTGTCGTTGATGACAAACATTTAGAAAATGTGCGGCCAAGAAAAATGGTTATTTCTAAACAGGGGAGCATTGATTTGCCAATGCCTTATACATTTAAGGATTCCTTTCACTTTGACATGAAATCTAGTCAAGCCAATAAGAGATCAAATCTTTCGTCCAATTTACCAAAGGCCATCCCACCATCCCCAGGCAAATTACAGCAAACATTCCTCTCATTACCTTCTCATCTTGCCCCGACTGTTGATTGTTTACCAGTTATAAGAAGTAATTCGTTGCCACCAGGCGAGTATAGTATATTATCCAGAGAAATAGCCAAAGTTTTAAGCTCTGGCCCAGAGAAGCATTGCTTACAGAAGACGCCCTCCGCTGCATTACACACTGAGAACTCACTGTCTAGATCACTAGACTTCCATCCATCACACCATCGAATCCTGGTCAGGCAAACTGCTCTTGAGGACTCTCTGGCATGTGCTCCCATTGTGGATGGGTCCTCCACTCCCAGTGAAAAGATCTCCAATGTTACTGAATTTCATTCAGTGTCAAAAAGCAAGCACAAGTCCTTAGAAAAGAGAAACAGCCAGAAAAAGCTGACAAAATTCTCCCATGAGAAGTGGTCCATATACGGGGAAGAGACGTTTAGAAAGAAATACCAGGCAGTAAAGAGAACTAGCAGTGCCATGCCTACCCTGCAATTTGACAACCGAGTCACACAGGTTTCCACAATAAACAGTGCCAACCATACCATGGCACAGGACAGAGCGATCACTGTCTTCTCTGAGAATCAACACACCAGCTCACTGGCCACTTCCTCAATTCATAAAATCCCTGTTAGAAAGCACCTTTCAGATCCATTGATTTTTGGCCCAGTGAAGGTTACAACGTTCAATAGTCAGATGTTTCAGACACGGTTTTTACAGAGCAATTGTGACAATCCTTCACTCAGTCAGACAAATCTAGATCCTTGTCATAATTCAGTCAAAACCAAGAGTCCATTGGTCCAGGAACTGCCTGTTATCACAACCTCCAGTTCAGTCAAGTTGTCGAATATAGGTGACAGGCCAGGCCACACAACTTTAGCCAGTGCACTGCAGGGAGCCACTGGCCACAGAACAAAGGGTCTCCATCTCTTCCAACCATCATCTGTACCAAGCCTGCAAAAAGAGAAAGATCAACAGAGATCAATACAGAGGCATTTCTCACATGCGAAGCTGGTGAGGCAACTTAGTATTCAATTTCCAGAAAATAAAGCTGTACAAGAGCCAATCAAAGTGAACAGCCAGCAAGAAAGTCAGCCTGAAGAATATAATGATGCTAACAATGGTGTCTCAAAACTTCCACCAGCAAAACCTCCCAAAAAGAAACAAAGACTGAAGTTAGTTGATATTGGAAATCCAACTGAGGATATACAGTTTGACTCCGATTTACCAGGCATGATTGTTCCTAGTCAGCCATTTCCATTTGTTGGCATCCTGACCTCAAATAGGGGGCACGGGCACCTTCAATGTACCAACTCCCCAAAGCAACTGTCACCAACTGTTTCCATCAACTTCACTGACCTCGAGCAGGCATTGTCCAATCAGCCACATTCTTGTCCTGGGTCAGTAGCAACTTCATCCACATACCTTCTTCAATTCTTGCCTTCACATTCAGAGGCCAAGGCAGAAATAAGGGAAGACAGTGGGAGTGTTGGTCGGCTGAAGGATTTTCCATCATTATCAGATGCTGTTGCGGTTCAGGCAAACAATCCTAACAAGGTTATCCATGTGGAATCTCACGCGATCCAATGTGTTACACCAGTACCTCCTCAGATAAAAGATTCGTCCTTACAAAAGCATCATTTTCTTCCAAAATATCAACTCCAATGGGCCAAGACGGAGCTGATCGGATTACCCTCTGCACTGACTGAACAAATTATAGTGCACGAGGAGACAAGTAAAGATGATTCTCAGGCTTCCCGGTGGAGTGAGCCTAAGGCATCCCATCATGACCAGCAGACATCACATCCAACAGTGCAGCCGTCATTCACTTCTTACCAAACAGGCACTAAAGAGTGGAAAACAGAAGGCTGTGAAATATTTCAATACACCTTCACTATTTCTGAAGGTGGTCAACTCCCATCAGCTATTCGCACTACAGCTGTTGTCACCAATCTTATTCATTTAATGAACAAGAGATTCCAGTGGCCTATTGGCAGCCAACCAGGTGGCAGGCTCCAGGGTGTACCCTGGACAGCAGCTAACAGTCTCCACCAAGGCCGTTGGGCTCCTGTTTGTAGCATTGCTCATTCATTGCTGGGACAATGTCAACAAGGTGTCAGCAACGTTAAACTGAATGGAGAATTGGAATGGTCAATGTTAGCTGGATCTAAATGTCAGCAACACATGTGTACTTCAGGTGGCAAAAGACCCCAAAACTGTGTCCAATGCAGGTCAATGAGGGAGCGAAGCATTGTTATCCCATCGACTGAGATCAACTCTGACTATTCCTCCTTCCAGAAGATGGACACTCAACCTAAGCTAACCTGGTGTTACCTGAGGAAGACTGTGCCCTTACACACCCAGCAGAAGGACAGGTCCACTTCAGTCTATGCGACCTGGGGCACCTGTGAAAATACCTCTGACGGGTCAAGCCTGGCACTGAAGGACACTGTCATTGTGAACAGACTCCAGCAGAAAGGCCGAGACACCCGTGCTCTGTCAGTAAGTACTCTTTGAAATGCTTCTTTAAAGGTTCATGTTGTATTGATCCCCTCCTTCCATTTACTTGCACCATAGATTTTACAAACTTCTCTCAGAGATTCTATCCTTCTCTTCCATTCTGGCTTCAATCCTCTCTGGAAACATAAACAAGACTTGAGCACTTCTGAGCTAAAACATAGGTGCAAGATTTTCTCTTCCAAATCCAGAAAGGCCACAATACGGCTCCTGTCCCTGCTTCAATTTCCTGAATCAAGGGTTATTCTATAGACATTGCTGGGGTCTAGGACCAAGTGAGCCCTCTCTGTCAAGGATATTTTTAAGTGAATAATGCTTCATTTTTTATGCTCCTAACTGGACGGTGTCATAGAGGCATTGAGCATGGGAACAGACCCTATGGTCCACACCAACCATGCTCCGAAACCAAACTAGCCCCACCTGCCTGTATTTGGCCTGTATCACTCTAAACGTTTCCTATTTATGTATTTATCCAAATGTCTTTTAAACATTCTAACAGTACCTGTATCCATTACTTCGTCTGGCAGTTCATTCCACACACAAACCGCTCTCTGTGGAAAAAAGCTGCTCCTCATGAGCTTTGTAAATTGTTCTCCTCTCACATTAAAAAGATGTCCCCGAGTTTTGAATTCCCTCACACTAGGGAGAAGGCCATTAGGTATTCACCCTTTCTGTGCCCCTCATGATTTTATAAATTTCTATAAGGTCTCCACTCAAACTCCTATGGTCCAGTGAAAAAAGTCCTAGCCAATCCAGCCTATTTTTACAACTCAAACCCTCCATTCCCAGCAGCATTCTGGGAAATCTTTTCTGGACCCCCTCCAGTTTAATAATATCCTTCCTGCAACAGGGTGACCAGAGCTGCAAATACTACTCTAGAAAAGGCCTCACCAGCGTCTTATACAATCTCAAAATGACATCCCAACTCCTATACTCAAAGGTCTGGACAATGAAGGCAAGCATGCTAAATGCCTTCTTAACCACCCTGTCTACATGTAAAGCAAATTTTAAAGAATTATGTACCTGAACCCCTAGGTCTCTGTTCTTTCAGACTATGCAGGGCGCTACCATTAATTGTATAAGTCCTGCCCTTGTTTTACTGAAATGCAATACCTTACATTTATCCAAAAACAGGAGCTGATTAGATTGCATAAATGACTTAGATGAAATTATAAATGACTTGGATGAAAATGTAGGTGGGTGGGTTAATAAGTTTACAGACAATGCAAAGATTTGTGGATAGCGTAGAAGAGCGTCAAAAATTCCAGAGAGGTGTAGATCAATTCTGGTCGTCACACATGAGGAAGAATGTGGAGGCTATGGAGAGGCTTACCAGGATGCTACCTGGATTAGAAATTATGAGGGGAGTCTACACCTGCACATCTGTCAATGTGGTCTACTGCATCCACTGCTCCCGATGTGGTCTCCTCCACATTGGTGGGACGAAGTGGAGGTTCGGAAACCGCTTTGTAGAGCACCTGCGCTCTGTACGTGACAAACGACAACACCTCCCAGTCGTGAACCGTTTCAACTCCTTCTCCCACTCCCTGGGTGACATGTCCATCCTGGGCTTCCTCCAGCGTCACAATGACGCCACCCGCAAACTGGAGGAGCAGCACCTCATATTCTTTCTTGGGAGCCTACAGCCCAATGGCCTAAATGTGGACTTTACCAATTTCAAAATCTCCCCAACCCCAGCCTCATCTCATGACCAACCCTCCCTCTCATCCCCTCCTCCCTGACCTGACACAACCTGTCCGTCTTTTTCCCCACCTATTGCTCCTCCCACCTCACTGACCAATCTCCACCACTGCCTACTTGCACTCAGCTATCACCATCCCACCTAACTTCCCAACCTCACCCCTCCTCTCTCTATTTATTGCAGAGCTCCCTTCTCCTTTCCCCATTTCTGAAAAAGGGTCCCAACCCAAAACATCAACTTTCCTGCTCCTCTGATGCTGCCTGGCCTGTTGCATTCCTCCAGCTCCACACTGTGTTGTCTTTGACTCGAGCATTTGAATTCTTACTATCTCCTAGAAAAATTTGGGTTGTTTTCTGTGGAGAATTGGAGGCTAAGGGGAGGCTTGACAGAAGTCTATAACATTATGAGATGCATAAATATGGTTGATGGTCAGAATCTTTATCCTACAGTAAAAATGCCTAATGCTGGGGGGCATGCATTTAAGCTGAGAGGGGAAAAGTTCAAAGGAGACGTGACGGGCAAGTTTTTAAACACAGAGAGTTTGTAGGAGTCTGGAACACAGACTTGGTGGTGGGGCGCGGTGGTGGGTGCAGCCGCTGTGGAGACAGATATTATAGGGACATTTAAGGGACTTCTAGATAAGCACGTGAGTATGCAATGGAGGGATATGGACCAAGAGCAGGTAGAAGAGATTAGCTTAATTTGGTGTCATGTTCAGCACAACACTGTGGGCCAAAGGGTCTGTTTCCTGTGCTGTACTGTTCTCTGCTCTATGTTAGCGCTGCATCCATTTTAGTTCTTAATAGGTGTAAGCAATTTTGATTCAGGTAGTGGGAGCAAAATTTGAAATTTGCTGAGTACAAAAAAAAGCAAATAATTTTTCAGCAGCTAGTAGCAGAACAGGAAAGTTCCAGAAGTCAAAAACAGATTACTGAGATGCATTAAGAGATGGAAGATGACTATTAAAACTGAGAATTTTGACATAAGATAGAGTGGGAGGAATAGCAGGGAAGAACAGAATAATCTCAATGAAGATTAGTAGGCAGAATAGGATCTGATACAAACAACATGGCAGCCCGCATATGGGGCATTAAAGTTATAAAAAGGCCAACAGCAGGTTGTGTTTTATAAATAGAGCAGTGGAATAGAAGCGGATGTGGTAAGTTTGTACAGATAGTGATCACGTTAGTTAGAAATCCACATATATCTTACCCAACCCCTCTTGAGTATAAACAACACCAAATGACATGACCATTTTCCTGACTGTCAACAAACCCTTTGTCCTCACTTTTCAAATACAGTCTGAAATTCTCGAACAAATTCCTGTGAGATGTTTAACCTTGTAGCTTTGGAAAATGAACACATGACATTAACTGCAATTCCATTATCAATCCAATCAGTCCCTATTTCACTTGCACAGGGTCAGGGAACTTTTGAATGATCTGTTTTGGGTATGTTTGATCACCGTTACATTTCAAAATTTTTACTGAGTCATGTACAGAAAGTGTTTGCCCAGAGCTGGTGTGAACCTGATTGCTGGTAATTATCGACTTTGGCCTGCACCAAATATCACACACTGTCCGACTCTAGAGCATAGCTTTCAAGCAAGACATGTGATAAAACGTTATCACTAAACCATTACTGTTCCCAATCTGCCAGTATTCATTTGTGACTCTGTTGTAATATCAGCCACTGTTCTTACCCGACACTGTATTCATATCCAGTGCTGTAGTCATATTGGACACAATTCAAATCCTACGTTGTATTCATACCCTGAGTTCTGAGGAAAGGTCACTAGACACAAAACGTTAATTCTGATTTCTCTCCACAGATGCTGCTAGACCTGCCGAGCTTTACCAGCATTTTCTGTTTTTGTTTCTGATTTGCAGCATCCTCATTTCCTTCTGCTGTTATTTATTTCTACCAGGATGTTGCCTGGGGCTGGAAAGTTTCTGTTATGAAAAGAGATTGGACAGTCTGAGATAGCAAAGTGTGGAGCTGGAGGAACACAGCAGGTCAGGCAGCATCAGAGGAGCAGGAAAGCTGATGTTTCGGGCCAGACAGTGGTTGTTTTCTTTAGAGCTTTGGGGACTGAGAGGGGACATGGTGAGATGTATAAAATTATGAGGGCCATAGCGAGAGTACACATGAAGAAATATTTCTTCTTAATGGAGGGATCAATGAGCAGAGGCATTCATTTAGGGAAGAGGCAGAGGTTTTGAAGAGATAGGATGGCGGACTTCAAAGCAAGGAGGCATATTTTTAAGGTGAGAAGAGAGAGATTTAAAAAAGACATGTGGGCAATTTTTTACATAAAGGTGCGTTGCATGTGGAATGGACTTTCTGAGCAAGTGGTGGATTCAGGCACAGCTGCAATATTTAAAAGACATTTAGATAAGCACATGGATAGGAAAGGTTTGCAGAGATGTGGGCCAGGAGCAGTCAGATGGAATTAGTTTCTTTTGGGATGATGTTCGGCCTGGACTGCTTGGGCTGAAGCGTACATTTCTATGCTGCCTGACTTTATGAGGAAGAAGCTTTTCAATGTGGTGGGTGGTGGGAATCTGGAACTCATTGCTTGTAACAACGTTAGGGGCAGAAACCCTCATGACATTTAAGAAGTATTTAGATGTGCAATTGCAATGTCATGTGTTGTAAAATGAGATTTTGACCAGTGCAAAAGTAATGGGCCATAGGGCCTTTTTCAGTGCCATGGATCTCACTAATTATATGGATCTATGATATTGTATTCATATCTGACACAATGTCACCGGTGCCGTTGCTTACAATTGTAATCAACTCGCAATCCAACAATCATGGGAAACAGCAATACAATTCTACTGTTATATAAACCTTATGAATTCATTCCACTGCAATACTCAGTTTGCTCATACCCCAGTAGAGTCAGTGTGAATAGGATCCATACCCTGGTGAGAGTTGTGAGGGAGGAGCCTGCATCCATGTTAGAGTCAGTGTGTGTATGACCTCAATCCTACTGAGAAGCAGTGTGTAAGACAGATCTCAGTGACAATTAGTTGATGGGACCTGCATCCCATTGAGTGTGTACGCAGACTATAAACCAGTGACAGTCATAATCTGTGGGACCCATGATCCAGTGACAGTCAACATGCCAGTCTGAGAGGCGGACAGGTCTGCCAATCAAAAATTGGCGTGGAGGCAGACATCATGAAGAGCCGTGGTAATAGGGGACCCCATAGTAAGAGGGACTGAAAGGAGTTTCTGCTGCAACAGGCAGGATTTGAGGATGGTGTGTTGCCTTCCTGGTGCTAGGATCCAGGACGTCACCGACAGAGTGCAGAGAATCCTCAAGGGTGAAGGTGAAGAGCCAGAGGTGGTGGTGCATGTCGGCACTAATGATGTCGGGAAGAAGAGGAGGGACATTCTGTAGCAGGACTTCATAGAACTCGGAAGAAGGCTGAAAAGCAGGACTTCAAGGGTGGTTATCTCTGGTTTGCTTCCAGTTCCTCGGGCTGGAGAGGGTAGGAACAGGGAGATAATGGACTTGAATGTGTGGCTGAGGAACTGGTGCAGAAAGCAAGGATTTAAATTCTTGGATCACTGGGGTATGTTTTGCGGTAAGGATAAATTGTACAAGAGGGAGGGAGACCAGTATTCTGGCAGGCAATGCAGGTGTGTTTAAACTAAGTAGTGAGGGGGAGGGGACAAACTGGAAATGTAAGAAGGAAGTTAAAGGGAAAGTGAAACTAAGAGAAGTTAAGAAAGACAACAAAATCAACCGAGCAGAAAACTCAAGAAGGGTTCATACAGAATGGTCAGGTGAAATAGGGATTGATAGGAAGGGTGAGGGGAGTAACAAATTAAAAATATTATATATGAATACATGAAGCATAAGAAAAAAGGTGGATGAGCTTGAGGCTCAGATGGAAATTGGCAGGTATGATGTTGTGGGGATAACTGAGACGTGGCTTCAAATGGACAGGGCCTGGGAAATGAATATTCAAGGCTATACGTGTTATTGAAAGGACAGACTGGTGGGCAGAGGGGGTGGGGTGGCCCTGTTGGTGAGGAATGATATTCAGTCCCTTGCAAGGGGGTACATAGAATCAGGAGATGTAGAGTCAGTATGGATAAAGCTGAGAAATTCTAAGGGTAGAAAGACCCTAATGGGAGTTATCTACAGGCCCCCAAACAGTGGTCAGGATGTAGGGTACAAGTTGAATCAAGAGTTGAAATTGGCCTCTCGCAAAGGTATCACTACAGTTATTATGGGAGATTTCAACATGCGGGTAGACTGGGAGAATCAGGATGGTACTGGACCCTAAGAGAGGGAGTTTGTGGAGTGCCTCTGAGATGGATTCTTAGAACAGCTTGTACTGGAGCATACCAGGGAGGAGGCAATTCTGGATCTGGTGTTGTGCAACGAACCAGATTTGATCAGGGACCTCAAAGTAAAGGAGCCATTAGGAGGTAGTGACCATAATATGATAAGTTTCAGTCTGCAGTTTGAGAGGGAGAAGGGAGAATCGGAAGTGTCAGTATTGCAGTTGAACAAAGGGAACTATGGAGCTATGAGGGAGGAGCTGGCCAAAGTTCAATGGTTCAATACCCTATCAGGGATGGCAGTGGAGCAACAATGGCAGGTATTTCTGGATATAATGCAGAAGGTGCCGGATCAGTTCATACCAAAGAGGAAGAAAGATCCTAAGGGGAGGCAGGGGTGGCCGTGGCTGATGAGGGAAGTTAACGACTGTAGAAAGATAAAAAAGAAGTGTAACATAGCAAAGATGAGTGGGAAGCCGGAGGACTGGGAAAGTTTTAAGGAGCAACAGAGGATAACTTTAAGGCAATAAGTGGAGAAAAAGTGAGGTACGAGGCAAACTGTCCAAAAATATAAAGGAGGATAGTAAAAGCTTTTTTCGGTACGTGAAAAGAAAAAAAATGGTTAAGACTAAAATTGGGCCCTTGAAGACAGAAACGGGTGAATTTATTCTGGGGAACAAGGAAATGGCAGAAGAGTTGAATAGGTACTTTGGATCTGTCTTCACTAGGGAAGACACAAGCAATCTTCCAGATGCAATAGTGGGTGAAGGACCGAGGATAATGGACGAACTGAAGGGTATTTATATTAGGAAGGAAATGGTGTTGGATAGACTGTTAGGTCTGAAGGCTGATAAGTCCCCGGGACATGATGGTTTGCATCCCAGGGTACTTAAGGAGGTGGCTCTAGAAATCGTGGATGCATTGGTAATTATTTTCCAAGGTTCTATCGATTCAGGATCAGTTCCTGTGGACTGGAGGGTGGCTAATGTTGTCCCACTTTTCAAGAAAGGCGGGAGAGAGAAAACAGGGAATTATAGACCGGTTAGCCTGACGTCAGTGGTGGGAAAGATGCTGAAGTCAATTGTAAAAGATGAAATTACGACTCATTTGGAGAGCAGTAACAGGATAGGTCAGAGTCAGCATGGATTTATGAAGGGGAAATCGTGCTTGACTAATCTTCTGGAATTTTTTGAGGATGTGAGATGATGCAGTTTGGTAGGAGTAACCAGAAGGCAAAGTACAGGGCTAATGGTAAGATTCTTAGTAGTGTAGATGAGCAGAGAGATCTCAGTGTCCATGTACACAGATCCTTGAAAGTTGCCACCCAGGTTGACAGGGCTGTTAAGAAGGCATACAGTGTTTTAGCTTTTATTGATAGAGGGATCGAGTTCGGGAACCAAGAGGTTATGGTGAAGCTGTACAAAACTCTGGTGCGGCCGCACTTGGAGTATTGTGTACAGTTCTGGTCACCGTATTATAAGAAGGATGTGGAAGCTTTGGAAAGGGTGCAGAGGAGATTTACTAGGATGTTGCCTGGTATGGAGGGAAAGTCTTACGAGGAAAGGCTGAGGGACTTGAGGCTGTTTTCATTAGAGAGAAGAAGGTTGAGAGGTGACTTAATTGAGACATATAAAATAATCAGAGGGTTAGATAGGATGGATAGGGAGAACCTTTTTCCTAGGATGGTGATGGCGAGCACGAGGGGGCATAGCTTTAAATTGAGGGGTGAAAGATATAGGACAGATGTCAGAGGTTGTTTCTTTACTCAGAGAGTAGTAAGGGAATGGGACGCTTTGCCTGCAACAGCAGTAGAATCGCCAACTTTAGGTACAGTTAAGTCGTCATTGGACAAGCATAAGGATGTACATGGAATAGTGTAGGTTAGATGGGCTTGAGATTGGTATGACAGGTCGGCACAACATCGAGGGCCGAAGGGCCTGTACTGTGCTGTAATGTTCTATGATTTCTATGATTTCTATGTAACTATGAAGATGGACAAGGAAGAGCCAGTGGATGTAATATACCTGGACTTTCAGAAAGCCTTTGATAAAGTCCCACATTGGAGATTGGTGAACAAAATTAGGGCACATGGTATTGGGGGCAAAATACTGGCTTGGACTGAAAATTGGCTGGCTGACAGGAAGCAAAGAGTGGTGATAAACAGATCCCTTTTGGAATTGCTGGCAGTGACCAGTGGGGTCCCACAAGGTTCGATGCTGGGACCGCAGCTATTTAAAATATACATTAATGATTTAGATGCAGGCCTTAAAAGTAATATTAGCAAGTTTGCTGATGACACAAAGTTGGGTGGCAGTGTGAAATGTGAGGAGGATGTTATAAGAATACAGGGTGACTTGGAAAGGCTAGGTGAGTGGACGGATGCATGGCAGATGCAGTTTAATGTGGATAAATGTGTGGTTATACACTTTGGTGGCAAGAACAGGAAGGCGTATTACTATCTAAATGGAGTCAAGTTAGGTAAAGGGGAAATACAACGAGATCTGGGTGTTCTTGTACATCAGTCAATGAAAGCAAGCATGCAGGTCCAGCAGGCAGTGAAGAAAGCTAATAGCATGCTGGCCTTCATAACAAGACGATCTGAGTATAGGAGCAAAGAGGTCCTTCTGCAGCAGTACAGGGCCCTGGTGAGACCGCACCTGGAGTATTGTGTGCAGTTTTGTTCTCCACATTTGAGGAAGGACATTCTGGCTATTGAGGGAGTGCAGCGTAGGTTCATGAGGTCAATTCCCGGAATGGCGGGACTATCATATGTTGAAAGATTGGAGCGACTGGGCTTGTATACACTTGAGTTTAGAAGGATGAGAGGGGATCTGATTGAGACGTATAAGATTATTAAAGGATTGGACACTGTGGAGGCAGGAAGCATGTTTCCGTTGATGGTTGAGTCCAGAACCAGAGGACACAGTTTAAAAATAAGTGGTAGGCCATTTAGAACAGAGTTGATGAGAAACTTTTTCACCCAGAGAGTGGTGGATATATGGAGTGCTCTGCCCCACAAGGCAGTGGAGGCCAAGTCTCTGGATACTTTCAAGAAAGAGATAGATAAAGCTCTTAAAGATAGTGGAATCAAGGGCTATGGGGATAAGGCAGGAACAGGATACTGATTGTGGATGATCAGCCATGATCATAATGAATGGTGGTGCTGGCTCGAAGGGCCAAATGGCATATTCCTGCACCTATTGTCTATTGTCTATTGTCTAATGTGTATACGGCCTGTATCCCAGTCAGAATCTGTGCGGGAGGGAGCCGTACACCACTGAATGTCTGTGTATGTGAGACACCTGTATGTCAGTGCGAGTCAGTGTGCGTGTGGCCCATATCCCAGTCACAGTTTGCACGGAACGTCTATTCCAGTGAAACACCAGTGAGAGTCAGTATTTGTGTCAACTATACCCCAGTGAGAGTCAATGTTTGAGGCACCCCTATCCGGTAGGAGGATGTATCAGAGTCACCCATACCCCAGTGAGAGCCAGTGTATGTGACCCATACCCCAGTGAGAGTTACTGTCTCTGCAACCTGTACCCATGTGAGGGTCAGTTTGTATGTAAATCATATCCAGCGAGAGTCAGTTCATGTGGGTACCCTCCCCCAGTGAGAAGCAGTGATTGTGGAACTTGTGTCATGGAAACTGAATTAACTGCATTGACAAACATGAAGTGACACTGTTTATTTTTTGTAAAACAGAAATAGCTATTTAATACTAACAAAAAGTACCGTACAAAATTCTAGGAATGGCTATGATACAAACTTTTAAAACCACTAACTAGCAATCCAGAATATTAGCAAAGAGGGGGCATTGACTGAAAGATGAACCTTATACATGAACCTTGCAATTTTTTTCTACAATTGTTGTTTAAAAGTTAGTGTAAGAAGGTGCATATAGAAGGAAAATTTAGAAAGAACGGCTAGGATTGTGTCACTTGTATCCTAGCGAAAGTCAGTACTTGTGTCTGACATACTCCAGTCAGAGAGTCAGAATTTGTGGGACCTGCCTTAGTTGAAATTTGTGTGTGAGTGATTATTTTTGACCAGAATAAACCCCCTCAGAATATATTAAGAAGATAGCCTAGACCACTTTTATTTTATTTTTAAAGACAAGCATAAGGTGTGTATTCTGGATGTAATTCGATTGGTCAGACTACCAGGCTTGAAGCAAATCACACTTTATTCTCCTTATGCTATACTTAAAACACAAACAAAAGTAAAAACGGATTGGAATAATTTAACTCTGTTGGAAAACTTGGCAGAATAATAGATTATTTAACAACTGAACAGCAACGGTTCCAATACAATAACATCCCGTAATCATATCTGAGGCAAAGGCAAATTCAGTTGAACATACTGTTTCCCTTGTGATTTCCAGTCCAGGAGGAAAGAACATCAAGAGAAAACTCTGAGGGAGAGAAAAAACTCAAGTATTTTGCTGCAGCAGGAAGACATGTATAACAGCTTCTATTTCCCAACAGCTACTGAATGGTAAACTCAAATTCTCATTCTGTGGGCATTTTACCCTATCCCTTTGTGCTGCTTCTATTGTTCCAACTAAAAACAAACCTCAAGACTTCACATAATAAGATAACAAAGTGTGGAGCTGGATGAACACAGCAGGCCAAGCAGCATCTCAGGAGCACAAAAGCTGACGTTTCGGGCCTAGACCCTCTCTGATGAAGGGTCTAGGCTGGAAACGTCATCTTTTGTGCTCCTAAGATGCTGCTTGGCCTGCTGTGTTCATCCAGCTCCACACTTTGTTATCTTGGATTCTCCAGCATCTGCAGTTGCCATTATCACAAGACTTCACGTGCTCTCTACTTTATTGACTTGTCAGAGACAGCTCAGCACATCTGTTTCAACCTCTCTTCATAAAACAAAGGACAAAATACACCTCTGTAAAGCCATAGCAAACCTAACCCCTTAAGAGCCATCAATATACAATGATGGCTTTATTTCCAAAAACCTTCAGTATTACGCAATTAAAACATTACATTGACTCTAAGTACACAAACGTTCAATACTGCAATCCATTTAAATCCATTTCTCCACTGAACACTTTTGTCATCCTTCATCACAGCCAAGACAATGCATGAGCAATTACCTTTTCTTGTCTTGCCGCGTGCATAATTTCAAACTGAATGGCTGCACTAACAAGCTCCATCTAAATAGCCTGGAATTTTTATCCTTAAACTTTTCTGAAAACTTTAAGGGCCTATGAACAGCGTATACAATTGTCTCAGACCCATTATTGACAATATAATTGTTGAAATGTTGCAACACCAACAGAAACTCAAGGTCTCCTCCGCAATATTTTTGTTAATGAATATTCCTTTTTTTGAATATCAGAGTCATACTTCCCAACTTATCCCTACATGTCTCCCCATGTAATTGTAATAAATCTTTTAGGTCATTTTGATTTTCCTCTTGAAGGTAACTCAATGATTTATCCCAATTTTTGAGAACTTCCTCGTTGTTCGATTTAATTCAAGGGATGTCCAATTCAGAATCCTCTGAACTTGATTCTTCACGCTGTGTCGTAACCAGTAACACATTCTCCTTCTATTTTCCTTCCCTATCAAAATACCTTATGAGCACATTCACATGACACTCTCTGTGAGATGTCTTTCTCTCCAGCATTCTTATTACATAATCAATTTCTTTTTGATTTGATGAGGCCCACTAAACTTGCTTTTAAAGCTTTACCTACTACTGGGAGTAATGTTCACACTTTATCTCCACAGCCAAAATTGTGAATTTTTGATTTCTTGTCTGCTTCCTGTTTCATCACATACTGTGCTACTTTAAAATGCTGAAGAGCTAACTCTACTGCTCTATCTAATCCTTCCTTAAAATTTAACACTTATAGTCCCAATACTGGACTATATATTTCTATACTTTTCTAACTTCTTTTGTTTCCTAAGAATTTGATCTTAAGTATCTGTTCCTCAGTACTTTTGTACCTAGGATGACACTGTAATGCAGTGATTATAAACTTTTCACCATATTCATTTGAGTATGTGCGACAATAAAGCTAATTCAAATATGTGGTCTCTCAACTCTGACTCACCGATTTCTCCTTAATTAATTTCAGTGTCCCTCTCACTTCATGCCCAAAAACTAATTCAACGGACAGAATTTAGTTGATTCATTAGGTGCATCTCTAATTGCAGAAAGGACAAATGGAATTCCTGTGTCTCAATCTTCAGGATTGTCTTGATGATAAGCCCTCCGCATGTTTGATGCCACTTTTCTAATGCTCCCTGAGATTCTGCATGGTACATGGTAGATTTGAATAGTTTTATTCCCAAGCTTTCCATAACTTATCCTCGATAGTGATATAACTGGATCACAGGTGGGAGTGATGTCAACTGTGGTTGAAAAGCCAGTGAAAAATCAGACAACTGTGGTGTTACAGGAAGTATATCTGGACTTTATCCTGACTGTGTAGTAACAAGGTCACAAAGCCACAGGTGGAAACAGGAAGAGAAAGCAAAGAATGAAGATAGGGAAGTTGAATAATTTCAATGTAAAATTTGACTCTTGTATCTCTGTGGTATTCCATACCAAGTAAAAAAAAATGACTAACTCTTCTACTATCATTTTAGCCATGATACTGAGTAATGGAATGGCCTGTGGAAATCTAGTAGACACATCCATTATGGTCATCAAATACTGATTCATACTTTTTGTTTTAGGTAGGGTTCTACACAAACAATTAAGACTCTTGTAAAAATTTCTTCAAATGCAGAAATGGGTATTAAGCATGCTGGTTCTATCACAGCCTTGGGTTTTCCCCTTACCTGACAAGCATGACACGTCCAACAAAATTCAATTACATCCCTTTGCGGTCCAGGCCACTAACTATGTTTTTGTATTTTGGGTTGAGTTTTCCTTACTCCCAAATAGCCTCCTACTGGTAATTCATGTGCTACCTGCAGCACCTCCTTTCTGTAACACAGTGGTGTACAACTTGATGAACTTCTGCTGATTTTTCATCTGCTTCTGATAGTCACCATTTCTTCATCAAGGCTTCATTTTTAAAATAGTAACATTCTGGGATGCATTCCGATTCTTCTTCTGTGCATGCTGTTTGATACAACTGCTTCAGTTTTTCATCTTTCTGATCTAATTCAGCCAGCTTTTCTGAACTAAAAATAACTACTTTGTCCTCTACCTGTTCTTGGTTTTTTTCCCAACCATTTGACCAAACATAGTCTCTGGTAATTGAACTTCAACTTCCTTATCTTCACTCATTGCTTTCTCCTCCTGTTTCCACCTGTGGCTTTGTGACCTTGTTACAACACAGTCAGGATAAAGTCCAGGATATACTTCCTGTAACACCACAGTTGTCTGACTTTTCATTGGCTTTTCAACCACAGTAGGCATCACTCCCACCTGTGATCTAGCTGTAACGTAACTGAGAATAAATCATATTTCTGGAACCAAGAATATTACTCCTACCAACACTTCACAACTTTTCACTGGACTTTCTAACTCACTTTATATAATGTAACAGTGCTCTTCCCACCATGAATTCTACGTATTACCATCTTTTCCGGCAATAATCCTTTTGAATTACATATCTCCTCATCAATTAGTGACTTGCTCACGTATCATTTAACATTTTAATTTCTTTATCTGCTCCTCCTGGCATACATAAGTAAACCTTACCAACACAAGCAAATTCTTTGAAGAAATCTGGCTCTTCCTTCTCAGACACTCTCTGACCAGTTTGTACATTCTGGTGCAGCTTTCTAGCTTCCACTATGCATTCCTTTACCACTAGAACAAAACTCACTGGCCTATCCTGTTTTCCCACATCAGTCTTGCCATTGCTTTTTCTAAACCACCAACATTGCAACTTCATGTGGCCTACTTTATTACCGTGAAAGCACCTGAGATTGTTTACTTCTCTTTCCCCCTCATGGATTTCCTTTTTAACCCTGTGTTGGATTATCTTTATTATCTTCAATGAGATCTGCTGTTCCCTTACTACCTGAGGATTTCTCTTTTCCCCAGTTTCTATCCCTCACTGATTGAAATTGATGTCGGTTAACAGCCTTTAAATTATGATCCAATTCATAAACATCTGCCATTTCTGTTGTTAATCTTACAGCCTTGACGTTCTGTTTTTCCCACATGAGTTCTTACTATTTGGGTTATGGGGATAAGGCAAAACAGGATACTGATTGTGGATGATCAGCCATGATCACAATGAATGGTGGTGCAGGCTCGAAGGGCTGAATGGCCTACTCCTGCACCTATTGTCTATTGTCTATTTCAGGAAGTGCATTTTTGAACTCCTCCAAAAAATTGTTTCTCCAAGAGTGTCATATGTTTTCAATGCCCTTATCCACTTATCAAAGTTACTTTGTTTGATCCTTTCAAATTCTGTTTATGTTTGATCAGGTTCCCTGCTAAGATTACTGAAATGTTGTCTGTAGGCTTCTGGTAGTAGCTCATTTGGAATTAAGATGGCTTTTTTCACCTCATCGTACTCCCCAGATATCCCCACTGATACTTATCTAGCTCTACCTGCCCCAGTGAGATCAGTGACAGCCAGAGTGTGACGCATATCCCAGTGAGAGTCAGCATTTGTGTGATCCGTACCAGTGTGAGATTGTGTTTGAGGCCACATCTAAGTAAGAGTCAGTGTGTATCGAACAAATACCCCAATAAAGTCAGTAAGAGTGCACCTGTACCACAGCGAGAGCTGGTTTGTATAGGACCAACATCCCAGTGAGTGTCAGTGTTTATAGGACAGAGCCCCTGACAGAGTCAGTGAGAGTGTACCCGTACCCCAACGATAGTCCTTTTGTATAGAACCGATAACCCAGTGAAAGTCATCATGTGTGGAATCTGTACCCAAGTCAGAGTCAGTGTTTGTGTGGGACCTGAGACCCTGTGTGGGAGGGAGCTGTATCCAAGTGTCAGTCATTTTGTATGGGGCCCCTATTCCAGTGAGAGTCAGTATTTGTGGAACCTGTATCCCAGTAAAAGCCTGTGCTTATGTTTCACATTCTCCAGTGTGGGACCCAGATACCAGTGAAAGGTAGTGTTTATGGGACCCATTTACCACTGTGAGTCAGTTTTTGCGGAATCAGTGAATCAGTGTGTGCAGGGGACCTCATCTCAGTGAGTATCAATGTGTGTCAAATTCATTCCCCAGTCAGTGTGTGTGGCACTCCATCTTATCAACAGTCAGAGCCTGTCAGACAAGTACCCCAGTATGAGTCAGTGCATTGTGGAACCAATACCCCAGTGTTTTTCCAATCATTAACAATGGTTTCATGGTCATCATTAGAGTCTTAATTCCTGACTTTTATTGAATTCAAATTCCATCAACTGCCCTGGTGGGATTCAAATTCAGGTCTCCCAGAACAATACCCTGGTCTCTGGATTAACAGTCAAGCGATGATATCACTGGGCCGCCATCGCCTCCTCATCATATGTACATACCCAAGTGAGTATCTGTGGGTGTGGCATTGTGCCAGTGACAACTACTGCTCGTGGAACCGGGTCCCTGACGTGAATCCACGGGAGGAACTCATGGTCAGTGAGAATCAATGTGTGTGGGAGCTGTACCCCATTTTGTGTGGATTCCCATATCCAAGTAACAGTCAGGAACATTTTTCCTAATAAAAGTCACTGTTTGTTTGTCTTGTAATCCAATGAGAAGTCAATGTTTGTGGGAGCCATACACCAGTGGGAGTACTTGTACTCCAGCGAGAGTAAGTCGGATCCATATGTAAATTAAATGGGTTGGTGCAGAACCTGTGGCCCAGTGACAGTTTGTGTGGGATCCCTATCCCAATGAGAGTCAGGAGCTGTGATGGACAATGTGGAACTGCTGGATGTGATGTAACTGGATTTCCAGGAGGCCTTCAGCAAGACGCTGCACGAAAGGCTGCTGTATAAAATAAAGGTACCTGGCATTACGGTAATGTATTAGCATGGATAAAAGATTAGTTAACTAACAGAAAACAAAGAGTTGGGATGGATGGGTGTTTTTCTGGTTGGCATTCCATGGCTAGTGTTGTGCCTCAAGCATCAGTGTTAGAACCACAACTGTTTAGATTTTACAAAGATAATTTAGAGTTGGGGGCCAAGTTAAGAGTGTCAAAGTTCAAGGATGACAGTAAAATGAGTGGTACAGCGGAGTGTGCAGGATATCTGAAAGTTTGCAGAGGGATTTGGATAGGTTAAAGTGAGTGGGCAAGGGTCTGGCAGATGGAGTACAATGCTGTCAAATGTGAGGTCATCCATTTTGGTAAGAATAACAGCAAAATGGACTTTTATTTAAATGGTGAAAAATTGCAGCACGCTGCTGTGCAGAGGGATCTGGGTGCCCTTGTGCATTAATGACAAAAATTTGGTCTGCAGCTGCAGCAGGTAATTAGGAAAGCAAATGGAATATTGTCCTTCTTTACTAGAGGGATGCAGTTTAAACACAGGGAGGCGATGCTGCAGTTGTACAGGGGGCCGGTGGGGCCACACCTCGAGTACAGTTTAGGTTCCTTAATTGAAAAGGATGTACTGACACTGGAGAGGGTGCAGAGGAGGTTCATTAAGTTGATTCCAGAGTTCAGAGGTTTGGCTTATGAGGACAGATTGTGCAGACTGAGACTATATTCATTGGAATCTAGAAGAACGAGGAGTGATCTTATTGAAACATGTAAAATTATGAAGGGAATAGATAAAATAGAAGCAGGGAGGTTGTTTCCACAGTTGGTGAAATTGGAACTAGGGGGCATAGCCTCAAAATAAGGGGGAGCAGATTTAGGACTGAGTTGAGGAGAAACTTCTTCACCCCAAGGGTTGTGAATCTGTGGAATTCCCTGCCCAGTGAAGCAGTTGAGGCTACATCATTGAATGTTTTTAAGGCAAAGATAGATGTTTGAGCAGTAAAGGAATTAAGGGTTTAGGTGATTGGGCGGTTAAGCAGAGCTGAGTCAAAGAAAACATCGGCCATGATCTTAGTGAATGGCAGAGCAGGCTCGAGAGGCCAGATGGCCTAGTCCTGCTCCTCTTTCTCATGTTCTTATATTCTGTATCCCAGTAAATGTCAGTGTTTATGTGCCACATATCCCAATGAGATTCAGTGTTTGAGGGAGCAATACCCCAGTATAAATACATGCATAAGTGACCTGCACTGTACTGAGAGTCAGTGGGACCCGTACCTAGTGAGATTCAATGTCTGTGGGTCCTGTGCAGAGTGAGGTTCAAGGCATGGGAGGGACCCGAACCCAAGTGAACGTCTATGTCTCTGGCGCACCTGTACCCCAGTGAGAGTCAGTGGTTGTGTGCGATATATACCCAATGAGAGTGGGATCTATACTCATTGGGAGTCAAGATTGTGTAACCTACATCCCATTGGGAGTCAGTGTGCCTGGTGCCCTTACCCTCGTGAGAGTCAGCATGTGTAGGATCATGCCCCAGTGAGAGCCAGTGGGACTCGTCCCTATTGGAACACAGTGTATTTGGAACCCATAGCGTAGTAAGAGCCACTGGGTGTGTCCTATGTCCTAGTGAAAGCCAGTGTCTGTGGAATGTTTAGTCCAGCAAGAGTCAGTGTGCGTGGGAGACCAGGACCCCTATGTCAGCCAGTGTGTGTATCTCATAGCTCATTGAGAGTCAGTGTGTGTGGGAACCTCACCTCAGTGAGAGCCAGTTCATGTGCCTGATACCCCAGTGAGTGTCAGTGTACGTAGGACATGGCCCCAGTGAGAGTCAGAGTCTGTGTTACCCATACCTCTGTGATAGTAAGTGTGTTTGGGACCATGTCTCCAAGAGTCTCAATATGTCAGACACATACCCAAGTGAGAACCAGTGAGAATGCACCCATACCTCAGTGGGAGTGAGTTTCTATGGGATCTGCAACCCAGTGATAGCCATTTGGTGTGTGTGTGTGTGTGTGTGTGTGTGTGTGTGTGTGTGTGTGTGTGTGTGTGTGTGTGTGTGTGTGTGTGTGTGTGTGTGTGCGCCCTAGTGAGTGCCACTGATGCGGAGCTTGTACCTAGTGACAGTGTGTATATCTCGTGGCCATTTGAGAGTCATTGATATTGGGAACCATACCCCAGTGCATGCCAATGCTTGCCAGACATGACCCAGTGAAAATCAGTCTACAACAGACCCATAACTCAATAAGAGTCAATGAATGTTTGGGACTTGAAGGCTAGTGAGTGTCCGTGTGGGGGAACCTATACCCAAGTGAGAATGTATGTGTGACACATACACTTGAGTAAGAGTTTCTGTTAGTGCAACCCGTACCGCCAGTCAGAATCAGTGTGTGTTGAATCCATACTCAGTGGGAGTCAGTGTGTGTGGGACATGTACCTCAGTGAGAGTCATTTTGTGTGGGCCCCGTCACCCAGTAACAGTCGTTGCATGTGCAACTCATACCCTTGTGTGTGTGTCAGGGAGTATGGGCAGTGAGTGAAATATATATATGCCAGTCAGGTCAGTGCTTGGAACACATTGCCTAGTAAGTGTCAGATTATGTGGAATCATATCTCTGTGTGCGTATGTGTCAATGTGTGTGTGTGTCAGAGTGTGTAGGGTTGGGTGTGTGCATGTGCGTGTGTGCACGTGCACATGGAACCTATACCACAGTCAGAGGCAGTTTCTATGGGACTTGATCCCATTGAGATTCACTATGTGTGTGGGGCTGGTACCACAGTAAGAGTCAGTGCGTGTAGGATCCATATCAGTGTAAAAATCGTTTTATGTGGACCCGTACCTCAGTGTGTGTGGGAACTATACACAAATTAGAGTTTGTTTGTGTGGGACCTGTATCCCAATGAAAATCACTGTGTGTGGGTCCAGTACCCGAGTGTGAGTCAGTTTGTGTGGGACTTGTATTCCAGTGCATCTGTTATATTATTGTCATATTTAGGCTGGCTACAACTTATTTTGAAGTCATTGGAATAATCATAGCCGTAGTCTTTGGACTGTCTTTCAACTCACTGATTTCACAAAGTGAATTAGATTACATGCCTCTGTGGTCAGTAACTTCCTGAAATTGATAACTGATTTTGTCCTCAAAGATTCTGATGTAGTATGTTATCGCATCACAGAATGATGCCATACAGATAGGATCCATTTGTCCAATCATGCTTGTTTAGGTTTCTCTCTTCATGCTGTGTATGCGTACAACCATATCAGGTTTTCCCTTTTTAAATGCAACAACTGATCCACTTTCAATAACCTTATGGACAATGGAGGATTCGAACATCAGGTGTAAAGAGGCTGTCACTTCCTGATGTGTATGTGTGGTTCTGAATTTCACTCTAAAATATCTGGCTGCAAGTTTTCAACTATCTCCTGTCTTTATCAGCTCCATAACTCAGGAAATACTTTCTCCTAAAGCCACCTTATCTCTTCCTCTTCATCGACTGAAAACTTTGTTCAAATGAGCCCCTTGACCTCTTGTCTGGTACTGTGAACTTATCTCTTTTCCCTGCCATGTTTTTTTTCATTACTCTTATTTAATTTAAATTGATGCTGGTAGCTCTCTAGTCTTGATTTGGTGCTTGTTTTCTTAGGAAAGTGTCTCATTGTCTTGATGTCTGCTTTGCCTAAATTAAAAATCTTTGTAGAGGCTTTAGGTTTTGCCCTATCAAACACAACAATGTCTCAATCACATAATCACGGTTGCATATATATTCATGAAGCAATAAATTGTTAGCAATTAATTAATTATGTTGATCTCAATCCAGTATAACAAAAACAAAAGTTTCAATCCAATTTAAGTTTCCCCATTGTTGGTCCCAGGATACTCTGTGGCTGAAAATTTATTTTGAATGTTTGGGCCATACAACGTAACTTGTCTGCCTGCTCGAGTTCTGGTTGTGTTCACTTTATCTTTCACTCCTGGATTAATTTCTTTACATAGTATTTACATTTCTAGTTTGAATCAGGCTGCACATTCCAGACCACAGTAAATCAATGTGTGACTAACATTTTTCCCACACCTCCCCCTCTGTATTTTAGTTTGTAATATGTCTCTCTGCTTCCCCACCATCCCACCGCTGAAAACCGTTTCATCTTCCTTATTCCATCAAATCTCCGATTCTAACCTCATCAATTGCAATCTCTCCACATAGCTGTGACCCTTCCCCCTCCATCCCAGTGCCATCTGGTAAAATCCTTTCCTCACCTGCCCAAGTCATCAGATTCCTTGCTGAAGTGCATTGCCCAGAGTTAAGCATAGTAATCCAGCTGGGGCTTAACCAGTGCTTATAAAGCTACAGATTAGCCTCTAGGCAAGTGTCTCAAACAAACTCAACGTCATCTCCTTGATTGAACAACATTATTGAAGCCAAGGATGATGTGTGCTTATTCAACTGCTCCTACCACTTGTCCTGCTGTCTTTACTGATGTGTGCACATATATACCTAGCATCTTCCAGTCCTGCATTACTTTTAGAATTGTACTGATTACTAGTAAGGGAAGGCACAGTGGTTCAGTTGTTAGCATTGCTGCCTCACAATGCCAGAGATCTGGGCTGGACTCCAGCTTCGGGTGACTGTCTGTGTGGAGTTTGCAGTCTAATGATTACTATGAACCTAGTGTTCATTGTCAGGAAATAAAAACCTGGATTGCTAATGTCTTTCAGGGAAGGAAAGTCCCTTTTTAACCTGGTCTGGCCTCCATGTGATTCCAGACCCACAGCAGTTTGGTTGAATCTTAACTGCTCTCTGGGCACTTAGGGATAACAGGGTGGCTCAAGCCAGTGATATAACTCCACAGAAGCCAGTGTCCCATTGCTAAGTTACTCTTTATTTACAAATAATTAGTCATGGACAATGATACTGCCACATACAGTGTCAGGTACCAAAGTGTCAGTATCTCAAACTTTTTATGTATTGGCCAGGGTTTCCTGACTGGATCAGATTAACTATCTCAATCAGGGAACTCATATTCTGTGAGGTCCACCTGGCTGACCTCTTCACAAATCACTTCAGCCCTCCCCTTCTGAGTCCATTGACGTAGTCCAGTCCTTTCTCTTGGAGGACCTCCTGGGATGTTTTAGCACTGGGTCAGCTTTCTCCGACTGTGTGATGCGAGCAGTGTGTAATACTTGAGAGCTCATCTCTTGCGCCAAGAGTGCCTCGGTAGACTTTACCTCTCTTTTTCTAGAGTCAAAAGAGTAAATGCAGATAATTCCATCATGCCCATCTATGATTCAGGGGATTTGACAAAATTTGACAAAGAGGGTGAACCCATAGATTCCATAGCCTTTCTGAAGGCTCCGAGAGACAGGGTACATTTTGCTGTTTGAGAATTCACAGCTTGCTTTTGGCCCACATGCCTATTTAGGACTGGCACATCCACTTGAACTTTACATGAAGCTGGTCCTATCTCGCATCACTCATGCCTCTTATCCATGTGGAGCCAATTCCATGATTCTTGCACCGCACTTCATCCCCTGTGTGAAACTGTCTCTCTTGTTTGGCAGAATCTTGTGTCTAGCATTGGAGTTCCTGAGTCTGTTTCACCCTTCCCTGTCAGGTTCTGGAGGATCAGACCTAACCTGTCGTGGAGTCTTCCAGCCATTAGCAACTGTGCTGGTGCTATCCCTGCACTTGTACGTGTGGTGGTCCTAAATTCAAATGAGAACCATGACAGCTTAGTATCTAGTGAGACTGTAGGCTGTGTCTTCAAGCCAGCCTTCAAAGTTGCTTTTGCTGCTCTTTCTACCAGGTCATTGGATGATGGGTGATATAGAGATGTCCTTTTTTTGTGGAATCCCATTTGATTTTAAAAATAACCGAACTCCCTGCTGATAAACGATGGACCGTTCTCTGTGACTAACACTTCCAGGACTGTGTATTGCAAAAGATATACGCAGTTTTTCTATCATTGCCCCCATGTTTGATGAATGGGCCCTTTGCATGCCCAACCACTCTGAGTGAGGATCTGCAATGACTAAGAACATTGAGCCTATGTAAGGACCTGCATAGTCAACGTGAAACTGAGTCTAAAGGTTACCTGACTATTCCCAGGGAAACATGGATGTGAGGGAGCTGTTGGTGGTAATATTTTGTCTGTGTTGACACCTTGGCACTGCCCCACCAATGCAGCTATGTCTGCATCCAAGCCTGGTCACCAGACTTAACTCCTTGGCAACATCTTCATTTTCTAAACCACTGGATGACTTTGGTGGAGTTCAGCCAGTATTTCACTGCGATGTTTGCTCAGGGTAATCACTCTCACTCCCCATACACTCCCCATGTTGTCCACTACCGTGAGTTGGTCTCTCCGGCACCAAAAAGATTTTAATTTCATTTGTGACTGCCCTTTACTTTCCCCCATTAATACTCATTGTTTCAGTTTAGAAGGGACTGGACCTCTCTGTGCCCAAAGTCTGATATTGTCAGCTGTGACTGGCATTGCCCAGAAATGTAATGACATTACACATGCTTTCATTTGTGGCTGTCTGCTCATGGGACGCAGGTCAATGCATTCGCAGTCACTACTTGGCCGTCCAGATGGGGCTCTAACTTGTAATTATAAGCACTTAGTGTCAGAGCTCATCACTGAATGCAGCCCAGATCTATGGGAAATACTGCCTTGTCCTCTTTAAGTAGACCAAGTTGGGGTTTGTTGTCTACAATTAACACAAATTTCCATCCAGAAAGGTATTTCATCCAGATTAACAACCCCAATGAGGGAACTCATTTTCTATATTGTCCAGCTAACAGACCTTGTTACAATCATTACAACAAGCAATACCCACATCCTATGAATGAATAAAAAATAGAACACTGTCCTTGCAGTTTACAATACTTAAAGGAATGATGATGAATGGTAATGGTAATTTAAAATGTGCATTTATTATATTGCTGTCATTCATTCCTGTCTGGGCTGATGTAAAGCAAATATCCAAACCATGGCTTACATAGTTAGAGATAATATTAGATCCAGGAAAGATCCAAACAAATTGGCTAGAAAAAGCAACAAGCTTGAGAGTGAGAGCATTTTAGAATTCAGTAAAGGAAGATAAAGGGATTGATAAAGGAAGGGTAAACAGAGTACAAGAGTAAGCTTGGGAATCATAAAAACTGACTGTAAAAGTTTCTAAAGGCATGCAGAGACAAAAAGATTAATGAGGACAATTGTAGGTCCCTTCAAAACAGAAAAAGAGGGATTACTAATGGAGAACAAAAAAGTGACTGACAAACTAACTACACGCTGGCTGTCCTGAACAGATTCTAAGTCCATTCGCAAGTCTTGGCAAATATCCACAAGTTGATTTATACACAAGTCAGATCACAGTGCTGAACAATATAATACAGATGTTTGTAAGTACGGGAAGTGTTCATGTGTTAGATATTTAAAATTACACCCCTGTGTGGGAATGAATTTGTAAGTACGAGTGTTTGTAAGTCAAACATTTGTAATTGGGACCCCCTGTACTTTGGTTCCATCTTCGCAAAAGAAAGCATAAATAACAGGCCAGAAACATTGGGCAACACAGGGTTTAGTGAAAGGATAGAACAGAAGAAAATCAGTATTAGTAAGGAAATGGTGTTGGGCAAATTGATTGGATTCTAGGCAGATAAATCCCAGGGCCTGATCATTTATGTCCCAGAAACTTAAAGAAGTGATCCTAGAAATATTAGATGCATTAGTAGTCATGCTCCAAAATGGTATAGACTCTGGAACAGTTGAAGGGCAGCTAATGTAACCTCTTTATTCAAGAAACGAAAGGAAAAGAGAAAATTATAAATTAAATACCAGTCAGCCTGACATCGGTAGGAGGGAAAACGCTAGACTCTGTTATAAAAGAATTAATAGCTGACCATTTGGAAATCAGTGACAGGATCAGACAGATTCAGCATAGATTTACGAAAGGGAAAACATGCTTGACAAATCTATTAGAATTCTTTGGACAAAGTTCCAGATTTGTTTGTAAAATTAAAGTGCATTGGATTGGGGTTCGTGCACTGCAATGTATAGAGAATAGATAAACAAAGAGTTGGAATAAATAAGACTTTTTCCAAATGGTAGACAGTGAATAAATATGAAGTTACCCATTTTGGGGACAAAACAGGAAGGCAGATGATTAACTGAATGGCTATAAATGGAGACAGGGGATTCTGCAATGGAATCTGGATGTCCTTGTACATCAGTCACTGAAAATAAGCATGCAGCTATAGGAAGTGGAGAAGGCAAATGGAATGCTGGCCTCCATACTGAGGGATTTAAGTACAGGAGTTGGGACAACTGAATTATATGGGACATTGATAAGACCACACCTAGAATGCTGTGATTACACAGTGAGGAGCCAGACAAACTCAGCAGGCCAGGCAGCGTCAGAGGATCAGGAAAGTTGACGCTTCGGGTCAGGACTCATTTTCTGAAGAAGTTACAACACCTGGAGTACTATGTGCAGTTTTGATCTTCCTACAGAGGGAGTACAGTGAAGGTTTACCAAACTGATTCCTGGGATAGCAGGACTGATTGAGGAAAGACTGAATTAGTTAGGATTTTCTTCACTGGAATTTGGAGGGATGAGGAGGGATTTCATCAGAACCCATAAAATTCTAACAGGACTGGTCAGGGTAGATGCAGCAAGATTTCCTGATGGCAGGGGAGTCCAGAACCAGGGTTAATAGGTATGGATACAAGCTAAATGATTTAATACTGAGCCGAGGAGAAATTTCTTCACCCAGAGAGTGGTGAGCCTTTGGAATTTGTTACTACAGATGTCAGTCAAGACCCAAAACATTGTATGATTTCAAAAAGGAATTGGATATAGCACTTAGGGTTAAAGGGATCAAAGGATATGGTGGGAAGCAGGAACGGCCATGATCGTTATGAATGGTGGAGCAGGCTTAAAGGGCCAAGTGGCCTACTCCTTTTTCTAC
The DNA here is from genome assembly GCF_030684315.1 of Stegostoma tigrinum. Classification (NCBI taxonomy): domain Eukaryota; kingdom Metazoa; phylum Chordata; class Chondrichthyes; order Orectolobiformes; family Stegostomatidae; genus Stegostoma; species Stegostoma tigrinum. The sequence goes on from NC_081372.1 coordinate 61,173,389, forward strand.
TTTTTATGCTTGTATGTTTCTGAAGTTTCATACACTCTGCAGGTTTTGAGGTTGTGCCTTTTCTCCCAAGATCTAGATCAGTAATATGTATCAGGAAAAGCAAGAGACCCAATACTGACCCCACAGATCTTCACTACAAACCTTCCTCCAGACTGAAAAATGGCCTGTGGCCATTATTCTCTATTTCCTGTTACTCAGCCAGTTTCATATTCACATAACTACTGTCCCTTTTATACCAGGAGTTCTACCTTTCCTCACACTTCAGTTGTATCAAACACTCTTGTTGTGCACTCTCAGCCTTCAGATTAATATCCCTTCCACTTGTTACCAGCTAAAGAAGCTGCCGATTACACTGCACTCCCGCTCCAGGTGGAGGTTGGCCCCCAAGTTGCTGATGACTACCCAGGGAAGGAGGAGGATGGTGACCAAGCACAGATATTCAAGCTGCTCTAACACAGGGTGAGTGGACTGCTGTATTTCTGACTGTTTCTATTTCTCCGTGGGTGCGGGAAATGATCCTGATATGTTGAGGGGGTGCTGTATTGTTTCAGACTGTGGCTTGGTGCCTGGTGTTTGCTGCACTTTCTGGATTTAGACTGTACAAAATAACTCGAATTGTGGCACCTCCTGCAATATAGCCCAGCGGGTTCACAAGGTGGAGTGCAGTACAGTCATGTAACCATCATCACAGCTTGCATTAAACTGTGAGTGGATGGTGATGCTCATTTGCTGGGATTGTTTCTCATTAATGCTGAAAAGATCAATTCCTTTTATAGGCGTCAAGTGGATGATTTATATAAGAGAGGTTGTGGCCCAGAAAGACACAAATGCAAGGAATGTGGAATCTTCTTTAAGAAACCCAGCAGCCTGAAGATCCATCTGCAGACTCGTGCTAATGAGCAGGCTTATCATTGCAAACTCTGTGATCGATCCTTCAAAACAAAAGGTGTGCATAAATGCTGGGATGATGTGGAGGTTACTGATATTGGACTGAGGCGGACAAGGTCAGAAATCACACGATACCAGGTTGTAGTCCAACAAATTCATTTGAAATCACAAACTTTCAAAGCACTGCTCCTTCGTCAGCTGAAATGATTTCCTGAAATCTTGTAATTTCAAATAAACACGATGGACTGTAACCTGGTGTCAGGTGACTTCTGATAAATACCAAGAGGCAGAAAGCAGTACAAAATCTCCCGGTGTCTCAATTTGGGAGAAGGTGTTTTTGACCATCAGTCTGTTGAAAGTCAAAGGGAGAGACAAAGGGAGAGAGTGAAAGAGTGAGCGGCTCCCTGTCTCTGGAGGGGCACAGTTCCATTGCTCCAAGGAATAGACTCTCCTTCTCCCCGGCCATGTCTCCAACTCATTGTTGATGCAGGATTGAGGACAGAGACAGGGTTGAGACCACCTCTGCTTTGCTAATTCACATCTCAGCCTTTTAGAGGCTGCAGGGAGCAGGTCAAGTGACTGGCAGCTCATTGGTCTCAACAGTGCCACCAGGATTGGCGACCACTGCTGGGACTGAATGCAGTCACCAATAATGCCCATTAATGGAGTCAGATGCAAAGACAAGGGGCCAATCTCATTTGAGCCTAGCTGGCAGGCCCGGGTGACTAAAGCAAAGTGGGGAGGGATCTGGCAGTACCCGGTGAGTGGTGTGAGAGGAAGGGTAGGGGGTAGTTGGGTAGAGTGAGAAGAGGGCAGATGAGTGAAGTTGGGGAGGATGGTCAGGTAAGTGAATCAATGAGGTGGAAGGAGCAGACAGGCCTGGGCGTGGTGGGACAATATTTTGGGAACACGAGCTCCATGGCAGAAATTCTAGATGTTCTCAGGAGAGAAAATCATAGTTAGATTGATACTTTTCTTCGATTCATAGAATAATACAAAGCAGAGAGACCCTTCAGCTTATCAAAACTGTACTGCCAAAGCTACACAAATCTACACTAGTCCTACCTTCTAGCACTAGGCTCAGAGCCTTACAGAACCATGACCATAACAAATTAGAACTAGAGTAGTTCGTTCGGTCCCTCAAGCCCACTCCACCATTTAATAGGATCATGGCTGATCCAGCATTCCTCATGATCAACTTTTCTGCCCTTTCCCCATAAACCTTAATTCCCCTCGAAAGTTATAATACTTCAAGCACTTACCCAATTACTTTTCAAGGGTTGTGAGGTTTCCCACCTCAAATACTTCTCAGGCAGTGCTTTCCACACCCGTACCACCCTCTGGGTGAAAAATAATTTCCTCAAATCCCCTCTACAAAACCTGCATTTCACCTTACAGTTCTGCCCCCTTGTTGTTGAACTTCAGCCGAAGGGAACAGCTGCTTTCACCCTGTCTGATACGCCGCAATCAGGTTCTCCCCTCAAAGCTCTCTGCATCAAAAAAAATGATCTGAGCTTATTATCTTCTCTTCATCACTGAAGTGCTCCATCCTGGGCAACAGCCTGGTGAATCTCCTCTGCTTTTCCCTCCAGTGCAACCACATCCTACCTATAGTGCTGTGACCAGAACTACACACCAGCTATTGCCTAAATAAAGTCCTATCCAGCTCCAAAATAACCTCCCAGCTCTTGAATACCTTGAATGATAAAGGCAAGTGTACACAGTGACTTTTTAACTACGTGCAGGGATTTGTGGCCAAACAGCCCAAGATCCCTCTGTTTGTCTGAGCTTCCTAATGTACTGGAGTTCATTGAGCACTCTCTTCTCTTGTTGCTTCTTCCAAAGTGTATCACCTCACGTTTATCAGGGTCAAATTCCATTTGTCACTGATCTCCCCAATGGACCAATCTGTTTATATCCTCCAAGGGATCGGTTAAAGTGTGTTTGCTTTAATGCAAGGAGTATCAGGAATAAAAGTGATGAACTTAGAGCATGGATCAGTACCTGGTGCTATGATGTTGTGGCCATAACAGAGACATGGGTTTCTCATGGGCAGGAATGGTTGCTGGATGTTCCAGGGTTTAGAACATTTAAAAAGAATAGGGAGGGGGGAAAAAGAGGAGGGGGTGTAGCACTACTAATCAGAGAGGGTATCACAGCTACAGAAGCTTCCTTTGTCGAGGAAGATCTGCCTACTGAGTCAGTATGGGTGGAAATTAGGAACAGCAAGGGAGTAGTCACCTCGTTAGGGGTTTACTACGGGCCCCCCAATAGCAGCAGGGAGATTGAAGAAAGCATAGGTCGACAGATTTTGGAAAAGTGTGCACGCAGTAGGGTTGTTGTAATGGGTGACTTTAACTTTCCTAATATTGATTGGAACCTCCTTCGAGCAGAAGATTTGAATGGAGCTGTTTTTGTAAGGTGTGTTCAGGAGGGTTTCCTAACGCAGTACGTTGACAGGCCGACGAGGGGAGAGGCCATTCTAGACTTGGTGCTCGGAAACGAGCCGGGGCAGGTATCAGATCTTGTGGTGGGAGAGCATTTTGGTGATAGTGACCATAACTGCCTCACATTCTACATAGCTATGGAGAAGGAGAGGATTAGGCAGAATGGGAGGATATTTAATTGGGGAAGAGGAAACTATGATGCGATTAGACATGAGTTAGGAAGCATGGACTGGGAGCAGTTGTTCCATGGTAAGGGAACTATAGACATGTGGAGACGGTTTAAGGAACAGTTGTTGGGAGTGATGAGTAAATATGTCCCTCTGAGACAGGCAAGAAAGGGTAAGATTAAGGAACCTTGGATGACGAGAGCGGTGGAGCTTCTAGTGAAAAGGAAGAAGGTAGCTTACATAAGGTGGAGGAAGCTAGAGAGGATTACATGCAGGCAAGGAAGGAGCTCAAAAATGGTCTGAGGAGAGCCAGGAGGGGGCACGAGAAAGGCTTGGCAGAAGGAATCCGGGAAAACACAAAGGCATTTTACACTTAGGTGAGGAATAAGAGAATGGTCAAAGAAAGAGTAGGGCCGATCAGGGATAGCATAGGGAACTTGTGTGTGGAGCCTGAGGAGGTAGGGGAAGCCCTAAATGAGTTTTTTGCTTCTGTCTTTACGAAAGAAACGAACTTTGTAGTGAATGAAACCTTTGAAGAGCAGGTGTGCATGCTGGAATGGATAGAGATAGACGAAGCTGATGTTCTGAAAATTTTGTCAAACATTAAGATTGACAAGTCGCCAGGCCCGGATCAGATTTGTCCTCGGCTGCTTTGGGAAGCGAGAAATGCAATTGCTTCGCCACTTGCGAAGATCTTTGCATCCTCGCTCTCCACTGGAGTCGTACCTGAGGACTGGAGAGAGGCAAATGTAATTCCTCTCTTCAAGAAAGGAAATAGGGAAATCCCCGGCAATTATAGACCGGTAAGTCTCACGTCTGTCGTCTGCAAGGTGTTAGAAAGGATTCTGAGGGATAAGATTTATGACCATCTGGAAGAGCATGGCTTGATCAAATACAGCCAACACGGCTTTGTGAGGGGTAGGTCATGCCTTACAAACCTTATCGAGTTTTTTGAGGATGTGACTAGAAAGGTTGATGAGGGTCAAGCTGTGGATGTGGTGTATATGGACTTCAGTAAGGCATTTGATAAGGTTCCCCATGGTAGGCTCATTCAGAAGGTCAGGAGGAATGGGATACAGGGGAACTTAACTGCTTGGATACAGAATTGGCTGGCCAACAGAAGACAGCGAGTGGTAGTAGAAGGAAAATATTCTGCCTGGAAGTCAGTGGTGAGTGGAGTTCCACAGGGCTCTGTCCTTGGGCCTCTACTGTTTGTAATTTTTATTAATGACTTGGACGAGGGAATTGAAGGATGGGTCAGCAAGTTTGCAGACGACACAAAGGTCGGAGGTGTCGTTGACAGTGTAGAGGGCTGTTGTAGGCTGCAGCGGGACATTGACAGGATGCAGAGATGGGCTGAGAGGTGGCAGATGAGTTCAACCTGGATAAATGCGAGGTGATGCATTTTGGAAGGTCGAATTTGAAAGCTGAGTACAGGATTAAGGATAGGATTCTTGGCAGCGTGGAGGAACAGAGGGATCTTGGTGTGCAGATACATAGATCCCTTAAAATGGCCACCCAAGTGGACAGGGTTGTAAAGAAAGCATATGGTGTTTTGGCTTTCATTAACAGGGGGATTGAGTTTAAGAGTCGTGAGATCTTGTTGCAGCTCGATAAAACTTTGGTTAGACCGCACTTGGAATACTGCGTCCAGTTCTGGGCGCCGTATTATAGGAAAGATGTGGATGCTTTGGAGAGGGTTCAGAGGAGGTTTACCAGGATGCTGCCTGGACTGGAGGGCTTATCTTATGAAGAGAGGTTGACTGAGCTCGGTCTCTTGTCATTGGAGAAAAGGAGGAGGAGAGGGGATCTAATTGAGGTATACAAGATAATGAGAGGCATAGATAGAGTTGATAGCCAGAGACTATTTCCCAGGGCAGAAATGGCGAGCACGAGGGGTCATAGTTTTAAGCTGGTTGGTGGAAAGTATAGAGGGGATGTCAGAGGCAGGTTCTTTACGCAGAGAGTTGTGAGAGCATGGAATGCGTTGCCAGCAGCAGTTGTGGAAGCAAGGTCATTGGGGTCATTTAAGAGACTGCTGGACATGTATATGGTCACAGAAATTTGAGGGTGCATACATGAGGATCAATGGTCGGCACAACATTGTGGGCTGAAGGGCCTGTTCTGTGCTGTACTGTTCTATGTTCTATGTTCTTACCCATGACCTTCCTCCTCACTGTCAACCCCACCCTGGACAATCTTAGTGTCATCCCCCAACATTCTCATCTGCATCATTTATATATATATTTTGACTATTAAGAAATCCAGTGCAATCTCTGTGGAACACCACTGGGCACTGGCCCCCTGTCACATAAGCGGTGTGCTACCACCACCTTCTGTCTTCTGCCACTGAGCCAATTTTGAATCCAACTTGCCAAGTTACCCTCGACCTCATGTGCTTTTATCTGCATCCTCCTTGATCTGCAAGCCTGTGGCTCAGCACAGAATCAGTGCAGGAGGTCAAACTACACACCCTTTTTACAGCAGTAACAAGGTTAAAAGGTCAGGGTTTAAAAGGTGAAAAGCTCCTTGACAAGTGGACTGAGGAGGTCAGTATTAGTGATGGTGGAGCAGTTTTAGGGGTGTTTTACTAAAACGATACAATGCAATAGTCAGGTCGCATTTGGAATATAACTAGGCCTCTTATCTAAGAAAAGACATACTGGAATGAGAAGCAGTTCAGAGAATGTTCACTCAGCTGAACCAATTGGACCCATACTCACTGGAATTTAGAAGAATGAGAGATGCCTTTATTGAAATATACAAGGTTCTTAACAGTATGTTATTTTCTGTTGTGGGATAGTGTAGGACCAGAGGGCATAGTCTCCAATTAAGTGATTACTCATTTAAAGCCATGATCAGAAAGAATTTCTTCTCTTGGAGGGCAGAGAATCTGTGGAATTTTTTACTGCAGAGGCTGTCCAGGCTGGTTGTCAAGTATGTTCAAGGCTAAGATAGGCCGATATTTAATCACTAAGGGAATTGAGGGTTAAAGGAGAAGGCAGGAAGTGGAGTTGAGGATTATCTAATGAATTATATTCTCACTGAATGGCTTAGTAGACTGAATGGGCTGAATGTCTTACTGTTGCTGCTACATTTTAAGATCTTATAGTCTTTTATTTTTATCCTTGAGTTATACCAGGCTTTGATCCTTAAACCTATACTGGGTAACTATCCAGACAAATCAGCCAAAACTTCTGATATCTCCAATTACAACACAGATCTGGGGTCTTTTTGAAAGTTTCAAGATGCCAGGTTAATTCCCATCAAAAATTTAAACTTCACAGGCAAGTACCATGTCGTCTGTGCGTTGTGAGTTCTAAGGGGTTCCGAGGTATTCTGTCAGAGTATTTCCAGTCTCGGACTAAGGACAGATCAGAAAGTCTTTTTGTTTCCTCCCCAACTCTCAATTTGTTCTCAACAACTGAAGCTTCAAATCCAGCCCATGGATCACACAGGGAAATTGTTTAGAGTGGAGTCCCTGAATCCTTGTGAGCACTAAATGCAATAATAGGAACTATTTATAGCACCTTTACATTAGAGCTATCCCTGAGGAACATCACATATGGTGTAACTGAAGTAGGCCATTCAGCCCCTTGACTGTGCTGTACGATTGAATATGATCAATTCTGATGCAACCTCAAATCCACTGCCCTGACAACCCTGATAATCTTCTATCTCCTTTGTTTATCAAGAATCTATCTACAACTGCCTTAAAAAAATTTAAAGGACACTGGTTCCATCACTTTTCAAGGAGAAAATTCCAAAAGCTCACAACCTTCGGAGAGAAAAGGTTCATCTAATCTCTGATTTGATTGGATGACTCCTGATTTTTAAAAGTGACCCCTGTTCTTCCATAAGAGGGAACATTCTCTCCATATCCACTTGGTCAAAACCCTCAGAACATTTAATCCAGTTGCCTCTTTTCCCAACTCCAGCTGATATTAGCCTTGCTTATCCTCATTGGGCAACACCTTGTCCTCCCCTCCAAAAAAAATGTAAAGATCCAGAAAACTTTCTCTGAACCACCTTCAATACACTGACATTGGAATAGGAGTAGGCCATTCAACCTGTCAATCCTGCACCACCCTTTAAAACAATTATGGCCAATTAAATACCTCAATATTTTTGACCCACACTATCCTCCAACCCTTTCTGTCATTGAAAATAAAACAACTACCAACACCTACTATAAATATATTCAAAGACTGAAATTCCTTGCTCAGTCCTATCCCTATTCTAATGTCATTTCATCTCTTCTGTCCTGATCATGTGGCTCTCACAGGTTTTGCTGAACATGAGTAAGATGAAGGGAGAGTGCGTTTTTGGAGTCCACCTCATTGCGTCGGTATTGAATGTGTCAGGCATTTTTACATCCAGTTAAAATGTCAACCTAATAAAATCTATATGATTTTGATAGGGAATCTGACAAAGCATATCAAATCCAAGATCCACAGTAAGACACAAGCAAAACCGCAGACCTGCACAAAATCAGAGGATCAGGAACAGGAAGAAGAAGGTGAGATTTCTAATTTCAAGGAAGTGATCAAAGTAATTATTGATGCAAGGGTTGGTTTTTGCTTTTTAATGTTGAAAGACCCAGGCACCAGAAAGTTTCGATTTATATGAGTTTGGTACAGGGCACATCTCTGTCTTCAGTGTAGCTCCATCCTTCACCCTTGCCCTGAGCACCAGCCTCAATCTTGTGATGTCTCTGATCGTGTTTTTGGGATCCTTAAGGGGGCGGGGGAGCAGCCCCAAGTCATGGTCCACATTGGCACCAACGACATAGGTAGGAAGAGAGATGGGGATTTAAGGCAGAAATTCAGGGAACTAGGATGGAAGCTGAGAGCTAGGACGAACAGAGTTGTTGTCTCTGGTTTGTTGCCTGTGCCACATGCTAGTGAGGCGAGGAATAGGGAGAGAGAGGAGTTGAACACGTGGCTACAGGGATGGTGCAGGAGGGAGGGTTTTGGATTCTTGGATAATTGGGGTAGGTGGGACCTCTACAAGCAAGATGGTCTTCACCTGAACCAGAGGGGTACCAATATCCTGGGGGGGATATTTGCAAAGGCTATTCTGGTGGGTTTAAACTAATTCAGCAGGGGGATGGGCACCAAAATTGTAGTTCGACTATAGAAAAGGTGGCGAGTAGGGTGGTCCGAAATAAAGTTTCAGGGAAGCAAGATGGCACTGGCAAGCAAGAAGTTGGTTTGAAGTGTGTCTACTTCAATGCCAGGAGCGTCCGGAATAAGGTGGGTGAACTTGCAGCATGGGTTAGTACCTGGGACTTCGATGTTGTGGCTATTTCGGAGACGTGGATAGAGCAGGGACAGGAATGGTTGTTGCAGGTTCTGGGATTTAGATGTTTCAGGAAGAACAGAGAAGATGGTAAAAGGGGCGGAGGTGTGGCATTGTTGGTCAAGGACAGTATTACAGTTGCAGAAAGGATGTTTGGGGACTCATCAACTGAGGTAGTATGGGCTGAGGTTAGAAACAGGAAAGGAGAGGTCACCCTGTTGGGAGTTTTCTATAGACCTCTGAATAGTTCCAGAGATGTAGAGGAAAGGATAGCAAAGATGATTCTCGCTAGGAGTGAGAGAGACAGGATAGTTGTCATGGGGTCTTGAACTTTCCAAATATTGACTGGGAACACTATAGTTCGAGTACTATAGATGGGTCAGTTTTTGTCCAGTATGTGCAGGAGGGCTTCCTGACACAGTATGTAGATAGGCCAACAAGGGGCGAAGCCACATTAGATTTGGTACTGGGTAATGAGCCTGGCCAGGTGTTAGATTTGGAAGTAGGTGAGCACTTTGTTGACAGCGATCACAATTCTGTTATGTTTACTTCAGTGATGGAAAGGGATGGGTGTATACCACTGGGCAAGAGTTATAGCTGGGGGAAAGGCAATTAGGAGGAGATTAGGCAAGATTTAGGGAGCATAGGATGGGGAAGGAAACTGCAGGGGATGGGCACAGTAGAAATGTGGAGCTTATTCAAGGAAAAGCTCCTGTGTGTCCTAGATAAGTATGTACCTGTCAGGCAGGGAGGAAGCTGTAGAGTGCAGGAGCTGTGGTTTACGAAGGAGGTGGAATCTCTGGTCAAGAGGAAGAAGAAGGCTTATGTTAGGATGAGATGTGAAGGCTCAGTTCGGGCACTTGAGGGCTATGAGGTAGCCAGGAAAGACCTAAAGAGAAGCTCAGAAGAGCCAGAAGGAGACATGAGAAGTTGTTGGCGGATAGGATCAGGGTAAACCCTAAGGCTTTCTATAGGTATTTAAGGAATAAAAGAATGACGAAAGTAAGATTAGGCCCAATCAAGGATAGTAGTGTTAAGTTGTGTGTGGAGTCAGAGGAGATAGGGGAAGCACTAAATGAATATTTTTCAACAGTATTCACTCTAGAAAATGACAATGTTGTTGAGAATACTGAGATACAGGCTACTAGACTATGTGGGATTGAGGTTCACAAGGAATAGGTATTAGAAATCCTACAGAGGGTGAAGATAGATAAGTCCCCTGGGCTGGATGGGATTTATCCTCAGATCTTCTGGGAAGCCAGGGAGGAGATTGCCGAGCCTTTGGCATTGATCTTTAACTCGTCATTGTCTGCAGGAATAGTGCCAGATGACTGGAGGATAGCAAATGTGGTTCCCCTGTTCAAGAAGGGGAGTAGAGACAACCCTGGTAATTATAGACCAGTGAGCGTTACCTCAGTTGTTGGTAAAGTGTTGGAAAAGGTTATAAGGGATAGGATTTATAATCATCTAGAAAAGAATAATTTGATTAGGGATAGTCAGCACGGTTTTGTGAAGGCAAGGTCGTGCCTCACAAACCTTTTTGAGTTCTTTGAGAAGGTGACCAAACAGGTAGATGAGAGTAAACTGGTTGATGTGGTGTATATGGATTTCAGCAAGGCGTTCGATAAGGTTCCCCACAATAGGCTATTGTACAAAATACGGAGGAATGGAATTGTGGGAGATATTGCAGTTTGGTTCGGAAATTGGCTTGCTGAAAGAAGACAGAGGATGGTAGTTGATGGGAAATGTTCATCCTGGAGACCAGTTACTAGTGGTGTACCGCAAGGGTCGGTGTTGGGTCCACTGCTGTTTGTTATTTTTATAAATGACCTGGATGAGGGCGTAGAAGGATGGGTTAGTAAATTTGCAGAGTTGTGGATAGTGACGAAGGATGCTGTAGGTTGCAGAGAGACATAGATAAGTCGCAGAGCTGGGCTGAGAGGCAGCAAATGGAGTTTAATGCAGACAAGTGCGAGGTGATGCACTTTGGTAGGAGTAACCGGAAGGCAAAGTACAGGGCTAATGGTAAGATTCTTAGTAGTGTAGATGAGCAGAGAGATCTCGGTGTCCATGTACACAGATCCTTGAAAGTTACCACCCACGTTGACAGGGCTGTTAAGAAGGCATACAGTGTTTTAGCTTTTATTAATAGAGGGATCGAGTTCCGGAACCAAGAGGTTATGCTGAAGCTGTACAAAACTCTGGTGCGACTGCACTTGGAGTATTGGGTACAGTTCTGGTCACCGCATTATAAGAAAGATGTGGAAGCTTTGGAAAGGGTGCAGAGGCGATTTACGAGGATGTTGCCTGGTATGGAGGGAAGGTCTTACGAGGAAAGGCTGAGGGACTTGAGGCTGTTTTCATTATAGAGAAGAAGGTTGAGAGGTGACTTAATTGAAACATATAAAATAATCAGAGGGTTAGATAGGGTGGATAGGAAGAGCCTTTTTCCTAGGATTGTGACAGCGAGCACGAGGGGGCATAGCTTTAAATTGAGGGGTGAAAGATATAGGACAGATGTCAGAGGTAGTTTCTTTACTCAGAGAGTAGTAAGGGAATGGAACGCTTTGCCTGCGACGGTAGTAGATTCGCCAACTTTAGGTACATTTAAGTTGTCATTGGACAAGCATATGGACGTACATGGAATAGTGTAGGTTAGATGGGCTTGAGATCGGTATGCTGGGTCGACACAACATCGAGGGCTGAAGGGCCTGTACTGTGCTGTAATGTTCTATGTTCTATGCACCATGATGTTTCCAAAACTGATGTGAAAGAAAATTGGAGCGAGTGAAATGAAATGTCAGAATCACTGGTTTATCTTCACTGGGAAATTCCAGTGGATGGTGAGAGGCTGTACTGCCATTCTGGGCAGGATGAGGGATATTGGTGGGGAGAGTGCATGTGGGACCCTGTTGCGGGTGTTCATGCTGTCTGAAAACACTGTTAGGTATGCAACAAAAGGAAGTGGAGAATGTGTGACAGGCCAAGACCAGACCTTCCTGGCAAAATTAAGATAGAATATGCTCATAAAACATGGAGCACTGAGTGTCCTTGAGTTTCTCTCCTCCTGGTCCCTGCTCTTTCCCAAATCCACTTATATTCTCTGGAATCCTTGCCAAATTGGATAATGAGCCCTATTCTAATCCGTCTATGTTACCCCCATTGTAAACATTTCCTGTTCTAATAATCCTGTTGTGTAAACAAACCTTCTAACTGCCCCCTTCTGCTTGCAATGCCAATTTTCAGTCTATGACATCCTGTTTACCAGTTACCAACCTGTGAAGACAATCCCAAAATGGTTTCATTATTGGAATAACTGTCCAAATCAATTTTACCTTGGTCTAATCTAGGTTAACTGTTGTATAAACTCTATATTTTTCTCTAAACATCCTTATTCTCTGCCCTAATCACTTTAACATTTGTCAAAACCTCCTTAGTCTCTATATAAACATCCTTAACATCTGCTCAAATCCATATCCTCCCCTGCAACTTCTTTAAACAAAGCACTCTAATCTATGTCAAAATCAGTTTAATAATCACTCAGTCCTCCTAATGTCTGCCTAAATATCAGTAATCTTTGTTTAATCCTCCTTGTGATCATTTAAATAATTAATTTCTGTCTAAACCTTCATAGAATCATAGACTGGTCAAATAGTCTGTTGGTTTCATACTAGCTCCCTACAACAAAACCTCAGTTATTCTGAATTTCCCTGCTATTTCCCCATTGCTCTGCAAATATTTTCTCTTCATATAATTACCTAATAACTTTTTGAAAACTGTGGTTGGACCTGCCTGTACTATACTCTTAGGCAGAGCATTCCACATCCCAACCATTTTTGCATAAAAGGTTTTTCCTCATGTCTCCATCAGATCTGTAGCCACACACTTTAAACTTCTGTCCTCCAGGCCTTCACTCTGCCATCAATGAGGACTGCTCCTCTCTATCTACTCTGCTCAGATCCAGACCCAACATGATTTTGAGCACTGATGAAAGCTCCTCTGAACATACATGTGATTTATAGCAGAGAACTAGGCCATTGAGCCCAACCAATTCATCTCAGTGTTTATGTTCCACTTGCATCTTTCTACATCTAAATCTACCATCATGGTTCCTTCCCTTCTCTCTCCTAGACTCATTGGATTTCTCCTTAAATGTATGTAAAGTATTGACTGCCCTTATTCCCTGTGACAGCAAGTTCCACATTGTCACTATTCTGGGTTATATCTGAATTCCTGACTGCATTTCTTAGTAAGTTGTTGACATCTACTTTACCATTGTTTAGATCCTCAAAAAAAGCAGTAAGATTGGCTAGGCGGGATTTTCCCTTTTGAAATCGATGCTGACTACTCATCATTATGTATGATTTTTTAAATTTCAAACTGTTCTTCAAATCTCTACCTAAATATGGATGCCCTTATTTTTCCTACCACCAAGCTATTATCTGGGCAGGCAATGGCCTAGAGGTATTGCTGTTGGATTGTTACTCCAGCAACCCAGGTAATGTTCTGTGTAGAGATAGCAGGAACTGCAGATGCTGGAGAATCTGAGATAACAAGGTGTAGAGCTGAATGAACACAGCAGGCCAAGCAGCATCAGAGGAGCAGGAAGGCTGACGTTTCGGGTCTAGACCCTTCTTCAGAAATTTCTGAAGGCCTAGGCCGGAAACGTCAACCTTCCTGCTCCTCTGATGCAGTTTGGCCTACTGTGTTCATCCAGCTCTACACCTTGTTATCTCTAATGTTCTGCGTAGAAGTGTTCAAAACCCCCCACAGCAATAGGAAAAACCTGGAATTAAGAGTCAAATGCTGACCATGAAACTGTTGTTTTTTTTGTTGGGAATATACCAGCTGGTTCACTAATGCCCCTTAGGGAAGAAAACTGCCATCCTTTCTGGTCTGGTCCGCATGTGAATCCAGACCCACAGCAATATGTTGACTCTTAACTCCCTTGTGGACAATTAGGGATGGACAATAAATGCTGATGACACCCTCATCTCATGAGTAAAAAATTAAATTCCCTGTTCTTGTTCTTACCCCCTTCTTAAATTATTCACCAGGCCTCAGGGACTACACCTTTTCTTTAAAAGTTATTAAATATGTGTAGCTATACCTCTGTTATGTCTTTACTAGATTCTGTCAAAATACATGAATACAATCTATCTAGAACAGAGGTTTTATCCTCTTAGTATTTAGCTAATTTATTCTATATACCTCTCATTTGCCCCTACACTCTATTCAATGCCATTTTAAATATCTCCCATTGCTGTGTTACAAATTATTTGCTATTTATTTTTGTATATTTTATTTCCACAAGCTCTACTATCGTTCCCTCACATTTTCTAATCAATTTAAACATACTTGCTCAATTTAGCAGACTGCCCCTGATTTGATTTTGGTTCTGCAGTATCTTCTTCCTTGGTTAAGACAGATGCAAAGTACTCATTTAGTACCATTGGTATTTCCGTTGCTTCAGTGTGCAAGCCCTCTTTTTGGTCCATATTTCTTGTACTCCTCCTTTACACCCTCTCACTATTAACATGTCGAGAGGAAGACTTTTGAATTCCTTCATGTTAGCTGCCAATCTCTTTCATTGTCTCTGTCTTTCTGATTTCCATTTTCACTGCCCCTCTGAACTGTCTATATTCACCCTGGCTCTTACATGTGTTCTTAATCTTAATGCCTGTCAAACACACCCTTTTATTTGCTTCACCTTCCTCTATATCTTCTCTGCTATGAACAGAGCTCTAGATTGATATGTCCTCCTATTGCCTTCATGGGAATGTGCCTTGACTGCACTGAACGCTCTGATTTTCAAAGGTTCCATTAGTTTTGTGTACCAATTTTTGATCCCACGTTACCTGCATTAAATCCAATCTCATTCCATCACACTTGAACCCTCAGCAATTAATTATTGTTACTCTGAATCACAGTTTGTTCCTTCCATAGTGAATGTAAGCCAAATGATACTATGAGAATTATTTCTGAAATGCTACCAAATGACAATTGACACACTTAGCTCACCTCATTCTCCAGATCCAGCAATGCTTCCTTCCTTGTCAGAACAGAAACTTACTGACCTAGCACGTTCTTCAGAAAGTCTTCCTCGTCACAGTCATCAGCATTGTTATAAGTCAGGTCTATATTGTGGTAGTCAAAGTATTTCATTACAACAATGCAATTTTCTTTGCATCCCTCAGAAATGCTCTTCTAGATTTGTTCTTTGACACCATTCCCCAGTTGCACCCAGTAGTAGGATGGCACCTAAACAAAGAGATTACTGAGAATCTTGACAGTTCAACCTGTTCTCAAACTTCCTGGACCTTTGATCTGTTTAAATGCTTCTCCCCTTTGCTCAGATCTTCTTAACGTCAGTTGAAACACCTCAACCACTGCACAAACTTCCTTACCTACTCTTAAAATATTCTTTAGTTCTGTTTTAACAAGTTTAATTACTCACACATTCCTTCGTTTCTGGTGAAACCTCTATCTCCAATCCTTGTCTTGGAGGGATTCCTGTAGCATAGCAATAGTATCCCTACCTCTGAGCCAGCTTGATTCAAGTTCGAGTCCTAACTGCTCCTTAAGTGTGTTACAACACATTTAGATAGGTTAGGAAAATATATATAATTGCCATCTTTTCTCTCAATACCTTTGTACTTACCCAATTTCCCAATTTGTATATCTGCCCCTCACTTTCTGCATCTTCACTGTGATTTCCCTGAATCTGCTGCTCAAGATCCGTAAGCCCTGACACTATGTCTGTCTCCTCAAAATCTGTGTCCAACCCCTTGAACTGCATACTTGTCCTTTTGAATGCTGTATCCAGCCCTTCAAATCCTGCACCTATCTCCTCCAAACCCGAATCAAATGTTTTGACTCTGTACTTGATTGCTGAAACTCTGCATCTGCTCCTGTCCCATTGTATCTGGCTCCATGAACTCTGCATAAGACCCCTCCATGCACCCCCAACTAATCTCTGAATTGACTCCTCAAACCCTGTAGCCATTCCCTCAAACTCTGCATCTGACCTCTCCCCTTTGACCCCTGTATCCTACTCCTCAAACTCTGGATCTGATTCCAAATTCTCCATATCCACCCTCTGAATTCTGTTTCTGACCTTACCAACTCCGGATCTGACAGTATTAACTCTGCATCTGCCACCTCAAGCTCTGAAACCATGTGCTCAAATTCAGTGTTTGACTCCACAAGGACTAAACAAATCCTTGAACCCTGTACCTGACCCCTGTCCCTCAAACACCTTTCTGTTCCCTCAAGCTCTGTATCCAACTGTGAGGAACTGTAACAGACTGAGAGAGACTGCAACCCCTGGACATTAAGAAGTGTACAACGCTGGAATGAGAGAAAAAAGTGGATAACTGGTGTGCAGATGAGAGCAATACATTTGATGTGGTCCAATTAGACTTCAACAAGGGGTTTGATAAGGTCCCATTCAGGAGACTGACAGCAACGGTAAGATCCTATGGGATCCAAAAATTAAATTGGCTGAGTAGCAGGAAACAGCAGTTAATTGTTGAGGTGTATTTTTCTGATTGGAAGTTTGTGTCCAGCGGGGTCCCACAGGGATCATTGTTGAGGCCTTTACTCTTTATGTACTGTTGAGAGAAATGGTTGAGACTTCATAGAATCTAGACGAGTTGATCAGTAAGTTTGCAGATGGTATAAAAATTGGTGGGAATGTAAATATTGAGGGGATGGCCTCAGATTACAGAAGGATGTAGATGAGCTGGTCAGATGATCTGATCAATGGCAGGTAGAATTCAATCCGGCTGGATGTGGCATAATGCATTTGTGAGAACAAAGAAGGGAATATATGGCGAATGATGGGAACCTTGGAATGCACCAAGGATTAGAGGGATAATAGGAACTGCAAATGCTGCAGAATCTGAGATAACAAGGTGTGGAGCTGGATGAACACAGCAGGCCAAGCAGCATCTTAGGAGCAGGAAGGCTGATGTTTCGGGATCTGCCTCCCCCTCTCTCCCTATTTATTTCAGAACCATCTTCCCCTCCCCCATTTCTGATGAAGGGTCTCGGCCTGAAACATCAGCTTTTGTGCTCCTAAGATGCTGCTTGGCCTGCTGTGTTCATCCAGCTCCACACTTTGTTATCAAGGAGTAGAGGGACCATGGTGTGCATGTATGCTGGGCCTTAAGGTATCAGAACAGGTTGTTAAGAAAGCATATGGGATACTTGTCTATATTGGTCGAGGCATCGAGCTGAAGAGAAGGGAGGTTCTTCTGGAACTGTAAAATGTTGGTTAGGCCTCAGCTAGGGTACTGCGTGCAGATATAGAATCTTCATTATAGGAGGGATGTGATTGCACTGGAGAGTTGCAGAGGAGGTTTACAAAGATATTGCCTGGTCTGGAGAGTTTCAATTTTCTTGGAGTGGAGGAGGTTGAGCGGGAACATGATTGAGATATATAAAATTATGAGGCGTATGGATAAGATAGACAAGGAGAAAGTTTTCCCCTTGATAGGAGGATCATTGGCCAGGGGCATACAGATTTAAGGTAACAGGCAGAGGTTTAGACGAGACATAAGGAAAACCTTTTTTTACCCAGATAGTGGAAATCTGGAACTCGCTGCCTGTAAGGGTGGTAGAGGCAGAAACCCTCATAACGTTTATGAAATATTTAGGCGTGCGCTTGTGGTGCTAAGGCATGTACAAGACAATAGGACAGGTGCTGGACAGTGGGATTAGAAGAGCTAGGTAACATGGTGTGAAGCTGGATGAACACTGCAGGCCAAGCAGTATCAGAGGAGCAGGAAAGTTTGATGTTTCAGGTCAAGATCCTTCTCTCATGATTTTGTAGGCCTCAGTCAGGTCCCCCCTCAGCCTCTATCTTTCTAATGTAAATAATCCTAATCTACTCAACCTCTCTTCATAGCTAGTGCCCTCCATACCAGGCAACACCTTGGTGAACCTCCTCTGCACCCTCTCCAAAGCATCCACATTCTTTTGGTAATGTGGCGACCAGAACTGCACACAGTATTCCAAATGTGGTTGAACCAAAGTCCTATACAACTGTAACATGACATTCCAACTCTTGTACTCAATATAACGTCCAATGAATGAAAGCCTGCCATATGCCTTCTTGACCACTCTATCGACCTGCGGTGCCACCTTCAGGGTACAATGGACCTGAACACCCAGATCTCTCTGTGCATCAATTTTCCTTAGGGCTTTTCCATTTACCGTATAGTTCACTCTTGAATTGGATCTTCCAAAATGCATCACCTCACATTTGTATGGATTGAACTCTGTCTGCCATCTCTCCGTCCAACTCTCCAATCCATCTATACTCTGCTGCATTCTCCAACAGTCACCTTCTACTATCTGCTACTCCACCAATCTTAGTGTCACCTGAAAACTTGCCAATCAGACCATCTATACCTTCCTCCAGATCATTATGTACATCACAAACAACAGTGGTCCCAACACAAATCCATTTTGAGAAACTCCCTTTCACTACAACTCTGTATGTCCTGGTGCCCAGCCAGTTATCTATCCATCTAGCTAGTACACCCTGGATCCCATGCGACTTCACTTTCTCCATCAGCCTGCCAGGGGGAACCTTATCAAACGCTTTCCTGAAGCCCATGTATATGACATCTACAGCCCTTCCCTCATCTATCAACTTTGCCACTTCCTCAAAGAATTCTATCAAGTTTGTAAGACATGACCTTCCCTGCACAAAGCCATGCTGCCTATCACTAATAAGCCCATTTTCTTCCAAATGTAAATAGATCCTATCCCTCAGTATCTTCTCCAGCAGCTTCCCTACCATTGACGTCAGGCTCACCAGTCTATAAGTACCTGGATTATCCTTGCTACCATTCTTAAACAAGGGGACAACATTAGCAATTCTCCAGTCCTCTGGGACCTCACCCATGCTGAAGGATGCTGCAAAGATATTTGTTAAGGCCCCAGCTATTTCCTCTCTCACTTCCCTTAATAACCTGGGATAGATCCCATCCAGACCTGGGACTTGTCCACCCTAATACCTTTTAGAATACTCAACACTTCCCCCTCCTTATGCCACCTTGACCTAGAGTAATCAAACATCTGTCCCTCACCTCAACATCTGTCATGTCCCTTTCTTCTGTGAATACTGACGCAAAGTATATTAAGAATCTCAATGTAGATGTAAATGGCTCTTTGACTGGCACAGACTGTGAGAGGCTGTGTTAGACTGAGTGACTATGTCAGACTATGAGGGGCTGGGTCAGACTATAGCAGGCTAGATCAAACTGTGGAGGATTGGGTCAGACTGTAAGGGATTGGGTGAAACTATGAGGGACTGACTCGGGTCAAACAGTGAGGGATGTGGTTAGACTTTGAGGGACAGGGTCAGACTGTGACAAACGGGGATCATTCTGTAAGAGACTGGGACAGACTGTGTCAGCTTTAGATTTGGTTTTGTCTCCTGGCCAGTACTGGCTGATAAACTTGCTAGTTTATTCTTAGTCCAGCTCCAAATTCCTGTGTGATTGCTAATTGCTGCCTGTGATCTTCGTTTTTCTCTTCAGGTGAAAGAAAGTGTTTAAATGGAAAACCGTATCTCTTAAAAAGGACACACGTATGCTCTCTGGCATCTAGTACACCTAAATCTGTCAACCTACACTCCCAGTTCCTCATAGAAAAATCCAGCCCTTTCTCAAATGGACATCTTGTCCTTTATCAACCAGGGGAGTCTCTAGTTTGCCCAGCTGACTGCAGAAGTCCAATGATCTCTCCACCACTGGTCCTATCACAAAGCCCAAGTCTTTCCAAATCACCTGTAGTTGCCTGGACACTGGCTAACTCTGAGAATTCAGCTGTGTCACTCTTCTCTCAGATTCCTGTGTGGTCACTTTCTAAAATCACAGCAATGTCTGAACCTGAGAAGCTGCCTACAGCAAAAAGTGATGTGAATGAGCTCAGCAACTCTCACTACTCCAGTGTTTGTGTCTTGCCGGTGGCTACAGTCCCTGAACAAGCAAACAGTGAGACCTTGTCTGATGATCAAAACTCATCTGCTTCTCGTGTCACAAATTTGAAAGCTACACAACCTTCGCACTTAGTAACTGAGACGGTTTCTGTCAGCCAATCATCTGGGAGCTCAATGTGTCCGACTGCTGCCTCTGGTTTGTCACTGCAGATGGAAATACAGCAAAGGTCCACCGAGCCAATCAAAGACCACATCCTAAAAAGGGCACAAGCACTTCAGAACCCAGCTTCACATCAGTCAGAGGTGAGTCTATACGTAGGATTTGGCGAATATTAACAATGCAGAGCTCTCATTCCATGCTTAACCATCAAGCTCTCAGTCAGAAGGGACAACTGACATTTTCACGTCTGATGTTCCATTACAGTGCTGATGGAGTGCTCCCGTGACAGAGGAACTGTTCATCAGTGCTGTCTTCTCAGGCATAAATAATGCCAATGACTCTATTGTAAACATGGACCGGAGTGTTGTCCCCAGTGTGCTAGTCACTTACTGGAAAGGAGGCCTCTCAGCTGTTATCATACCTGTGCCAGCTCTTTGACAGAGCTGGTCAGTTCAACCCACCTAGCACTCAACTCCCCATAGCTCATAATTTACTCCCTCCCCATCATCACCTCTCCCAGATCCCCAGGCCCTACCCATCCCTTTGATGTTGGACAGGCTGTTTAAAAAAAGTCCCATCAGTGCACAAAAAGGAGTCCTTAAGCCCGCATCCCTCAATCTCCATTCATTTCTCTTGCCTCATATGAGCACAGGGAAGCCTTGACCTCAATGTCTCTGCCAGTGAGGATCCTCATCCCTCGTATTGTGAACAAACAGTAATCCTGACGGACTCCTCCAAGGTGGATTTGCCTGTGAATGTGCAGTAAGTTCTTTCAGTGAGTTCCCTACATCCGTTCCTGATTCTGAATCCACCGAGATTAATGTTCCTTCCTCCCCACTGAGTCTGTCATGCAGCAGCAGAACAAATTCCAACACGAATTGTGCCAAATATTCTTTTTATCAGGATTGGCCATTCAAAGTTATTTATGTGTGGGCTTTAAACAAATTAGCCTGGTTAGGGTAACCAAAACATAGTTAAAAGGAACAGGAATGAGATGGAAACAGAGGTAAAATTAGAAATGTGTTGTGGGAAGTAACAAATGTGATGAAAGAAGTATTAAACAGCCTGCCTCTCAATGTCTGTAGTGTCCATGTGCTCTAGATGCAAATTAATATCTGCATTTATGAGGCTGTTGCACTGACCGGTAGGTAGCTCATCAGGACTGGGAATGGGATCTTCATCTTCCTGCTCACTCATTGTTTGGGAGAAAGGATGAGGTGGGGCAATTTGATTATGCTATCTCTAAATGAACAAGATCTTCATCTTCCTGCTCACTCATTGTTTGGGAGAAAGGAGGACGTGGGGCAATTTGATTATGCTATCTCTAAATGAACAAGATTTACTCGATGGATCTAAGACTGAAGGTGTTTAATCTTGTAGTCCTCCTTTCTCCCAAACAATGAATGACCAGGAAGACGAAGATCCTATTTCTGGTCCTGATGACCTCCCTACCGGTTAGTGCAACAGCCAAGGGGATGGTAATTTCTTGATCACTTTATCTAGGTCCCTCATAATTTTACAAACCACAATTAGGTCTCCCCTCAAAACTAATATTATCCATCACAGGCAGCCACCTCATAAATCTTTGTACCCTCTCCTCTCCAATCCCTGGCTCCAGTTTGTCTGTGGGAACTATTCCCACTGCTCGAACAGACAGCTGTGTACACAGCACTTAAATGTGTGTCTTTTCCATAATCCTTGGACAAACAGCAATTTTCCCATTTCAGTCCACAATCAAAACTATAGAAAATGAAAATATTCAGACTTTATAATTAGTACAGAAGTACTAGATTGATCAGAGGTCTAATTATAAATGACTGAAAACAACTTTTAAAACATTACCAAACTATTTTCACCTTGTATGGTATTTATTTTCATGGAAATTACTTTCTTTTAAAATATTGATATCTGTGACCATGTGCCCAACAATCCAGCTTAATGCTTGGAACGTGCTAAAAGTTTCAAGCTGTTGCTCATCTTCCATCTCCTGCTCAAAGGCACTTAGGGAAGGGCAGTAAATGTTGGCCACATTTCATGGAAGTAAGAAAAACAAATGAAAACTGCAGAAACTCCCAAAGGTGAAGGGTTCACCCCCAGGGCATGGCTAGTTTTGAGAGTGAGCTTGACTTCTAGTGGGATAATTGTTAATTTTAACCTCAAGCTCCTACGCCAAAGCCTCAGCTTGAAAGGAAAGTAGTCCTGAAATAAACAGTGCAAAATAAACTTTATAAAACCCTAACAAAATATTATGCAACTTGAAATAGTGATGCAGTTCTTTACATTTCTGTTGTATTTTTTATTCACAGCCAGTATTTCTGTGTTCAGGAGAAGTGCGACCATCAGACAGCATTGGAATGGTTCGGTTATTACACTTACCTGCAGCTCATTCTCAGAGCTCCTCTGCTCCTTACAGCTGCCACCTGCAATTTGGCGGACAAAACAATGTGGGGATGACCAGTTTAGAGATAGTGCAGCCTAATGTTGTCCTCCTTCCTGCGGAACTCTCTTCCATAATCCTTCAGTGGCCATTTGCAGGGCCCACTGTTCCCAATTTCTCGAGTGACCATGCAATTCTCAGTGTCCCTCAAGACCCCACAATTCCCACTATCCCAATTAATCATGCAATCCCCAATGCCTCCAGTGTACCCTCAATTCCCAGTGTCCCCTCAATTCCCACCAACTCCAGTGACCCTGCAATTCCCAGTGTCTCCAGTGAGTCATCAATTCCCCCTATCTTCAGTGACCCTGCGATTCCTAGTGTCTTCAGTGATCTTAGAGCTTCCACTAACTCCATGGGAGAAATGCAGGAGCCATTCATGTCTGTATCTGGGTATGGTGTTGTTGAAGGCGAGGCTTGTCAGTTTAGAGAGACCCTTGCTTTGAAGAGTGTAGGTTGCACCAGTCTCACACTGGCAAAGCTAGGAAACACAGCCCAAGACAGCACTGAATCTCCTGTCAGATTTCTTGCCTTGGATCGGAAATATTCAGAATCCAAGGAGCTCCCTCAGCAAAAGGGCCTCCTGACCCCTTTCCACAGAAAGTCTAGTGCCCTGTCCTCACCTATCCGTGGGGCACTCAGCACTGAAAGCGAGGTGTGCTTGGGACATAGGAAGTTCCAAGTTATTGATGGGAGTCCATGTGAGAGAAATGGTGGATCCCAGGACCTTCCCACTTCTGCATTCCCATGCATTCAGGAAAAAGGCAAGTCCCTGGAACGGACAAACAGCCAGCACCAAATGGAGAATGAGGAGAGCAGCAGTGATGAAGACAGACTCATCATTGAGACTGAATAGACATGAGAGCAATGAATGGCCCAAATTGCTCAGGATGTGTGTGGACATTAGTGCTTGATGTTAACTGGTTGTGTAGAGACCAGTTACTTGTAACTAAAGGAATATTTGCCAGGCTGACAGTCAATGCCTCTTAACCTGTGTATAATTGAGCTATTGCATGTAATCATTTCACATTGACTCTTACTGAGTGAAACTTCTTTTTTCCAGTGTAGATGGAGTGACCACTGTTCTTAGTGATGCAATAAAGAATTGATGTTTCTCGAGTGGTTCTCATATAGAGTATAGGCTCAGCATGTCCAGATGTAATCATGAAGTCAGCAGAGTCTCACAAACTCCCATCAACACAGAACAAAAGATTGCACTACCTCAAGACCCCATTCCCAGCTAACAGAAAAAGTGTTGAATGTCACCAATTTGGTACTGAATTTATTTGGGGTGAATTTTATGTGGAATTATGGAAAAGTACAGCATGAACAAGGCAGAGAATAAAGCACTCTCTGCCCTGTCAAATATAAAACTCTTATCGCATTGATGGATATATTAAGATAATATAGAGTATGCAGCAGAATGATTCATATTGGATCACTAACTTCCAGGGGAAAAGGGGCCACAGTGGAGATAACCAAGAGAAATCAACATTATTATATGTGAGTGATTATGTGAAGAGCAGGCAGCGGATGAATGTGTGGTTAGAGAGATTCTGAGGGAAGACCTTAAATGTGTCTCCAAGTTTAGGCCTGTGCTTAGGAACTTTTAGAACATGGAACAGCACAGAGCAGGTATGGGCCCTTCAGCCCATTGTGCTGAACACGATGCCAAATTAAACCAATCCCTTCTGCCTGCCCTTGGTCCGTATCTCTCTATTCTTTGCATACTCATGTGGCAAAGTCTCTTAAACACCCTTATTGTACCTGCCTGTCCCACCGCCCCAAGGAGGAGAAGTAAGGAGCGTTCCACACTCCCACCACTCTCTGTGTAAAAACATTGCCCCTCACATCTCCTTTGATCTTTCCCCCTATCAGCTTAAAGGCATGTCCCTTGTATTAGGCATTTCAACTCAGGGAAAAAGATACTGACCATTAACCCCACCTATATATCTCATAATTTTATAGGCTTCTATCAAGGCTCCCCTCAGCTTCTGATGCTCTAGGGAAAACAACCCAAGTTTTTCTAGACTATCCTTACAGTTCATACCTTCTAATCCAGGTAGCAAGCTAGTAAAGCTCTTCTGCACCCTCTCCAAAGCCTCCACATCCTTCTTGTAATGTGGCAACCAGAATTGAACACAGTAGCCTCAGCATAACCAAAGTCTTACCAAAGTTCTGGACGTAAGTTTGCTTGCTGAGCTGGAAGGTTCATTTTTGGACGTTTCATCACGATTCTAGGTAACATTATCAGTGAGTCTCCGGTGAAGCGCTGGTGTTATGTCCGGCTTTCTATTTATCTGGTTAGGTTTCCTTGGGTTGGTGATGTCATTTCCTGTGTTGATGTCATTTCCTGTTCTTTTTCTCAGAGGGTGGTAGATGGGCTCCAAATCATTGTGTTTGTTGATGGAGTTCCAGCTGGAATGCCATGCCTCTAGGAATTCTTGTGCATGTCTCTGTTTGGCTTGTCCTAGGATGGATGTATTGTCCCAATCAAAGTGGTGCCCTTCCTCATCTGTATGTAAGGATACGAGTGATAGTGGGTCATGTCGTTTTGTGGCTAGTTGATGTTCATGTATCCTGGTGGCTAGCTTTCTGCCTGTTTGTCCAATGTAGTGTTTGTCTCAGTTCTTGCAAGGTATTTTGTAGATGACGTTTGTTTTGCTTGTTGTCTGTATAGGGTCTTTTCAGTTCATTAGCTGCTGTTTTAGTGTGTTGGTGGGTTTGTAGGCTACCATGATGTCAAGAGGTCTGAGTAGTCTGGCAGTCATTTCTGAGATGTCTTTGATATAGGGGAGTGTGGTTATGGTTTCTTGGCACGTTTTCTCTATTTGTTTGGGTTTGTTGCTGAGAACTCGGTGGGCTGTGTTCATTGGGTACCCGTTCTTTTTGAATTTGCTGTATAGATGATTTTTTTCTGCTCTTTGTAGTTCCCCTGTGCTGCAGTGTGTGTGGCTCGTTGGAATAATGTTCTACTGCAGCTTCGTTTGTGGGTATTGGGATGGTTGCTCCTGTAGTTCAGTATTTGGTCCATATGTGTTGTTTTCCTGTAGACGCTGGTTTGAAATTTATAATTGACTGTTCACTCTACTGTGGCATCTAGGAATGGCAGTTTGTTGTTGTTTTCCTCCTCTTTTGTGAATTTTATGCCAGTAAAGGTATTATTTACCACAAATCCACCAACACACTAAAACAGCAGCTAATGAACTGAAAAGACCCCATACAGACAACAAGCAAAACGAACGTCATCTACAAAATACCTCGCGAGAACTGTGCCAAACACTACATTGGACAAACAGGCAGAAAGCCAGCCACCAGGATACATGAACATCAACTAGCCACAAAACGACATGACCCACTATCACTTGTATCCTTACATACAGATGAGGAAGGACACCACTTTGATTGGGACAACACATCCATCCTAGGACAAGCCAAACAGAGACACGCACGAGAATTCCTAGAAGCATGGCATTCCAACCGGAACTCCATCAACAGACTCATTGATTTGAAGCCCATCTACCACCCTCCGAGAAAAAGAACAGGGAATGACATCACCAACACAGGAAATGACATCACCAACCCAAGGAAACCTAAACACATAAATAGAAAGCGGGACATAACACCAGCGCTTCACCGGAGGCTCACTGATGATGTTACCTAGAATGGTGATGAAACGTCTGAAAATGAATCTTCCAGCTCAGCGAGCAAACTTACATCCAGAAACTCAACCTGAGCTACAAATCTTCCCAAACCTCAGTCAAAGCTAACCAAAGCAACAAGGCAAACTGACTCTTGTACTCAATTCCCTAACCAATGAAGGCAAGCATGCCTTCTTTACCACCCTACCTATTTGATGGCCACTTTCAGGGAGCTACGGACTTGAACCCCAAGATCTTTCGGTACATCAATGCTGTTCAGAGTGCTGCCATTAACTGCATACTTTCCCTCACACTTTTCTGGATTAAACTCCATCTGCCATTTCTCCATCCATATCTGGAACTGATCTATATCCTGCTGTATCCTTTAATAACCTTTTACACTATCCACAACTCCACTGATCTTTGTATCATCTTCAAATTTTCTAACCCACCAATCTACATTTTCATCTAGAGATAATGGGAACTACAGATGCTGGAGAATCCAAGATAATAAAGTGTGAAGCTGGATGAACACAGCAGGCCAAGCAGCATCTCAGGAGCACAAAAGCTGACGTTTCGGGCCTCGGCTCTTTATCTGATGAAGGGTCTAGGCCTGAAACGTCAGCTTTTGTGCTCCTGAGATGCTGCTTCTCCTGCTGTGTTCATCCAGCTTCACACTTTATTATCTTACATTTTCATCTAAGTCATTTATATTTCTCACAAACAGCAGAGGTCCCAGCACTGATCCTTGTGGAACACCACTAGTCACATACTTCCAGCGTAAAAAATAACCTTCCACCACTACCTTCTGTCATGTATGGGCAAGCCAATTCTGAATTCTGTGGCCAATTCACTATGGATTTGACCGAGCAGATAGAAGCACTTCTGCAGGACAAAGACCAACATTACTACGCAATGATTTGTTAATGCTGTGCGGGAGAATTTAAGCGGATTTGGCCAGCAGAAAGTGTATTGATGTGGTTGTATAAGCAAAGATTGAGTGAAACAAGTAACCCTAGGGTTAAGGAAGGTAACGAGTTCGGTGAGGTCAGGCAATGTTAAAAAATCATGAGATCTAATTTTACAAAAACATCTTTAAAAACAAATTACAAACTTTTCAAAGAGATTGGTAAGTTGCCAATTTAAACATGTAGTAACAAAGACAAAATCAAGAAGGTGCAGGAATTAGTTTTAAACATTCATGAGTATAGGTCTTCGGGAAAGATAGGGAAGGAAAGCAAGGAGGAAGACTGGCAGAATTGGGATCTGGAATCCATATTATAGGAGGGATATGAAAGCACTGGAGAGGATGTTGCATGTGCTGGAGAGTTTCAGTTATGAGGAGAGATTGGACAGACTGAAGTTGTTTACCTGAGAGTAGAGGAGATTGAGAAAATACATGAGTGTGCCATATTAACTTATGAGAGGCCTGGATAAGGAAGAAATCTTTCCCTTTGATGGAAGGATCAATGATCGAGGGAAGGGGTGCTGGGTGAACATGGATTTAAAGTAAGAGGCAGAACATTTAGAGGAGATGTAAGGAAAAACTTCTTCATTCAGAGGATGGTGGGAATCTGGAACTCATTGCCACTAATTTAGTCAAAAAGGAAATAGGAGCATATTTAAGGTTTGGGAAGCTAAGGTCAGACAGGGCCACCGAGAAACATAAAGAAAGCAGGAAAGAACTCAAGCAGGGAATCAGGAGAGTAGGAAACGGCCAGCAAATGAGCTTGGCACATAGGGTTAAAGAGAATCCCAAGGCATTCTACAGTAAAAAGAAAAGGATAACTAGGGAGAAGGTAGGGCTACTCAAGAATAAAGGAACGAACTTGTGCTTGGAATCAGAGGATGTAGGCGAGATTCTTAATGAATGCTTTACATTGGTATTCACCCAGGAAAAGGATATGGAAATTAGTGAGATTAATGTGGAGCATGCTAATGTGCTATGACATTTTGAGATCAAGAAAGAAGTGGTGTTGGGTCTCTTGAAGAAAATGAAGGCGGATAAGTCCTCAGAGCCAGAAGTAATCTACCTCAGGTTATTTTGAGAGAAGCAAGAGAGGAGATTGCTGGGGCCTTGACCAAGATCTTTGTATCCTCGCTAGCCACTGGAGAGATCCTGGAGGACTGGCAAGTAGCTAATGTTGTCCTTCTGTTCAAGAGGGAAATAGGGATAATCCAGGAAACTGTAAACCAGTGAGTCCTATATTGGTGGTGGTAGAGATGCCATTGGAGAGAATTCTTAGGGATAGGATTTATGTGCATTTGGAAAAGTATGGCCTAATTAGTCAGCATGGTTTTGTGTGAGGCAGGTCATGTCTTACTAACATGATGGAATTTTTTGAGGAGTTGATGAAGGTGAGTGATGAAGAGCAGTGGATATTGTCTGCGTGGATTTTAGTAAGCCTTTCAACAAGGTCCCTCATTGTAGACTCACCCAAAAGCTTAAGATGCTTGGGATCATGGTGACTTTAATGTGTGGATTCAGATTTGGCTTGCCTATAGGTGGCAGAGGGTAGTGGTGGAAGGGTGTTTTTCTGGCTGGGGGTCTGTGACTAGTGGTGTTCCGCAGACATCTGTACTGGGATCTCTGCCATTTGTGATTTATACAAATGATTTAGATGAAAAGGTAAATGGGTGGGTTAGTAAGTTTTCAGACAATATAAAGATCAGTGGAGATGTGGATAGTGTCAAAGGATATAGATCAGTTGCAGATATGGACAGACAAATGGCAGATAGAGATTAATCCATGTAAGTGTGAGGTGTTGTACTTTGGGCAATAAAATGTTAAGGAAAAGTATATATTTAATGGCAGGACCCTCAACAACGTTGATGTACAGAAGGATCTTAGCATCTGGAGACCTGAAACATCAGCTTATCTTCTCTTCTGAGGCTGCCTGGCCTGCTGTGCTCACCCAGCTCCACACCTTGACACCTCATAGCATGGTCACCATGACTATTCAGCGACATCCATGTCATTTCAGGCTTCTTGTGTAGTTCAGTTTAGTGGCAGCTCCCAAATGCCTGAACAGCTGAGCAAGCTGCTGGTCTCTAGCATCCTTCTGGTATAACCAGACATCATATTCATTTAACAGGTCACATGGCTTTACAGAGAGTGATGGGATTCATCAGCATTGCCGGATTAACCCAGGGTCAAGGCATCATTGATTTACCCCAGTGGGCATTAAGGTACCCGGTGATAGACAAGTGAGAATGTGCAACCGGCACAGGTCCCATTCCCTCAACTTTCAGCTGGTGTTTGGCCACAATGAAGGCTTTCTGTTTACATGCTCTCATTAGAAGGCATGGTTATAAGTTTGCAGATTACACCAAAATAGGTCATATAGTCAATAGTGAAGAAGGTTATTCAAAATTATCAAGGGACCTTGATCAATTGGGCCAATGGGCTAAGGAGTGGCTGAAGGAGTTTAATTTGGATAAATGTGAGCTATAACATTTTAGTAAAACAAACAAGGGCAG
Organism: Stegostoma tigrinum; assembly: GCF_030684315.1. Lineage (NCBI taxonomy): Eukaryota > Metazoa > Chordata > Chondrichthyes > Orectolobiformes > Stegostomatidae > Stegostoma > Stegostoma tigrinum. The sequence goes on from NC_081372.1 coordinate 61,202,864, forward strand.
GAGTTATATAGCTAATGGCAGGGCCCTGGCAGCATTGTTGAACAGAGACCTGAAAGTTCAGGTATATAGTTCTTTGAAAGTTGCATCACAGAGTGGTTAAGGAAGTGCTTAGCATGCTTGCTTTCAATGCTCAGACCACTGAGTTTAGGAGTGGAGACATCATATTGAGGTTTTATAGGATGTTGTTGAGCACACTTTTGGAGTCCTAGTTGCCCTGTTATAGAAAGGATGTTATAAAATTGGAACGGGTTCAGAAAATATTTACCAGGATGTTGCTGGGACTAAAGTGTTTGAGTTATAAAGATAGGCTGGGACTTCTTTCAATGGAGTGTAGAAGGTTGAACAGTGACCCTGTAGAAGTTTATAAAATCATGAGAGGCATTGATAAGGTGAATCTCTCTAGGATGGTAGAGTTCAAAACTAGTGGGCATATTTTTAAGGTGATAGGAGAAAGATTTAAAAGGCACCTGAGGGGCAACTTGTTCACACATAGTGTTTGCATGTGAAATGAACTGCCGGAAGAAGTGATGGGTGCAGAAACAGTTACAACATTTAAAAGGCTTTTGGGCAGGTACATGAGTAGGAAAGGTTTTGAGGGATATCAGCAAAATGCCGGCATTTGGGACTAGATAAGTTTTCAAAACTTGGTTGGCATAGACAAGTTGGACCAATCGGTCTGTTTCCATGCTATATGATTCAATGGCCATGATATCCACAGTGGCATGGTGGTTCAGTGCTGCCTCACAGTGCCAGGGACTCGGGTTCGATACCACCCTCGGGTGACTGTCTGTGTGGGTTTCCTCTATGTGCTCCTGTTTCCTCCCACAGTCCAAAGATAAGCAGGGTCTGTGGGTTGGCCATGCTAAATCGCCCACAGTGGGCAGGGATGTTTAGAGTATGTGGGTTAGAAATGGGAAATCGGGGTGGAACAATGGGTCTGGGTGGGATGCTCTTCGGCGGGGCGGTGTAAACTTGTTGGGCCGAATTCCACATTGTAGGGATTCTATGTCTTCACCTTTCGCCACATTCCCTCAGATTTTTCCAAGGTGTATGGATAAATTCCAGGGACAAGCAATATCCCTTGAAGAGATGCTACTAACTGCCCATAGGAGACCCAGACAGGACATAGAGGAGAACCACCTGCTCAATGTGAAAGAATTTAATGGACCATTTTCAACTGTGGGGAGAGGGTAGGACCCAAGGGTGAAGGGATTAGGGTGAATGGATGACTCTCTCGAACTGAGATTAGAAGGAATTTCTTCAGCGAGAGGGTAGTTACTCTTTTGAGCTCATTGCTGCGGAAGCATGCTAAGCACTTCCTTAACCACTCTGTGATGCAACTTTCAAAGAACTATATACCTGAACCTTCAGGCTTCCAACGACACAATTCTGGATAGGAGCCACTTTCCAATACCCTCCAGAAGGGCCTTGGTCTTTGCAGGCAGAGGGGTGTGGCCCTTGAGGACCAGGATGCCTTGGAAAATTGGGGAGGAGCCACAGGAGGTGGTGAGAGAAAAGAAGAAAAGGAGATTGTGATAATGCCTGCGCAGCATTTGCACATGGACACTCCCAGGAACCAAGAGGGAATGTGGGTGAATCAGCATCATGGTGACTGCAGGGATCTGCAGAATGAATGTCACTCCCGTGTTGATGTTCAGTGCAAGATATTGCAGACACCCAGCAAGGATGAGGATGTCAGAGAGGGGCTATCAAATCAGAATGTGTTGAGGCGTTGGCTCAACATTTGAAACTTGAGGAGGAAAAGACTAACCTAGTTAAAGCATAGGTTTAGTTAGTTGGAAGTCAGTTGCAAATAAAGGAACTCAATTTTGAAACAGAAATGAAGGTAATAAAGAAAAAGGAAAGGAATGAGAAGAAAGGAATAAACAAATAAAGGAATTATTAGGAAAGAATGGGAAACAGGAACTGAGGAGGAGTGCAGGATATCAATCTGAAGAATCCATCCAGTTTGCCAGATGGTGAGGCTTAAGAGAATCAATCAGGATTGGAGGCAAGGCAGACTAACTAAGAATGAACAAGCTGAATAAAGCATGTGAAAACATGATGATGCCATGAGTAGATATTAGAAGTATTAATGGGAAGCTGAATTAACATGACGAGGGCAACCGAATGGCATATTACAAAATATTAATGTTGACAGAGGAATCAGAACTGGGGAAGATCTGAGAACAAGATAACAAAGTGTGTAGCTGGATGAACACAGCAGGCCAAGCAACATCACAGGAGTACAAAAGCTGATGTTTCGGGCCTAGACCCTTCATCAGAGAACTCTCTGGTGAAGGGTCTAGGCCCGAAACGTCAGCTTTTGTGCTCCTGAGATGCTGCTTGGCCTGCTGTGTTCATCCAGCTACACACTTTGCTATCTTGGATTCTCCAGCATCTGCAGTTCCCATTATCTAAGATCTGAGAACAAATTTGTTCTGAAATACCTACACCAAGTCACCCTTTATATCTATGTGCACTGTCACTTTACATGGGCTGTGATCAACCAGTCACAAAACTGAGGACATCTTCGGAATCTCATGCTTATTTATTTTCAATACATTAAAATAACACATAATCTAATTTAAGTCCCAGCACCAAAATGCACAAGTTGCTAACTGCATTTACAGTAGGTAATTTGAAGAAGGTAATTGTTTATATATTTTAAACTTGCTCTTTGGAGACTTGTCAACTGTGAACTTCTGGATTTCATACCCCAGCTACCCCTTAAAATTAATCTGTCTTTCAGTACTATTTCCAAAATGAAATAACTGCACAGATGCCGGTATCCTGTCACCAAGTCATCCTCTACTTACATGTGATGAGTACTTGGGCTCTGACCAGCCAGCTCAAAGGCAGTTCCTAGACTCTCTCAATCCTCTGTTCATATCTGTCAGCCAGAATTCCCTGATTGTCCCAGGTTGACAACTCCAATCAGGAATCTCATACTTAGAGAGATCCACCTGACCTTGGTTCCAATCACTGTAGTTTCAAAGGAATCTTGGACACAGGCAATAGGATGATCCACCAGTTGGGAGTCAAAATTCTAGCCCCCTCTAGGCAAGCCCAGAGATATGGGCGTCAAGGTGAGACCGAACATGAAGAATTGTGAATCATCACATGTAACATTAATGAAGGACTGAAGTTGGGAAATTAGTGCTGGGCAGGAGAAGATGCTCCTTTTAATTTTTTTCCCTATCTTATAATGGAGGCTCAAGCAGTGACGACGTAAACTCCCATTCATCTGTTAATGCAAATTCTTCTGTAACTCAAGAAATCAAAGTTCAATAAACCCATTAAATCCCTGCTGGAATTGGATAAAGGACAGATTATGCGTGTAAAAAATCCAATTGTGAACCTCTGGAATCCATTGCGAATTGCTGCTGAAGCTGGGACTCAGCCAAGGTCATACCATTGATGAGTCTGAAACCAGTTAATCAAAGAGGAGGACTAGTGTCTCTGTTCAATCTGCATCTGCATTAGAAAAGCAGGAAGACAAAACACCAGTAACATCATGACCTAATGATACAATAGTCCTAAGCAGCAATACAACATCACTAACTCGCAATACAACACTAACAAACTATGTAACACTAACCAGCTATACGAAACTACTACCAGAAATACATCAGCACTGACCAGCAACACATCACTATTTAGCTACATAGCACCACTAACCAGTTATACAACAGCATTAACCAGCAAAACAACATCACTAATTAGCAATACAGGATCACTATCCAGTGACAAAACACCACAAACCAGTTATAAAACACTGCTAATCAGCAATATGTCACTAACCAGCAATACAACATCAACCAGTAACACACCATTAACTAACAAAGGAACAACATTAACAAGCAATACAACAGTATCCACCAACAAGTGATGAAACAACAATGCTACCAGCACGCTTGGCCCAAGCGCAACTCCCAACACAGCAAGACCAACACTCTTGGCATGGTCCTTACAGACCGCCATCTGATCACTGAGAACCATAAGACCAAATCCACAAGACACATACACAACATTCCACTACCTCAGCAAATAATACATTTAGAAAAGAATAAAAAGATACAGAAGACCCTTGAAATGTTTTGTTTACTCATAAAGGTCGATTCTCAGTAAGTGTGGAAGAAGAGTTGAGATGGTTAGCTGGATCAGGGACATGAGCAGGGTGAGCAGTGAACTGGGACAGAGCAGAGCGTGGTCAGTTGGATGGAGGAATGAGCTGGGCAGAGAGGTAGGTGAGAGCTTAGTTGTCTGACTGGTTAGGGTGTGAGCTGGGAGAGGTGGTCATATGTGTGAGAGATATGTTGGAAGAAGCGGTGAGTTGCGTAGGTGGGTGAGAGAGTGAGCAGGATAGGTAGGTGCGGGGGTGCATTTAGTGAGGGACTGAGCTGGGTAGTTGGCTGAGTTTGATGAGGTGGATAAGTGGGTGAAGACTGAGATTGTAGGTTGGTGAGGGGTGTTAAAGGGTGAGGTAGGTGAGTGGGTTAAGGATGAGATGGTTATGGGGGTGAGCTAGGCAAAGGGATCAGTTGATTAGGTAAGATAAGAAGGTGTAGAGCTGGATGAACACACCAGGCCAAGCAGCATCAGAGGAGCAGGAAGGCTGATGTTGAAGGCCTAGGCCCTTCTTCAGAAGAAGGGTTTTCTGAAGAAGGGTCCAAAGATGTGCAGGGTCTAGGCCCGAAACATCAGCTTTCCTGCTCCTCTGATGCTGCTTGGCTTGCTGTGTTCATCCCGCTCTACACCTTGTTATCTCAGATTCTCCAGCATTTGCAGTTCCTGCTATCAGTTGATTAGGTGGGTGGTTTTGGTGAGAGGTGAAGGGTGAGGTGGTTAGATGGGTGAGAGGGTGAGCTGGATAGGTGGGGTGAGAACATAAGGTTAATTTTAATTTGGGGTCTGATTGGGTTGTAGCTGAAATATGAGACTGTAATAGATCAGGATGTGGGACTAGTCAGGTGTTTAGGGATGAGGTTGAGTGATAGGTTGAGGTGCTCAGTTATGTTGCACTGATTAATTCTTGAGTAAAGCAGTTATTAGAGTGTCTAACATTTTATAGATAAGTACCAGGTTAGGACCCACCTTCCAACTCAAGGTTCTGCCCTGAGCTGGGGAACAAAAACATTCAGAGTAAGTCCCATGACCTAGTGTATAGAGGTATAGATAGAGTGGATAGCAGAGACTTTTTCCTAGGGCTGTTATGAGGGGCATAGTTTTAAAGTGAGTGGAAGTAGATATAGGTGAAACGTCAGAAGTAGGCATTTTTACTCAGAGAGTGGTAGAGGCATGAAATGTATTGGCGGAAAGGATCGTAGTGTCAGCTGCATTAGGGGCATTTAAGCAGCTATTAGATAGGCATATGTATGATAGTATAAGGTAGGGGTGGAGGTTAGATAGACCTTAGGTTTATGGCAAAAGTTCAGTACAACATCATGGGCCAAAGGGCCTGTACTGTTCTATATTCTATGTTCTGTGTTCTACGTGCTAACATCAGCCTATCAGGAGTTTAATCTTTCTGGGAAATACTGTTATTCTGATGATAATGCTGCAAGATCTTGACCCACATCCGTATCTCAGAGAATCTGGTCACCAGAAGACTTGGGCCATGATTATGATTACTCATAAAAAGCTGGAAACTAATTATCATCTGTAAAATAGCTCAGGTCATCACATTTACTATTGCATTGCAGTCAGAGAGTGAAGAAAAAGAGGCCAATTACCCAAAGTAACAAAGTGTGGAGCTGAATGAACACAGCAGGCCAAGCAGCATCTTAGGAGCAAAAAAGCTGTGCTCCAGCGACTGTCTGTGTGTAGTTTGCACATTCTCTGCGTGTCTGCGTGGGTTTCCTCCGGGTGCTCAGGTTTCCTCCCACAGTCCAAAGATGTGCAGGCTAGGTGGATTGGCCGTGCTAAATTGCCTGTAGTGTTCAGGGGTGTGTGGGTTATAGGGGAATGGGTCTGGGTGGGATGCTTCAAGGGGCAGTGTGAACTTGTTGGGTCGAAGGGCCTGTTTCTACACTGTAGGGAATCTAATCTAAACTCGGATTCTCCAGCATCTGCAGTTCCCATTATCTCCGATCACAATTACCCATGAGGGTACAGCAAGAAGTACACTCAGCAAAATTCTAAAATTAAGTTAGAAGCATAATTATTTCTGACAAATGGGAACCAGAAGACGTAGCACTAGAACTGATTACCCTTCCTAAACTTCCTTGAAGAAGTTGGTGCTGAGATGATTTCTTGAAACATTGCTGCCTTTCGGCTAAAGGTAGACACACAACACCATTAGGGAGGGAATTCCAGAATTTTGACCCAGTGGCAGTGAAGGAACGTTGATATATTTCCAAGTCAGGGTCTAGAGTGGCTCGGAGGGAAACTTGAAGGTGGTGGTGTTCCCATGTATCTGTTGCCTTTGTCTTTCTAGATGGAAGTGGTAATGAGTTTTGGAATTTGCTGTTTCAGGATCTTTGGTGAATTTCTGCAGTGCATCTTGTAGACAGTATACACTGCTGCTATTAAGTATTTGTGCTAAAGGGAGTAAATGTTTGTAGGTGTAGTGTTAATTGTTTGTGCTAATAGTGCTAATTGTCCAAGACTGTTTTTGTCTTGGATCTTTGTCAAGCTCCTTTGTCAAGCACACATCCAGGCAAGTACAGAATACTTCCTCACACACTTGACTTGTTCTTTGTAGATAGTGAACAGGATTTGGCGAATAAGAGGTGAGTAATTCACGATGATATTCTTAGCCCCTGATCTACTTCTGTAGCCATTGTATTTACATGGCTAGTTCAGTCGAGTTTCTGAATAATGGCAACCCCCAGAAAGTTGATAGTGGGGGATTCAGTTATGCCAATGCCATTGAATATCAAGGATGATGCTTAGATTCTCTTTTGGAGACAGTCATTGCCTAGCGCTTGTTTTATTATTTACCACTTGTCAGCTCAGACTGAATATTGTCCAGGTTTGCTGAATTTGAACATGGGCTATTTTAGTTTCTGAGGAATTGTGTGTTTCTACATTTTCGGGATTGAGATATCTCCACCATAGTGTTGAGGTTCTGTGTCATGTGTCCTAGTAGTATTGCCTTGGAGTCTAGAGACTCCATCTCCTGGGTTCTCAGCTTCATGGAAGCTGTGAATACCTTCTCTGGATACTGAGGATATTATCCCTGGAATGCATCATATTTGGACACTGCAAGTAACATATCTGGATGCTAATGATAAAAACTCCAAGTGCTGAACATACCTCTCTCTGTTAAAAGGACTAAGTGTTAAGTGAAAGGGAAATAGTGCAATGGCAAAGCAGGCCTGAGGTCAGGTGGTGTGGCAGCTGAGTGAAAATGTCTCCTCACGGTGATATGAAAATCACTGCAAAGAGGCCAGAATCACACGACACCAGGTTATAGTCCAACAAGTTTATTTGAAAACACAAGCTTTTGGAGCCTCGCTCCTTCTCAGGTGTTAGTGAGAGAGGTGGTATCAGATGCAGAATTTATAAGTAAAAGATCAAAGGGTCACACCACTGAGAGGATATATCACATCACTGCAAAGACGAAGAAGTCACAGAGCCCTTCATAGGAAAAATTACAAGATACATATCAGAAACAGGGGGTAACCAGAGGACTAATCAGATTGAAGAAAATTGAGTATTAATATCATAAGAACATATCTTCTATTGTTTTATTTTTGATTGTGGTCAAAATATGAAAAGGACTGTCTCAAACCCAAGGTCTGTGGAAGGAACTGTTACATTTTGTAAAACACATTATGGAACTCATTGGGAGTTGTATTTACACTGCTGCTTTGCCCATAATTGGGAGGTGTGATGAGATGACATAGTACGAGGGGAAGAGTACAGAGTGAGATTTAGACGGCAACAAGTGGCTGATTGATTTGTGTAATTGTGACCAGTTGTGGATGCCGAAAGTCATTTGCTTGACAACAACTATCTGATTGACTCCTGGGTAGCTGACATCCTAAGCAGCTGTGGATGCTACTGGAAGGAGATACCATCAGACTGCTAAAAGACCAGGTTCCACTCAATAAAGGTATGTGAAGCTGGAAGAAAGACTGTTACTTTCCCCCACCAGTTCCTGTCAACTTTGACCAGTAACTCAGAGACTTTACTAATTGACCTGTGCCTCCTGCGAGGTGAAAAAATTTGGAGAAAGGAGGTCCAAAGAATAAGGTGTCCTGGGAGGCAAAAGTGTTACGACACTGGAATAGTAAGCCAAACCAAATCAACACTTCTATCACTGGATTCACAGCACAGTAAAATTAAAACATTCAATGAACCTCAAAATTGTTCACATGTTCCTAACTAGATTTAACAAATAACAGATTGTGGACACCATGTTTATAACTGCTAAGGTTTGATAGTGGATTCAATGGGATGTAGCAAAAAAAACTCTAAGTGTTCCAAATTAACACATTTATCAGTGGTAATATATATATTAAGTAGTGACAAATTTATTAAGCAGGCCAGTTCCTAACAGCAAACATCAGTGTTTTGCTCTCTCCTTTCTTTCTTAAAAATAGATTGTTGTTCAAAGTTCAAATTCTCAATTGCAGTTCACAGATCCAATCCAAAAAAATCAGAAAAATAAAACTAAACCACCGCAATGCTCTTAACGTGCCTCCACCCTCAAAAGAATGAAACATCATTTCAATAATGCATTTCATGACAAGATTAATAATACTTAAATGACAACTGAGATACAAACTCACAGATGTTCAATTCTTCCTCACACCAGATTCTTTAATCATTATACAACTTTCTTAGTTACATTAACAAATTTTCAGCAGCTTGTCTTTTTTGGGATAAAGCATTAGGAATTACATTTTCCATCCCTGAAACAACAAATGTGTTATGGTCAGCAGAGTGTGAGGCAGACTTTGAGAAGCTGAATACAATCTTGATAAAAGAACTAGTGTTGGCACTCCCTGATTTTTGCGGACCTATTAAAACAGCATTTGAGTTGGGGGTGGGTGCTGTCTTGTTACAGAATGATGATTTGAGAATGGAGAAGCCAGTGGGACAGTTCTCCAGGGAAGTAAACCAGCCTCAGCAGAAGTGCTGTACAATAGAAACATTGAGGTTATTATTGGTTCGTCAGCACTTTGAAATCTTTGTCCGACACAGTGACAGAGAAACATTAACCTACACAGACCACAATACACTGACTTTCACTGAAATGTTGGAGTCTGTTACTTCAACCATTTGATGTAAAGGTCATTCACATTTTGGGAAAAGACAATGTGTTTGTAGATGATTGACTTGAGCTTAAGGTGGCAGAATAATCTAAGGGTTTTAGAAATGCTGATTGTATGAGGGTTCTATATGGGGAGAAAGGATGAATGAATGTAAGTCTTGTGTTTCGTTGTTTGTGTGTCCCAGACACTGTGAAGGGATAGAAGATTAGCTAATAGACAGGGTGGAAGAGAATGGAAGAAAGTTGACACTTGCAAGTTGGCTGTAAGTGATGGGATTGCCACAAGGATCAGTGCTACGATTCCAGAAGTTCATAGTTCAATATCTAAGACAGACTATAACTTCATTTGCTGACACAAAGAAAGGAGGATCTCTCTTTCTTAACGGTGTGATTGCTATTTCTGAGGGTGAGCTCTCTCTTTCTGTGGTTGAGGTCTGTCTTATTGAGAATGGCTGTCTCCGAGGTGTGTGTTTTTCTCTTTCCCTGGGGATGTAATGAGGGTCTCCATTTTGGGGGTGAGAGCGTTTTTCTCTCTCTCTCTACCTCTCTCTCTCTGTGGGTGCCAGTCTGTTTCTCTCTTTCTCTGGGAGAGGGTCTCCTACTCTGGGTGTGAGGGTCTCTTTATTTTGATAATAGAAACATAGAAAATAGGCCTTTCGGCCCTTCCACCTAGCACCACTATTCAATACGGTCATGGCTAATCATGCAATCTCAGTATTCCATTCCCACCCTCTCCGCATACCTCTTGATCCCTTTAGCCGCAAGTACCACATCTGTCTCCCTCTTGAATATATCTAATGACCTGGCCCCAACAGCATCCTGTAGGAGAGAATTTCACAGGTTCACAACTCTCTAAAGTGAAGAATTTCTTCCTCATCTCTGTCCTGAATGGTTTGCTCCTTATTTTTAGACTGTCACCCCTTGTTTTAGACTTCCCCAACATAAGGAACATTCCTCCCACATCTAGCCTGTCCATCCCCATGACGATTTTATATGTTTCTACGAGATCCCTCCTTATTTTTCTAATTTCCAGCGAATACAAGCCCAGTCAATCCAACCTTTCTGCATATGTTAGTCCTGTCATCATGTGAATCAGTCTGGTGAACTTTCACTGGACTCCCTCAATTGCAATAATGTCCTTCCTCAAACTAGTCAACCAAAACTGCGCACAATACTCAAGGTATGGCTTCACCAAGGCCCTGTATAACTGCATTAAGATTTCTTTACTCCTATACTTAAATCCTCACGCTATGAAGGCCGGCAAGCCATCAGCTTTCCTCGCTGCCTGCTTCATTCTGTATGCCAACCTTCAGCAGCTGTTCCATGATGGCACCCAGATCTCATTGCACCTTGCCTTCTCCTAAACTGCCACCATTCAGATAATTCTGCTTCTTCCTGTCCCGCAGGCCCGACCAGTCCCCCTCCACCGACACTCTCGTCCGCCTAGCTGAACTCGTCCTCACACTCAACAACTTCTCTTTTGACTCCTCCCACTTCCTACAGACTAAGGGGGTGGCCATGGGCACCCGCATGGGCCCCAGCTATGCCTGCCTCTTTGTAGGTTACGTGGAACAGTCCCTCTTCCGCACCTACACAGGCCCCAAACCCCACCTCTTCCTCCGGTACATTGATGACTGTATCGGCGCCGCCTCTTGCTCCCCAGAGGAGCTCGAACAGTTCATCCACTTCACCAACACCTTCCACCCCAACCTTCAGTTCACCTGGGCCATCTCCAGCACATCCCTCACCTTCCTGGACCTCTCAGTCTCCATCTCAGGCAACCAGCTTGTAACTGATGTCCATTTCAAGCCCACCGACTCCCACAGCTACCTAGAATACACCTCCTCCCACCCACCCTCCTGCAAAAATTCCATCCCCTATTCCCAATTCCTCCGCCTCCGCCGCATCTGCTCCCACGACAAGACATTCCACTCCCGCACATCCCCGATGTCCAAGTTCTTTAAGGACCGCAACTTTCCCCCCCACGGTGATCGAGAACGCCCTTGACCGCGTCTCCCGCATTTCCCGCGACACATCCCTCACACCCCGCCCCCGCCACAACCGCCCCAAGAGGATCCCCCTCGTTCTCACACACCACCCTACCAACCTCCGGATACAACGCATTATCCTCCGACACTTCCGCCATTTACAATCCGACCCCACCACCCAAGACATTTTTCCATCCCCTCCCCTGTCTGCTTTCCGGAGAGACCACTCTCTCCGTGACTCCCTTGTTCGCTCCACACTGCCCTCCAACCCCACCACACCCGGCACCTTCCCCTGCAACCGCAGGAAATGCTACACTTGTCCCCACACCTCCTCCCTCACCCCCATCCCAGGCCCCAAGATGACATTCCACATCAAGCAGAGGTTCACCTGCACATCTGCCAATGTGGTATACTGCATCCACTGTACCCGGTGCGGCTTCCTCTACATTGGGGAAACCAAGCGGAGGCTTGGGGACCGCTTTGCAGAACACCTCCGCTCAGTTCGCAAAAAACAACTGCACCTCCCAGTCACAAACCATTTCCACTCCCCCTCCCATTCTCTTGATGACATGTCCATCATGGGCCTCCTGCACTGCCACAATGATGCCACCCGAAGGTTGCAGGAACAGCAACTCATATTCCGCCTGGGAACCCTGCAGCCATATGGTATCAATGTGGACTTCACCAGTTTCAAAATCTCCCCTTCCCCGACTGCATCCCTCAACCAGCCCAGTTCGTCCCCTCCCCCCACTGCACCACACAACCAGCCCAGCTCTTCCCCCCCACCCATTGCATCCCAAAACCAGTCCAACCTGTCTCTGCCTCCCTAACCGGTTCTTCCTCTCACCCATCCCTTCCTCCCACCCCAAGCCGCACCCCCCGCTACCTACTAACCTCATCCCACCTCCTTGACCTGTCCGTCTTCCCTGGACTGACCTATCCCCTCCCTACCTCCCCACCTACACTCTCTCCACCTATCTTCTTTACTCTCCATCTTCGGTCTGCCTCCCCCTCTCTCCCTATTTATTCCAGTTCCCTCCCCCCATCCCCCTCTCTGATGAAGGGTCTAGGCCCGAAACATCAGCTTTTGTGCTCCTGAGATGCTGCTTGGCCTGCTGTGTTCGTCCAGCCTCACATTTTATTACCATTCAGATAATAATCTGTTTTTTTGTGACCAAAGTAGGTAACCTCACATTTAGCCACACTATATTGCATTTGCCAAGTATTTGCCCACTCAGCCTGGGTATCCAAGTCACCCTGCAGCCTCTTATACCATCCTCCTCACAGCACACGCTGTCACCCAGTTTAATGTCATATGATGAGGATCTTTGACTGCAGGTGAGTATCTGTCTGCCTGGGGATGAGGGTCAATCTCTATGGGTAAACACATATTTTGCTCTCTCTGTCTGGATGTGAGGGTCTCTCTCTCTCTGTTTTTCTCTGGGTGTGAAGGTCTCTATCTGCCAGAGTGACAGTCCAATTCTTGGTGTGAACACTTCTCTCTCTAGGTATAGGGGTCACTTTCTTCAGGAAAAAGGGCCTTTGCCCTGGATCTGTATCTGTCTCTACGTGTCTCTTTCCTTTTCTCTTTCTCTGGGGGTTTGTCTCTCTCCTTATATTTGTGGGCTTGCGTGTCTCTCACTCTCTCTCTTCCTATCTCAGTGAGTGGCCTCTCTCTCTCTCCCTGGGTGTGAATCTCACTGTCTCTGGGTCTGTGAAGTCTCTTCATCTTTAGGGGACAGTATCTGCCTCTGGGTGGAAATATTTATCTCCAGGGAAAGAAGCTCTCTTTGGATTAAGGTTTCTCTCAGTTGAGGGTCCCTCCCTCAGAATGTGAGGGTCTCTCTCTCTCCCTCAGTGGGAAGGGTTTCTCTGGGGTGAGGATTACTCTGGAGTGGAGGATGTCTCAGTAGGGAGGGGTCTCTGGGTGGCTCTGTCTCAGCGACTGTGGGGATGTAGATCTCTGTTGGAGTCTGGCTGGCTGGGGTGGGGATGTATTTCGGGAGGAGCTGGTGTCTGTCGCTCTTGAGCCCTCCCCTTGCCCCAAGCTGGCTCGGATGTGGGGCGGGAGGGGGAGGATGCTGAGGCCGAGATCCAAAGGAGGAGCAGCCGCCGGGAGAGAGACAGAGACCGGGACAGACTGAGACACGGGCTCCAGAACGTCTCTGCCCATGTGGACCCTGGCGGTGGTATTTCTAATCGGGGCTTTCCCAGGAGCAGGTAATACTTGGGATAGGGAGCGGGAGGGGAGAGAAACCGGGATACGGAGCGGGGGGAGAGCGGGATAGGGATCGGGGGTACTGGAGAGAGAGAGAGAGAACGGGATAGGGAGCGGGGGGTGGGCGGGGGAGAGAGAGAGAGACCGGGATAAGGAACCGGGGAGAGAAAATCGGATAGGGTGCAAGGGGGGAGAGAGAAAAATCGGGATAGGGAGCTGGGGAAGAGAGAGACTGGGATAGGGAGCGGGGGGAGAGAGAGAGAGAGACTGGGATAGGGAGCGGGGGGAGAGAGAGAGAGAGAGACTGGGATAGGGAGCGGGGGGAGAGAGAGAGAGACTGGGATAGGGAGCGGGGGGAGAGAGAGAGAGAGAGACTGGGATAGGGAGCGGGGGGAGAGAGAGAGAGACTGGGATAGGGAGCGGGGGGAGAGAGACAGAGAGAGAGAGACCGGGATAGAGAGTGGGGGGAGAGAGGGAGAGAGACATATGGGGATTGGGGCGGGGGGCCAAAGAGAGAGAGACCGGGATGGGAGCCGGGAGAGAGAGCGAGAAAGAGAGACAGATTGGGACAGGGAGTGGCGGGGAGAGAGAGAGAGAAACCAGGATAGGGAGCGGGGGGAGAGAGAGATTGGGATCGGGAGTGGAGGGGGGAGAGATTGGGATCGGGAGTGGAGGGGGGAGAGAGAGGGACCGGGGTAGGGAGCGGGGGGAGAGAGAGATTGGGATTGGGAGTGGAGGGGAGAGAGAGAGGGGCCGGGGTAGGGAGCGGGGGGAGAGAGAGAGAGATTGGGATAGGGAGTGGAAGGGAGAGAGAGAGAGAGGGGCCGGGGTAGGGAGCGGGGGGGAGAGAGAGAGATTGGGATAGGGAGTGGAGGGGAGAGAGAGAGAGAGAGAGAGGGGCCGGGGTAGGGAGCGGGGGGAGAGAGGGAGAAATCGGGATAGGGAGCTAGTGGAGAGAGAGAGACCAGGAGAGGGAACGGGTGGAGAGTGAGACCGGGATAGAGAGCAGGGGGGGTGAGAGAGACTGGAATGGGGAGCGGGGGGAGACGGGAAGAGAGAGGGAGAGACAGAGCTTCCGGGATAAGATGCAGGGAGAAACAGACAGAGTGGGACCATGATAGGGAGCTGGGGAGGAGAGAGAGAGAGTGAGACTCAGATGTGGAGTGGGGAGAGGGGGAGAGTGAGACCGGGATAGGGAGTGGGGAGAAGGAGAGACTGGGATAGGTAACGGGGGGAGAGAGAGAGACCGGGATAGGGAGCTGGGGGTGAGAGTGAGACGGGGAGAGGGAGAGGGAGAGAGAGAGAAAGAGAGACAGAGAGACCGGGATAGGATGCAGGGAGAAACAGAGTGAGACTGTGATAGGGAGCTTGGGGGGTGGGGGGGGGGGGGGAGAGAGAGAGAGACCAGAATAGGGAGCGGCGAGAGGGAGAGACTTGGAGAGGGAACGGGGGGAGAGAGAGAGACCGGGATAGGCAGCAGGGAGAAAGACAGAATGAGACCGGGATAGGGAGCGGGGCGGGGGAAAGGGGTGGGTGTAGAGAGAGAGAGAGTGGGGGCGGGGGGGAGAGAGGGGGGCGGGGGGAGACAGAGCGACCGGAATAGGAGGCAGGGAGAAAGAGACAGATTGCGACCGTGTTAGGGAGCTGGGGGAGAGGCAGTGAGAGTGTGAGACCCAGACATGGATTGGAGAGTGGGGGAGAGTGTGACTGTGATAGGGAGCGGGGAGAGGGAGGGAGAGAGAGAGAGTGAGACTGGGATAGGGAGCGAAGAGAGAGGGTGAGACTGGGATAAGGTGCGGGGGAGGGGGGAGAGATGGAGAGAGACCGGGATAGGGAGCGGGAGGAGAGGGAGAGATCGGGATAGGTTGATATTCCCTGTTTCAGTCACCTGGAATGGTGCTTGTTGGCCTGATAACTTGTAGCATTTTGAATTTTTATCTGAATCTTCCAAAGCTGTTGTTTCAAGACTTCCCCTTTGGATCCAAAAATTGCAAATGTCACCCGGTTAGTTATGCATGTTGTGAAAAAAAGATAAAATTACAGATCTGGTTGCCTAACGTCTGTTATTTTGACTGGATTCTGTAATTATGAAAGGAGTAACTGAGCTCTCAGAAAGATTTAGCTGAATGGAGTATAAAGGGCAAGTTTAACAATCCTGATGTCAATCTTGAAGGAGTGGAGATGGTACAAAAGCCTGTGTGTAGTAGTTTATAGAGACTTTCAGATGATATTTGTCAAGATTAAAACTAAAACCCTGGAACTGAAGGCAATGTGCAGACCTGGCAGATGATCGCTAGTAGATGAAATGGAAGAATATAATGTCCCACAGTAATCATCAAAGTATTGATGACTTTGCTAGTGTTCTGGTTCATCAAATACCAAGTTTGCTGGTGACACAAATGTTAATAAATTGTGCCATGATGTGGAAATGCCGGTGTGGGACTGAGGTGAACAAAGTCAGAAATCACACAACGCCAGGTTTTTGTCCAATAGGTTTATTCAAAATCACAAGCTTTCATAGCGCTGCTCCTTCATCAGATTAAGCCTTTACCTGATGAAGGAGTAGTGTTCTGAGAGCTTGTGATTTTAAATAAACTTGTTAGACTATAAACTGGTGTTGTGTGAATTCTGAATAAATATTGCAGAAGTGGAATATAAAATTATGCACAGGCAAAATTGTCTGGATATAAACTGTCCCATTGGGAACACCCTCATGATTAGGTTCATGAAGGGTAGGTCATGTTTAACTAATTTGGTAGAATTCTTTGAGGACATTACTTGCTTGGTGGACAATGGGGAACCTGTGGATGTGGTGTATCTAGATTTCCAGAAGGCATTTGACGGGGTGCCACACCAAAGGCTGCTACAAAAGATAAAGTTGCATGGTATTACAGGTAATGTATTGGCATGGATAGAGGATTGGTTGACTAGTAGAAAGCAAAGAGTAGGGGTTCATGGGTGTTTTTCTGGTTGGCGGTCAGTAGCTAGTGGTGTGCCTCAGGGATCAGTGTTGGGACCACAATTATTTACCATTTATATAGATGATTTGGAGTTGGGGACTAAGTGTGGTGTGTCAAAATTTGCAGATGACACTAAGATGAGTCCTCGAGCAAAGTGTGCAGAAGACACTGAAAGTCTGCAGAGGGATATAGATAGTCTGAGTGAGTGGGCAAAGGTCTGACAGATGGGGTACAGTGTCGATAAGTGTGAGGTCATCTATTTTGATAGAAATAGCAGCAAAATGGACTATGTTTTAAATAGTAAAAAAATTACAGCTCGCTGCTGTACAGAGGGACTTGGGTGTCCTTGTGCATGAATCGCTGAAGGTGGGATTGCAGGTGCAGCAGGTAATTAAAAAGGCAAATGAAATTTTGTCTGCCATTGCTAGAGGGATGGAGTTTAAAAACAGGGAGGCTGCGCTGCAGCTGTATAGGGTCCTGGTGAGGCCACACCTGGAGTGCTGTGTGCAGATTTGGCCTCCTTACTTGAGAAGAGATATACTAGCACTGGAGGGGGTGCAGAGGAGGTTCACTCAGTTGATTCCAGAGTTGAGAGCGTTGGATTATGAGGAGAGACTGAGTAGACCGAGGATATACTCATTGGAATTCAGAAGAATGAGGGAAGATTTTATAGAAACATATAAGATTATGAAGGGAATAGATAAGGTGGAGGCAGGGAAGTTGTTTCTGCTAGCAGGTGAAACTAGGACGAGAGGGCATCGCTTCAAAATAAAGGGAAGCAGATGTAGGACTGAAGTCAGGAGGAACTTCTTCACCCAAAGGGTTGTGAATCTGTGGAATTCACTGCCCAGTGAAGTGGTTGAAGCTACCTCGCTGATTGTTTTTAAGGCCAGGCTAGATAAATTTTTGAACAGTGAAGGAAATAAGGGTGATGGTGAGCGGCTGGGTAAGTGGAGCTGAGTCTCAAAAAGATCAGCCATGGTCTTGTTAGATGGTGGGTTAGGCTTGAGGGGCCTGATGGCCTACTCCTGCTCCTAGTTCTTATGTTATGTTCTTATGTCTGATAGATTTTTAACAGTTGAAGATTTTGGATGAAACAAGATAGATACAAGAATTCTTGAAATGCTGAGTCACTAAGACCAGACTCAGGGATCCATACACATGAGTTGTGCAAATGTAGTCAAGTCAGTCAAAACAGGAAGACTGTTGCAGCAATGTTGACAGAAGTTGTGTGTCAGGACTGTGCAGTGGTCCCAATACAGCTGACTACATAGGAATCAAACAGCAAATTGAAATTTTTGATGGGCAATTGCTGATGTCTGTATTCCTCTGAAAAAGCGTCACATCTGGGTGACAATCCAGGAGTTTACGGGGTCTCGACGGACTGAAGATTAATATCTACCCAGGAAACATGGGAGGATTAAAACCTGCTCTAATTGCGAGTTAACAATGAAACAGAATGTGCAGCCCTGCACCCTAGCTATCCAAAACCCCCAGATCTGACATTTGTGTGTGAGGAGGGTGGGAGAGAGAGAGAATGTGTGTGTGTGTGTGTGTGTGTGTGTGTGTGTGTGTGTGTGTGAGAGACGGAGAGTGTGTGCGTGTGTGGCACATGCACACCTCTCCCCCTGCCCCCCCCGGCACACACACAAACACACACAAACGAATCAATGGGGTAAATTTGTATTTGCAGATACATTCTATTTTGTTCAAAAAGCACACAATTTATAGACGGTCAGTCAATGTGGCATTTTATAAATTCCTACTTTCGAAATAAAACCAGTCTGACTCCAGACAAAAACACAAACTGTTTCTAAACAAGGATTCACACCCAACGTGCATTGTCTGACCTAAAATGTCACCTCTTCTTTACACTGATAAAACCCAGGACAGTGACTTGAAAGGAATTCAGGGATTTACATATACATATTAATGAATTAACACCTTGTAACTGATTAAAGATTTAACAGCATTTTAGGTTTGTTTAGTCCTCATCAGAGGTGTGAACCTATTATCTTTTATGTATAAATTTTGCATCTGATACTACTTCTCTCACTAACACCTGATGGAGTGAGGTTTCAAAAGCTTGTGCTTTCAAATAAACCTGTTGGATTATAACCTGGTGTTGTGTGATTTCTGATCTTGCCCACCCCAGACCAACGCTGGCACCTCCACATCATAGATAGTATAAGGAGCCGGGCTCCAAATTAATGAACAAAACCTCAAGGGTAATAATCTTTGAATTATCTCCTAACCACACACTAATTAGCAGTTGATACATGCAATTAGTGAAATTACTATATGATTCAATGTGGGAGAAATGGGTTCCACATTATGGGGCACAGAGAAAATAGGGCTGTACTATTGGGAGCACCCATACCAGAACAGTATGGGGGGTGGTGGGGGTGGTTGGCGCGGGTGTTCCAACCAACTAGGGAAGCAGAAAGAACATTAAGCTAAACAGTGGGATTGAAAGATTACGTTTAGAAAATGAAGGGGCAGGGTGAAGGCAAGGGAGCAAAGTTGTGACAAAAACAGAGATTGCTGGAAAAGCTCAGCAGGTCTAAAAACATCTGTGGAGAGGAACTCACAGTGAAAGGTTTGGGTCAAGTGATCCTTCCTCAGAACTCAGGCAAAAATAGTGATTTGAGAAATGAAGATCAGAGAATGATTTGATGCAAACAAAGAGGATAAATCTAAGGATATACCAACAATAGATGTTATGTAAGAGACCACATATTTTTCAATTTCTTTGAAACTTTGAACAGACGTGGAAGTGGGACTGCCATAACTGAAAAAACGAAAGTTTTACAATTGGAAAATCAAACACTGCGTATTGTTGAGCTGACATTGCAATGTTGCTTTTTTGGAAACAAAAAGAGGGAGAAACGAAGGCTGAATGATAATGACAAGTTTTCAGTTAAGGAAAGTCTTCCTGGCAATGGCTTTCTGATTGGTTGACTTTCTAAATGTTGAAAAACTGTAAGTGCAAGAGCAGCAGAGTGAGAAACATCCAGAGCTCGCAGAAGGAAGGCCAGCATCTCTCACTCTTTTTTTAATTTCATCTGCTTCTGCTCATTCTCAGTCTCTCCCATCCTCCCTCCATCCCTCACTACTTTCTGTCTCTCTCTCTCTCCGTCTACCTCCATGTTAATAAAGTCTGAAAAATAAAAAGAAAGAGGTTCAAATAAGAAACGATCTACATTCATCTGACCAGCGATCAAAACAGAGGACAATCTTCATGGTACATACGATAGTGTCGCATTGCTGCAAAAATCAAAAGGACTGTGAGAGAAATATTACTTTACACCTTATGGTCTGGACTTTGTATGTGTGTGCGTGTGTATGTGTGTGTGTGTGTGTGTTTGGCTGTCTGTCTCTGCGTGTGTGTGAGTGAAAGAGCAAAAGAGAGAAAGGGGCTTGAAAGGGGTCTAGTTTAAGTTGCACAAGTTATAATTCCTTTCTTTACATGGCTCTTGCTAAAGTATGTTACAATAAATAGAAATATTTCTCATTTTTACTTTTTAAAAAGCATGGTGTGGTTTAATTTCCTTCTGGGTGGCAGTCAGTCAAGCAAATTGAGTTTTGATCGTATCTTTGGGATCTTTATACATTTATACAGATCTTAACAATTTATGCAACAGTGGGGAGTGATTATCAGAGCATTTTTCCCAGTTAAATCATGACTGTTTCAAAGAAAGCAGAATGACGAAATAAATGGCTTTGTATCTAAAGATAGCATTCATAGAAAAGTAAACAAATTGATCGTATACACTGAAATAAATAGATATAACCTGATAGCCATAATGTAGCCATCCCTACACGATAACAAGGATTGGATCCTGAATATTGAAGTGTATATGATATGTAAGCAGAATTGGAAATGGGTAAACATCAAGGGGGATGTGTAGCGATTTTAATCAAATATCACATTAGTGCATTCTTTAGACCTGGTTGAGGAGATCAGGATTCAATGGAGATGAGAAATTATTGGGAAAAGAACTCACTATTGTGAGTAGTCAACAGGCCCCTTAAATAACCATAATCTGGGACAAAATACACCAGAAGAAATATTGGATTCTTGTGATTCAGGATGACAATTATCATGGGTGACTTTAATCTACATACAGACTCAACAAATCACATTGATGATGATAGCCTGGATGAAGACTTCTCATAGTGATTTTGAGAGAATTTCGCAGAGATACGCATTCTGATATCATCTTGAGAGTAGATTAAACTGGACTTGGTATTGTGTAATCTGATAGAATTAATTAATGACCTTACAGTAAAGACACCCTAAGTAGTTTTACTGGACAAGTCAGATGCCAGACTGAAATCTGGCTTGATTTTGTTTTGTTTTGATTTGAACATGTTAGTTCCTTATTGACAGAGTAAATATATTGAGATTCATTTAACCTGTTCAAGATTTTATCCCAAACTTCCAGTTTGGGACAATCACTAACTTCTTACTTTAAGGTGATCTAATTTTGCTATATTTTCCATTTCTCAGGAACATGGCCCTATACAACCACCTCTACCTAAAGACTTCATAGAACTGGCCAAAACTTTGGAAAATGAAAATAGAAGCTATTTTTCCCCACTATGCTGTGGGTGTTTATCCTAAGCTTAAAAAGAAGTCCAGAAGTCTAGAAATGTCTAACAGACCTTAAAGCACAATGGACCATCCTCCTAAGTCATACAATATCCTAAGTAAACAAAAGTCCATTAATGCTGACAAAGAAGCTCCTCAAATGTAACCACACAGTTTATATCATAAAAAGGTGACCACAATATGTTTGGAAGGGAGGACAATGTGCCTCAGACTGAAATAAGTTCAAGGTGCTTTTGTCAAATGGAAATCACATTTAAGTTATATTTATCGGAGTTCTTTGATGATTAACTTGTACCATAGATAAAGGGGAACGAGTGGATGTATCATATTTAGCTTTCCAGAAAGTATTTGATAAGATTCCAAATCAAAGGGTATTTGCAGAATATGAAAGTTCATAGTATTGGGGGGTAACATATTCAGATGGATAGAAAATTGGCTGGAGAGCAGGATGCAAAGAGTAAGAATGAAAGGTCTTTTTCAGGTTAGCAGGATGTCTCACCTCTCCCTGCACAATTTTCAATACTCACACATCTGCAAATTTTTAAAAAATGTTAGGGATGTGGGGAAAAGGTCAAGGGGAAACAGTTCAATGTCACCAGTACTCAGGATTCAATGGAGAGGGTTCCTTTCATATCACTGATTTTAAAGGAAAAACTGTATGAGAGGAGAGTGCTGATCGATTGGCAAGTGATCTCTTATTGTCATACCTTCATGGCATTCCTCATGAATTTTCCTAATGCATATAAAACCACATGCTTTTACAAATAAGCCTTTTTCGCATGGACTCATGTTCTGTATTACCAATCAACTATTTCTTTAAAACTTAGCAGCTACCCTTTCCTCAAATCCATGCTAAACCACTTAATCCATGCCTTAAACTTATGCCCTCCAGTCTTATACACATCTGCTATGGGGATGGGAAATTGAAAACTAGAGGGCATAAGTTCAAGGTGAGAGGGGAAAGATTTAAGGAGGAACTGAGGGGCAACTTCTTCATACAGAGAGTGGTGAGTATATGGAAAGGGCTGGCAGAGAAAGTAGTTGAGGCAGGTACAGTAGCAACATTTAAAATAAACATTTGGATAGGTACGTGGATGGTGAGGATTTAGAGGGATATGGACCAAATGCAGGTGATTGGAACTAGCTGGGTGGACACCATGGTCAGCATGGCTCAGTTTGGGCAGTTACCATGTTGTATTACTCTATGAGGAAAAGATTCTCACAATCTACCCTGTCTACACCTCTCATAATTTTGTATACCTCAGTCAGATCCATCCTCTGCTTCACAGAAGATAAAGCCAGCCTATCCAGTTTCTCCTCATCCCAGTATTCTGGTGAATCTGCTCTGCATTCTTTCCAGTGCAGTCATGTCCTTTCCACAGTGTGATGGCCAGAACTGCACACAGTATTCTATTTGTGTCCAGTTCAATGTTTTGTAATGCTGTAATAAGACAACCTTGCACCTACACTTTCCTGAAACTTCCGCTCCTCCTCTGGACGCTGCCCATTCTCCAATCAACACACAGACTCCTAAGCACAGGCTCACTCCTTGGACCTGCTGCCCACCTCCAGCTAACCAGCACACTTCTCGCTCCTCATCTGTCCACCCCAATAATACACCCTACCCCTCCACCTTTCCTCCCGCCTCTCTACCTCATCATTCCCACACCCACCCCCCATCCAATCGTCCATCCCACTCCCCAGCCTAATACCGTCCCATTCTACTTTCCCTCCCACCACACTGTGTCCAACCCTCACCCATCACATGCTATCACCCTCTCCTATCCCCTCCTTTAGCCTCTTTGGGACCCCCACAAAACCGCACCCCTGAACTTTGCCGCATATGCGCCATCACCCCGACCTCGAACTCTCTGAGGCTGAATGTTCTGTCCTTTGTTCATTGCTAACTGCCAACATGACATCGGCTGCCTTGATTTTTTGAGTCCCCCCACCCTCTCTGAACAAGCAGCACTTCACTCTCTCTGCACCAATCCCGCTGGTAAAGGCAAGGTGGTGGTAGTCTGGAGGACGGACCTAAATGCCACAGAGGCCAAATGCCAACTCTCCGATGCCACATCGTACCTCCCCCTTGAACATGCACTCTCAATGGCCCATCAAGCCATTGTCTCCCACATTGTCAGTGATCTCATTACCTCCAGAGCTCTCCCCTCCACCGCCTCCAGCCTTATAACCCCCAGCCTTGCACTGTCCGGTTCTACCTGCTCCCCAAGATCCACAAGCCTGACTACCCCAGCCAACCCATCATCCCCACATGCTCCTGCCACACTGACCTCATCTGTTCTTATCTCGAGTCTATTCTCTCTCTCTTGGCCCAGGCATTCCCTACCTATATCCTGGACACAAACCACACCCTCCATCTTTTCAGAAGCTTCCAGTTCCTTAGTTCCCAGGTCTTCATCTTAATATGGATGTGCGATCCCCCTATACATCCATAACCCACAAGGATGGCCTGTGGGCCCTCAGATTTTTCCTCTCCAACAAATCCATCCAGTTTTCCCCCACCAATACCCTCCTCCGCCTCGCCAAACTAGTCCTCACCCTCAATAAGTTTTCCTTCAGTTCTTGTTACTTTCTCCAAATCCAGGGGGTGGCTATGGGCACTTGCATGGGCCTCAGCCATACCTGCCTGTTTGTCAGTTATGCCAAACAGTACTCTTCAATACCTACCTGAGTTCCCCAACTCTTCTGCTGTTACATCGATGACTGCGTCGGTGCTGCATCCTGCAGCCAGACTGAACTGGAGCAGTTCATCGACTTCACAAACAACTTCTATCCTGCTCTCAAATTCACTTGGTCTATCCCAGACATCTTCCCTTTTCTTGACCTCTCCATTTCCATTTATGGACTGGCATTTGCTGTAAACCCACTGACTCCTATAGTTACTTACACTACACCGCCTCCCACCCTATATCCTGCAAAAACCCCATCCCGTTTTCCCAATTCCTCCGTCTCCATCGCACCTGCTCAGACGAGGAGACATTCCACTCCCTAACTCCCTGATGTCCTCCTGTTTCACACAACGCTCTTTCTCCCTCTGACATCCAGACAGGATTCTACCATGCCTCCTCCATTCCCTGCTCCACAGCTCTGACCCCCCACAAACATAATAAAGACAGGGTCCCCCTTATCCTCACTTTCCACCCCACCAGTCTCCGCATCCAACGTATCATCCTCAAACACTACTGCCAATTCCAATTAGACCCCAGCACCCAGAACATCTTCCATTCCCTATCTCTCTCTGCTTCTGCCCATCACCGCCATTCCATTACGTTCCCACCACCACCTTTATCTATAGCTCCCCGTACTCCCACATCCAGTCCTGTAGAAAGGCTATACCTGAAACGTTGACTTCTCCTTTCCTCTAGATGCTGTCTGGCCTGCTGTGTTCTTCCAGCCTCCTGTTTGTCTACCTATATTCTACACCCTGGGTAATGAAGGCAAGCATCCTGTATGCCTTCTTCACCACACACACTGTCTCTCTGTGCTGACACCTTCAGGGATCAACAGAACTTAGACATCAAGGTCTCTTTGCTCCTCTATGCTCCATAGGGATCATTTAGTCTGTAAGTCCTTTCTTTATTGGATGTCCAGAAATGCATTGCCTTACACTTATCAGGATTAAATTGCCATTGCTCTGTCCAATATCAGACTGTGGCCTGAGACCATCTGTTTCACTATCATCAGCACCACCAATTTTCATGTCACCTGCAAGCTTGCTAATTAAACCTTCTAGATTCACATCCAACTCATTAATGTATATGATAGACAACAATGGCCCTAGCACCGATCCTGGTGATACATCACTGGTCACAGTCTATTATCCTTTGCCTCCAATTTGCCAATCAATTTTTGCCTTGGATCCCATAGGGATCTCTTGGAACTTTTGAACCAGCCTTCTTTGTAGAACTTTGTCAAAGATCTTACTGAAGCCCATGTGAACCACATCAATTGTACTACCCTCATCAGTTTATTTAGTCACCTTTTCAAAGAGGATTGATGAAGGCAAAGCAGTGGACATGATCTATATGGACTTCAGTAAAGCTTTTGACAAGGTTCCACATGGAAGACTGATTAACAAGGTTGGATCACACAGAATACAGGGAGAACTAGCCATTTGGACACATAACTAGCTCAAAGATAGAAGGCATTGGGTGGTGGTGGTAGAGGGTTGTTTTTCAGTCTGGAGGCCTGTGATCAACTGTGTGCCACAAGGATCATTGCTGGTTCCATCGTTCTTTTGTCATTTATGCAAATGATTTGGATGTGAGCATAGGAGGTATGGTTAGTAAGTTTGCAGTTGATATCAAAATTTACAGTGTAGGGGCAGTGAAGAAGGTTACCTCAGAGTACAACGGGACCTTGATCAGATGTGCCAATGGGCCAAGGAGTGGCAGATGGAATTTAATTTAGATAAATGTGATGTGCTGTGTTTTGGTAAGCCAAATAAGGACTGGATAAGTACATTTAATGGTAAGGTTCTGGGAAGTGACCTTGCAGTACAGGTTCATTGTTCCTTGAAAGTGGAATCAGATAGACAGGATTGTGAAAAAGCCATTTGGTACCAAATATCTTTATTGATCGGTGCATTGAGTATAGGTGTTTGGAGGTCATGTACAGGACATTGGTTGGGCCACTTTTACAATTCTGGTCTCCCTGCTATAGGAAAGGTATGAAACTTCAAAGAGTTCAGAAGAGATTTACAAGGATGTTCCCAGGGTTGGAGGGTTTGATCTATAGGGACAGGCTGAACATACTGGGGGTGCTTTCCCTGGAATGTCAGAGGCTGAAGGGTGACCTTTCAGAGGTCTATAAAATCATGAGGGGCATGGATAGGGTGAAGAGCCAAGATCTTTTCCCCAGGATAGGGGAGTCCATAACTAGACAGCATAGGTTTAAAGTGAAAGGGGAAAGATGTAAAAGTGAGCTGAGGGGCAACTTTTTTATGTGGAGGGTGGTGCATGTACAGAACAAGCTGCCAGAGAAAGTGATGGAGGTTGTTACAATTACAACATTTAAAAGGCATCTGGATCATACATGAATGGGAAGGGTTTAAAGGGATGTGTGCCAAATGCTGGCAAATGATTAGGTTAGATTCCCTACAGTGTGGAAAGAGGCCCTTTGGCCCAACAAGTCCACACCGCCCCTTGAAGCATCCCACCCAGACCCATCCCTCTATAACCCACACACCCCTGAACACTATGGGCAATTTCCCAAGGCCAATCCACCTAGCCTGCACATTTTTGGACTGTAGGAAGAAACTGGAGCACCCGGAGAAAACCCACGCAGACACGGGGAGAATGTGCAAACTCCACACAGACAGTTACCCGAGGCTGGAATCGAACGTGGTCCCTGGCGCTGTGAGGCTGCAGTGCTAACCACTGAGCCACCGTGCCGCCCTTTACATTCATTTAGAATATCTGGTTGGCGCAGACAAGTTGGACTGAAAGGTCTGTTTGCAGGCTGTAAGTGTCTATGACTATGATTCTAACTCAACTAACTTAGCAAGACAGGATTTTCCTCTAACAAATCCATGCTGACTACCCCCGATCAATCCTTGCCCTTCCAAGTATTGGTGTATAGTCCTCAAAATTATTTTCAATCATTTCCTTACAATTGACATCAGACTGACCAGTCTGCAATTTTCTGGCCTATTCCTGCTGTCAATTTTGAACAAAGGAACTACAATAGCTATCCTCCAGGGTGACAATTCACCTATGATCAGCAAAGTATTAAATATTTCTTCAAGGAACCTCCTCCCTTGCCTCCCATAGAAGCCTGGAATACATCCTGGGGATTTGTGCACCTATATGCCCACTAAAATGTCTAATACCTCCTCCTCATTAAATTTAAATTCTATGAATCTATGAGATATGTTTTTTTCTCTGCACATTGTGAGATTTTGGAAACCTCTGTCTGAGATGGATGAAGCGTCATTGGATTTTTTTTAAGGTGAAGGTAAGTAGGTTCTTGGTCACAAGGGAATCAAAGGCTATTTGTGTAGATGTGGAATGGGAATGTGGAATTCAAAACAGAAACAAATCAGTCATGATATTATTGAATGGCAGAGCAGACTTGAGAGGTCAAATGGCCTATTCTTGCTCCTCATTCATGTGTTTGAATGGATGGGTAGCTAGGTAAAGGGGATTCGGGGGGTAAGCTTTGTTAATTAAGGATGGTGAAGTTACATTAGTGAGAGGTGACCACTGAAGATCAGGGTGTTGAATCAAAACTGAAAGAACTATGGGTGCTGTAAACCAAGGAAAAAAAACATTGTTGCTGGAAAAGGCCAGCAGGTCTGGCAGCATTTCGTGAAGGAAAAAGCAGAGTTAACGTTTCAGATTCGGTGACCCTTCCTCAGAACTGTGTAAGGTGTAGAATCAGTTTGGGTAGAGATAAGGAATAGTAATAATAAAAGTTACATATGGGAGTAGCTCATAGGCCTCCAATGTAGCTACACTATACAGTATGCAGGAAAAAATTACTATGGCTTGTAAGAAAGTTAGTGCAACAAACATGGGTGGTTTCTAATCTTCATACAGATTAGATGCATCAGCTTAGTAAAGGTAGTCTGTAAGACAAGTTCAGAAACTGTATTTGGAATGATTTCTAAGAGCAGTACATTCTGATGCCAACCCAGAAGCAGGCTATTTTAAAACTGGTAGCAGGCAAGGAGGCAGGATTAATTAATAAATGCATTGTAAAGCACAAAAGTAACCATAACTGCTAGAATTCCACAATCTGGTTGAGGGTGAGAAGTGTAGATTCAATTGTTAAGCATAAATAAGGTCTCGCTCTAGAGAATGATAACTGAGTTGGCAACGTGAATTGAGAAAATGAGCTGATATGTAGAATAACGGAGAAGAATTGCCCGATATTTAAGAAGATATTCAGCTTTTTTTATGAACTTCACCTTAATTGTCAACCAAGCGACTGGGATAAACCGAATAAGGAATGTCAGAATGAAAAAAACCTTTCAGTCCTCAAATGAAATAACAGATTCTTCGACCCAAAGACCCACCAATCTCACAAATCCAAAGATGACATATTCTTGTAGAATAGTCAAAACTCCACACCTAAATTTGTGGGGGATAAGTTTGTGGAAAGTGTGATTATAAAGAACATTGATGGGATGAAAGCTTGGGTGAGATGTTTGTGTACAGGTGTGAAAGAGTTAATGCTGAAAGAGTGAACTAAACATTATTCAATATGAAGATGTCACATGCATCAGGCAGGGGAACAACACTGGATCTTGAAGGAAAGAGAAATAACATCGAAATCTCCCTCATAGTCCCATTAATAATGTCTATTGTAGCAACGTAATGAGGATTTTTAAAAAAATGTATTCATGGCAAATAGGTGTTGCTGACTGGGCCAGCATTTATTGCTCACCTCTAGTCACTGTTGAGAAGGTATTGATGAGCTGCCTTCTGTGACCACTATAGTCCATGTGCTATAGGGAGACATGCAATGTTTGTAAGGCAGGGAATTTCAGGATTTTGAAACAGTGACACTAAAAGAACATGGATCTTTGGTGAATTTCTGCAGTGCATCTTGTAGATGGTACACACTGCAGTGACTGAGCATCAATGGTGGAGGGAGTGAAAAAGTGTGGTAGTGCCAAACAAGTAGACTGCTGTATCTTGAATGATGTCAAGCTTCATAATTATTCTTGGAGCCACATTGATGCAGACAGTGGAGTTGTTATCATGAAGATGGTTGTGTGGCTTTGGGAAACATGGCTCACTTCCTAGATTCTGACCTGCTGTTGTAGCCACTGTATTTATATGGCTAATTTAGTTCAGTTTCTGGTTAACGGTCAATGTTGATAGCAGTGGATTCAGCAATGGTATCACTGTGGAATGTCAAGAGGGAGTGGTTAGCTTCTCTGTCATTGGAGATGGTCACTGCCTGCCTTTGGTGTGGCATGAATGTTACCTGCCACTTTTTCAGACCAACCTGGATATTGTCCAAATTTTGTTCCATTTGGACATGGACTGCTTCAGTTTCACGTGACTCATTAATGGTGCTGAAAATTGTGAAATCATCAGTGAACATCCCCACTTCTGACTTAATGATAGAAGGAAGGCATTGATGAAACAGCTGAAGATGGTATGGCCTATGACACCAACCAGAGGACCTCCTGCAGAGATGTGGTGGAGCTGAGACGTCTGACCTCCGACAAGCACAACTATCTTCTTATGTGTCAGTTTTGACTCCAACCAGCAGTGAGACTTCCACTGATTCCAGTTTTGTTTGGACTCCTTGATACCACACTCAGTTAAAAGCAACGTCAAGGGCAATCAGTCTCACTTTGCCTCTTATCATATTTGACCCAAAGCTGCAATGAGATTAGGTTGAGTGGACCCAGCAGAACCCAAGCTGAACCCATTCCCATTTAGTATTATGGAGCAAACTACATCTTGTTCAAGACAAGAGCCTCTTGTTGTTGGATTACAAAGTGGCATTCCTTCACTAGACTAGATCAAGCAAGCAGTATAATTCCCAACCAGCAGAGAGACCAGGAGAGAGGACTGCAGTAAACTTACTAGCTGGATCTTACACCATGATGTTATGTTGAGGATTTGTTAAATAATGCATGGAATGAGGGGGTAAATGGTCAGAACTAATGGTCAGAATGAGGTGGGCATTTGATAAGTGTTGGATGAAGTGTGCGAATATTTAGTGCATCAATGGAAAATGGCTACATGTGTTTAATTAATAAATGAATGAAGTGAAGGGGTATTCAGTGAATCAGTTGTTGAATCTCTCATTTGTCTGTATATAAGTGTAATTGAAGCTTGTCAATGTGATTAATCCTCCAACTTGTGCTCTTTCTTTGCAGGTATCTATGGGGGAGAGCCCTCAAACAGTGCCAGAGGCATGGAGGTAGACCTACGAGCCCCCTTTCATTCAGGGATCAATGCTGCACTGGTGCGACCCCGAGCGCGTGTTAAACGTTGTACCTGTTACTCGTACAAGGACAAAGAGTGTGTGTACTACTGCCACCTAGATGTCATCTGGATGAACACCCCGGAGTAAGTTGTGAACAGGTGGAGCTAGATGTGTACTGAACTCAAACTCAGGTCAGGTATATAGGAACACTGGGGCAGTGGGAGGCCATTCAGCTCTTTGAACCTATTCCTCCAAATAGTGCAATCATGGCTAATCAACCACTTCAAAGTCTTTTTCCAAAATCAACTCCTGATCCCTTTGAAACATTGCTATTTAGAAACCTATCAAGTTAAACAAACTCAAAGACTGAGTTTCGACAGCTGTCTGCAGTAGAGAATCCCAAAGATTCGTAACCTTCCGAGTAGGGTGACAGCCACGACACTGGCACCTACCCACAATGTGAAAAATTACAACAAGTCGACTGTAGGATGAAATCGGGTCGGGTTTCCCTCACTGCCTGCCACTGACTTAACCATAGAAGCTCTGTTCTTTAGGAGCCAGGCAGCCCAGCCAATAGCAGTGGCACTGAACCACGCTTGGTGTTGGACAGTGAGATTCCTCACCAAGAGTACGTCCTGTTCTCTTGTTACCCTCAGTTCTTCTTCCAGTAGGTGTTCGACATGGAGGAACACTGACTCATCAGCTGAGTGAGTTAGTAATCAGCAGGGCCTATCCTTGGCCATGTTTAACCTGTTGTGATCAGATTCTCTGCAGTCTAGAGTCAAAGTTGAGAACTCCCAGAATAATTTGTTCTCGACTCTGTACCACTGCATCCAATAAAGAAAATCTATCACAGCCTTAAATGTACTCAATGTCTGAAAATCCACTACATTCCAGTGAAAGCATTGTTGATCCTCTCAGTCATGGAGAGTCGATGCCATATCCTGAGACTATTTCTGAAACTCAATAGATTCAACACTGAGGGCTTGTTTCTTTCTGTCTGTGCTATCTAGAACATGGGGCGCAGTCTTAGGACAGGGGCTAAAATGAGAAAAACTGCCTTCATTCAAGGGGTTGTAAATCTTTGTAAACTCTACCCGTGAGACTTGTGGGTGATCTGTTTAGGATACCCAAGGCTGAGAAAGACAGATTTTGATCTCTCAGAAAATCAAACAATCTGTGGATTAAGCAAAAAAGTGGAGTCGAGGTGGAAATCATCAATGATCATACTGAATAGCACAGCTGGCCTGAAGTCTGAATGGTTTACTCCTGATGTTTTTCTTTTTTCTTTCATGTTTGGGTGTCACTGGCAAGGCAAGCATTTGTTGCCCATCCCCTAATTGCCCTTGAACAAAGTAGAATTTCTAAGGCCATTTCAGAGGGCATTTAGAAATCTCCAACGCAAAGGGACTTGAGGGAACTTGTGCATGAAATATTGAAAACTAACACACAAGTACAGCAGGGAATCAGGAAGGCTAATGGTATGTTGGTGCTTGTTGCAAAGGGGTGGGAGTATGAGAGTAGGGACTTCTCACTGCAACTGTACAAGGTGCTGGTGAGACCACATCTGGAGTAGTGTGAGCAGGAGAGGTGTTATTTCATATTTCAATTCAGAAAAGTTTCACTAGGATGACCCTGAATATGGAGGGATTGTCTTATGAGCAAAGGCTGAACAAGTTTGGGAAATTACTCACTGGCGTTTAGAGAATGAGTCGTGACCTCATTGAAACATATAGGACTGTTTAGGGGCTAAATGCTGAGAGGAGGTTTCCCCTCATAGTCTCAGAATAAAGGGGTGCCAATTTAAGAGTGAGTGAAGAAGACTTTTTTTCTCTCTCAGAGGGTTGACAGTCTTGCCATGGGGGGCTGTGGGGGCTGGGTCCTTGCCTACATTATAGACTGAGACAAATTCTTGATCAGTCAGGAAATCAAGGATAATGGGGAAAGAACAGAAAAGTGGACATGAGAATTGTCAGATCAGTAATGATCCAAATGAATGGTGGAGCAGATCTGAAGGGCTGAACAATCTCCCACATTCCGATTTCTAATGGTCTTATGGTCTCTGACCTGCTCATGTAGCTACAGTACTTACATGGTTAGACCAGTTCAGTTAATAGAGTTATGGAGATCTGGAACACTGAAATAGTTCCTTTGGCTCATTACATCCTTACCAGCCATAAACAATCACCTAAACATTCTAATCCCATTTCCCAGCACTTGGCCCAGAGACTTGTATGCCTTCGCATCGCAACTGCACAATCTAAATGCTACTTAAATATTATGAGAGTTTCTGCCTCCACTTTACAAGCAATGAGTTCCAAAATCCCGACACCCTTTGGGGGAAAATGCTTTTTCTCACATTTCTTCTAAACCTGACCTTAAATCTATGCCCAGGTCATTGATTAAATAATCAATGTTAACCCCCAGATTGTTGATATTGAGGGATCCGCAGTGATGGTAACATAGTTCAATGTCAAGAAGTGATGGTTTGATTCTCTCTTTATAATTGATCGTTGCCTAGCATTTGTGTGGCACAAGTATTACTTACCACTTATCAGCCCTACCCTGAATGTTGTTCAGATTTTGTTTCATTTGGACACAGACTGCTTCGGTTGTGAATGGTGCTGAAAATTGTGAAATCATCAGGAAACATGTCACTCTGACCTTATGACGTTGGTCATTGATGTAGCAGCTCAAAATAGTTAGACCAAACGCCTGCAAAGATGTCCTGGAGCTGAGATGGCTGTCCACAATGACAATCATCTTCCTTTATTCTAGGCATAATTCCAACCAATGGAAACTTTTTCCTCTGAATTCTCATTGACTGCATTTTTGAACACAGAACAATAGCACAAGGCCTTCAGACCACCATTGTCAACAACGATGTTATCCTAAACTAATCCCTATCTGCCTGTGAGAGATAATGGGAACTGCAGATGCTGGAGAATCCAAGACAACAAAATGTGAGGCTGGATGAACACAGCAGGCCAAGCAGCATCTCAGGAGCACAAAAGCTGACGTTTCGGGCCTAGACCCTTCATCAGAGAGGGGGATGGGGTGAGGGTTCTGGAATAAATAGGGAGAGAGGGGGAAGCGGACCGAAGATGGAGAGAAAAGAAGATAGGTGGAGAGAGTATAGGTGGGGAGGTAGGGAGGGGATAGGTCAGTCCAGGGAAGACGGATGGGTCAACGAGGTGGGATGAGGTTAGTAGGTAGATGGGGGTGCGGCTTGGGGTGGGAGGAAGGGATGGGTGAGAGGAAGAACAGGTTAGGGAGGCGGAGACAGGTTGGACTGGTTTTGGGATGCAGTGGGTGGAGGGGAAGAGCTGGGCTGGTTGTGTGGTGCAGTGGGGGGAGGGGACGAACTGGGCTGGTTTGGGGATGCAGTTGGGGAAGGGGAGATTTTGAAACTGGTGAAGTCCACATTGATACCATTAGGCTGCAGGGTTCCCAGGCGAAATATGAGTTGCTGTTCCTGCAACCTTCGGGTGGCATCATTGTGGCACTGCAGGAGGCCCATGATGGACATGTCATCTAAAGAATGGGAGGGGGAGTGGAAATGGTTTGCGACTGAGAGGTGCAGTAGTTTGTTGCGAACTGAGCGGAGCTGTTCTGCAAAGCGGTCTCCAAGCCTCCGCTTGGTTTCCCCAATGTAGAGGAAACCACACCGGGTACAGTGGATGCAGTAACCTCTCCAGAGGTTTCACATACTTCCTATAGTGTGGTGACCAGAAGTGCACACGGTACTCCAAATGTAGCCTGACCAAAGTCTTATACAGTTGAAACACGACTGGCCAACATTTATACTCAAAACTTTTATAGTTTTGCGAAGGTTGCTTGATGCCACACTCAGTCGAGTGCAGCATTGATGTCATGGGTTGCATGCACTCACCTCACCTCTAGAATTGAGCTCTTTTGTTCATTTTTCAACCAAAGCTGTTATGCGGTCAGGAGCTGAGTGGCCCTGGCAGAACCTCATCTGGCTTCTGAGATCACAAGGTGTAGAGCTGGATGAACACAGCAGGCCAAGCAATATCAGAGGAGCAGGAAAGCTGACGTTCCAGGCCCAGAATTGTCTGACCCCAATTCTAGACTATGCCCCCTAGTTCTAGAATTCCAAACCAGTGGAAATAGTTTACTTTTATCTACCCTATCTTTTCCTGTCATAATCTTGAAGACTTTGATCAGATCACCCCTTAACCTTCTGAATTTTAGAGAAAACAGGCCTAATTTGTACATTTTTCCTCATAACTTGACCCCTGAAGACAAGGAATCATTCTTGTAAACTCCAAGGCCAATATATCCTTTCTAAGGTGAGATGCCAGATCTCCTCACAGTACTCCAAAGTGGGGTCTAACCAGAGTTT
Source organism: Stegostoma tigrinum (assembly GCF_030684315.1). Lineage (NCBI taxonomy): Eukaryota > Metazoa > Chordata > Chondrichthyes > Orectolobiformes > Stegostomatidae > Stegostoma > Stegostoma tigrinum. The sequence goes on from NC_081372.1 coordinate 61,237,150, forward strand.
TGTCTAATGACAGCATTACAGATCCTAGTAGTCCTATAGATATATAAGCAGCATTCTAAAAGTTTTCTTTAATATTTTCTGCACCAATTTTTTTGTTTAACTTAAGACCATAGAACATAGAACATTACAGCACAGTACAGGCCCTTCGGCCTTCGATGTTGTGCCGACCTGTCATACCGATCTCAAGCCCATCTAACCTACACTATTCCATGTACGTCCATATGCTTGTCCAATGACGACTTAAATGTACCTAAAGTTGGCAAAGCGTTCCATTCCCTTACTACTCTCTGAGTAAAGAACCATCTGGGAAGTATCCAGATCTATCTTTTGGCCATCCAGAATGGAGGATCTCATGCTTGCTTAGATCAAAATCCATCTGCCACAGTTTTGTCCATTCAGTTAGTTTATCAATATCCCTTTGTAATTTTGTGCTATTATCTACTGTGCGTAGAATTCAACCTAACTTGGTGTCATCAGCGAATTTGGATGTATGACTATGTTTTCCAATATGATGTGAATAAATGATGTGAACAACTGAGGCTCCAATACAGGTTTGGTTAGGGTTGCAACAACGTCTAGAGCACATGTCCTCAGTACTAATGCCAGAAACTTCTCAGGGTCCATAACCTTTGCAGTGTCCAGTGCTGCTAGCCATTTTTTGAGTGAAACAATTTGGTTGAAAACTGGCATCTGTGTTGCTGAGGATCTGTGGAGGTTGCTGAGATGGATTATCCACATGGCACTTTGACTGACGATTGTTACAAATTCTTTAGCCTGATCTTTTGGAATCGTGTAGCACTCCCCCATCATTGAGTATGGGGATATCTGTGAAGCTTGTTCCTCCTGCGGTGAATTATTTAACTGTCCACCACCATTCTTGTAGCAGGCACTAGATGCATCCATTCATGTCAAAGGAATCTGCTTGTTCTTTCTCTTTATTTTTTGTCCACTAATCAATCCTCATTTCAAACTATTAACCTTAATCCCATGATCTTTAATTTTGTCTAACAATTTCTTCTCCGGCACTTTCCTCCTCCCCGATCATCTGTCATCAGCCTCACTACCTCCTTTTCCTACCTACTATCAGTCTGAAGTAGAGTCACTGCACCCAAAATATTAACTTTGTTTCTCTCTCCGCAAATATGCCAGACCTGCTGAGTTTCTCCAGAAATATGGTTTTGTGGCACCTTTTATTGGATTACTGCGTCAGGACACTTTCTGCACAGGGATAAGCTCGCAAATCCGAGAGGGGACTGCACCTCGGGGCTGCCTGCTCACTCTCTTAGCACTCATTTATTCCATGCTTACTTTCATGCTTACAGCATTCTGCCTTGCCTGGCCTTGTCTTGCTTTCTTGTGCTTTGCCTTCTCAGCTAGGAATGAAAGACTTGCAGTCCTTCTGTCTTGTCTTGCCTTTTTGCACAGAAGCAAAAATGCTACTGGTTGTTAGCAATCCTGAGCCAAAGGGAGTACATCATGCAGTGCGCTGCATGAATCTGAGCCAGCACTGTGTGCTAGATACAGCAAAAGCACAGCATGTGCAGCAAGCAGGCAGTAATGTCTGAACATCTTCAGGGAGAAGTCCTCACCAAAGTCTATGGAGACATTCAGGGTCAGTAAGCCAAGGACTGCCTCTGATATCAGTCTTGGGAATTGGGTGTGGCCAGTCAGCTGCTCGGGGCAGTCAGGGCCTGGAATTCCAGACTTCTACAGGCTGGACTGTGGACCACGGTCAGCCCCATGGCTCCAGTCCAGGAATCATGCGAGGTCTTTCAGAGAGCTGGTCAGTTATCACTCTGGACTACCCATTCAACTTGTTCCAGGAGGGGTGGTCATAGTTAGTCCAGGAGATCCATGCACTAAAAGTCAACATAGGGTGTTATCAGGGGCAAAAACAGAAATTACTGGAAATGCTCAGCAGGTCTGACAGCATCTGTGAAGAAAAAAATCAGAGTTAACATTTTGGGTCCAGTGACCCTTCCTCAGAACATTTTTTTTGTTCGCAGATGCATGCCAGACCTGGTGAGCTTTTCCAGCAACTTCTGTTTTTGTTCCAGATTTGCAGCTTCTGTTGTTATTTTGGTTTTTATTTTGTGTTATCAGGGGCCACTGCTTTGGGTGGAAAGCTGAGGAACACATTGTAGGGATTGGAGGCAGCATAGAGAGGGGGTGTCATTTGCGAATTTGGGGGTGGAGTTAGAACATAGAACATAGAACATAGAACAGTACAGCACAGAACAGGCCCTTCAGCCCACAATGTTGTGCCGACCATTGATCCTCATGGATGCACCCTCAAATTTCTGTGACCATATACATGTCCAGCAGTCTCTTAAATGACCCCAATGACCTTGCTTCCACAACTGCTGCTGGCAACGCATTCCATGCTCTCACAACTCTCTGCGTAAAGAACCTGCCTCTGACATCCCCTCTATACTTTCCACCAACCAGCTTAAAACTATGACCCCTCGTGCTAGCCATTTCTGCCCTGGGAAATAGTCTCTGGCTATCAACTCTATCTATGCCTCTCATTATCTTGTATACCTCAATTAGGTCCCCTCTCCTCCTCCTTTTCTCCAATGAAAAGAGACCGAGCTCAGTCAACCTCTCTTCATAAGATAAGCCCTCCAGTCCAGGCAGCATCCTGGTAAACCTCCTCTGAACCCTTTCCAAAGCATCCACATCTTTCCTATAATACGGCGACCAGAACTGGACGCAGTATTCCAAGTGCGGTCTAACCAAAGTTTTATAGAGCTGCAACAAGATCTCACGACTCTTAAACTCAATCCCCCTGTTAATGAAAGCCAAAACACCATATGCTTTCTTAACAACCCTGTCCACTTGGGTGGCCATTTTAAGGGATCTATGTATCTGCACACCAAGATCCCTCTGTTCCTCCACGCTGCCAAGAATCCTATCCTTAATCCTGTACTCAGCTTTCAAATTCGACCTTCCAAAATGCATCACCTCGCATTTATCCAGGTTGAACTCCATCTGCCACCTCTCAGCCCATCTCTGCATCCTGTCAATGTCCCGCTGCAGCCTACAACAGCCCTCTACACTGTCAACGACACCTCCGACCTTTGTGTCGTCTGCAAACTTGCTGACCCATCCTTCAATTCCCTCGTCCAAGTCATTAATAAAAATTACAAACAGTAGAGGCCCAAGGACAGAGCCCTGTGGAACTCAACATATAAATGGGGGAAGACAATAGAACATGGACAAAAGAGCTGAAATTCAGAGGGGAGGTGAGAGTGAATCTCGTGGATATCAGCTGTTCCCCTAAGTCAAAGGGTCAATAACAATGAGACATGATTTTAATGCAGAAGGCAAGAGGCTGAGAGGGGACTGTGGAAAAGTTTTCTCACTGAGAGGGTGTTGGGGTCTGGAACATACAGACTCCAACCTTTTAAAAAGTACTTGGATGAGCCTTTGCAGTGTCACAGCATTCATGTCTATGGGTATAATGTGGTAAAATGGGGCTAGTGTAAGTAGTAGTGTGTTTTTTGATAGTACAGACTGGAAAAGATGAAGGTCATCTTCTGTACTCTGTGATTCTACGATCAAGGCTCGAGAGTAACTGAAGTCAATGGGAATCAGGAGTTATGTCTCTACTTGTTGGAGCTTTACCTACTACTAACAGATGATTGTGATTTTTGGAGGTCAGTCAACCCAGTTCCAGGACATCTTTAAGGAGTTCCTCAGGGTAGTGTCCTAGACCACTTAACTTCAGCTGTTTCATCAAAACCCTTGCTTCCATCATAAGGTCAGAAGTAGGGATGTTTGCCAGTGATTGCTTAATATGCAGTAACAATTGCAACTCCTCAGATACTGAAGTAGTTTATTTTCTGATGCAACAAGATCTGGACAAGATCTAGGCTTGAGCTAACAAGTGGCAAGTAACATTCACACCACACAGATGCCAAGTAATGGCCACCCTCCTTAGCATCCAATGGCATTACCATTGGGGAGTCAGGGCCTATATTCTCTACAGTTTTGAAGAATATGAGATGATCTAATTGAGGTGAACCAACTCTTACACAGAGTGACAAAATAGGTGTGGGACAATTGATTTACCAGGCTGTATCATGTAGAATCAGAGGACGTATTTTTAGATAAAATGCAAGATAGTTAAGACTGTGCTGAGGAGACGTTTCATCACTCATAGGATGGTGAATTTTTGAATTTTCTACTCCAGGAGGCTGTAGAGCATAGAGCATGTTAAAGACAGAGATCAAATATATTTCACAATATTAATGGTCTCAAGGGACATGAGGTTTGGAAAAATGGTATTGTGGTAAATTAGTTATCATCTTATTGGATGTTGGAGCAGGCTCAAAGGGCTGAATAATTTAATCCTGCTCCTTTACATGATGTAATTTTCTTCTGACCATCTGGGAGTCACCATTGACAAGAAACTTCATAGAAATCCGACAGTATGGAAACAGGCCATTTGGTCCATCGAGTCCACACTAACCCTCTGAAGAGCAATCCACCCAGACCCATCCCCTACCCTATCCTGCTCTAGACACTGTGGGCAATTTCCCATGGCCGATCCACCTAATCTGCACATCTTTGGACTGTGGGAGGAAATCGGAGCACTCGGAAGAAACCCATGCAGACATGGGGAGAATGTGCAAACTCCACACAGACAGTTGCCTGAGGCTAGAATCGAACCTGGGTCCCTGGCACTGTGAGACAGCAGTGCCAGCCACAGAGCCACCCTCCATAAACTGAAATGGTCTTGCCATATAAATACTGTGTCTATAAAAGAAGTTCAGATGCTAGGAATTCTGGAATGGGTAACTCACTTCCTGACTCCCCAAAACCTGTCTACAAGACACAAGTCAGGAATGTGATGGAATAGTCCCCATTTGCCTGAGTGGTAGTAGCCTCAATAACAGGATTGGCACCATCTCAGAAGAAGCAGCTGCTTGATTGGCACTACATCTACCATGTCAATATTCACCCTTTCTCGCTGGCAACACAAAAGCAACAGTGTGTACTGTCTACTAGGGTCTGGGACTTTGCAAGAATTCAAGGTGAATTTGAATATATTTTCAATTGATAAAAGAGTCAGAGGTGGTGGGAAGACACAGGAGAGCAATAATCTAATTGAATGATGGAATTGGATGGAGGAGCTGAATGGCTTAATTCTGTTCCTAGTGGTTGTGCTTTATGAAAAACAAGGAGTGTTTTGAATTTGGAGGGCAGTGATGTGAGGCTAAGAAAATGGAGGAATGAGAAAAGGAATGTAGGCCAATTTTTGAGTATGTGGGATGGGGAGGTGAGGAAGGTAGTGGAAAGTAGAAAGAAGAGGATTTGGAGGGGCAAAGCAGATGAGGGGGACTGGAGCTGAGTGGGGAGGGCAGGAGGGAGAAGAGGGGATTGGGATGAGGAGGTGGAGTAGGTGAATAGTGTTTCAAAGAGAACACATGATGTTGACTGCACAGTGACTTGTTTTTGAGATTTTTGACCTTTTCTGACAGGGCATTTTCCTCGTCCTTAATGTTATGGCATCTTAATTCCAGACGAATTGTACCATATGGATTAACGAATGTGCAAAGACATAAACGTTCGGACAAAGTGGAGACAAGTGTGTCGCTGATGGTTCCAAGAGCTCGATGTATCTGCACAGTGGAAACTGATTGGCAGTGCAGCCAATTTTGTCAACAGAATGAGCGATGTAGAGGTCAGATACAAGCTAAATGCAAACGATTTGTGGCAACTATGCACAAAATCAGGAGATCAACCAGATGACATTCTGTTGTCTATAAAGGAACTTCTGTTTAAATCTAGATCCACTCCTAACCTGTCCGAGCAGGAACCCACTCATACTCTATGGCAGGGATTGTCTCCTAAACTGGCCCAGCAGGGACCTTCTTTCGATCTGGCTTGGCAGGGGTCTCTCCCAAGCTGACCACCAGCAACTTGTGGGATTTAAACATTGTGAATCTCAGGGGAGAGCGATCCACAGCTGGTGCATGATGAATCAATTGGGGAAAGAACAAGAACTGGATGTGATCTGGAATGGTGACCCAGGTTAAGGAAATCTCCACTAGGCTAGAGAGGAATTTGCAGTGGGAGAGGAAGGATTTAGTTTCATGGCCAAAGTGGATACCAACGGCAGAGATAGAAAAGGGCTTTGCAAAGGAAGGCCAAGCAACCGGGGGTGGGGGTTGGGGGCTGGTAGAAATACATGAACCCAGAGATAACAAACTCTGAATTGTTGCTTGAGCTGTGAGTACGCGGGAGTAGAATGAATATGACAAGGAATTGGGTGCATGTCTCTTGGGGGAAAAATGGTGTTTGACTCATGGCCTGCATGCGCTTCCATGGGATTGTACCAAAGGGACAATCTTCACTGCACTGTGTGAAAAAAATTTCTCCTTGTTTCTGTCCTAAATGGCCTACCCTGCAACTTGGACCGTGACCCCTCATGCTTGATTTCTCACTCATTAAGAACACTCTTCCTGCATTTAGTTTGCCTAGTCCTGTCAAAATTTTATAAGTTTCTGAGATCGCTCCTTACTCTCCTAAACCCCAGTAAACGTAATCCCAACTAACCCAATCTCTGTTCATATGCAGTCCTGCTATCCCAGGAACTAGTCTGGTAAAGTTTTGAATGCCCTCCATAGCCAGAATATCCTTCCTTAGATAAGGAGTTCAAAACTGCAACAATACACTAGGTGTTGTCTCATCAATTCAGCAAGACATCCCTGCTCCTGGACCCGAATCCCCTTTCCCGATCTATTACCATTCTTACCTTCCTGTTTTGCTACCAAAAGGGATGACCTCACATATATCCACATCATACTTCATCTGCAGGTAGAGCTAGAAATCAGCAACTAAAAACTCAAGAGGCTAATAGTTGATAAAGCCCCAAGATTTGATATCCTCACTCATAACTTTCAAATAGAGATAGCAGCAAGTAAATGTCCACGTTAGGATTTACTCATTCCTTTGATTCTAAAGCAGTCTGAGGAATGTTTGATTTGATTTATTAATGTCACATGTACCAGGATTACAGAGAAAAGCATTGTTTTGCAAGCTGTCCAAACAAATCATACTTAACCTAAATATATTAGGGTAATAGAACAGATGCAGAACATAGTGTTACAGCTACAAGAGAAGGTGCAGAAAAAGGTCAGCTCTAATATATGAGGGGTCTGTTAATGAGTCTGATAATAGCAGGGAAGGAGCTGTTCTTACATGTTAGTACATGGTATCAAACTTCTGTATTTTCTGCCCAATGGAAGAGAGTATCACTGGCGTGGGTGGATCCTTGATTATATTTGTTGTTTTTACAAGGTAGCAGGAAATGTAGATGGAGTTAATGGATGGAAGGCTAGTTTGCATGATGGACTGGGCTTCACAACTCTCTAATTTCTTGCAGTCTGGGCAGAGCAAGTGCCAAATCAGGCTAGGATGCATCCAGATAGGATGCTTTCTATGGGACATTTATAAAATAAGAGTGGTTGTGGACATGCTGATCTTCCTTAGCCTTCTGAGGAAGTAGCACCTTTTGTGTGCTTTTTTAATTGTAGCATGGATGTGGATGGGCCAGGCTAGATTGTTGGGTGATATTTACTTCGAGGAACTTGTAGATCTTGATCATCTCCACCACAGCACCAATGATAAGGGCAGGGATGTGTCCTCCGCTCCGCTTTCTGAAGTCAATGACCAGCTCCTTCATTTTGCTGATATTGAGGGAACAATTGTTGTCTTTACACCATGCCACTAAGCTAGCTACCTCTTCCCTGTACCATGTCTCATCAGTGTGTGACATCTGATCCACAACGGTCGTGTCAGCAGCAAATTTGTAAATGGAGTTAGAGCTGAATTTGACTACACAGTCGTGGGTATATAGGGACTACAATAAAAGGCTGAGTATGCAGCTTTGTGGGGCACTGGTGTTGAGAATTATTGTGGAGGAGGCATTGTCGCCTATCCTTGCTGATTGTGGTCTACAGGTCAAGAAGCCAAGGATCCAGTTGCAGAGCCGGGAACAGAGTCCAAGGTCTTAGAATTTAGAGCTAAGTTTAGTTGGAATTATGGTGTTGATGGTGGAGTTAAAGTCAATAAATAGGAGTCTGATGTAGGAATCTTTGTTATCCAGATGTTCCAGGGATGCATGTAGGGTCAGGAGGTTGGCATTTGTCATGGACCTTGAATGTTAGCAAACACAGCTATCAAGAATGGAGGGAGAGAGAAAACAGGGAGTTACATTTCGTATTGGAGTTTATTGTTAAGTAAGTCTTAACATTGAACTGAGATCAGTGGGTGTGTAAACATAGCTTTACAAAAGGAAAATCCTGTCTCACAAATTTATTGGTGTCTTTTGAAGATATAATTAGTAGGACAGATGAAAGGGAATGAATTCATAGACTCACCCATGACAGAAGAGGCCCTTTGGCCCATCAGGTCTGCACTGACATAATTACCACTAAAGTGTACTAATCCCAATTTCCTGCACTTGTCCCATATCCTTGAGTGTTATGATACTTCAGGTGCTTATTGAAACATTTCTTAAAGGTTGTAGAGTTTCCGGCTCCACTACTTTCACGGGCAGTGCATTCCAAATTCCTACCAATGGCTGAGTGTCTTTTTTTCCCCACAAACCCTTTGAATTTCTTGCCCCTTACCCTAAAAATATGGCCTCTCATGATTGACCCCTCAATAAAGATAACTAGCTACTCTCTATTCACCCTGTCCGTATCCCTCATTATCTTATACACCTCAATCATGCCCCACCTCAATCTTCGTTGCACCAAAGAAAACAATCCAGGCCTACTTATAGCTCAATGTCTCCATCCCAAGCAACATCTTGGTGGATCATCTCCGTACTTCTCTCGTGCTATCACATCCTTCCTGTAGTGAGGTGGCCAGAACTGCACACAATACTCCGGCTGTGGCTTAACCAATGCTCTGTACAACTCCAACATCACTTCCTTGTTCTTAAAATCTATGCGAGAATTCATGAAAGCAAATGTCCCATTTGCCTTCTTAACTATCCCATTCACAGACTCTGCCGATTTCAGGGATCTGTGAATAATTACCCCAAGATCCCTCTGTTACTCTAGGGTATCCAGTTTCCTGCCATTCATTAAGTACTCCCTCATCTTGTTTCTTCTTCCAAAGTGAATCTTCTCACACTTGTCAAGGTTAAATACCACCTGCCATTGCTCTGCCCATCTGAGCAATCCATCTATATCTTCCTATAACCTAAAACCATCTACTTTGCTATTAATCACTCTATCAATCTGGGTGTGTTCTGCAAATTTGCTTACATTTTCATTTATATCATTTATATGTGACAATAAGGGTCCTAGTACTGATCCTTGTGGTACACCACTGGACCCTGCACTGCAGTCACTCAAACAGCCTTGTACTGCTATTCTTTGTGGCCTATTACTAAGTCAGTTTCTGATCCATCTTGCCAAGTTTCCCTCAATTCCATGTGCTTTAAACATCTCAAACATTCTCCCTTGTAGGACTTATCAATAACTTTGCTAAAATCCATATAAATTACATCAACTGAACTTCCATCATCCACACACTTGATTACATTTTCAAAAAATTCTAACAAATTTGTTAGGCATGACCTCCCTCTGAAAAAGCTATGCTTACTATCCCTAATTAACCCATGCCTTCCATGGATAATTATTCATTCCTTCAGAGTTGGTTCCAATGGTTTCCCTGCCGCTTATGTAAAACTCACCGGTCTGTAATTTCTTAATTCATGTCTACGACCCTTCTTAAAAAGTGGAAACACATGAAGCCATCCTCCAGTCCTCTGGCACTTACCCTGTGGCCAGAGAAGAATTAAAAATTTGTATCAGAGCCCCTGCAATTTTCTGCCACATCTCCCATAGCAACCTGGGAAGCAGTTCATCCGGGACAGGGAATTTATCCATTTTTAAACTTCCAATACTTCCCCAATTTCTATGTCAACCTGTGCAAGTTCCTCACAGTCCCTTTTCCTGAATTCCTTACTGATGTTCCTTTTCCAGAGCAAAGACTGCAGAGAAGTATTCATTTAACACTCTTTCCCTGGTTAAACTCTTCCCTTTAATGCAATATATAACCCAGGACTCTCTCTAATCCTGTTGACAAGTCCTTTCTCATGCCTCCCTTTTGCTGCCTTTGCTTTTTTTATGGATGTGAATGGATATGCTGTCTTTGTATTTCCAAAAGACATTTGATGCAGTACCGCACAAAATGTGAATACAAAAGCTAAGATTTTATGAAGTTAGGGTGATATATCAGCACAGGTGGGGAATTATTTAATGAACAGGCAACAAGAGAAGGGGAAAATAGGGTGTTTTCAAGTTGGCAGGCTTTAATCAATGGAATGTCACAAGGATCACTTGTGGACCTCCAATATTTTCAGTCTATGTTAGTAATTGAGTTCCAGAGACAGAGATGAATGTATTTGTATTTGCTAACAGTTCAAAGCTGGGGGTATTTGTAACTGTGAGGAAGATATTAAGAGGCTGCAAAGAGTTACAGGTTGAATGAGTGATCAATAAGGTGGAGAGTGAGTATTGTACTGAACTCCATTTCCTGTGTGTCAAATTGTACCTAGGAAGCCAAAATTCTCTGTGAAAAAGTGGTCTTTATGGCACATCTAGTTCAACAGGTGTTGGAATATAACATTCATTTCTTCGCAATCTTAGAAGTGAGGTTTGTTGGCAGGTTTTCAACAGATCACTCAGGACAGTTTGAACAGGAGTTCAAAGGAGACAAACTGAATGAAAATCAGAAATTATGAGAATGAGAAAGATGTGGGCTCTTGATGATGTGGCAGTTCAATGTACTGCTCTAAAGTCAGCAGAATAACAGATGTTGTGTAAAGGACCTCAGTGAGAAGTTATTAGCAGTTGGATGGCTGTGTTGAATGCAATATCTCCAAATTTGTAGATGACACTAAGCTGGGTGATAGTGTGTGCTGTGAAGAGGATGTTCAGATGCTGCAGGTTGACTTGGACAGATTGGCTGACTGAGCAAATACCCAGCAAATGCAATATAATGAAGATAAATGTGAAGTTATCCACTTTGGACACAAAACAGGAAGACAGATTAATACCTGAATGGTGGCAGTTTAGGAAAAGGTGAGGTGCAACAAGACCTGAGTGTCATGGTGGAACAGTTGTTGAAGGTTGGCATGCAGGTGCAGCAGGCAGTGAGGAAAGCTAATGGCATGCTTTCCTTTATAGTGAGAGGATTTGGGTATCGGAGTAAGGATGTCTTGTTGCTGTTATACAGGACCTTGGTGAGGCCACACTTTGAGTACTGACTGCAGTTTTGGTCTCCTTGTCTGAGGAAGGAAATTCTAGCTAATGAGGGAGACCAGCGAAGTTCACCAGGATGGCAGGACTGATATATGAGGAAAGACTGGATTGATTGGGCTTCTATTTACTGGAGTTTAAAAGAATGAGAGGTGATCTCTTAGAAACATATAAAATCATTTTGGGACTGGACAGGCTAGATTCAGGAAGAATGTTCCTGATGATGGCAAAGTCAAGGATAAGGACTCACAGTCAATGAATAAGTGGTAAGCCATTCAAGGACTGAGATGAGGAAGAATTTCTTTACTCAGAGGGTTGTGAACCTGTAGAATGCTCTAACATAGAAATCTATCGGGGCTAGTTCAGTAGATATATTCAAGAAGGAGCTGCACGTAGCCGTTGTGGTGAAAGGGATCAAGTGGAATGGAGAGAAAGCAGGTGGAATACTGAAATTGCATGAACAGTCATTATTATATTGAATGGAGGCACAAGCTCAAGGAGCCAAATGGCTTACTCCTGCACCTATTTTCTACGTTTGTATGTGTTTTGATAGAACAAACACAGGAAGAAGTTCTCAAAATTAGTAGATAACTAACAGTTGGAACAAGGACTCAGAAGAAATCTTGGGGAACTGAGAAATTGAGATGTTCATTGGTTGCATGTTGGGGGAAGATATGAGGGTCTCAAAAAGTCTGCGAGCATTACTATTTCAGTGCAGCTAAGGGAGTAGATGTGTTGAATAACCACAAGCAGTTTCTGCTTGACACAGTTGAGCAAGATTGGAACTTGAAGGAAGGACCGGAGGGTGATCAACCAGAACAGGAGCAGTGGCTAAGGCATTCCCTAATAGAATAAGTCTTGAGAAAGTGTTTTAAGACAGATTAGTGAAAGTAAAGGATTGAGATCCTTTGTGAAGTTTGATGAGATTTGTGTGTCATTAATATGTGATGGGAATTGTTGAGGAATCCAAGAGATCATTCTTGATTGCATTTGCTTTTTTTAAATGTGTATGGTGGGTTGTTTGATAACAGCGTATTGCCCACAAATTAATTCTGAGCATTAGAAATACACTGTATATATAATGTCGATTACTGTTTTAAATTGTATAGTAAAGTCTTGCACAAAACTTGGCAGTTTTGTAGCTTTATTCAATCAGTTATTCAACCTTTTGTCTGTTTTAATAATAAAATGTTACTGTTTCCTGCAGAGATCAGAACATAAATTTGACAGCCTGGTCCAAAAACATGACATAAATTGATGAAGTCATGTGAGAAATATCACCAAATTGGCTTTCTAGTCTGAGATCATAAGTATAACGTGAGGAACATTGAGATAGAAATTAATTGATACGTAGGTGACCGATGAGATAACCTGTAATGTAACAGTGAGCTCAGTCTTCATATGATAATTCTCGTCTTGGAGATCTGTACAGTTTGGAGCTTATTGCTTTGTGGCCTTACCATTATGCATGGTTCATCAATAAAAATTGTTTAGCAGCAATCCTGAAGTCTGACCTGTGCTTGAATGAGACCCGAAGAATCCACACCACAACATACTGGCAGCAGTGGAGACGCCAGTTCAAGGAAGATGGTGTTTTATTTTAGAGCAATCTGAAGAAGATTAGGCAATGTAGAATGATCATGAGGCAAAAATCTTCATCGATATCCTGATTATAGTGACTTTACAGCTTACCCAAAGTGAAATGAAGCAGTTGAAGACTTATGCAAGGTGGGGTAAAGTGAGACATAACGCTGCAGTGGCAGTATGTTCATGCCAGCCAAGCAATCTGCCTCAGGTCTCCAGCTGAAGCAGCAGTTGCTCCTGGTTAATGCTTTCTTGCACATACACACTTCCGGATTGTCCTAGTCAGGTGAGGTGTTGATGGATCTCAGTAGATCTGGAGTCAGTCTGAACAGTTGTGTTGATGTTATTTTAGTTCCAAGGGTCTCATTATTGAGCCTGCTTTGCCCAAACAAGGGTCCTAGCAGCCTATGCACGTTGGTCATTTCCTGCAATAATGTAATGCTAAGGGATGAGTGATAGTATACACTCAAATTTATTGCAGTCTGGACAAAACCTATCGGTAGATCAAGCTTTCATATATAGAGGTGTGTGGGAGGCATTGCAATTCAATGCAAATCAAGCTTCAGTTTGAGCCTGGAAGTCAGCTCAGCCAAAAGTTTTTTGCTGAACAATTAGCCTGCTAATAATGAGAACGCCCTGCCTGCAACAATCATAGACTCACCAAGTTTAAGGGCATTTAAATAGTCATTGGATAAACATATGGATGATTTTGGAATAGTGTTGATTAGATGGGCTTCAGATTGGTTTCACAGGTCAGCGCAACCTCGAGGGCCGAAGGGCCTGTACTGTGCTGTAATGTTCTATGCTCTATGTTCTGAGTAAAACAATGGCAGTTTGAATTGCTAGCATTGTGGGGCAAAGAGACATCGTAATCGATGTAATAAAATGTGAGGCTGGATGAACACAGCAGGCCAAGCAGCATCTCAGGAGCACAAAAGCTGACGTTTCGGGCCTGGACCCTTCATCAGAGAGGGGGATGGGGAGAGGCAACTGGAATAAATAGGGAGAGAGGGGGAGGCGGACCAAAGATGGAGAGTAAAGAAGATAGGTGGAGAGAGTATAGGTGGGGAGGTAGGGAGGGAATAGGTCAGTCCAGGGAAGACGGACAGGTCAAGGAGGTGGGATGAGGTTAGTAGGTAGATGGGGGTGCAGCTTGGGGTGGGAGGAAGGGATGGGTGAGAGGAAGAACCGGTTAGGGAGGCAGAGACAGGTTGGACTGGTTTTGGGATGCAGTGGGTGGGGGGGGAAGAGCTGGGCTGGTTGTGTGGTGCAGTGGGGGGAGGGGACGAACTGGGCAAGTTCTTTAAGGACCGCAACTTTCCCCCACAGTGATCGAGAACGCCCTTGACCGCGTCTCCCGTATTTCCCGCAACACATCCCTCACACCCCGCCCCCGCCACAACCGCCCTAAGAGGATCCCCCTCGTTCTCACACACCACCCTACCAACCTCCGGATACAACGCATCATCCTCCGACACTTTCGCCATTTACAATCCGACCCCACCACCCAAGACATTTTTCCATCCCCACCCCTTTCTGCTTTCACTCTCTCCGTGACTCCCTTGTTCGCTCCACACTGCCCTCCAACCCCAACACACCCGGCACCTTCCCCTGCAACCGCAGGAAATGCTACACTTGCCCCCACACCTCCTCCCTCACCCCTATCCCAGGCCCCAAGATGACATTCCACATTAAGCAGAGGTTCACCTGCACATCTGCCAATGTGGTATACTGCATCCACTGTACCCGGTGCGGCTTCCTCTACATTGGGGAAACCAGCAGAGGCTTGGAGACCGCTTTGCAGAACAGCTCCGCTCAGTTCGCAACAAACAACTGCACCTCCCAGTCGCAAACCATTTCCACTCCCCCTCCCATTCTCTAGATGACATGTCCATCATGGGCCTCCTGCACTGCCACAATGATGCCACCCGAAGGTTGCAGGAACAGCAACTCATATTCCGCCTGGGAACCCTGCAGCCATATGGTATCAATGTGGACTTCACCAGTTTCAAAATCTCCCCTTCCCCTACTGCATCCCTAAACCAGCCCAGTTCATCCCCTCCCCCCACTGCACCACACAACCAGCCCAGCTCTTCCCCCCCACCCACTGCATCCCAAAACCAGTCCAACCTGTCTCTGCCTCCCTAACCGGTTCTTCCTCTCACCCATCCCTTCCTCCCACCCCAAGCCGCACCCCCATCTACCTACTAACCTCATCCCACCTCCTTGACCTGTCCGTCTTCCCTGGACTGACCTATCCCCTCCCTACCTCCCCACCTACACTCTCTCCACCTATCTTCTTTACTCTCCATCTTCGGTCCGCCTCCCCCTCTCTCCCTATTTATTCCAGTTGCCTCTCCCCATCCCCCTCTCTGATGAAGGGTCCAGGCCCGAAACGTCAGCTTTTGTGCTCCTGAGATGCTGCTTGGCCTGCTGTGTTCATCCAGCCTCACATTTTATTATCTTGGAATTCTCCAGCATCTGCAGTTCCCATTATCTCTGATACTATCGTAATCGACATGATTGTTCAGCCTGAGGTTGCTCCATATATTTACTATGTTAGATTTGTGCACAAAGCGGAAGTGCAGAAAGCAGAAGTCATGAAAGTCACATTTTTGTGCCAAATGGACTTTGTTGGCCATCCAACATAGGATGATCTACATCCGAATTCTTGGTCAGCAATGTTAAAAATCAAGAATTTTGATACAATTTTTTGATTTGTAACCATTTATTATTGTGCAGCCTGATCATTAAGAAAGTCTCATTGACCACATATGCCTTTGACCACCAATCCAGTCTGTTGTTCTGGGGCACCACACTCTTTTTATAAAGCCACTTTGAAGCAACAAAAACAGAGTTGCTGAGAAAGCTTAACCTGAACTGTTAACTAATTCCTCTCTACTGGTGCTGCCAGACCCTACTAAGATTTTCCAGGAATTTCTGCATTCATTTCAGATTTACAGTATCCACAGTTTATTCTGTTTCTATTTTGAAATACCACATGCCTACAATGGTAAATTTGCTAAGGATCTTAGACAGTAGTAGAACAAATCTTTGCTGAGTTGTCAGGCATATGTCCAATTACAGTGGTTTTCCAATAGCCCACATAAAGATATTCCATATCAAAATGATGGCTGATATCCATTCTGTGAGGAATTGTCATGCCATGATGAAGACTACATTCCATTTTGTGAGGAACTATCTCAAACACTTCAGGGGCATGTGATTTTTAGGCTACAGAAAATTGGATAATAAGTTGTGAAGATTTCTCATTCTATTGAAGTTGCATGCCAGTAAAATTGGATAACTTTGTATGAAGAACACTTTTGGCTTTTCCAAGAGTTTCATCAACTGAATCCTCCTTCTCCATCTGGCTTTGAATCTCCTTCAGAGATTCCTAACCAGGAACCACTCCCAGGGGATGAACCTGAAAACATGTTGCTATCAGATCCAATTTTATCATTTTCAGGAAGAAAATTCTGTGGCTTTTCAGACCTGGATGGATCAGAGTGAATACGATTCTTCACCATCCCTATGATGATGCCAGTTTGAGCGAGCAACTTTTAATGAGGAAACATTACATGAGTCCATTGAAGATATGATGGAAGTTCCAGGATTTTATGTGGTCATAATGAACTGTCAATCAACATCTCATCCATGGAATCCATTTATACTTCTCTTTGCCCACAGAAAGGCAGCCAACATCGTCAAAGACCCCTCCCACCCGGGTTATATTCTCTTCCAAGCTCTTCCATCAAGCAGAAGATACAGAAGCTTAAACACACAACCACAGGTTCAAGAACAGCTCCTTCCCTGCTGTTAACAGGCTGCTGAATGGACCTCTCTAATATCAAATCTAATGTTGACCTTGCTTTTTGTGAACCACCTATGCAGCCACAACCTTGTATCGCTCTGCGATGAGGGAGGAGGTGTGGGGGCAAGTGTAGCATTTCCTGCGGTCTATGATCTGTATGTCCTTGTATGTTATGAAGTGCCTGCCTGCACTGCATGAAAAACAAAACTTTTCTCTGTACCTAGTTACATGTGGCAACAATAAATCAAATCAAATCAAATCATTCAGCATCAATAGATTCATCTGATGAGATTATCCAAAAAAATCAAGGGACAAGAAACTACATGTGCAGGAAAATTCTTCAGCAATACTCAAGCACGAGAATGCTAAGAATAGGATTAATGTAGGGAGTTGTTTATCACATGAAAATAAATTACGGTGGAATTAGATTATCAAGAGGAATGGGATTGTAGAGAGAAACGAGATTAAAGTGAGGAGTGGGATTCACTTCAGGAATTGTATTGGTAGCAGAAAAACAGTGAAGAAGAATTACAGTGAGAAATATGGAGTCATAGAGATCACCAAAAACAGGCCTTACAATTCATCATGTCTGTGCTGGTCAGAAACAGCCACCTACCTATTCAAATCCCATTTCCAGCACTTTGTCAATAGCCTTGTGTTCCTAGGCATCACTCATGCACATAAATACTTCTGAAATGTTCTGAAGGTTTTTGCTTCTACCACCCTTACAGCCAGTGAAGTCCACATTCCTATCTTGGGTGAAAACATTTTTAAGAACAAAGAATAATGAAATTTTCAGGAACAAACCCTTCAGCCCACCAAGACATGACGATTTTTTAAACTAAAACCCTTTTGCCTCTACGCAGTGTGTATCCCTCTGTTCCTTGACTATATCTGTCAAGATGCTTCTTAAATGCTATATATCCACTGTACCACCTCCTGTAAGCTGCATATTCCAGCCATTTACCATCCTTCGTTTAAGAAACTTGCCTCTCACATCAGTTTTGAACTTACCCCCTTTTACTGTAAACCCACGTAATTGATATTTCTACCCTGGGAAAAAGACTCCGACGATCCAATCTATCCATGCCTGTCATAATTTTGTAAACTTCTGTCAGGTCAGCTCTCATCCTTTGATGTTCAAGTGAAATCAAACCAAATTTGTCCAATCTCTCCTTTTCGCTAATACACTCCAAACCAGGCAATATCCCGGTAAATCATTTCTGTAGCCTCTCTGTTAATTAGATTCCCTACAGTGTGGAAACAGGCCCTTCGACCCAAGAAGTCCACACCGCCCCTTGAAGCATCCCACCCAGACCCATCCCCCTATAACCCACACACCCCTGAACAGTACAGGCAATTTAGCATGGCCAATCCACCTAGCCTGCACATCTTCAGACTGTGGGAGGAAACCAGAGCACCCGGAGGAAACCCACACAGACACAGGGAGAATGTGCAAACTCCACACAGACAGTCGCCCAAGGCTGGAATTGAATCCAGATCCCTGGCTCTGTGAGGCTACTGTGCTAACCACTGAGCCACCGTGCCACGCAGTGGTAGTGTGGCGACCAGAATAGTACACAATATTCCAAATACAGCCAAACTGAAGTTCTATACAGCTGCAACCTGACTTGTCAATTTTTATACTGTATGCCCCCAGCAATGAAGGAAAGCATACATATGCATTCTCAACCACCTTATTCATTTGTGTGTTACAACTTTCAGGGAACTGTGCACCTGTAGAGCTAGAACCGTCTGCATGTTGATGCTGCTAAGCGTTCTGCCATTTACTGTACACTTCCCTTCTACATTAGATCTTCCAAAATTCCTCACCTCATTTGTTTGGACTAACTCTGTCTGCCATTTCTCCACACAAGTCTCCAGCCTATCTATACCCTCTGTGTCCTCTGGCAATCCTCCTCACTGTCTGCAACTCCATCAATCTTTGTGTCATCCACAAACTTACTAATCAGGCCAACTACATTCTCCTCCAAATTATAAACTGCAAACAACAAGTGTCCCAGCACTGATCTCCTTGGAATACTATCGGTCACAAATCTTCAACCAGTAAAACACCCTTCCACCACTACTCTCTCTTTTATGACTAAGCCAGTTCTGTATCCATCTGATCTGCTCACTACAGAACCCACGTGACTTCACCCTTTGTATCAACTTGTCATGAGGGACTCTGCCAAAGGCCTTGCTAAAGACCATATCGACAATATCTATTGCCCTGCCCTCATCAATCATCTTTGTCACTCCTGCAAAAAACTCAATTAAGTTTATGAGACATGAACTTTCCCACCCAAAGCCATGCTGCCTAAAGCTAATAAGTCCATATTTTTCCAAATTGAGTAAATCCTATCCCTAAGAAACCTCTCCAATATTTTCCCTACTACTGACGTAAAGCATGACAGCCTATAATTTCCTGGATTATAGCGAGTTTTGAGAAGACCAACCCAAGGAAACCTAACCAGATAAACAGAAAGCGGGACATAACACCAGCGCTTCATCGGAGGCTCACTGATGATGTCACCTAGAATGGTGACGAAACGTCTGAAAATGAACCTTGCAGGTCAGCGAGCAATCTCACATCCAGTTCCTGGATTATCCCTGTTACCCTTCTTAAACAAAGGAACTATTCTCTAGTTCTCTGAGACCTCTCCTGTGACTATTGAGGATACAAAGATTTCATACAAGGCGTCTGCAATTCCCTCACCTGCCTCCCTCAGCATTCTGGCATAGATCTTCACATCTCCTCTAAACCCTCTGCCCCCTATCTTAAGTTTATTCCCCCAGTCATCAAACCCTCCATCAAAAGGAAAGATTTATTCCTGCATACCCTATCGTGTGCCCCATCTATGCCACTCATAATCTTATACACCTCAATCATGTGCCCTCTCAGTCCCTGTTATGCTCCAAGGAAAATAACCCTAGACTGTCCAAACTCTCTCCATAACTAAACTCTCCAGCCCAGGCAATATTCTGGTAAATCTCCTCAGCATTGTTTCTCAATGCTATCACACCTTTTCTGTTCTGTGGATTCTGAACTGCACGCAACTGCTGTGGCCTAATCAACTTTTTATACACTTGCAGTAGAACCTTCCTGTTCTTAAACTCTATGCCTCAAATAATAAACGTGGGTATTCCACATGCCTTCTTAACCACATTCACTGTCTGTCCTGAAACCTTAAGGGACTGATGCAAGTGCACAGCAAGGTCCATCTGATCGTTGGTGCATTCCAAGGTTCCTAATTTAATCATGTATTCCATTGCCTTTTTCGTCCTGCCCAAGTGCATCATCTCACATATATCCGGATTGAATTTCGTTTGCCATTGACCAGCCCGTCTGACCTGCTTCTCTATATTCTCCTATCATTTAAGGGATTAGAGTCAGGAAAAGCACCAAGGTCAAGGATGTCACTGAGTGATTGCAGGAGCAGCTGCATTCTGAAGGTTGAGGAAAAAAGCCAGAGGTTGTGGTTTATCTTAGTGCCAATGATATGGGTTAGAAAGAGGGATTAGGTCCTACAAATCTAGTCTGGGCAGCTAGGAAATAAATTAAAAAGCAGGACCTCAGGGATAACAACATCAGGATTACTCCTAGTGCCCCTTGATTGCAAGATTGGAAATTGAAGAATAGACCATTTGAATGCATGTCTGGCGGGGTGGTGTTGGATGGGGAAATTTAGATTCTTGAGACATTGGAATGATTCTGGGGCAGATAGTACACATACAAGCTGGGTTCACCTCAATAGGACTGGAACCAATATCCTGGCAGAACGTATTTGCTATTACAGTGGGGAGGCTGTAAACTAGAGTGGCAGGGACCTGACTGGGCAGACAACAGTTAGGGAAATAGAGATAAAAATGAAAGTTAGAAAAGTACTAAGCAAAAAATTATAGAAGTGTCAAAAGGACAAATTTAAAGGTATAATATCTGAATACATAGAACATTTGCAACAAGGTAGATTAATGAACACTGAAAATTGTTGTACATGGGTACAATGTGATTGTGATTATGAAGTCATGTCTCTGGAGTGACCAAGGTCGATACAAAGAGACCTGGGTGCCCTTTCAGTCACTGAAGGCAAGCATGTAGATGCAGCAAACAATTAGGAAGGTAACTATTAAGTTGACCTTCATTGCAAGAGAGTTAAGACCACAACTGGTTTTCTTGCCTAAGAAATGATATATGAGCCATGATGGGAGCAAGTGCAGTGAAGGTTCACCAGTGAAGGTGACTGACACCTGCGGTAGTGGGTTTGTCGTTTGCGGAGAGATTGGGGTGACTGGGCCTGTATTCTGTGGAGTTTAGAAGAATGAAACGAGATCTCATTGAAAGATATAAAATTCCGACAAGGCTGGACAGACTCAATGCAGGGAGGATGTTTCCGCCCGAGCTAAGGGTCCAGGATAAGGGGTGACAGTCTCAGAATATGCAGCGGGCCATTTTGGACTAAGGTGAGAAGTATCTTCACTCAGAGTGTGATGTACCTCTGGAATTTGTTACCATAACAGTCTGTAGAGGCCAACTATATTGATCTATTTCTTTCTTAAATACATGTTTCTAGAGGCTAAAGGACTCGAAAGGTATGGGGAGAGCACAGGAGCATAGTGTTGAGATAGAGAATCAGTTATCAGTTGAATGAAAGAGAAGGCTTGATGGGCCATGTAGCCTTACTCCTCCTCCCATTTTCTATGTTTTTGTTATGAATTAATGTCCTGGGAATACAGGGGCAGGATTCTTAAAAGTCAGAATATTGTTCATTGGGAAATGTTATTAGGCTAGAGAAGACCATTATGGTGAGGCGTTAGATTGTGCAATGGGATTAAAGTGTGAAAAGGGGTTACAGCAAGAATATAAGAAAGAATGGGGCTACAAAGAGGAATGGACTGTGATAAAACATTTTTAATGATAAATGGAACTAAGTTTAGGAACTGATTTTGTTGAAGAATGTTTGAATTCTATGGACCGAGTGAAGGAATTTATTCCAAAGAAGAATGGTGTTATTAAGGAATGGGCTGTTATTATTATGGCTTGTGTTGTAGTGAAGAATGATTTATGGTACTAATTGCAATTACGGTGAACAATATGATCAAGATGAGGAATAGAATTTTTGGTGAGACTTGCTATATTGTTGAAGAATAGGCCGAGTTGAGGAAACAACAAAGAATGCGTTACAGTGAAAAATGTAGCCACTTGGAACATAGATACAGAAACTGAGCAGCTCATTCAGTTTATTGAGGTTGCTTCATCATGGTCGATCCATTACCTTAGCCGAACCTTGCCAACTAATTTCCTTTTCTCTTTATTACTTTAGTTTTCAATTCTAGCTGTGAATAGGGGTGATATGGTGGAGGTATCATCGAATGTGGACTTATGGATGGATCTGAAGAACAACAAAAGGAAACAATCACATTATTAGGATTCCCCAAAGAGTCAGGAGTGAGGCAGTAAAAGTATATTCAAGTTTTTGTGAATAATAGGGTTGTAAGACTGTGAGATTTCAACTATCCATATATTAACAAGGATGGAATCAATGTACTGGGAATGTATAGGGTGCTAGATTCTTAAAACATAATCAGAACATTGCTCATCAGCTCACAGCAAGCAGCCCTGGACCTAGTAAAAGTAATTATAATTCAGTTGGATTCTGGATCAATGTGGCAAGGGACAGAGATAGACCAGGAGGAATAATTGTCAATCAGTGAAAAACTAATTTCACTGAGGTATGGTTTAGTTAAAATGAATTGGAAACTTGAAATAAAATGAACAACAGAACAGGAAAAGATATTCAAGGAACAAAAAGTGAGGGCTCAATGCAATTCCCATCACAAAACAATTGGGATAAATAAATTGAATGCCCTCTGAGTGTCAGTAGAGTTAAAGGAAGGGGGAATGAGAAAAAGGGGTATTTATGACAGACACATGAGAGTTGAAACCCAAAGGATTTTAAAAAGTGTAAGAGTGAAATTGAAAAGGAAATTAGTAGAAGATTGAGGAAGTGAGAAAAACACTGTCCAGTAAAATCAAGGAAAATGTAATCATCAAAGAAGAAAAAATGCATTAGAAGAAAATAATCAGAGAAAGCGTCAACCCTTTCCAGAATAATGAAGGGAGCCTGTGTGAGGGTCGCAGAATGTAGAGATGGTTCACGATGAAGAATTACTGGTTTTCACAAAAAAAGGGGCAATGTGTGCTTTGCAAATAAGGAAGAAAAGTATGAGATACTAATGATCGAGGATATATTAAGGGAGTTAGAGCTTTGAAAGGGATTAAAGGCAGCCAAAGAAAGCATCCTATCAAAAAATAAACCATGCAAAACAGCTAGAGAGATAGCAAGAACTGCCAATGCTGAAGTCAGAGATAACACAGTGTGGACCTGGAGGAACACCTCAAGTTAGGCAGCATCAGAGGAGCAGGAAGGCTGATATTTTGGGTCAGGACCATTCTTCAGAAATCAGATTTCCTCTGATGCTCCCTGGCCTGCTGTTTTCCTTCAGCTCCACCCAGTGTTATCATGTAAAACAGCAATTTGTCAGAGGATTAGGAATCTTTTCAGGAACCAGCACCAAATGACAGAAAAGCTAATAAAGAAAAGAAAATTGATTATCAAGGTAAATCAGCAAGAGATATAAAAATAAACAGCAAGAGCTTCTATGGGTATGCAAAAAAGTAATAAAATACATAAAGAAAATAGTTCTGGGCACCTGAAGGATGAAACTAGCGAATTCATAATAGGGAACAGAGAAATGATGGATAATCTTAACCATTACTTTCCTTCTGTCTTCATGGTGAAGGACACTATAAACACTCAAAGATAACAGTTAAGCAAAATGCTAATGGAAGGAAAGATCTTGTAACAGTCTCCATCACAAGGGACAAAGTATTTGACAAATTATTGAGACTAAAAACAGATGTGTCAGAACCTGATCACCTGCATCCAAGGGTTTTAAAGGAAGTGGCTGCAGAGATATTGGAAGCATTGGTTGACTTTGTTGAGTGCTATGACATCTCTCCTATAATGTAGATTCTAGGATTGTACACAATATTCTAGTGGTAGCATACCCCTTGGAAATATTCTGGAACTCTCTGGATTCTGGGAGGGTTCCAGCAGCTTGGAAAACTCTAAATGTGATGCCTCTGTTAAGAAAGGGGGGAGACAGAGGGCAGGAAACTACAGAGCAGTTAGCTTAACATATGTTGTTGGAAAAATGCTTGAATCTATTATTTAGAAAGAAATAGCAGGGTATTTAGAAAAGTGTCACACAATTAGAGAGTCAACATTTTTTTGCGAGAGGGAAATTGTGTTTGAGAAACTTGTGGAGTTCTATCTATCAAGCAGTTTTGATAAAGGGGAACCAGTAGATTTATTGTCACATAAAAGGTTATTGTGTAAGATAGGATTGATGGTATTAAGGGTAATAAAACGAGGATTGGTCAACACATAGTTGGGATTAATGCGCCTTCAATTGGAAAGACATAACTAGTTGAGCGCAACAAGGATCAGTGCCAGGGCCTGGATTATGTATAGTCAGAGTCAAACAGCACAGAAGAGGCTTTTTGGCCCATCAGGTATCCCACTAATCCCAGTTTCCCATAATTGGCCCATAGCCTTGAAAGTTTCAAGAACATTTCAAACACTTTTTCAAGGTTGGAATGCTTCCCTCCTCCCTGTCAGTGCATACCAGCACCCTATCATCCTTTGAACTGTTGCAACCTGTACAGGCCGACAATGCCATTAAGAGAGGATATTCTAGGATGTTGACCCAGAGGGTATTCTTGACC
The DNA here is from genome assembly GCF_030684315.1 of Stegostoma tigrinum. Taxonomy (NCBI): domain Eukaryota; kingdom Metazoa; phylum Chordata; class Chondrichthyes; order Orectolobiformes; family Stegostomatidae; genus Stegostoma; species Stegostoma tigrinum. The sequence continues at coordinate 61,261,628 of NC_081372.1, forward strand.
CAGAGATGGTGAAGGAACGGTGATATATTTTCAAGTCAGATTAGTGAGTGGCTTGGAAGGGAACAGTAGGTGGTGGTATTCCTATCCACCTGTTGTCCCAGTCCTTCAAGATGGAAGTGGTTGTGGGCTTGTAGAGTGTTGTCTAAGGGGCCTTGGAGAATTTCTCCAGTGCATCCTGTGGATAGTACACACTTCTGCTACTGAGCGTGGGTTGCATAGCGGGTGAATTTTTATCATTATGGTGCCAATCAAGTGGCTGCTTTGACCTGGATGGTGTCAAGCCTCTTGAATTTTGTTGAAGTTGCACACATCCATTAAAATGGGAAGTATTCCGCCACACACCTGACATAGAATCATAGAGTCATAGAGTAATACAGCATGAAAATAGGCCCTTCGGCCCAAATTGGTCCATGTTGACCATAATGCCCACTCAGCTCGTTCCAATTGCCCTCACTTAGTCCATATCCCTCTAAACCCCATCCATGTACCTATCCAAATTTCTTTTACAAGTTGCTATTGTACCTGCATCAATCGCTTTCTCTGGCACCCCATTTCATATACGCACCACTCTCTGTGTGAAGATATTGCCCCTCAGGTCCTTTTTAAATCTTTCCCCTCTCACCTTAAACCCATGCCCACTAGTTTTCAATTCCCTATCCCTGGGAAAAAGGTCTATATGCATTCATCCTATCTATGCCTCTTGTGATTTTATACACCTCAGTGATGTCACCCCCAGTTTCGTACGTTCCAAATAATAAAGTCCTATCCTGGCCAATCTGCACTATAACTCATGCCTACCAGTCCTGGCAACATCCTCTTAATTCCTTCTCGCACATTTTCCAGTTTAAATATGTCTTTCCTACAGCAGAGTGACCAAAACTGTACACAATACTCCAAATGCAGCCTCACCAATGACTTATATAATGGTAACATAACGCCCCAACTCCTATTCTCAATGCCTCGACTGATGAAGGCCAGCACGCCTAATACCTTCTTCACCACCTTATCCACCTGTGACACCGCTTTCATTGAACTACGTACTTGTACTTCTACGTCCCTCTGTTCCACAACACTCCTCAGAACCTTACCATTTACTGTATAAGCCCTACCTTGTTTGACTTTCCAAAATGCAGCACCTCACACTTATCTGTATTGAATTGCATTTGCCAATTCTCAGCCCACTTCCCCATCTGATCAAAATCCATCTGTAACTTTGATAACCTTCCTCGTTATCAACGATACTACCTAATTTTGTATCATTTACAAATTTACTAATCATGCCTTGTACATTCACATCCAGATCATTTATGCAAATAACAAATAACAACGATCCCAGCACCGACCCCTGTGGCACACCACAAGTCACAGGCCTTCAGTTCGAGAAACAACATTTAACCATCACCCTCTTCTTCCTACCATAGAGCTAATTTGAATCTAATTAGTTAGCCCTCCCTGGATCCCATGCAACCTAACTTTCATGACTAGCCTGCCATGCAGGAGCTTGTCAAAGGCCTTAGTCAAGTCCATACAGACAACATTCACTGCTCTACCCTCATCTATCCTATTGGTTAATCTGTGAAAAACTGTAAGAAATTTGTCAGACATGACTTACCTTGCTCAAAACCATGCTGACTATCCCTAATCAGACCTTAACTATCCAAATGTTGATTGATCCTGTCAGTATCCTCTCCAATAACTTTCCTATCACTTTAGGGCAGCATGGTGGCTCAGTGTTTAGCATTACAACTTCACAGCACCAGGGATCTGGATTCAATTCCACCCTCATGTGACGGTGTAGAGTTTGCACATTCTCCCTGTGTCTATGTGGGTTTCCTTTGGTTGTTCCAATTTCCTACCACAGTCCAAAGATGTGCAGGCTGGGCAGATTGGCCATGCTAAATTGCCTGAGGTATTCAGGGGAGGTGCAGATTTGGTGGGTTATAAGGGGATGGGTCTGGGTGGGATGCTCCATGGTTCAGTGTGGACTTGTTGGGCCAAAGGGCCTGTTTCCACACTGTAGGGATTCTATGATGTCAGGCTAACTAGCCTGTTCTGAGGAAGGATCACCAGGCCTGAAACATTAACTTTGTTTTCTCCTTCAAAGATGCTGCCAGACCTGCTGAGATTTTCTAGCGACTTTGTTTTTGTCACTGGCCTGTAGTTCCCTGGCTTGTCTTCGCTACCTTTCTTAGACAATGCAGCCATGTCAGCCACCCTCCAGTCTTCCTGGAACTTCACCAGTGGCTAAAAATGAAGCAAAAGTCTCTGCAAGTGCCTCTGCAATTTCTTCCCTAACCTCCCACAACATCCGAGGAAGGACTTAATCAGACCCAGGGATTTATCCACCTTAATGTGCTTTAAGGCTGCAATCACCCCCTCTCTGGTGATATGAGCGTGGTCCAGAACATCACCCTTTGTTTCCTTTATTTCCTTAGCATCCATGATTCACTCCTCAATAAGCACTAAGGAGGAATATTCATTAAAAATCTCTCCCATCTCCTGTGGCTCTACACGTAGATGGCAATGCTGATTTATAAGGGAACGTTTTCTCTCCCTAGTCACCCACTTACTCTTCATATAGCTAGAGAATCTCTTGGGATTATTTTTAACCTTATCTGCCATATCCATCTCATACTCTCTTTTTGCGCTCTGATTTCCCTCTTGAGTGTGCTCCTACACTTTTTATTGGCAGCTAGGAATTCACTTGAGCCTGGCAGCTTAAACCCAATGCCGCCTTCTTTTTCCTGACCAGGCCCTCGATATCCCTCATCAGCCAGGGATCCCTAAACCTGCCAGCTTTTCCCTTCACAGCAACAGGGGCATACTGTTCCTGGACTCTTGACATCACATTTTTAAAAGCCTCCCATTTGCCAGTTGTTCCTTTTCCTTTATACAGATTTGCCCAGTCAACCTCTGCTGGATCCTACCTATAGCCTCCAAAATTGGCCGCGCTCCAGTTTAACACCTAACCTTGTGGACCTGTCCTGTCTTTTTCCATAACTATGTCAAAAGTAAGAGAGTTATGGTCACTGGACCCAAAGTGCTCTCCCTTTGACACTTGAGTCACTTGCCCAACCTCGTTTCCTAAGAGGAGGTCCAGTGTTGCTCCTTCCTGAGTAGGACGTTTACATATTGATTTAGGAAACTTTCTTGGATACATTTGGCAAATTCCACGCTGTCTGGGCCTTTTAGATTTTGGGTGGTTCAGTCAATACAGGGGAAATTAAAATCTCCAACTAATACTGCTCTATTATTCCTACAGGTATCTGCAATCTCTCTACATATCTGCTCCTCTTATATCCGCTGGCTATTTGTGGGTCAATAATACAGTCCCAGTAGAGTGACCATCCCCTTCTAGTTTCTAAGTTCTAACAGACAGAAATGGGGGAATGTATAATATGGGACAAAGAGGTGCCTGAGAAACTGAATACATACTTTAGTTATGTCTTCACAAAAAAGGACACAAATCAGATACCAGAATTGTTGAGAATGCATGATTTAGTGAGAGGGAAGAACTGAGGGAGATGAATAATGGTGGAGAAATACTGCTGGGAAAATTATTGGGATTGAAGGCCGATAAATCCCCAAGGTCTGATAATCACATCCCACAGAATTTACAGAAGTTGCTCTAGAAATAGTGGATGCATTGGTGGCCATCTTCCAGGATTCTATAAACTCTGGAACAGTCCCTACAGATTGGAGGGTGGTGAATGTGACTCCAGTATTCAAAAAGGGAGTTAGAGAGAAAACAGGGAATCATAGAATGGTGAGCCTAACATTGGTAGTAGGGAAAATTCTCGAATCCACAGTCAAGGGTTTTATAGCAGAACATTTAGAAAGTAGTGGCAGGATCAGACAGAATCAGCACGGATTTATGAAGGGGAAATCATGTGTGACAAATCTGTTGGAATTCTATGAAGATGTAACTATTATGGTTGATAAGGGGCTCGATATAGTATGTTTTGACTTTCAAAAAGTATTTGACAAATGTTTGGCATATTAAGAGATTAATATGCAAGATTAAAACACATGGGATTGGGGAAGTGCATTGAAATGAATAGGAAACTGGTTGGCAGAAAAAGAGCAAGGAGTAGGAAATAATGAGATAATAAGGTGTAGAGCTGGATGAACACAGCAGGCCAAGCAGCATCAGAGGAGCAGAAGGCTGACATTTCAGAATGCGTCCTTTTCAAATTGGTAGGAAGTAACTAGTGGAGTGCAAAAGGGATTAGTACTGGGACACCAGCGATTTACAATATATATTGTTGATATGGCTGAGGAAACAAAATATGACATCTCCAAGTTTGCAGATGATACCAAGTTGGGTGGGTGGGTGAACTGTGAGGAGGATGCAGAGATCTTTCAGCATGGTTTTGACAGGTTGAGTGAGTGGGCAAACCAATGGCAGATGCAGTATACTTTGGATAAATGTGACATTATTCACTTTGGAAGGCAGATTACTACCTGAATGGCTATAAACTAAGAAGCAGTAAAGAAGGCAAATGGTACATTAGCCTTCATTGGGAGAGGTTTCAAGTACAAGAACAGGGGTGTGTTGTTGCAGTTATACAGGGTCTTGGTGAGGTCTAAAATATTTTGTGCAGTTTTGAGGGAGGATCCTGTTGCTCTTGAGGGAGTGCAGCAAATGTTTGCTGGGCTGGCTCCAGGGATGTGGATCCACCATATGAGGAGAGATTGACTAGGTTGGGATTGTTTTCGCTGCAGTTCGGACAAAAGGGGGTATCTCATAGAGACGTATAAAATTCTAACAGGACTGGACAGGGTAGGTGCAGGGAGGATGTTTCCAAATGTAGGTGTGGCCATAACCAGGAGTCACAGTATTTGGGGTAGACCGTTTAGGATGGAGATGAGGAGACATTTCTTCACCCAGAGAGTGGTGAGCCTGTGTAACTTATTACCACAGGAAATAGTTGATGCCAAAGCATTGAATGTATTCAAGAGCCGACAATATATAGCACTTGGGGTGAATGGAATTAAAGGTTATTGAGAGAAAGCAGGATTCGGCTATTGAGTTGTACGATCAGCCATAACCATGAAAAATGGCAGAGGAGGCTTGAAGGGGCGAATGGCCACCTCCTGCTGCTATCTTCTATGTTTCTATGTTTCTAAATGGCCTCATTTGATGACCCCTTAAGAACGCACTCTCTAAGCACTGTTATGCCCTCCCTTATCAAAAGGGCAACTCCCCCTCCTGCTTACTGTACTTCTGTCATGCCTGTAGCTTTTATATCCAGGAACATTGAGCTGCCAGCCCCGCCCCTCTCTCAGCCATGTTTCCATTTTGGCTATAATATCCCAGTCTCCCGAACCAATCCATGCCCTGAGCTCACCTGCCTGACCAGTCAGGCCTCATGTGTTGAAATAAATGCAATTTAATCCAGAAGCCTTTTCCTTCCCTTTACTTTCCCCTGACTTCTCGATGGCCTTTCTATTATTCAGAGTCCCACTCCCCTGCCAAGTTAGCTTAATCCTTCCTGGGGTAACGCGAGCAAATCTCCCCACAAGTGTGTCGGATCCCCTCCAGCTCAAATACTGCCCAAACCACTTGCACAGGTCACCTCTACCCCACAACTGATCAAAGAACTGAAAACCTGACTTGTTATTATGCAGAGATGACAAGGTATAGAGCTGGATGAATGCAGCAGGCCAAGGAGTGGGAAGGCTGATGTTTTGGGCCTAGACCTTTCTTCAGAAAACAAAAAAAAATTTCTTTCTGAAGAAGGGTCTAGGCCTGAAACATCAACCTCCTGATCCTCTGATGCTGCTTGGCCTGCTGTGTTCATCCAGCTCTACACCTTGTTATCTCAGATGACCCAGTATCTGCTGTTCCTACTATCTCTTGTTATTATGCAGATTGTGTAAAGGCTGTGGAGAGTAGCGGGTGAGTTACTTGCTGCAGGATTTCTACCTGTGACATGCTGTTGTGACCACAGTGTTTATATAGTGGTGCCAATCAATTCCTGGTCAATTACAACCTCATTCAGTGATGGCAACGTCATTGATTGTCAAGTGGCAATGGTTAGATTCTCTCTTGTTGGAGATGGTCATTACTTAGCCCTTAGCCCAATATTACTTGCTACTTTTCAGCCATAGCTGAAATATTGTCCAGATCTTGTTGCATTTGAACACAAATTGCTTCAGTATCTGAGGAATTTGTAAATAGTGCTGAACATTGTTCAATCATCGATGAACATCCCCACTTCTGACCTTGTGACAGAGGAAGGTCATCAATGAACTAATTAAAAATGATTAGGCTCAGGACACAACCTTGGGGAACTCTGGCAGAAATATCCTGCAACTGAGATGACTAACCTCCAACAACCACAGCCATTTCCCTTTGTTCTGAGTATGAGTTTTCCCACCCTCAGTACCCATTGATTCCAGTTTTACTCAAGCTCCTTCAATCAAATGCAGCCTTGATGTCAGCAGCTGTCACTCTCACCTCACCTCTGGGGTTCAGCTCTTTTGTCCACGTTTGAACCAAGGCTGTTATGAGGTCAGGGGCTGAGTGGCCCTGGCAGAACCTAAGTTTTGTGAAAGTGGCAGCACAACTGGATAAGCAGTCTAGCTTAAACCTTTCCCAACCACACTAGCAAATACTTGCTCTAAAATATCAGCACTCGTCTTCCCTGGTTTAACTCATCCAGTTTGCACTGGCCCCACCTCCCCCGGAACTGTTCCCAATGTCCCTGGAATCTGAAATACCCCCTTGCATCATCTTTCCAACCACCTATTCATTCAGTATATCCTGCTATTTCTACTCTGACTGGCATATGGCACTGGCCATCATCCTGAGTTCACTCCCTTTGAGGCCCTACTTTACAATTTACTTCCGAAATCCCTGTAATTGGCTTTAAGGTCTTCATCCCATTGCTACCTCTGCCATTAGTACCAATGTGCACGAGGACTGCTGACTGTTCAGCCTCCCGCTCCAGAGTCCTGCAGGTGCTCTTAGGCATCCTTGACCCCGGTACCAGGGACTCGACATACCATTCTGGAGTCTTGTTTGCAGCCACAGAAGCACCTATTTATTCCCTTTACAACTGAATTCCTTGTAACAATTGCATTCACACAATTGCACACTGGCTCAGTGTTTAACACTGCTGCCTCACAGAGCCAGGGACCTGAGTTTGATTCCACCCTTGGGTGACTGTCTGTGTGGAGTTTGCACATTCTCCCCGCGTCAGTGAGGGTTTCCTCCGGGTGCTCCAGTTTCCTCCCACAGTTCAAAGATGTGCAGGTTAGGTGGATTGGCCATGCTAAATTGCCCATGGTGTTCAGGGATGTGTAGATGGTAAGGCAATGACCTAGTGGTATTATCACTAGACTGTTAATCCAGAGACCCAGGCAATGTTCTGGGGATAATAAAGTGTGAAGCTGGATGAACACAGCAGGCCAAGCAGCATCTCAGGAGCACAAAAGCTGACGTTTCGGGCCTAGACCCTTCATCAGAGAGCATAGAGGTCTAGGCCCGAAACGTCAGCTTTTGTGCTCCTGAGATGCTGCTTGGCCTGCTGTGTTCATCCAGCTTCACACTTTATTATCTTGGATTCTCCAGCATCTGCAGCTCCCATTATCAATATTCTGGGGACCTGAGTTCGACTCACACCACAGCAGAGGGTGGAATCTGAATTCAATAAATATCTGAAATTAAGAATCAAATGATGATCATGAATCCATTGTCGATTGTTGGAAAAACCCATCTGGTTCATTAGTATCCTTTAGGGAAGGAAACTGCCATCCTTACCTTGTCTGGCCTACATGTCACTCCAGACCCAAAGTAATGTGGATGACTCTTAACTGCCCTTTGGGAAATTAGGGATGGACAGTAAATGCTGGTGTAGCCACTGACGCCCTCATCTCGTGAATGAATAAAGGAAAAAAATATAGGTGGGTTACGCAGGATGGGTCTGTGTGGGATGCTCTGAGAGTTGGCGTGAACTTGTTGAGCCGAAGGACCTCTTCTCACACGATAGGGATTCTATGAATTTGTCCCCTTCTCCTATACAGCAGAGCCATCCATGTTGCAACAAATTTGGCTGTTATTGCTTTCCCCTAAGAGGCCATTCCCTCTAAAGTGGTATATCTGTTTTGCAGGGGAATAGCCACCGGTGTTCCGACCCTGCCTGCCTTATCCCCTTACTCTGTCTGTTGGTCACCTTTCCCTTTGTGTCTGTGTTGCCTTAGCCTGGATGTGCCCACATGCTATCCACAATGTTCTCAGCTTCCTAAGTGTCCCTAAGCTGCCGTTCCAGCTCTGAAACCCGGGCTTCCAGAAACTGCAGCTGGAGAGATTTCCGGCATTTCTGCCGGTCCCAGGAACTTGAAGTGTACCTGTTTTCACACAAAGAGCAGGAATGGCTTTGAGATCTCCTCCAATCACTTACCCTCTTTGGATTTAAACTTTAGCGGGCTCTTCAAATCAAATAATATCAATTACTTTAGGGCGTTCTCCCCTGACGTCCTTCATTAGAGAGAAGGTTGAGAGGTGACTTAATTGAAACATATAAAATAATCAGAGGGCTAGATAGGGTGGATAGGGAGAGCCTTTTTCCTAGGATGGTGATGGTGAGCACGAGGGGGCATAGCTTTATATTGAGAGGTGAAAGATATAGGACCGATGTCAGAGGTAGTTTCTTTACTCAGAGAGTAGTAAGGGAATGGAATGCTTTGCCTGCAACGGTAGTAGATTCGCCAACTTTAGGTACATTTAAGTTGTCATTGGGCAAGCATTTGGACATACATGGAATAGTGTAGGTTAGATGGGCTTGAGATCGGTATGACAGGTCGGCACAACATCGAGGGCCGAAGGGCCTGTAGTATGCTGTAATGTTCTATGTTCTATATGGAATATAGCTTTTACAAACTATAAACAACAAAATAAAGAACTTCACAAACTATCAGTGCTAACATTAGCACAAATTCTCAATGTCTAATTCACTCAGCCAGCAGCTTCCACTTGCCTCATATCACTTTTGATCCTGCTGTCACTTCACGAACTCAGCCTCTGGACTGAGTGGATTAACTCCTTTGACAACTTTCCGGCTACTCTGCTCAGCTTCAATAGGGTTAAGTTTAAGGTTAGGATTAGGGCTAGGGTTACTCTCTCTGACCTCTGGTTCTCTGTACTGTAAGAGTTCCTGAAAGTCACCCTTTCCCTTTATGCCCCAAATTCTGTCAGACTTGACTCTTATATTAAAAGCAGAAGTTCACCAATGAGAGAAAAGGAGGGACCAATAACTTCTTCCATCTTTCACCAAACTAGAGTTTCTTCAAATTCCAGTTACACTCAAACTAGTGGGTGAAAATACATAAGTCCCCTGGCCTGATGGCTTGTGCCCGAGGATCTTAAAAGAGGTAGCTGCAGAGATAGTGGATGTATTGTTTGTAACTTTCCAAAAATCCTTGGATCCTGGCGAAGTATAAGAGGATTGGAAAACGGTCAATGTGATACTCTATTCAAAAAGGAAGTGAAACAAAAATTGGGTAACCAAATGCCGATTAGCTAACAGCTATTGTTAGAAAAGGATTGGAAGCAATAATTAAGGAAGTAAGGCAACACATTTGGAAAACCATAATCAAATCCAGCAGAATTAGTATGACTTGCTGAAAGGAAAATTGTGTCTGATTAATTTGAGGGTTGTAGAAGAAGTCTGAACTGGAGTGGACAGACGTGAGCCAGGAGATGCGTTGTATTTGGACTTCCAGAAGGTGTTTGACAAGGTACCTCACAAATAGTTAAGTTGAAAGATAAGAGCCCACAGTGTTGGAGGTAGAATACTGGCATGGATAGAGTGTTGGCTAATGAGTAGGAAACATTGAGTGGGCATAAGGGGTTCTTTATGAGTTTGGCAATCCATAATCAGTGCTGGGAAGAGTTTTCCAAGTGATGTCTAACCAGGGATTGGTATAACTGCAGCATAATTCTACATCCTTATACTGCAGCCTAATAGATATAAAGGCCAGCATTCCATCAGCTTTCTTGAGTATTTTCTCCATTTGTCATGACATATCAACGATCTCTGCACCTGAAGTCCCAAGAATCTTTAGCTATCCACTGTATGTGATTGAATACCATCTAAAAAGTACCCTGATCTATCCTTTATCGCCCCGATATGACACAGTATGTAGGTAGGCCAACAAGGGGCGAAGCCACATTAGATTTGGTACTGGGTAATGAGCTCGGCCAGGTGTTAGATTTGGAAGTAGGTGAGCACTTTGGTGATAGCGATCACAATTGTGTTATGTTTACTTTAGTGATGGAAAGGGATAGGTGTATACCACTGGGCAAAAGCTATAGCTGGGGGAAAGGCAATTAGGATGAGATTAGGCAAGATTTAGGGAGCATAGGATGGGGAAGGAAACTGCAGGGGATGGGCACATTAGAAATGTGGAGCCTATTCAAGGAAAAGCTCCTGTGTGTCCTAGATAAGTATGTACCTGTCAGGCAGGGACGAAGCTGTACAGCGCGGGAGCCATGGTTTACGAAGGAGGTGGAATCTCTGGTCAAGAGGAAGAAGAAGGCTTATGTTAGGATGAGATGTGAAGGCTCAGTTAGGGCGCTTGAGGGCTATGAGGTAGCCAGGAAAGACCTAAAGAGACAGCTCAGAAGAGCCAGGAGGAGACATGAGAAGTTGTTGGCGGATAGGATCAGGGTAAACCCTAAGGCTTTCTATTAGGTATTTAAGGAATAAAAGAATGACGAAAGTAAGATTAGGCCCAATCAAGGATAGTAGTGGGAAGTTGTGTGTGGAGTCAGAGGAGATAGGGGAAGCACTAAAGAATATTTTTCAACAGTATTCACTCTAGAAAACGACAATGTTGTCGAGGAGAATACTGAGATACAGGCAACAAGACTAGGTGGGATTGAGGTTCACAAGGAAACGGTATTAGAAATCCTACAGAAGGTGAAGGTAGATAAGTCCCCTGGGCCGGATTCATCCAAGGATCCTCTGGGAAGCCAGGGAGGAGATTGCCGAGCCTTTGGCATTGATCTTTAACTCGTCATTGTCTACTGGAATAGTGCCAGAAGACTGGAGGATAGCAAATGTGGTTCCCCTGTTCAAGAAGGGGAGTAGAGACAACCCTGGTAATTATAGACCAGCGAGCGTTACCTCAGTTGTTGGTAAAGTGTTGGAAAAGGTTATAAGGGATAGGATTTATAATCATCTAGAAAAGAATAATTTGATTAGGGATAGTCAGCATGGTTTTGTGAAGGAAATGTTGTGCCTCACAAACCTTATTGAGTTCTTTGAGAAGGTGACCAAACAGGTAGATGAGAGTAAACTGGTTGATGTGGTGTATATGGATTTCAGCAAGGCGTTCAATAAGGTTCCCCACCGTAGTCTATTGTACAAAATGCGGAGGAATTGAATTGTGGGAGATATAGCAGTTTGGATCGGAAATTGGCTTGCTGAAAGAAGACAGAGGGTGGTAGTTGATGGGAAATGTTCATCCTGGAGACCAGTTACTAGTGGTGTACTGCAAGGGTCGGTGTTGGGTCCACTGCTGTTTGTCATTTTCATAAATGACCTGGATGAGGGCGTAGAAGGATGGGTTAGTAAATTTGCAGACGACACTAAGGTCGGTGGAGTTGTGGATAGTGACAAAGGATGCTGTAGTTGCAGAGCGACATAGATAAGCTGCAGAGCTGGGCTGAGAGGTGGCAAATGGAGTTTAATGCAGACAAGTGTGAGGTGAAGCACTTTGGTAGGATTGACCGAAGGCAAAGTACTGGGCTAATGGTAAGATTCTTCGTAGTGTAGATGAGCAGAGAGATCTCGGTGTCCATGTACACAGATCCTTGAAAGTTGCCACCCAGGTTGACAGAGCTGTTAAGAAGGCATACAGAGTTTCAGCTTTTATTAACAGAGGGATCGAGTTCCGGAACCAAGAGGTTGTGCTGAAGCTGTACAAAACTCTGGTGCCGCTGCACTTGGAGTATCGCGTACAGTTCTGGTCACCGCATTATAAGAAGGATGTGGAAGCTTTGGAAAGGGTGCAGAGGAGATTTACCAGGATGTTACCTGTTATGGAGGAAAGGTCTTATGAGGAAAGGCTGAGGGACTTGAGGCTGTTTTCATTAGAGAGAAGAAGTTCGAGAGGTGACTTAATTGAAACATATAAAATAATCAGAGGGTTAGATAGGGTGGATAGGGAGAGCCTTTTTCCTAGGATGGTGACGGTGAGCACAAGGGGGCATAGCTTTATATTGAGAGGTGAAAGATATAGGACCGATGTCAGAGGTAGTTTCTTTACTCAGAGAGTAGTAAGGGAATGGAACACTTTGCCTGCAACGGTAGTAGATTCGCCAACTTTAGGTACATTTAAGTCGTCATTGGACAAGCATATGGACGTACATGGAATAGTGTAGGTTAGATGGGCTTGAGATCGGTGTGACAGGTCAGCACAACATCGAGGGCCGAAGGGCCTGTACTGTGCTGTAATGTTCTATGTTCAATACGGATAACCTCACACTTGCTCATCTTGAACTCTCTCTGCCACCGTTTTGCCCATTCACTTAATCTATACATTTTTCAATTTGCCTTTGTAATTTTGTGCTATTACCTATAATTTCTACAATGCGGCCTAAGTTTGTGTCAAAAACACATTTGGATGTATGGCTTTGTAAGCCACAATCTAAGTTGCTATAAGTAGTGTGAATAGTTAAGACTCTAGCACAGATCCTTGTGAGACATCATTTATTGTGTTATGCCCATTTGAACATCTCTACTTTCTGCTGACTGTGACTCAACCAATTTCCCAGCCATGTCAGGAATTTGTCCTCATTTCCTTGGGTTTAGAACATCGAACAGTACTGCACAATACAGGCCCTTAGGCCCACAATGTTCTGCCAAACTTTTACCCTAATCCTAAGGTCTATCCAACCTCCACCCGATCTTATACTATCATCCATATGCCTGTCTAATAGCTGCTTAAATGCCCCTAATGAGGCAGACTCCACTACCCTCTCTGACAATGCATTCCATGCCCTGACCACTCTCTGAGTGAAGAAACTCCCTCTGACATCTCCCCTATATCTACCTCCACTCACTTTAAAACAATGCCCCCTTGTAATAGTTACCTTCACCCAAGCAAAAAGTCTCTGGCGATCCACTCTATCTATACCTCTGAACATTTTGCACACCTCTGTCAAGTCATCTCTCATCCTTTGTCTTTCCAAAGAGAAAAGCCCTAACTCTCTGACCTTTCCTTGTAAGGCCTTCCCTCAATTCCAGGCAACATCCTGCTAAATCTCCTCTGCACCTTTTCCAATGACTCCATATCTTTCCTGTAACGAGGCCACCAGAACTGGACACAATACTCCAGATGTGGCAGAACCAGGGTTTTGTATAACTGGAACGTAACTTCATGGCTCTTGAACTCGATCCCTCCATAAATGAAAGCTAACACACCGTGCGCCTTCTTAACAACTCCATCCACCTGGGTGGCAGCTTTCAGGGAACAATGAACATGAACATGAAGATCCCTCTGCTCCTCCACACTGCCAAGAATCTTTCTGTTAAGCCCTGTATTCTGCTTTCAAGTCCTCCCACAATGAATCATCACACACTTTTCAGAGTTAAACTCTATCTACCACTTCTTAGCCCAACTCTGCATCCTATCAATGTCGCTTTGTAACCTAAAACAGCCCTCTGCACTGTCCACAATGCGACCCACCTTTGTATCAGCCACAAACTTGCTAATCCACTCTTCAACTCCTTCATCCAAATCATTTACAAAAATCACAAATAGAAGAGGACCCAGAACAGATCCATGTGGTACACCACTCATAACTGAGCACCATGTTGAATATTTTCCATCCATTACCACCCTTTGTCTTCTAAGGGTCAGCCAATTCTGAATCCAATCTGCCATATTTCCCCCTATCCCAGGCTTCCTTACCTTCTGCATGAGTCTACCATTGGGAACCTTACCAGACGCCTTACTTAAATCCATGTATCCACTGCTCTACCTTCATCCACATGTTTGGTCACCTCTTCAAAGAATTCAATAAGGTTTGTGAGGCATGATCTACCCCTCACAAATCCATGCTGACTATCATAAATCAAACTGTGCCTTTCCAAGTGATCAGAAATCCTATCTCTCAGAGCCCTTTTCAATAATTTGCCCACCACTGACATAAGACTAACTGGCCTGTAAGTTCCGCGGTTATCCCTATTCCTTTTTTCAACAAGGGAATGATGTTTGCCACTCTCCAATCTTCTGGCACTATACCCATGGACAGTGAAGATGAAAAGATCATCACCAAAGGCACTGCGATCTCTTCCCTCGCTTCCCATAGAATCCTTGGATAAATCCCATCAGGCCTGGGGACTGATCGATCTTTCAACTTCCTCAAAATTCCGAGCACATCTTCCTTACTAACATCGGCCTCCTCTAGCCTACCAGCCTGTTTCACTTTGTCCTCCTCTACAACTAGGTCCCTTTCAGTTGTGAAGACCAAAGAAAAGTATTCATTAAGGATCTCTCCTATCTGTTTAGGATCTACCCCTCACAAATCCAATTCCTCACATACATTTAAAAATCATTCGAGTTTTCCTTCATCCTATTTGCCAAGGTTTTCTCATGCCCCCTTATAGCTCTCCTAAGCCCTTTCTTCAGCTTCTTCCTGGCTAACTTGTATCCCTCTAGAGCCTTTTCCATTCCTTGCTTCCTCAACCTTACATAAGCATCCTTCTTCCTCTTAACCAGTCGCTCGACCTCTCTTGAGAACCAAGGCTCCCTCACTCAACCGCATGTTCCCTGCCTGCTCGGGAAAAAATATCGAGCACACATAGTATGCATTCCTTAAACAATCTCCACATCTCAATATTGCTGTTCCCTGACAGCATCTGCTCCCATTTTATGTTACCCAGTTCTTGTCAAATGGAATTGTAATTACCCTTCCCCCAATTATAAATCTTACCCTGCTGTATGTACCTAATCTTTTCCATGACTGTTGTAAAAGTAACAGAGTTATGATCACTACCACCAAATGCTCTCCTACCAACAGGTCTAACACTTGGCCTGATTCATCGCCAAGCACCAAATCCAAAGTGGCCTCTCCTCAAGTTGGTCTATCTATGTACTGTGTCAGGAATCCTTCCTGAACACACTGGACAAAATTCACTCCATCTAAACTATTACAACTAAAATGTTTCCAATCAATAAGTGGAAAGTTGAAGTCACTCATGATGACAACCTTGTGACTTCTCCACCGTTCCAGTATCTGCCTCCCAATCTGCTCCTCCACTTCTCTGCAACTATGTCTGTAAAATCCCCCCAACAAAGTGACTGCTCCTTTTTGTTCCTGACCTCAACCCAAACTGAATCTGTAGACATACCATTCACGAACTGCCTGTCAGTAGCTGCTGTACTCGCCCTGACTAGCAAACAACTTCATTCTCTGTTGTGTCTGTTGGAAGGCTGAATACCTCATTCTCTGAATTACAAATCCAGTTCCTCATTCCCTGCCAATCTAGTTTAAATCAACCCATATAGCTCAAGGAAACCACCTTCCCAGGATATTTGTGCCCTTCTGGTTTGGGTGCAACCCATCCTTACTGTACAGGTCCCACCTTCCCCAGAATGTGCTCCAATTATCCACATAATGGAAGCCCTCCTCCTACACGAGCCCTGTAGCCACATGTTTCGCTTCTGCTTTAGTTAACAGTCTCATGTATTGTATTTTATCAAATTCATTGTGGAAGTCCAAATAAACAACTTCCATAGACATTTAGACTACAGCATATCCTTTATTGTCACTTGTACTCCAGTACAGAAGTATAGGAGTACAGTGAAAAGTTTTAATCACACCATTTTAGGTACAAGTAGCTGCATACATATCTTAGAGTGAAAAAATATAATGTTGTTATACAAGAGGATTGAAAGGTTAGGATTTACATTACTGTCAGTAAGAGCACCAAACAGTAGCAGCTCAGCATGTGGCACCAGGCCCAAGTCCAGCAACTATCCCACCTCACACTAGCTTCCAGTCTGCTCCTTACTGGCACTCAGCCTCAACAAGGTAAGTCACACTTTACTGGGATTTGTCTCCCTCACGCGGCCCAGGACTTGTGATTCCCCACGCAGCCTATAGTGTACCATCTTGTACTTCAGACTGTGCTGGCTTATCCCCCACACGGCTCCAGGTCTTGCAGCTTCACATGGCTTTCCAGCTCATTCCCCAGGCTCACACTCCAGGACTTGCTGCTCCAGGGACTTGCTGCTGCAGGGACCATTTCCTCTGAGACACCCTGGTCCAGTCTTCCTTCACCCCCAACATTCCCCATATGGCACTTTCTCCTGTAACTGCCGAAGGCATAACACTTGCCCAGCATCCAAGGGCAAACATACCTTCCAGGTGAAGCAACACTTCACCTGCACTTCACACAGTCTTGCCTAATGCATCTGCTGTTCACAATGTGGCCTCCTCTACAGTGGGGAAATGAAGCTGGACTGGCTGACTGCTTCACAGAACATCTATGCTCTGCCCGCAAAAATGACCCTGAGTTTCCAGTTGCCTGCTGCTTTAAAATACCACCCCGATCCCTGGCCAACATCTCTGTCTCTGGCTTGCTGCAGTGTACTGAGTTTCACTGGAACAAGATGGAAAAACAACACCTCATTTTTCACTTGGGCACCCTGCAGCCCTCCAGGCTCAATAACAAGCTCAATAATTTGAGATCCTAAACTCTTCCATGCCCTAGCCCCCTACCCGACATTCCAGGCCTTGTTATCATATAATCTGCCATTGAACACTACCTGTTGTTAGCCACTAAAAGTCTCCATTAACAGCTATTCATCCCTCTAGCCAGATCATTATCTACTCCTATGTCTGTCCAACTGCATTTCTGTCTCTTTGTGCTCTATCCCTACCCATCATTTACTTTTTACCCCCTACTTTCACTTTATCTTCTGCACATAAACCGACATTTTCCGAGCTACCATCAGCTCTGAGGAAGGGTCACTGGATACAAAACGTTATCTTGGATTTCTCTTCACAGTTGCTGCATGACCTACTGAGATTTTCCAGCAAATTCTGTTTTTGTTTCTGATTTGCAGTCTCTGAGTTTTTATTATGGTGGCAACTTAAGACTGAGATGAGACAGAATTTCTTCTCATGCAATCACAGAATCAAGTAACATAGGAACAGGCCCTTCAGCCCACCATGTCTGTGCTGACCAACATTCGTCAAACCGCACTTAAATCAACTACCTGCACTTGCTCCACATCCTACTAGGCCCCTGGCATTTTAAGTTCTCATCCAGCTGTTTCTGAACTGTTTCAAGAGTATCTGCCTCCAACACCCTCTCAGGCAGCACATTCCATATTTCTACCACCATATGGGTGAAAAAGATTTTCTTCGGATTCCCTCTGAACCACTTACTCATCACCTTAAGCCATTTAGTCTTAGACATGTCTGCTGTGGGGAAAACATTTTCAAGATCAACCCTGTCTAAGCCCGTCATAATTCTGTACACCTCCATCAGATTCCCCCCCCCCCCCCCCTTCAGCCTCCACTACTCCAAGGAAAACAAACCCAGCCAGTCCATTCTCTCCTCATAACTGAGACATTCATCCCAGGCAACATCCTGGTGAATCTCATCTGCACCCTCCCCAGTACAATCATGTCCTTCCAATAATGTGGTACCAAAACTGCACACAGTATTCCATCTGTGGAGTAATCAGTTTTTTATAGATTTGTAACAAGACTTCCCTGCTCCTAAATTCTGCACCTGAGCTAATAAAGGCAGGCATTCTCTATGCCTTCTTCACCACAATGTCCATCTGTGCTGGCATCTTCAGGGATTTATGGAATTGTACACCAAGGTCCCTTTTGTCCTCAGTGGTCATGCTCTACAAGTGTGATACCTCGGTGAGTTGCGGGCCTGGATGAGATTACAGAGCTCGGCATGGCTGAGGCTAATGGAAAATTTGTAGCAGTGGAGTCCATTTTAAAGCTAAGGCTTTGCAAATGTGCGAACCAATGCAGGTAAGCAAACACAGGGATGATGAGTAAATGAAACTGAGGGGTGCATGCAAAGAGTGGCTGGGTGTGTGTTGAAATAGTTGCACCTTGAGATAATGAAGGTTTTTAGCAGCTGACAATCTGGGCCAGCATTGGTGTTCAGCAATGCTTGAAACGTGGAGAAGGTAGGCTGAGTGCAGTTAAGTGCTTAGAGTCAAATGTTGTTAATAGTCTAGCCCAGGTTCAGACAGTTGCCAGTGAGAAGGATGGAGGTGAAAACCGACTAACAGACTGCAAATGGTGTAAATTAGAAGCAAAAACAGAAATTGTTGGAAAAGCTCAGCAGCTCTGGCAACAACCAGAGGAAAGGCCATTAGACCCAAAACGTTAACTCTGTTTTCTCTCCACAGATGCTGCTAGACCTAATTGCTGGAAAAGCTTAATAGGTCTAGCAACATCTGTGGAGAGAAAGCAAGTTAACGTTTTGGGTCTAATGGCCTTTCCTCTGGTTGTTGTCAGAGATGCTGAGCTTTTCCAGCAATTTCTGTTTTTGAGAAGGATGGAGGTAGTGGCTGGGGAATATAGTTTGTGGCAAGCATTGAAGTGAAATTTATGCTCACCTATGACTGGCTATTGGATGAACAGACTGATGATTTGGTGACAATGGAGGAACCTAGAAAGAGGGAGACGGTGCGTCATCATTATACCAGACTGATGCTGTGCTTCCAGATAGTATCTCCAATAGGCAGCAGGTCAATGAGAAATAGGAAGGCATCAAAATTCCCAAAGTAATAGTGCAAGCTTGGGAAGAGAGCCAATTGCCAGTGATGACCTGGGGCTATGATAAGAGAAATGAGAATGGAAATGGGTGTGAGCAGTGTCACCCAACTGTATAACAAGGGAGTTGCAGTGGGAGAGAGATCCCCTGAGGTTTGTCTGGAGGGAGGAGGGTAACTTCTTCAGGTTAGGCATCCCTGGAAGATGCTTCGCAGTGAGGTTAAAATTGTATCAGAGATAATGGGAACTGCAGATGCTGGAGAATCCGAGATAACAAAGTGTGGAGCTGGATGAACACAGCAGGCCAACTCCGAGATAACTAAATGGCCTGCTGTGTTCAGAGATAATGGGAACTGCAGATGCTGGAGAATCTAAGATAATAAAATGTGAGGCTGGATGAGCACAGCAGGCCCAGCAGCATCTCAGGAGCACAAAAGCTGACGTTTCGGGCCTAGACCCTTCATGAGAGAGGGGGATGGGGTGAGGGTTCTGGAATAAATAGGGAGAGGGGGGAGGCGGACCGAAGATGGAGAGAAAAGAAGATAAGTGGAGAGAGTGTAGGTGGGGAGGTAGGGAGGGGATAGGTCAGTCCAGGGAAGATGGACAGGTCAAGGAGGTGGGATGAGGTTAGTAGGTAGATGGGGGTGCGGCTTGGGGTGGGAGGAAGGGATGGGTGAGAGGAAGAACAGGTTAGGGAGGCAGAGACAGGTTGGACTGGTTTTGAGATGCAGTGAGTGGAGGGGAAGAGCTGGGCTGGTTGTGTGGTGCAGTGGGGGGAGGGGACGAACTGGGCTGGTTGAGGGATGCAGTAGGGGAAGGGGAGATTTTGAAACTGGTGAAGTCCACATTGATACCATTAGGCTGCAGGGTTCCCAGGCAGAATATGAGTTGCTGTTCCTGCAACCTTCGGGTGGCATCATTGTGGCACTGCAGGAGGCCCATGATGGACATGTCATCTAAAGAATGGGAGGGGGAGTGGAAATGGTTTGCGACTGAGAGGTGCAGTTGTTTGTTGCGAACTGAGCGAGGTGTTCTGCAAAGCGGCCTCCAAGCCTCCGCTTGGTTTCCCCAATGTAGAGGAAGCCACCCCGGGAACAGTGGATGCAGTATACCACATTGGCAGATGTGCAGGTGAACCTCTGCTTAATGTGGAATGTCATCTTGGGGCCTGGGATAGGGGTGAGGGAGGAGGTGTGGGGGCAAGTGTAGCATTTCCTGCAGTTGCAGGGGAAGGTGCCGGGTGTGATGGGGTTGGAGGGCAGTGTGGAGCGAACAAGGGAGTCATGGAGAGAGTGGTCTCTCTGGGAAGCAGACAGGGGTGGGGATGGAAAAATGTCTTGGGTGGTGGGGTCGGATTGTAGATGGCGGAAGTGTCGGAGGATGATGCGTTGTATCCGGAGGTTGGTGGGGTGGTGTGTGAGAACGAGGGGGATCCTCTTTGGGCGGTTGTGGCGGGGGCGGAGTGTGAGGGATGTGTTGCGGGAAATACGGGAGACGCGGTCAAGGGCATTTTCGATCACTGTGGGGGGAAAGTTGCGGTCCTTGAAGAACTTGGACATCTGGGATGTGCGGGAGTGGAATGTCTTATCGTGGGAGCAGATGCGGCGGAGGCAGAGGAATTGGGAATAGGGGATGAAATTTTTGCAGGAGGGTGGGTGGGAGGAGGTGTATTCTAGATAGCTGTGGGAGTCGGTGGGCTTGAAATGGACATCAGTTACAAGCTGGTTTGCCCGAGATGGAGAGGTCCAGGAAGGTGAGGGATGTGCTGGAGATGGCCCAGGTGAACTGAAGGTTGGGGTGGAAGGTGTTGGTGAAGTGGATGAACTGTTCGAGCTCCTCTGGGGAGCAAGAGGCGGCGCCGATACAGTCATCAATATACCGGAGGAAGAGGTGGGGTTTGGGGCCTGTGTAGGTGCAGAAGAGGGACTGTTCCACGTAACCTACAAAGAGGCAGGCATAGCTGGGGCCCATGCGGGTGCCCATGGCCACCCCCTTAGTCTGTAGGAAGTGGGAGGAGTCATCCAGCTCCACACTTTGTTATCTCAGATTCTCCAGCATCTACAGTTCCCATTATCTCTGTATAACAATGGAAATGTGTGGAAGAGGAGGATGGTGTGGTCAAGTGCCAGAGGCTGCAGGAATATAAAGAAAAGTCAGGAGGGAAACTTTACCTTCATCACAGCCACACAAATGTCAATGATGTCTTGCAGAATCACAGATATGTTACAGAACAGAAGGAGGCCATTCACCCAACCTGTCTGACCTTGTAGTATTCCCTAGTACCAACCTCCTCCTTTTGATTAATACTGGTGCATATATTTTTAATTGAAATGTCATCCAATGCCCTCTTGAATGTCTCAATTGAACCTGCATGATATTTCCAGGCAGGATACCCTAAGTACTCACTATGAGAAGGCTTTTTCTCACATTACCTTGGCCTTTAAATCTGTGATTTCTCATTCTTTTCTGACAAAGTCTGAAATTGAACATCAGGTTATAACCCAACAAGTTTCATTGAAAACACAAGCTTTCGGGGCCTCAGTCATTCTTCAGGTGTTAGTGACAGAGGTGGCATCAGACACAGAATTTATAAACCTTTAGTTTTCTCAGGACAACAACTTGAAAGTAATTCATGGATTTACATGTACATATTAATGTAATTAAAACCTTATGACTGATTAAATATTTAACAGCATCTTGGGTTTGTTTAGTACATCCTCATCAATGGTGTGAATCTTTGATCTTTCATTCATAAACTTTGTGCATGAAGCTATTTCTCTCACTAACACCTGAAGGAGGAGTAAGGCTCCAAAAGCTTGTGTTTTCGAATAAACCTGTTGGACTATAACCTGGCATTGTGCGATTTCTGACTTTATCCACCCCGATCCAACACCCGCACCTCCACATCTTTTCCTACAGACAGGAACAGTTATTCACTGTATCCAGCCCACTCATGATGTTGAAAATCCCTATCAAATCTCCTTTTACTCTCCAAGGAGAATAGACCTAACTTCCTCAATCTATTCTTATGATGCTTCTCATTTCTGGAATCATCCGAGTGAATTGCTTCCACATTTTCTCCAACACATTCACATATTTCCTATAGTATGACACCCACAACTGTGGATAGTACTCCAGCTGAGTTCTAACAAGAGTATTATAAAGTTAAACATCACCTCCTTGCACTTGTACTCTTTAACCTTATTAATCAAGGTAAGAACACTGTATGCTTTAGCTACTGCTGTCTCTGCCTGTTCTGCCACCTTCAATGATCTGTACACATGTACAGCCAATCACTGTGCTCATGCACCCTGTTTACCCCTTGTCACATATTTTATATTACCTTTCAATGTTCTTCCAACCAAAGTGCATCACCTCACACTCTCTGCATTGAGCTCTCCTCTTTTTCTCCTTCTCTATCATCATTAAATACTGATTAACCTAAAGTATTAATTCCTGGCTTGTCTTGAGTCAAAAGCTGCAAAATGAGACTAATGTAGACTATTGTAGCTTTCTTGGTACCGGCATGATGGGCCATTCTATGATTCTAAGGTCAACTATTAGTTCCAGATCTCACTATCAGAGCTAATCCTAGCTATTGCAATGCCTGGAATGAAAGCTAGTCTCACGAATGACGACATGAAACTGTCAGTGATTGTTGTAAAATCACAACTGCTTCACTAATATCCTTTACAGAAGGAATGTTGCCATCCTGTCTGAACTAAATATGACTATCTCCACAAGAATGTAATTGACTCTTAGCTGCCCTCTGGCAATGTCCAACAAGTCATTAAGTTTAGGGAAGGTGATGGTGTACTGTCAGTGATGCCTACATTTCTTGAAAGATTAAAGAAAGGTTAAAAACCCAGTACAAGACATTTGGAATTTCTTGATTTGTGCTGTGTCAGATAAGCATATTTGACAACCTGGCACAACCCATTTTTAAAGAACAATTCATCCAATAACATTTCTCAGTAGAAAGGTGGTACCTGCCAAAAGTAACTTCGTGACAGTTGAGGAGGAGTGGAAAGTGATTTTTTAGGCAATAGTGACATTGATGACTACTAATTTAGGGAGAACATTCATGTTGGTAATGGATTACAACTCCACCACCTCAGATGAATTCAGGAGAGTTACATAGAACGTTACAGCACAGTACAGGCCCTTCGGCCCTCGATGTTGTGCCGACCTGCCATACCAATCTGAAGCCCATCTAACCTACAATATTCCATGTACGTCCATTTGCTTGCCCAATGACGACTTAAATGTACTTAAAGTTGGTGAATCTACTACCGTTGCAGGCAAAGCATTCCATTCCCTTACTACTCTCTGAGTAAAGAAACTACCTCTGACATCTGTCCTATACCTTTCACCTCTCAATTTAAAGCTATGCCCCTCATGCTCGCCGTCACCATCCTAGGAAAAAGGCTCTCCCTATCCACCCTAGCTAACCCTCTGATTATCGTATATGTCTCAATTAAGTCACCTCTCAACCTTCTTCTCCCGAACGAAAACAGCCTCAAGTCACTCAGCCTTTCCTCATAAGACCTTCCCTCCATACCAGGTAACATCCTGGTAAATCTCCTCTGCACCCTTTCCAAAGCTTCCACATCCTTCTTATAATGTGGTGACCAGAATTGTATGCAATACTCCAAGTGCGGCCGCACCAGAGTTTTGTACAGCTGCAACATAACCTCTTGGTTCCAGAACTCGATCCCTCTATTAATAAAAGCTAAAACACTGTATGCCTTCTTAACAGCCCTGTCAACCTGGGTGGCAACTTTCAGGGATCTGTGTACATGGACACCGAGACCTCTCTGCTCAGCTATTTACCTAGCTATATTTGTGTCTTTACCACTGAGCAGAACCACTTGACACATGACAACATGATTGACTTCTCCCTCTTATTACAACATGAATTACTTAATTCAATTACTGTTGCTTTCATGCAAGAGGTAGAAGCAAGAAAATAGAACAGAGTCATAGAAGCAAAATATATGTACCATATATTTTGAGATTTTGGCATCTATAATAGGGACACAACTTCAAGAAATTGAATAATAGAATCATGGCAAGGCAAAGTTGCTTTAGGAAAGTGTTGACCTCAATTATCTTTAGTCAGACGGCTTCCAACGTGAAGGAGTAAAATGCAGGGAATTTGTTTGGTTGTAGTGACATGATTTGAGAGATAGGAATTGAGAGTGAGAAGACACCAATCGGAACTTCATTCGCGGTCCTCTGTTATTCATCACTATACTTACAAACACAAGGCTCTGCATTATGTGACCACGTGAAAAATTGCTGGCAGGGTCCTAGATTCAGTCTCAGTTTGCAATAGCATGAATCCACCCCCCACCCCATCCCCATAGTCAGGGGTGTCAGAAATTTCTTCTCTAGTTTCCTGAGAGTCGCACTCTGTCATGATAAGTAATCCTACTCTTGTAACCAATCTTACCAAGTATTGAGGTTAGAGTCAGATGTCCCCTCAGGGCCCTCTCCAAGGGCAATGCAGAGGTGGAATATGCTGGCGTCAGATTATGGTCAATCGCCAACTTCAACTCCACCCTCCCGCACTATCTGCATATTCCTGAATATCAGCTTTGTATTAAACATACTCAAAAATTGAGCATCCTCAACTCTCTGAACTGGAGAATTCCACAGATTTGTAACTCTTTGAGCAGGGATTCCTCTCCTTATCTCATCCCAAAATAGATGACTGTGTGTTTTACATTCCACATCAGGGAAAATACTTTCTCAATCAGCTGCCCCATCAAATACCTGAACAATATTATGATCACTTCTCACTCTTCCAACCTTTGGGAATGTGGATCCAATTTACTCAATCTCCCCTCATATGACAATGCTTTCATCCCAGGATCCAACTTAATGAACTTGCAATGTACTCGCTTCCAGGTCAAGTCTTTTTTTCCCAATTGTTAGGCCTGATATAACTTAGTAGACTTCTTCACTCTGATAATCCAATAACTTTGTATTAAATGCTAACAAATCAAGCTCCTTCTTAATTGCTTGCTGTAACTCAAATCATAAAACAGTTAAGGCACAAAGGGAAACCATTAGCTCCAACATGGCCGGTCTCACTCTCCCTCTGGTCCTAAAATTCTTTTATCTGAGTTGAACTAACCTCCACCACTCTGCCAAGTAGCGCGCATTCCAGATCTTAACAGCTCGCTGAATTAAAAAAATCTCTCATGCTTCTTTTGACATTTATCTTAATTATGTTCAGTATAGTTTCCATTAATGTCCACCAAGTCTCCTCAAATTCATTGTGAACATTGTTTCTTCATTATTACAGTCTGGTTCCTACCTTTCTGTCAAATTAATTTAAAACTGCACCTACTGGCTATTGCCTCCTGTCTTTGTTATGGATCAGACCAGAGCCCCTCAAATATTTTAAGGAGGTGGCCTAGACCCTAACTTTTTCTTACTTTAAACGTAAACATGAAGTGCTATGTTCCAGATGTAATGTGACCTGTCAATCTACTCAATGTTAAGCAAAACACAATTTATTCAAACACAAAAGTTGAAATATTACCAAAGATAGAAGAATTTATACTAATTTAACTCTATTGGAAAACTTAAAAGAATAATAGATATGGTAACTATTACTAATTGACTGTTCCAGTATAGTAACATCCCATAAACATAGCCTTTAGCAAAAAGGAAAATTCAGAAAAATAGATTTGCCTCACAGTGTAGGCAAGCAGGAGAAGGAAACCCTAGCTTCTAATTGTAAGCGAGAGGGAAAACACAGCTTCTTTAAGCCCACAGCAGCAATTGCTTAAAACTAAACCTAAAAACTAAAAAAAAGTTAGAAAGCCTGATCTGTAAGATCTCGCCACACCCTGCCAGGCTGGCTCTATTGCTCCAACTTTTGAAAAAATATCCCAAAGCCTCACAAGCTGTTAACATTCTTACAGACAGTTGGCACCTCTTGTTCAACCTCTCTAAAAACAAAAACAGGACAAAATAACCTCCTGCAGCCACAGCATCATCACATATTAATGGGAAATGTTGCTTCCTAGTTACTCTGTTTATGTCCCTCAGACCTCTGTACATGTCAGTTGGTTCCTTAGCCTTAGCCTCTGCTCTGAGCCTCTGCTCATAGCTGAATCACTCTACACCAAGACAGCAACCTTGTGTATTTCCTCTGCACCCTCTCTGATGCATTCACATCTTTCCTTTACTGTGGTGACCAAAACTGTACAAAGTACTCCAGTTGTAGCAAAACTAGCATTATAACCCCCTTGATTTATTTTTCAAGGTTTTTCTAATAAAGACATGTATCCATATATCTCCTTGATCATCCTACCTACCTGTTCTGTTGTCTTCATGGGTTTCTAGACATACATACTGAGGTCCCAATCATCGCCTGTACATCCCAGAGCCAACATTCATTATGTACTCCCTTGCCTTGCTCATCCTCCCAAAATGTACAACCTCATAATTTTCAAGATTAAATTCCATTTGCCACTGTTCAGCTTGACTAACCAGTCAATATTGTCATGTTTATCATATGACCAATTTTCATGCCATCTGTGTACTCACCGATCATACCTCCTATGCCTTCTCATTATCTTCTCTTTCTCCTGATTAATTAATCCTCATTCCATGTGAATATTTTGTCTCATTACAGAGAGAAGCCCAATGTCTCGGGGATGGTAGTAATTTTACCCTTGAAGATTGATTCATTCAATTAGCTCCTGGATAGTTTGTGTTGCAGAGAAACAACAATAGCGTGGGTTCAATTCCCATACTGCTGAGGTCACCGTGAAAACCCCATCTTCTCAATCCCACATGAGTCCTGGCCACCCTCAGGTTAAACTTATTACCAGCCATCACTCTCTAATGTGTCCTCAATCAGAACTTATTTATTATGTGAGCAGTGTACCCTCTAGTCTACATGTGGTGAATGGTAGAGTGTTTGAATCATAGCAATACAGGAAGAATATGAAGGACTCTTGTGGTGTGGTAGTAGTGCCTCTTCCTCCAGACCAGAAGGTTTGGATTCAAGCCCATCTGCTCCAGCAGTGTTTCTTAACATGCCTGAACAGGTTGTTTAAAAATAATTACAACCAGATGTGAACAGGATTTCACCCTGGCCTGGAGCTGTTCATCTGCACTAAATAATGAACTGTTTGGTTAACAGTCAAAATTCCATCAAGTATCATTACCTGGCAACATGAGTTGAGATTTTAATTGGGAGCCTGACTACTGACCTATTTCCCTGTGTTGATACTCTTAAACCCAATCTGAACCCAATCTGTGTGTGTGTTGCCAAGGGATGTCTGCTTCTGGACTAAGCACTTCCAAGCACACAAGAAAGATTTGCCAAAAGATTCTGAGTGGGGAGAGTTTGTCTTGAAATTGCCTAAATGCCAATTCAGAAACATTTCCAAATTTGTTTATACATGTCCCAGTGCTGAGCTGTTGTTTCAACATGACTGACATATGGTGCAGTAATCAAGAAGACTCCTATAATAATCCTGCTGTTGCCATGGGAATTTTAATCACCTGTAGAAGCTAAAAGGTGCGTTGCAAATCCTCACAGAAGGGTTAACTCTTTCATCTTGCTGTCTATGGGCTCAGTGCTGGCAACAGCAGACCCATTAACCAGATTTGGCACTAGATAGGGCAAATCCTATCCAATCTCACAAAAAGCTGGGCTGGGGCAAAAAGGACAGATCTACATTTATGGAACTGAGAGTGGTGGTGCCGTGAACGATGCCTTAATGACTTGAGAGTTGAGGGAGTGTGTGGTGCTGCAAAGTTGGGTAGAGAACTTGTGGATCGAGAGGCAGGACATTAGAATTCGGTGATGATAAACTGCTCAGGGGATGGCATTGCATGGCCCCTTTGAAAGATGATGTGCTTTCCCTATGCTTAGAGATTTAAAATGGATGACTGTGAGCAGCAGCTTGAAAGTTTGCAAGTACACAGAGAACAACCAAATCGAAACATTTGCATCAAAAGGCCGTACAGTTAGTTTGCCAAGCAGCAGCTTTACCAAGACAAACAGCTTTGAATTTAGCTAATCAATTTGAACCAGGCACTTAGATACTAAAAACCAATTAAATTTAAATCTGATGGTTTTGACAATGCTATTGAAAGAAAAATTATATGTCATCACGGGTGTAAAAAAAAGGGGGCAGTTCGACAAAGCCCAAGAGCTAACTGCCATCTGACTGAGAGAAAGCATCATCTAAATAACCATGGTATCCACAGAACAACTAGTTAACCTTCCTGATAGAAGAATCAACAGGGAAACATTCCTGACAGAGGAATTAATGGAGAAGACACCGAACATTCAGACACGTAACCTGGCTGTATTTTTGAGAGATTAGATTCTATTTTGGAATTAGAATCCCTGCAGTGTGGAAACAGGCCCTTCGGCCCAAGAAGTCCACACCAAA
This sequence comes from Stegostoma tigrinum, assembly GCF_030684315.1. Taxonomy (NCBI): domain Eukaryota; kingdom Metazoa; phylum Chordata; class Chondrichthyes; order Orectolobiformes; family Stegostomatidae; genus Stegostoma; species Stegostoma tigrinum. Next base: position 61,289,831 of record NC_081372.1, read on the forward strand.
CCTCAGAACATCCCACCCAGGCCCATCCCCTATAACCCACCTAATCTACACATTTCTGAACACTATGGCCAATCCACCTACCCAGCAGGTCTTTGGACTTTTGTTTTATAAGTGGGATTTGTATTTATTGGAACAACATATTATTATAATCCTGTTTTATTCGGGAATGGTTTGGAGTTAAACAGGATCTATTCGGTTTGTTATTAGTTTATTTAATTTGTTCACTGTTAGAGTTAGATAAATAAATTTTTACATGTTGATTGTAAAGTGAGTGTCAGGGATTACTTTATTTAACCACTACAACTTGCTGAAAGGCAGGTTACACCATTGTCCACATTTCGTTTTACAGATTATAAAGTGAGGTGCTCCTGTTTGGACGTTTCAGTTTTACTTCGAGGGGTGGGGTGGGGGGCGCGGTCAGACTCCTCTTTACAACAGTGGGAACACAGAGTGAATTGTTTAGAGTCTTTCTGTTATCTATTTCCACCCTGTCCAATTTCAATAACTTGTCCTCCTCCACTGACACGTTGGGAGCCTCCTTTTCTTGTGTGAGAAAAAAAAACAAACTAAAATACTTAACTTCATGCTTCAATGGGCCTGTAGCCTCAAAAAAGTTCCCTTTTTGGTGCCAAACCAGATCCATTTTTCTTTGATTATCCTATTTATTGTGAATATTACCTATTGTTCTCTTCAGGCCATTCTTATCCCTTTTCCAACTGTTCTCTGTTCTTACTTTAGAACATAGAACATAGAACAGTACAGCACAGAACAGGCCCTTCAGCCCACAATGTTGTGCCGACCATTGATCCTCATGTATGCACCCTCAAATTTCTGTGACCATATACATGTCCAGCAGTCTCTTAAATGACCCCAATGACCTTGCTTCCACAACTGCTGCTGGCAACGCATTCCATACTCTCACAACTCTCTGCGTAAAGAACCTGCCTCTGACATCCCCTCTATACTTTCCACCAACCACCTTAAAACTATGACCCCTCGTGCTAGCCATTTCTGCCCTGGGAAATAGTCTCTGGCTATCAACTCTATCTATGCCTCTCATTATCTTGTATACCTCAATTAGGTCCCCTCTCCTCCTCCTTTTCTCCAATGAAAAGAGACCGAGCTCAGTCAACCTCTCTTCATAAGATAAGCCCTCCAGTCCAGGCAGCATCCTGGTAAACCTCCTCTGAACCCTCTCCAAAGCATCCACATCTTTCCTATAATACGGCGACCAGAACTGGACGCAGTATTCCAAGTGCGGTCTAACCAAAGTTTTATAGAGCTGCAACAAGATCTCACGACTCTTAAACTCAATCCCCCTGTTAATGAAAGCCAAAACACCATATGCTTTCTTAACAACCCTGTCCACTTGGGTGGCCATTTTAAGGGATCTATGTATCTGCACACCAAGATCCCTCTGTTCCTCCACTCTGCCAAGAATCCTATCCTTAATCCTGTATTCCATTTAATTCTTGAGTTCGTAATGAACCTGGCATTTCCTCTTTCCCTTAATTTGATTTTAGTCTTTATATTTCCCAATTCTGGGATCACAGCTTTGCCTGGCTTTTCTTCCCCCCTCCCCAATACACTAGGGGACACAAATTTATGTTTCTTTTAAGAGATGCATTCTTTTTATTCATTTGTGGGATGTAGGTGTCACTGGCTGGGTCAGCATGTATTGCCTAAGCCGACAGTTGCTCTTGGGAAGATGGTGGTGAGCTGCCGTCTTGAAACATTGCAGTTCACCTGCTGTGGTTGACCCACAATGACCTTCGGGAGAGAATTCCAGGATTTGACCCAGCGACAGTGAAGGAAAGACGATGTATTTCCAAGTCAGGATCGTGACTGGCTGGGAGGGGAACTTGAAGATGAAGATGGAGGTGTTCCCATGTATCAGTTGCCCTTGTCCTTCTAGATGGAAGTGGTCATGGGTAGGGAAGGTGCTGTCTGAGAATCTTGGATGAATTTCTGAGGTGCATCTTGTAGATGGTACACTGCAGCTATGGAGTGTGATGGTGGAGAGGTACATACTGCTTCTACTCAGTGTCAGTGATAGAGAGTGTGGGTATTTGTAGATGTAATGCCAATCAAGTGGGCTGCCTTTTTCTGGGTGGTGTCAAGCTTCTTGAGTGTTATTGGACCTGCACTTATCCAGGCAATTGGGGAGTATTCCATCACACTCCTGACTTGTACCTTGTGGAGGTGGACAGGCTTTAAGGAGTCAGGGGAGTTACTTGCCACAGTATTCCTTGCCTCTGACTTGCTCTTGTATCGGACAATGTAGAAAATTTCCCAGTTATGTCCTGTACATAAAGGGAGGACAAATCCAACTGTATTTATGTGGCAAGCCCAGTTGAGTTTCTGATCAGTGTTAACCCCCAGGTTGTTGATAGTGGGGGATTCAGAAATGGTAACCAGTGAATGTCAAGGTTCAGTGGTTGGATTGTCAGCTATCGGTCATGGTCATAGCCTGGTATTTGAGTGGTTCGAATGTTACTTGCCACTTGTTAGCCCAAGCCTGGATACTTTCAGATTTTTTGCACTTGAATATGAAGGGTGGCACAGTGGTTCAGTGGTTAGCCCTGCTTCCTCACAATGACTGTCTGTGTGGAGTTTGCACATGCTTTCATTTCTGTATTGGTTTTGTGCTGGGTGCTCTGGTTTACCTCCCACAGTCTAAAGATGTGCAGGTCAGGTGGATTGGCCATGCTAAATTACCCATAGTTTCCAGGGATGTGTAAATTAGGTGGATTAGCCACAGAGAATGGAGGGCTACAGGGAAAGGTTAGGGGGATTGGCCTGGATGGGATGCTGATGGAGGGGTGGTGTGGACTTGTTGGGCCGATTTTCCTGTTACCATGCTGTAGGGCCCCTATGATTTTATGACTGATTCAGTATCTGAGGAGTTGTAAAAAGTGCTGGACATTATGCAACATCCCCATTTTTGACTTTATGATGGAGAGAAGGTCATTAATGAAGCATTTGAAGATGGTTGGGCCTAGGACACTATCCTGATGAAGTTCTGCATAGATGTCCTGCAGCTGAGATGACTATATCCAACAATGACAGCCATCTTCCTATCTGCCAGTGGAAAGTTTGCCCCTTGATACCCATCGATTCCAGTTTTGCGAGGACACATTGATGCCACATTTGCTTGAATACAGCCTTGATTTCAAGGGCCATGATTCTCACCTCATCTCTGGCATTCAGCTCTTTTGTCCGTGTTTGAACCAAGCATGTAATGAGGTCAGGAGCTGAGTGGCCCTGATGGATCCCAAGCTGGGCGTCACTAAGCAGGATATTGCTGAGCAGGTGCTACTAGATAGCCCTGTTAATGACACCTTCCATCAGTTTACTAATGATTGAGAGTAGACTGATCAGACAGCAATTGGCTGAGTTGAATGTTCTTTGTGTACTGGACATAACTATTTGATTTTCCACATTGTTGTGTGGAAGTGTATTGTCACTGTGCTCGAAGACCTTGGCTGAGGTAGCAGCAAGTTCCAGAGAAGTACTAGTGCCAGTATGTTGTCAGGGCCCATAGCCTTTTCAGTATCCAGTGTCTCCAACCATTTCTTGATATTATGTGGAGTGAATTGAATTGATTGAAGACTGGTATTTGTATTGCTGGGGACCACTGGAGGAGGCTGAGATGGAGCATCCACTTAGCACTTCTGGCTGACGATTGCTACAAATACTTCAGGCTTATCTTTTACACTGATGTGCCAGGCTCTTCCATCATTGAGGATGGAATATTTATGGGGCCTCCTCCTCCTCCTGTGAGTTGTATAATTGTCCAGCACCATTCATGACTGGATGTGGCAGGACTGCAGAGTTTAAATCTGATCAGTTGGTTGTGGGATTACTTAGCGCTATCCATCACTTGCTGTTTTTGCTGTTTGGCGTGCAAGCAGTCCTGTTTGATAATGTCACCAGGTTGACACCTCGTTTTCAGCTATGCCTGGTGCTGCTCCTGGCACACTGTCCTGCACTCTCCATTGAACCAGGATTGATCCCCTGTTGTGATGGTAATAGTTGAGTGGGAAACATGCCAGACTGTGAATTTGCAGATTGTGCTGGAATACAATTTTGTTGCTGTTGATGGCCCAACAGTACCTCATTGATGCCCATACTTCAGTTGTTAGGTTTGTTTGTTTTCTGAGCCATTTAGCACAGTGGCAGTGCCACACAACATGGTGGAGGTTGTTCTCAATGAGAAGGCGGGACTTTTCCCCACAAGGACTCTGCGCTGGTCACTCTTTCCGATACTGTCGTGGACAGATGCATCTGCAGCTAGCAGGTTGGTGAGGATGAGGTGAAGTATGTATTTTCCTCTTGTTGGTTCCCTCTCACCACCTGCCACAGACTCAGTCTCGCAGTTATGTCATTTAGGACCTTACTAGCTGCTGAGCCACTCTTGGTGGTGGACATTGAAATCCCCCACCCAGAGTACATTTTATGCCCTGCCATCCTCAGAGCGTCCTCCAAGCATTGTTCAATATGGAGGAGTACCAATTCATCAGGAGAGGGAGGGCAGTTTGTGATAATCAGCAAGAGGTACCCTTGACCATATTTAACGTAAAGCCATGAGATTTCAAAAGTTCTAGAGTCAATGTTGAGGACTTCCAGGGCAACTCCCTCCTGACTGTACACCACTGTGTTGCCAGTTGGATAGGACATATCGGGGGATGGGGATGGGGATGTCCAAGACATTGTCTGTAAGGTATTGTGTCATGAGTATGACCATGTCAGGTGGCTACTTGACTTATGTGTGAGACAGCTCTCCTAATTTTGGCAGAAGCCCCTCCATACCGCCCCACCCTATGTTAGACTTTGCAGGGTTGACACAACTCTTTCTGCCTTGTCTTTTTCAGTGCCTAGCTTGATGCCAAGTGATTCATCCGGTTTCATTTCTTTGAGACTTTGTTGCAGTTGGTACAACGGAACAACTTGCTAGGCCATTTCAGAGGGTGATTGAGAGTCAACCACATTGCTGTGGGTCTGGAGTCACACTTGGGCCAGACCAGGAGATGATAGCAGATTACTGAAGGATATTATTGAGCCAGATGAGTTTTTTCCAACAATCAATAATGGTTTCATGGTCATCAGCAGATTCTTAATTCCAGCTTTTTTTCAAATGAATGCAAATTCCACCATCTGCCATGGCAAGATTCAAACTGTTTCTGGAATAATAGCCCAGCGATAATATCACTAGGCCATTGCCCTCCACTTTTCACATGGGAGAATTTAAGAAAGAACTTGAATACATAGCAAGTAGTCCTGGAACTCACTGTCCTCAAGGTAGCTGTTATATAAGGTAATGAATCTAAAGGTTTAATGTTTGAGATTGTATTGCCCACCACCAATCTGATAAATTCATACAATCCTGGATGGAGAGTTGAGCAGTTGTAAGGTGTTGATGGAGATGGATATATCATCTCTAGTTCCTGTTGTTCTTTGTAATTATCCAGACTTATGTCAACGTAGCTTGTCCCTATTTGTTATCTTGTTCAGACTCTTCTCAGTAAGACTCAATCGTGGTTTGTCCTTTACCACAGTGAACTGAAGATGCCCTTAGACTCAGCACAGACAATTGATGGCAGCAGTCTACAAAAACCATAAACCAGGAGCACTTGCTACAACAATGTACCACAGGAAAAAGAACGATCTATAATTTCAAAAAGAAATCGGATGGACACTTGGAGGAAATTCACTTGCAGAGCACTGTGGATTGAGTGTATCTGTGGGATGAAGAGCAGAGAGCCAGAACAATTGCCCTAAGCAGTTAAAAAATCCACAGATTCGCTACCATCTGAGAGAAGAAATTCCTCTCCATCTCTGTTTTATTCTAAGATTATGTCCTCTGCACTATAACTGTCCCACAAGGGAAAAAGTACTCTCGGTATCCACCCTGTCAAGTCCCTTAAGAATTTTATATGTTTCAGTAAGACTGTTTTTCATTCTTCAATTCTTCAAATTCCACGTACAGACCAAACCTACTCATCATCTCCAAATGACAATCCCACCATATCCAGGATTGTGCTGGCAAACCTTCTCTGGACTTTCTCCAATGCTGGTGCATTTTTCCTTAGATAAGAGGACCAAAATTACTCACAATTTACCAGCTATGGTCTAACCCATGCCTTGTACCACGTCAGCACTACTTTTCCACTTCCATATTCCATTCCTGCTGAAGTAAAGGCTAACAATCCATGTGCCTTCCCTATTACCTGCTGAACGTGGATGCTAGGTTTTTGTTATTTATGTACAAGGACCCCAAAATAACTCTATGATGTAACTTTCTGCAGTCTGCCTCCATCAGGTCGTCTATGCTTCCTGCCAAAATGCATAACCTTACATTTTGCCACACTGTATCCCATTTAACAAGATTTTCATAGAATCCCCAGAGAGCAGGCCGTTCAGCCTATAAGTATACATAAGTATTCAGCCCCTAACCTTTCCCTGTAATCCTGCATTTCCCATGGCTAATCCATCTAGCTTGCACATCCCTGGATGCTACAGGTAATAAAGCATCCCAATCCGCCTGACCTGCACATCTTTGGACTGTGTAAGGAGCCACAGCACTCAGCAAAAACACATGCAAATGTAAGGAGAACATACAACCTCCATGCAGGCAGTCACCAAAGACTGGAATCAAACCCAGGTGTGTTGTGCTGGGAGGTAGTAGTGCTAACCACAGTACCACCATGTTATCCTTTGTAGGAGCTTTGTGTCATTTTCACTACCTGGGTTTCTACCTATTTTTGTGCTTTCCAAAAATTTGTCCATAGTACATTCACTTCCCTCAGCTAAGTCATTAGTACATCTCGTAAATAATTGTGGCAGACCACTGGTTATAGGTTGCCATCTTAAAAATGCATCCCTTATCCCAAGTTGATTTCTACTAGTTAGCCAATCTTCTATCCATATACTTCCAACACCTTGAGCTCTTATCCTATGGAGTATGTGTTGCACCTTATCAAATGCCTTCTGGAAATCTAAATGTACCACATTGACTGCTTTCACTGGTTCTATCCTACTTGTTACTGCCTCAAAGAACTCCTGTAAACTTGTCAGGCATGACTTCCCGTCATGAAGTCATGCTGACGCTGCTTATAGGGGGATGGGTCTGGTGGTAGGGATGTCTTACTGTAGTTGTACAGTGCCTTAGATTAGATTCCCTACAGTGTGGAAACAGGCCCTGCGGCCCAATAAGTCCACACCGCCACTTGAAGCATCCCACCCAGACCCATCCCCCTATAAGCCACACACCCCTGAACAATATGGGCAATTTAGCATGGCCGATCCACCTAGCCTGCACATCTTTAGACCGCGGAAGGAAACCAGAGCACCCGGAGGAAACCCACACAGACACGGGGAGAATGTGCAAACTCCACACAGACAGTCACCCGAGGCTGGAATTGAACCTGGGTCCCTGGCACTGTGAGGTTGCAGTGCTAACCAGTGAGTCACTGTGCCACCCTAAATTACCAGAACGTTGCCTGGTGTGGGAGGTTTTAGCTATGGAGAAAGATTGGATAGACTGGGTTTGTTTTCACTGGAACACAGGAGGTTGAGGAATGACCTGATAGAGATTTATAAGATTGTGGCTGACATTGATATAGTGGAAAGTATGAGGCATTTTCCCCAGGGTGGAGGGATCAATTACTAAGGGGCATAGGTTCAAGGTGTAAGGGGCAAAGTTTAAAAGAGGTGTGTGAGGCACATTTTCACACAAAGGGTGGTGAGTACCTGGAATGCGCTGCCAGAGGAGGTGGTGGAGACAAATATAACAGCCGCATTCAAGAAACACCTGGACAAATATATGAATAGGAAGGGAATAGTGGGATATGGATCCTGTAAGTGAAGACAGTTTTAGTACAGAAGGGCAAAATGAGTCAGCAGAGGTTGGAGGGCCAAAGGGCCTGTTCCTGTGCTGCATCTGTTGCCCTCTTTGTTCTTGATAAGGGCAACAGTTGCATGGGAACACAACCATCTGTAAGTCCTCCTCCAAGCTACTCAACATTCTGACTTGGAAATGTATTGCCGTTCCTTTGATGTCCCTGGGTCAAAATCCTAGAACTCCCTTTCTAACTCCACACACCAATTCAAGAAGGTGACTCACTACCACTTTCTTTGTGGAAATTAAGGATGGGCCATAATGTCAGCCAGCCTGTGAATGAATTTTTTAAAATCTGAAAGAGAGTGTTGAACTAAGTTTCAGAACACTATTACGTATCAGAGACCAAGAAAGAAAAAAATACATAACATTTTCACAAGTTGTGTGCAGGGATAGTCATTGCCCTTTACTGACAGAAGAAAGAGATGTTCTAATGATAGCAAACATTTCACTTTTATTGACCCATCAATGCTCAGATTACTGTGAATTAACATCTATGGAAAACTTTCTGCTACAATCAGTGTGTGACGTCTTTATGAAAATGAATACCTTAGAGGGAGAACTGGTATCTTAATTTAAATTTGCAGAAGTCAGGCAAAAAAAAAACCTTCATTACTGAAAGAAATGAACTAAAAGAAATGATGATCTTTTGAAACAAAAATTAGAAATAAATGGGAAAGAATTGCAGAATGTAAGCCCTCAATAACTGCCAGTGCAAACATGTCCTTCAGAAGGGTCCCGACCCGAAATGTCAACTTTCCTGATCCTCTGATGCTGCCTGACCTGTTGTGTTCCTCCAGCTCCACACTGGGTTATCTCTGATTCCAGCATCTACAGTCAGGAAGATGTTAGGAAGGAGGGTGTACTAGAAATTTTGAAAAACATGTGGATAGATAAGTCCCCTGAGCCAGACGGGATATACCCAAGGTTGCTACGGAAGCGAGAGAAGAGGTTGCTGTCCCTTAGGCCATGACCTTTGCATCCTCACTGTCTACTGGACCATCTATCAGATGATTGGAGGGTGGCAAATGTCATTTGCTTGTTCGGGAAAGGGAATGGGGATAATGCTGGGAATTACAGAGTGGTCAGTCTTACTTCTGTGGTGGGCAAATTATTCGAGAAGATACAAGAGATAGTATTTATGATTATTAGGAAAAGCACAGTGTGACTAGAAATAGTCAGCATGGCTTTGAGAGGGGCAGGTCATGCCTCACAAGCCTGATTGAATTGATTGAGGTTGTGACAAAACACATGAATGAAGCCAAAGCAGTGGACCTGGTGTATATGGATTTTTGCAAGGCATTTTTTAAGGTTCCCAATGGTTGGCTCATCCAGAAAGTAAGCAGGCATGGGATTTAGGGAAATTTTGGCTATCTGGATACAAAACTGGCTATCCAATAGAAAACGGAGGGAGATCGTGGATGGAAAGTACTCAGCCTGGAGGTCAGTGACCAGTGGTGTTCCGCAGAGATCTGTTCTGGGAGCTCTGCTCTTTGTGATCATTATAAATGACTTGGATGAAGTGGAAGGGTGGGTTAGTAAGTTTGCCAATGACACAAGTTGTGGACAGCATGGAGGGCTGTTGTAGATTGCAACGGGACATTGACAGGATGCAGAGCTGGGCAAAGAAGTGGCAGATGGAACTCAACCTGGAAAAGTGTGAAGAGATTCATTTTGGAAGGTCAAATTTGAATGGAGAATACAGGGTTAATGGCAAGAATCTTGGCAGTGTGGAGGAACAGAAGGATCTTGGGCGCACATTCATGGACCCCTCAAAGTTGTGACCCACTTTGTAATTTATAAAATGCCACATTAATGGTTTACAAATTGTGTGCTTTTTGAACAAAATAGAATGTATCTGCAATTACAAAGTTGATAGGGTCGTAACGAAGGCATATGGTGTGTTGGCTTTCATTGGCAGGGCAATTGAGCTTAACAGCCACAAGGTTATGCTGCAGCTCTATAAAACCCTGGTCCGACCACACTTGGAATATTGTGTTTAGTTCTGGTCGCTTCATTATAGGAAAGACGTGGAAGTTTTAGAGAGGGTGCAGAGGAAATTTACCAGGATGCTGCCTGTACTGGAAGGCAGGTCTTATGAGGAAATGCTGAGGGAGCTATGGCTTTTTTCATCGGAGTGAAGAAGGATAAAAGGTGACTTGATAGAGGTGCAGAAGATGATAAGAGGCATAGATAGAGTAGATAGTTAGAGACTTCTTCCCAGGGCAGAAATGACTATTACTAAGGGGCATAATTTTAAGGTGATTGGAGGAAGGTATAGGGCAGATGTCAGAGGTAGGTTCTTTACACAGAGAGTGATGGATGTATAGAATGCGCTGCTGGCAGTGACAGTGCAGTCATATACTTTAGGGATGTTTAAGCGGCTCTTGGATAGGCACATGTATGTTAGTAAAATGAAGGGTATGCAGGGTAGTTTGACCTTAGAGTAGGATAATAGGTCAGCACAACATTGTGGGCTGAAGGGCCTGTATTGTTATATGTTCAATGTTCTTGCGAACTTAGATTAAGACTAGTTGCCAGTAGCTATATGCTGAATGCGTGAATCTGACTTTGCATTCTTTATGCAGGAATGTCCTGTAGACAATGATTTAGAAAGTTATTTTGTCATTGTCTTAACACATTCTTACTTTCTGATGGGTCCTGGAGGTGACATTGCTTTCAGTTTCATATTGCTTCTGTGCAGACAATGTGTGGAGGTGCTTGGTGTGGACAAGGATAAAAATCACATGACACCAGGTTATAGTCCGACAGGTTTATTCGAAAACACAAACTTTTGGAGTTTCCAAAGTAGGAATTTATAAAATGCCACATTGATGGTTTACAAATTGTGTGCTTTTTGAACAAAATAGAATGTATCTGCAATTACAAATCTGCAAATGCAAATTCATTCCATACTGTGTGTGTGTGTGTGTGTGTGTGTGTGTGTGTGTGTGTGTGTGTGTGTGTGTGTGTGTGTGTGTGTGTGTGTGAGAGTGCATATGTGTGTGGTGGGGGGGGGGGGTAGAGAGAGAGTGTGTGTGTGTGTGTGTGAGAGAGAGAGAGGGAGAGTGCATGTGTGTGTGGTGGGGGAGAGAGAGAGAGAGGGTGTGTGTGCGTGTGTGTGAGAGAGTGTATAGTGTGATGGGGGTCCTCTGTAGTGCCACATGAACCCAAGATCCTGGTTGAGGCCACCCTCATGGGAACCGAGCTTGGCTATCAGCCTCTGCTCAGCGACTCTATGTTGTTGTGTATCCCAAAGTCCACCTTGGAGGACATTTACCAAAGATCCAAGGCGGAATATCCTTGATCACTGAACTGTTCCCCCACTGGGAGGGAACATTACTCTCTGGCAATTGTTGCACAGCATCCATTTATCCATTCATCCATTGTCATAGCGTCTGCATGGTGTCAACAATATACCATGCCTTGGGAAATACTTGCCTGCAGTGTACGAGATAGACAATGTTGGCTGGGACACGTAGGTATCTGCTGAGGACGTGATGGATGGTGTTCCCACATGTGATGGTAGTGTTCATGTCGGAGATCTGACATGTCTTGTAGAGGTCACCGTGATAGGGTTGTGTGGTGTTGTGATCAATGTTGTTCTGAAGGCTGGCTAATTTGCTGCGAACAATAGTCTATTTAAGGTTTGGCAGTTGTTTAAAGGTGAGAAGCAGAGGCAGTGACTTGAAAGAAATTCTGGGATTTACATATTAATCAATTGAAACCTGCACCTCCTTTCTAACTGATTGAAGATTTAACAGCCATCTTAAGTTTGTTCGATACATTCGCATCAGTTCCATGACCCTTTGATCTTTTGCCTATAAGTTCTGTGTCTGATGCCATTTCTCTCACTGATAACTAAAGAAGGAGCAAGTTTCCAAAAGATTGTGTTTTAAATTAAACCTGTTGGACTATAATCTGATGTTGTCTGACTTTTGACCTAAAACCCAATGTGAAACTGATGTGGATACCTACAGAAGGAGGACTCCTAACCCTCAGGGGGTCAGAGCAGTCCTCAATTCCTTGTCTTCAGAATGCTTTCTCTTCTTCCTTTGGTTTACCAGGTTGATCAATGGATTACTGTGTGACACAAGAGGAATGTATGAAGGGGGATTATGTTAATTTCAATATTGGAGATTTGCCTTCTAAACCAGTTTTTTCTTGATTGATCATTCAGGTCGTCGTAAGTGTCACAGTCCATGAAGCAGTTGTCACAAGGAGCCGTCATCCTGCTCCATCAACATCTGCAATTCAGGGAACTGATAAGGAACAGACATCCGAATTCTCCTCTCAGAGAGTCGTGAACATTGATGAAGTAACTCAGATTCTGAAATGACTGTACATAGGCTGGTATCCCACCACCAAGTCACTCTATTAACACATGCACAGTAAATGGACATCTACCAGCTAACCAAGAGCCAGTGCCTAGAGTAACAAGACTCTAAATCTGTTGTTTATATCTGTCAGCCAGGGCTCCCTAATAGGCTTATGTTAACAATTCCAATCAATGTTCTCATAGTCAAGGAGATCCACCTGGACCTTGTTTGAATCCAATAGAGTCATAGAACATAGAATAGTACAGCACAGGAATGTGCTCTTCAGCCCACAATGTTGCACCAAATGTGACTCCAAATTAAACTAATTCATTCTGCTTGTCCCTGATCCATATCTCTCCATTCCTTGCATATTCATGTGCTTCTCTAAACATCTTTTAAATGCCCCTACTGTATCTGCCACAACCACCAACACTGGCAGCAAGTTCCAGACATCTACCTCTCTCTGTGTAAAAAAAATTGCCCCTCACATTTCTTTTGAACTTTCCCCCTCTCAACTTAAATGCATGGCCCCTAGTATTAAACATCACAACTCTAGGAAAAAGATTCTGACCATCAATCCTATCTATGCATCTCATAATTTTACAGACTTCTATCAAGTCAACCCTCAGCTTCCACCACTCCAGAGAAAACAACCCCAGTTTTTCCAGCCTCTCTTTACAGCTCATACCCTCTACTCCAGGCAGCATCCAGGTAAACATTTTCTACACACTCCAAAGCCTCCATATCTTTCCTGTAAAGTGGCAACCAGAACTGAATGCAATATTCTCAAGTTTGGCATGACCAAGGTCTTATAAAGCTGCAACATGGCATCCTGATTCTTGCACTCAATTCCCCAACCAATTAAGGCAAGCATGCCATACGCCTTCTTTACCACCATATCTACCTGTGTGGCCACTTTCAGGAAGCTATGGACTTGAACCCCAAAATCCCTCTGTACAGGGTCCTGAATTAAATGTACATTTTTCCTTAACATTTGATCTCCCAAAGAACAGTACCTTACACTTACGCAATTAAACTCCAATTGCCATTTTTTTTTGCCATATCTGCAATTGATCTATATGCCGCTATATGCTTGACAACCTTCTACATTATTCACAACTACACTGATCTTTATACTGTCTGCAAATTTGCACCCATCCACATTTTCATTCAAGTCATTTATATATATCACAAACAGCAGAGATCCCAGTATGTATCCCCGTAACACCACAAGTTACACAACTCCAGCCAGAAAAACACACTTCCACCATTACCCTCTGCCAGCTATAGACAAGCCAATTCTGAATCCACACAGCCATGTCCCCACGGATCCCATGCACCTTAATCTTCTGGATGAATCTACCATGAGGGACCTTGTCAAAAGCCTTCCTAAAATCCTGTAGACAACATCCACTGTTCTACCCTCATTGATCACATTCATCACCTCCTTGAAAACTTTAATCAAGTTACTAGAATATGATCTGCCTCACACAAAGCCAAGTTGATTGTCCCTAATTAGGCCATGCTTTTCCAAAAGCACACAAATCCTATCCCTAAGAATTGTCTCCAATAGCTTCCTCAACACCAATGCGAGACTCACTGGTCTATAGTTTCCTCGATTATCCCTATTTCCCTTCTTGAACAGAGGAACAACATTAGCTACTCACCAGTCCTCTGGGTCATCTCTGGCGGCTAGCGAGGACACAATTATCTTCGTCAAGGCCCCAGACATCTCCTCTCTTGTGTCTCTCAAAATTTGAGGTAGATACCATTGGGCCCTGGTGACTCATCCACCTTCATGCTCTTCATGACACTCAACACCACTTCTTTCTTGATCTTAAAATGCCTGAGCATTTAGCATGCTCGGCACTAATCTCACCATCCTTCATATCCTTCTCCTGTGTGAATACCAATGCAAAGTACTCATTTAGGATCTCACCCACATCCTCTGTATCCAAGCCCATGTTCCCTCCTTTATCCTTGAGTGATCCTACCTTCTCCCTATTTATCCTCTTGTTTTTAATGTATCTATAGAATGCTTTGGGATTCTCTTTAACCCTGCATGCTAAGGTGATTTCACGGCCCTTTCTTGTTCTCCTGATTCCCTGCTTGAGTTCTTTCCTGCTTTCTTTATATTTCTCATGGGCCCTGTCTGATTTTAGCTTCCTAAACTTTATATGTGCTTCTTTTCTCCTTATGACTAAATTCACAACTTGTCTTTTATCCATGAATCCCTTACCTTACCATCCTTGCCCTTCCTCCTCGCTGGAACATGCCAGTCATGAACTCTAGTCAGTATGTCTTTAAACAAAGGTGGACTTGCCCAATAACAACTCCTCCCAATTAACACTCCCTAGATCCTGCCTAATACTGTCATACTTTGCCTTCCCCCAATTTAGAACCTTAGTCATGCAGCACAGAAACAGACCCTTCATTCCAACCAGTCCATGCTGACCATAATCCCAAATTGAACTAGTCCCACTTGCCTGCACTCGGCCCATATCCCTCTAAACCTTTCTTATTCATGTACTTATCCAAATGTCTTTAAAAGTACCTGCATCCACCACTTCCTCTGCAAGTTCATTCCAAACATGAACTGTGTGTAAAAAGGTTGCCCCCTCATTGCCTTTTTTAAATCTTTCTCCTCTCACCTTAAAAATACACTCTCTAGTCTTAAAATCCCCCACTGTAGGGAAATGACACCTGCCATTCACCTGATGGATGCCCTGAATGATTTTAAAAACTTTCATAAAGTCACCCTTCAACTTTCTATGCTCCAGTAAAAAAAGACCCAGCCTATCCAGCCTCTCCTCATAACACAACTCTTCCAAACCTAGCAACATCCTGGTAAATCTTTTCTGAACCCTCTCCAGCCTGATAATATCTTTCCTATAATAGGGCAACAATCTCCTGTACAACCTCAACATGACATCCCAAACTCCTGTACTCAAAGGTTTGAGCAATAAAGGTATACATGCTAAATGCCTTCCCAACATCACCCCCCCACCCCCGCCACCCCCGTCTACTTGTGACACAAAATTCAAAGAATTATGTGCCTTAACCTCTAGGTACCTCTGTTCTACAACACTATCCAAGGTCCTACTTTTAATTGTATAAGTTCTGCCCTTGTTTATTTTACAAAAATACAACATCTCAAATTTATCCAAAGTACATTCCATTTGCCACTCCTTAGTCCATTCAATCGATTATGATCTCTTTGTAATCTTAACTAAACTTCTTCACTGCCCACAATACCACCAAATCTTGGTGTCATCTGCAAATATATTAACTATGCCTTCTATATCCTCATCTAAATGATTTATACAAATGACAAACCAAAGTGGACTCAGCACTGATCCCTGTGAAGCACCTCTGGTCACAGGTCTCCAGTCCCAAAAATAATTCTCAACCATCAATCTCGGCCTTCTGCCATTAAGCCATTTTGTATCCAATTGGTAAGCTCACCCTAAATCCCATGTGATCTAACTTCACTAATTAGTGAACCTTGACTTTATTAAAGTCAAAGTAAACAATGTCTACTGCTCTGACCCCATCAACCTTTCGGTTACTTCCTCAAAAACATCAATCAAGTTTGAGAGGCACGAACTCCTTCACATAAAAACCATGCTGAATATCCCTAATCATTCCTTGCCTCTCGAAATGCGTATAAATCTGACCTTTCAGAATGACCTTTAACAACAAGCCCACCACCGAAGTCAGGCTCGCAGTTCTATAGTTCCCAGGCTTCTGCTTACACCACCTTTTAAACAAAGACACAATATTAGCCATTTCCCAGCCATCTGGCTCTTCACCTGCAGATATACATGATACAAATATTACTGAAAGGGGCCCGCAATTTCCTCCATAACTTCCCATAATATCCTGGGATACACTTGATCAAGTCCTGGAGATTTACCCACCTTTAAATTTTCTAAGGCTTCCAGCACATCCTCTTCTGAAATGTGAATTGTTTTCAAAACATCAATGTTGCTTTCCCTGAGTTCCCAAGCCTCCACTTCTTTCTCCACAGTGAAAACTGACATGAAATATTCATTTAAAATCTTGGAATCCATACAATGCGGAGGCAGGCTATTTAGCCCATTGATTCCACACTGACCCCGCAAAGAGCATCCCACTCAGACCCACCCCTCTACCCGATTGCTTGTAACCCTGCATTTCTCATGGCTAATCCACCTAGCCTGCACTTCCCTGATGCTATGGGCAATTTAGCATGGCCAATCCACCTAACCTGCACATCTGTGGACTGTGGGAGGGAACCAATGGAAACCCACACAGACATGGGGAGAATGTGCAAACTCCACAGTAACAGTCACCCAGGTTGGAATTGACTCCAGGTACTGATGTTATGAGGCGACAGTTCTAACCCTTGAGCCTCAATGCTGCCCCATATCTCTCCCATCTCATGAGGTCAATAGAAAGATGACCTCTTTAATTGTTAAGGTGCCCTACTCTCTGTCTAGGTATGCTCTTACTCTTTATGTGCTTGTAGAATCTCTTTGGATTTTCCTTAATCCTATCTGCCAAGATTATCTCATATCCTCTCTTTGCCATCCCGATTTTCCTCTTAAGAATGCTCCTACACTCATACTATTCAAGTGATTCATTTGAACCCAATTATCTATGTTTAATATATGATTCTTTTTCATTCTTGACTAGAACTTCAATAGACATCACCAACCCAAAGAAACCTAAACAGATAAATAGAAAGCCGGACATAACACCAGCACTTCATCGGAGGTTCACTGATGATGTTACCTAGAATGGTGACAAAACATCTGAAAATGAATCTTCCAGCTCAGCGAGCAAACTCACATCTAGAACTTCAATATTTTTATACATTCAGTGTTCACTAATCCTTACCTTTCACTCTGACAGGAACATAATGACTCTGATATCTCGTTATCATACTTTTTGAAAGCCTCCCACTTGTCAGATATCCATTTACTCCAATCAACTTTTGAAAATTTTTGTCTCATACCATTAGAATTTGCCTTAGTTCAATTTAAAAAGTTGAACTTTTATGGAAGGCTTATCCTTTTCTATGAGCATTTTAAAACTAGTAGAATTGTGACCACTAGAACCAAAGTGTTCGCCTACAATCACCTCTGTCGCTTGCCCTATCTTATTACCAAGAGAAAGTCAAGTTTTGCTACGAACATTTACAAATTGATAAAGAAAATTTTCTTGAACACATTTAACAAATTCTTCACCATCCAAACCTTTAACACAATGGTATTTCCAGTCAATGTTTGGAAAAGTAAAATCCCCTATTATTATAATCTTATTATTTTTACATATATCTGAGATCTCTCTACATATTTTTCTTCAATTTCCATCTGACTATTTGGGGCCTATTATATAAACCTATCAAGGTGATAATTCCTTTATTTCTCATTTCAAACCATGTACTTTCACTGGATAATTTTTCAGAAATATCTTCTTTAGATCCAGCAGTAACACTTTGCTTTACCAAAAATGTCACTCCCCCCACCTGTCTTGCCACCCATTCAACCTTTACTATAACATCTGAAATCTGGAAAATTGAGCTTCCATTCCTGTCCATCCCTTGGCCAAGTTTCTGTAATAGTTATGAGGTTCCAATCTCATGTTCCCAAAAGGGTCTCGGCCCGAAACATCAGCTTTTGTGTTCCTAAGATGCTGCTTGGCCTGCTGTGTTCATCGACACTTTGTTATCTCTCTCTTCCCAAACATATCCCTGAGTTCATCAATCTTATGTAAGATGCCTTGCATTGAAATAAAGGTTCAAGAAACTGGGCGTGCAATGCAGGAATTGGATGTAAACAGTAAACAGTTCATGAGTCGAACAGTTTGTGGGAAGGCTGAACTTGGCGGCGAAACCGTGCAAAGTGCTGACCGTATGATTACACAAAAAACAGATACTGAGCATGTGTGCAAGAAGCTAAGTGATAGTGATATACAAATATGAATCTGGGACCTGAGTGTGTAGGTACCAGTCATGTTCTCTTTTACCATCCCTTGTATATAGTTATGCTCAATAAAGCTTGTTAATGTTCACTCAACTGAGTATAGACCTGATTTTACTATAGGTAGCAGACAGGAAAGGAATTGCAAACAATCTCAAACATTTCAATGACCTTTCCCTGCTCATAAATCTTATTTTCTGCTGTTGACAGTATCCCAGTCAAGATTAGCAGATTGAGCAGGCAGATTAATTTACAAATGAAGAACTGAAAAAGGAATGGGAGAAATATCAGTGCAACACCACAGGGAAAGACTTAAGTGATTGGCTGATGGTTTCATTTTTGTCTCTCTGAACCTGGGTCTTGATTTAAAGAAAAGAGAAATGAAAAATTTCATTTGGAGTAAGTAAAACTTACATAAACTTACTAAATAAGAACACCAACACAGACCAATATCTGCTGCAGATTTTACCAAAATACAGAGGATTTAGGTAGTTGTGAATTCATTGAGATCAGAGTAAGATAAGAGGTATTGCTTGGTAACTGAGAAAATGTAAACAATGTTGGTTAACTTAAATTAAAGGCTAAGTACATAAAGGATAAAATAAATTAAACTTCAGTTATCATCTGTATTGAAGACTAAGATAAAACAATGATAATTCTAAGGAAAAAATCTTAATGGTCAAACATAAGACAATAAAAGTGACAAGACAGGTGGTATAATGCGGCCGGAGCATGTGAGTGCTCGTGGACACTAGTTTGATCCATGGCAATTACATCAGCATTAAGTGTCTCCAGCTCAAGGCACTTGATGAGATGAGATTGAGGAGATGCTCTTTATGTGAGCTTTGAACATTGCGATGGATTAAGGATGGAAACGATTTTCTGGAAGTTTACATATGGTCAGTGATGAGAAACAGGAAGGTGTCACTGTGAAACCCAGAAGACCCTCAACCCTTAAATGTTTACACACAGAATTAGGTTCTTGTAGCTTCTGTACTACAAGGAAAGATTATAGACAGGAAAACAACTCTGATCACAGCATGGTGGTAACTGGAGCAGGTCAAGTTAGGATAGAAGATCACGGAATCCCTACAGTGTGGAAGCAGGCCATTCAGCCCATCGAGTCCACACTGACCTTCTGAGCAGCATCCCACCCACCCCATCCTATCCCTAAAACCTTGTATTTCCCATGGTTAATCCACCTAGCCTGCACATCACGAGACACTATGGACAATTTAGAATGGCCAAACCATTTCACCAGCACATCTTCGGAGTTGAAGGTGGAGAATATTTTTTTAAATTGGACTAATAGCAGGGGAGAGTATGATTAGGTAGATAGATACAGTTCTCTGCTGTCCAGCATGAAAGTCGATAAAGCTATTTTGCCAGCCTGGGACCAGGGATAAAGGTATTTCTTCAGAGCTGGAGAGGATGTTGGACATGGAATGGAAAGATCCAGTTGTCATGGTCCCTATTGGTACCAATGTTATACAAAGCACTAAGAAGGGGTCTGACTTAGGGATTATGAATACCTAAGGTCAAATTGAAAAGTAAGACCTCAATGGTAATAATCTAAGATCACTAACTAAATGATAAGGTCAAGTTGCCGCAGTCTCGAGTTGGTTCCTTGACATATTGGTTAAAGAAACCATCCTTCATACATTCAAGGAAAACCTCCTCCATCACTTGCTGTTGGTCCAATCAATTTGTAGATTGAAGTCACCCCTAATAGCTGCTGTATGACTGCTGCATGCATCTCTAATTTCCTGTTTGATTCTGTCCCCAAAAACAGAACTACTGTGGCCTGTACACAACTTCCACTAACATCTTTTTCCCTTTGGTGTTCCACAGCTCCACCCATACAGATTCCATATTGTCTAGGTTAATGTCCTCCCTTACTGTTATGTTAATCTCCTTCTTAACTAGCAACACTACCCCACTTCCGTTCCTTTCTGTCTACATTGTCTGAAAATTGAATAACCCTGGATGTTGAGTTCCTATCCCTGGTCACCCTGGAGCCAGGTCTCTATGATCCCAATTTCATCATATCCATTTGTAACTGTTTGTGCAGTTAATTCATCCACATTATTACAAATGCTGCTTCCATTGAGACACAGCCATCAGGCTCATTTTTTTTTAGCATTGTGAAATGTGGCCCTTTTTGATTTTTGTGTTTAGTTTCTCAGCCTTCCACATTTACACTTCCCCTGACTGCCCTTTGCTTCTATCCCCACGTCCCTCTGACTGTCTGCATTGTTTGCCAGCCCCCTGCCATATTTGTTTGAACCCTTCCCAACAGCACTACTAAACATTCCCCCTAGGACATTGGTTCCAGTCCTTCCCAGGTGCGAAACATCCAGTTTGTGCTGGTCCCACCTCCCCCAGAACTGGTTCCAAAGTCCCAGGGATTTGAATTCC
This sequence comes from Stegostoma tigrinum, assembly GCF_030684315.1. Classification (NCBI taxonomy): domain Eukaryota; kingdom Metazoa; phylum Chordata; class Chondrichthyes; order Orectolobiformes; family Stegostomatidae; genus Stegostoma; species Stegostoma tigrinum. The sequence goes on from NC_081372.1 coordinate 61,310,434, forward strand.
TCCCTCTTGCTCCATCTTTCAACCTACATATTCATCTTAGCTATCCCGCTATTCCTATTCTGACTTGCACATTGCACTAGTAGCAATCCTGAGCTTACTAACTTTGAAGTTCTACTTTTTAGTTTAATTCCTAACTCTCTAAATTCAGCTTGTAGGGCCTCACCCTGTTTTTTTTTAAACCTATATCATTGATGCCAATATGTACCACGACAGCTGGCTGTTCACCTACCCTGTCCAGATTGTCCTGCAGCACCTCCAAGACATCCTTGGCCCTTGCACCAGGATAACAAAATGCCTTCCTGGACTCTTGTGTGTGGCTGCAGAAATGGCTATCGATGCCCCGTATTGTTGAATCTGCTATCACTCTGCCACTCTTTCTCCTGCCCTCCTGTGTCATGAACCTGGCTGTTGCGACCTTTTGCTGGTGAGCCATGTCTCCCAACAGTATCCAAAATGGCATATCTGTTTCAGGGGACCCCCGTGCACCTCCTTCCTACTCTTCCTCTGTTTGTTAGTCAGCCATTCCCTAGCTTCTTCAGTAATTTTTATGTGAATTGTGACCAACTTACTGACTGTGCTATCCATGATTTTCTCACCCTCATTGGTGCGCCAAAATGAATCCAGCTACAGCTCCAGAGCTGTCAAGCGGTCAGACAGGACCTGCATCTGGACACATGTCCTGCCACATGAAAGAGCCCGGGGCAATGTAAGGATCCCTGAATTCACAGATCGCACAGAGGAGGATGACATGGGTCTGGGATCTCCTGCCGTGACTTTATCCTTAAGTTAACAGCAGTAACAAAGCAAAGAAAAATAAGAGAGAAGAAAAATACTCACCAGTCACTCACTTACCTGCTAAATTCCCACTACTTCTCCTTTACCTTTGTGTCTTCAGCAGCTGCAGTAGTTTGCTCCTCTTCTGACCACCTTACCTCACTGCTGTTTGCCTTCTTCACCGAAGCCTAGTATTCACTTAAAACTATACTTAAACTTCCAGCAGTACTTTAACAACAGCACTGCCTTGCTCAAAATGGCTGCACCTATATAGCTTATCTTCTTTTCATTTTTTTCATTCCTGGGTGACTTCTTCCAGAATCCTTCTCAGCAGCACCCACTATTGGATGCCCTCACACAATTCACAGACACCAGCTGTTGTATGCTCCCCTCCTTGATCGCAGTGACTGGGACAACTTCTCCCAGAATCCTACTTAGCAGCACCCTCTGTTGGATGCCCTCACACAATTCACTGACAGCAGCTCCTCAGCGCTCCCCTCCTCAGTTGCAGTGGCTAAAACAACTCCTCCCAGAATCTTATTCAGCAGCACCCTTTGTGTACTCAAGGATCCTGTCGGAAATTGATCATAACATGATAAAATATCACATTCAGTTCAAAATTGAGAAACTTTGAGTCTAAAACTAATGCTGTAAATCTAAATAAAAGCAATTATAAAGCTAGGAAAAGATAGAAGGTGAAGGGTCTAGGCCCGAAGCGTCAGCTTTCGTGCTCTTGAGATGCTGCTGGGCCTGCTGTGTTCATCCAGCTTCACACTTTGTTATCTTGGACTATCCAGCATCTGCAGTTCCCATTATCTATAAAGCTAGGAAGGTAGTTGGTTAACATTTTGCCAAAATAAATTAGAAGGCAAGATCACAGACAGCAGAGCCAGATATTTAAGAAGATATTTCATAATTCTGATCAAAGAATCATACACTGGTTACAGAAGAGGGCATTCAACCTGTCTTGGGCAAGCCAACTGTCTACAGCAGTCACCTAAATGGTCCCAATCCTCCAGCTTTTGCCATAGCCTGAAATTGTTTTTAGGTCCATAGAAGACTTTCAGATTTCCAATTTATGTTAGAGAATGCTTATACTCTGAACATAGAACATAGAACATTACAGCACAGTACAGGCCCTTCAGCCCTCGATGTTGTGCAGACCCATCATACCAATCTGAAGCCCATCTAACCTACGCTATTCCATGTATGTCCATATGCTTGTCCAATGACGACTTAAATGTACCTAAAGTTGGTGAATCTACTACCGTTGCAGGCAAAGCGTTCCATTCCCTTACTACTCTCTGAGTAAAGAAACTACCTCTGACATCTGTCCCATATCTTTCACCCCTCAATTTAAAGCTATGCCCCCTCGTGCTCGCCATCACCATCCTCGGAAAAAGGCTCTCCCTCTCCACCCTATCTAACCCTGTGATTATTTTATATGTCTCAATTAAGTCACCTCTCAACCTTCTTCTCTCGAATGAAAACAGCCTCAAGTCCCTCAGCCTTTCCTCGTAAGAGCTTCCCTCCATACCAGGCAACATCCTAGTAAATCTCCTCTGCACCCTTTCCAAAGCTTCCACATCCTTCTTATAATGCGGTGACCAGAACTGTACTCTGCTTTTCTTGTTTCTTTTTCACTTCCTCTTTGAATTTTCAGCCTGGTCCTTACTTGCATCATCTATTTAATATCTGTTATATGTCCCAAGCTTCATCTTTCTGTCTCTTTCATCATCCAGGGAGCTCTGGATCTATTTGACTTACATCTCTCCCTCATGTAAATGTATTCAAGCCTTCTTCAATGCACATAGTGCATTGTTCTATTAAAGTTTCCTCTGACAATCTCTTCCTCCATTTTACCTGACCTGGATCCCTCCTCACATTGGGACTCTTTGCATTCATTATTTTTGTTGGCATCGTTCCTTATTCTCATGACACTACGATTACTGTCCTTTAAATGTCCCCTAATTATTATTTAACCAATCTTATTCCCCAGACCCAGATTCGCCAATGGCTTACTACTTATTGAGCCAGAAATTTACAAACCAAGAAATTCTCCTGAACACACTTCAGAAACCCTTCCTCCTGTAGCCTTTATATTATGACGGCCTTGGAATATATACAAATAGTTATATTCTCTTCATTATCGTTATTCTATTGTTTTTCACCACTTGGTAATTTCCTCAGAAACATATTCCTTGATACCAATGTGGTCAAAAGAATAAAATACATAAATTGTCATAGTATCAAGAGTGGTCAAGAAGGCATACAGCATGCTTTCCTTCATCGGATGGGGTATTGAGTACAAGAGTTGGCAGGTCACGTTACAGTTGTATAAGACTTTGGTTCGGCCACATTTGGAGTACTACATACAGTTCTGGTCGCCACATTACCAAAAGGATGTGGATTCTTTGGAGAGGGTGCAGAGGAGGTTCACCAGGATGTTGCCTGGTATGGAGGGCACTAGCTATGATGAAAGGTTGAGTAGATGAGGATTATTTTCATTTGAAAGACAGAGATTGAGGGGGGACCTGATTGAGGTCTACAGAATCATGAGGGGTATAGACAAGGTGGATAGCAAGAAGCTCTTTCCCAGGGGGCCTACTTTGGATCATGAGTTCAAAGTGAGAGAAGGAAAGTTCTGTAGGCAGAGGGTGGTGGGTGCCTGGAACCCGTTGCCAGCGGAAGTGGTAGATGCGGACATGATAGCGTCTTTTAAGATGTATCTGGACAGGCACATGGAGGGGCAGGGAACAAAGGGATACAAATCCTTAGAAAATGGATGACAGGTTTAGACAGAGGATCTCGATTGGCGCAGGCTTGGAGGGCTGAAGGGCCTGTTCCTGTAATGTTATTTTCTTTGTTCTTTGTTCTTATCTCTATATTCTCCTAGTTCTAACCAAATAGATTCTGTCCTTGACCCCTCTCAGACATCCTCTGTCTTCCACACTAATGCCCTTAAACATTCCCTCCTATGAACTAGTGGGAACAACACATTTACATCTAAAAGACAGGACTGCTTTGGGGAATGGAACTGAAGTTCTCGAACTTTATGGTATGTGTTTCATGAGCTTTGTCTCTTCTCACAGACTTCTTGACAAGATAGGGTGGTTGAGCTGACTGAAAGTCACATTCCTTGTCCCCATCGAGATACTTTGAGGGCACCCACTGCCTGTGGCAAGGCCTACACGACATAACATGGTACAAAATGAAGCAGAACAAAATACCAAACAAAACCATATCCCTTTCTGGTGCTTTCAATGTTTCTTCTGATCCATTTGAGCTGAATACCAGAAGAAATTTACAAGGATGTTGCCAGGACTTGAGGCTCTGAGTGAAAGGGAGAGGTTTGACAAGCTAGGATTTATTTTCTTTAGAGCTGAGGGGGGATCTTACAGAAATAGATCAGATCATGAGAGGCCTGGATAGGGTGGTTGCACTCAGTCTTTTTCCCAGGGTTGTGGAATCGAGGAGGAGAGGACATCATGGGGAACTGAGGGGTAACTTTTTTACACAGAGGGTGGTACGCATATGGAATGAGCTGCAAGCAGAAGTGGTTGAGGTGGGTACATTAACAACATTTAAAAAGCATTTGGCTGAATATATGAATAGGAATGGTTTAGAAGGATATGGGCGAAGTGCAGGGAAATGGGGTTAGCATGGATAAACATTTGGTCGGTATACACCATTTTGCGCCAAAGGGCCTGACTCCGTGTTGTAGGACTCTGACTCTGTGTATTTTACTGGTTGAGAATGACTTTTTGGAATTCCAACTCAAAGAGAATGAGAGTATGTGATCACCATCTATCAAGCAGAGTTCCAGCTGCACTCAATGCCTGAAAGACAAGGTAGAGAAACCAGTGGCTCCTCTGACCCACAAGCTCTTAAAAAATGGATAGAACAATAACCAAGGCTTTTCTTTTAATTTGAGGAGCCATCAGCTGATGATAAGCAAATGAAGGTGGAGGGGGAAATCATCACAGAAGAAGCTGAAAAAAAAGCGTAATGAGAAATAAGAATGGAACAACAAGTAAAAGTTGCATTTGAAAATGCTGGGAGCCAAGTACATAGGTCATGTACCTATAGCAGCACACTGTGAAATCAAGCAACCCAGTATAGGTATTGAATCAGAGAGAAAGTGTCTCATTCTCATCAAGAACTCACAACAGAAATAATACTCTCCAGGGAAAGAGTATCAGCTAAGAAGCAAGCTGATCCCAGAGAAATTGACAACAACTCACACGCATTTCGTTAAAAGGCCTGGAAGTTTTAGGGATATTGGATGAAGTATATGTGCACAGGCTCGACCTAGAAAGCAGGATAGACTAGAACTCTGGCAGTTTTGTTCACTAATTATAGCTTTTTTGACTGACAATTTAAGAGATCTCTTGGGTAACTTGTAACTGCAAGTGGTAGTGCATGTAAATATTTTTGCTGTTGTTTATGATAAGCAAGACAGGAATTCATTAGTACATGGAGTAATGGCTGGCTTGCCATGATCAAGTGACTTCTACTTCTGTAATAAGGGTTTTCACTCCAGTTGTGGTTGTGGTATGCATTAAACATTCAGCATGAAACACAACAGATGTGTCTCTGTGTCTGATTTAGAGGAGAAGGCGTTTTGGAGGGACGTGGGTGGTAAGTGGGTTCAGACAGGAAACAGATCAGTGATCATGATAATGGGAACTGCAGATGCTGGAGAATCCAAGATAATAAAGTGTGAAGCTGGATGAACACAGCAGGCCAAGCAACATCTCAGGAGCACAAAAGCTGATGTTTCAGGCCTAGACCCTTCATCAAAGAGGGGGATGGGATGAGGGTTCTGGAATAAATAGGGGGAGAGGGGGAGGTGGATCGAAGATGGAGAGAAAAGAAGATAGGTGGAGAGGAGAGTATAGGTGGGGAGGTAGGGAGGGGATATGTCAGTCTAGGGAAGATGGACAGGTCAAGGAGGTGGGATGAGGTTAGTAGGTAGGAAATGGAGGTGCGGCTTGAGGTGGGAGGAAGGGATGGGTGAGAGGAAGAACAGGTTAGGGAACACATGCGCAACACATCCCTCACACCCCGCCCCTGCCACAACTGCTCAAAGAGGATCCCCCTCGTTCTCACACACCACCCCGCCAACCTCTGGATACAACGCATCATCCTCTGACACTTTCGCCATCTACAATCCGACCCCACCACCCAAGACATTTTTCCATCCCCACCCTTGTCTGCCTTCCGGAGAGACCACTCTCTCCACCACTCCCTTGTTCGCCCCACACTGCCCTCCAACCCCACCACACCCGGCACATTCCCCTGCAACTGCAGGAAGTGCTACACTTGCCCCCACACCTCCTCCCTCACCCCCATCCCAGGTCCCAAGATGACTTTCCAGATTAAGCAGTGGTTCACCTGCACATCTGCTAATGTGGTATACTGTATCCATTGTATCCGGTGTGGCTTCCTCTACATTGGGGAAACCAAGTGGAGGCTTGGGGACCGCTTTGCAGAACACCTCCGCTCGGTTCGCAATAAACAACAACACCTCCCAGTCGCGAACCATTTTAAATCCCCCTCGCATTCTTTAGATAACATGTCCATCATGGGCCTCCTGCAGCTCCACAATGATGCCACCCGAAGGTTGCAGGAACAGCAACTCATATTCCGCTTGGGAACCCTGCAGCCCAATGGTATCAATGTGGACTTCACCAGCTTCAAAATCTCCCCTTCCCCCACCGCAACCCAAAACCAGCCCAGTTCGTCCCCTCCCCCCACTGCATCCCAAAACCAGCCCTGCCTGTCTCCGCCTCCCTAACCTGTTCTTCCTCTCACCCATCCCTTCCTCCCACCTCAAGCCGCACCTCCATTTCCTACCTACTAACCTCATCCCACCTCCTTGACCTGTCCGTCCTCCCTGGACTGACCTATCCCCTCCCTTCCTCCCCACCTATACTCTCCTCTCCACCTATCTTCTTTTCTCTCCATCTTCGGTCCGCCTCCGCCTCTCTCCCTATTTATTCCAGAACCCCCTCCTCATCCCCGTCTCTGATGAAGGGTCTGGGCCAGAAACGTCAGCTTTTGTGCTCCTGAGATGCTGCTTGGCCTGCTGTGTTCATCCAGCTTCACACTTTATTATCAGTGATCATGATCGTAGTTTTGCCTTGTTGTCCAGAATGAATTGGGAAGCATTTCAGAGCATCAGGAGACACAATAAAAGTTGCACAGTGGGAGAAAGATTGCCTCCTACAGATTATGTTTCAGGCCTGCCTAAGAAAAGGGGGTGCATGAATAAAGGGTTTGTGACCCTTGTTGTGGAGGGAAATCCTTCCAATACTTCCAGTACATTGGACAAGAAGATACAAGGTGCAATTTGTGAATAATTTCAGACATGGCCATTAGTAATGTTCGGGTTTTATTTCCATGATATCAATAACTTGGCACCACTACAGTTTCCAGCCACACATCTGGATCTGTTGTAAACTAATAAGCAACATCAATATTTTGTGTCATGTTACCTATCAAGATGGGAGAAGATAAACTCAATGAACTTCAGTACTCTGTATTGAAAATTCTATGTTCCTATCTGTAAAGAATACCTTAATATTTTGTGACCCTTAAGTGAACATACCCTGCAGTTATTCATAATATTTTACAGGCTATATTGACCATTAATAATTTTAAAGGGACAGGCAGAGGGTTTAAAGGGGATTTGGGGAAGAGTTTTTTGGGAATCTGGAATGCACTGACCTGGGAGGGTACTAGAGGTGGGAAACCTCAGGAGTACACAAAAACAGAAATTGCTGGAAAAGCTCATCATGTTTGTAGCATCATGGAGAGACAGTAAAGTTAACATTTCATGTCCAGTAAACCTTGTTCAAGCCAAGTACATTCATATGGTGAGAGTACTATTCCTGGCAATCCCCGCAAATGATGAAATTCACAAGGGCAGAGCTCATTTAAAATAGGTCAAAAATCGCAGATATGCAATTTTTACCCACGGATGTTGAATTTTGTTGTTACTGACTTATTGGCAAGGATAAGCAAATTTGCAATTCATAATTTTGCGGATACAGAGAATTCATTGTTCTTGGGTAAACATCTGAAGTGTCATTACGTTCAAAGCTTTGGGGCCAAGTGCAGCAAAGCGGGACTTGTTCGATTTTGTGTAGCTTTGGAGGTGTAAGACTTGATGGGTTAAAGGGTCTTTCCTTGGTTCTATGGTTCTATGATCCCATAAATACAGTTGTCATGTGTTAATATTCATTGTGACAACTATTTATTTGAATTTCATTTTGGAAAAAAGAGAAAATTTGCACTCTAACTTAATATAATGGTAATGTGAGAGCAGCAATCCCCTGTTGGATGGCAAGGTAATGATAGTAACAAGAGAAGACCATTCAGCCTCTCAAGCCTGTTTAACCATTCAATTAGATAATGGCGGATTGATAAATTAATTATATATTCCCACCTTAGTTTCATATTCCTTAATACATGTGGAGACTAAAAGGCTAAAAAAAGTTTGAAAAAGTTTAATTAAATTCAATTTAACAGCTTTTTGCTAGCAGTCATTCCAGATTTTTAATTACATCCACATTCAAAAAGATAAAGTCTTCAACATCAGCACCCTGACAGTCTAAGTTTCGGTGTCACTGAAAACTATCACATTTTCATCAATACTCACTTTCAAACATCAATGTCAACTGATTGCTCTGTCAGAACCCTGTAGAGTGGCTAGTGTCCCTCCCTGAGACACTGCGTGTGCTGGAATCAGATTGTGTGTCCACGCAGAGACCCAATCTGAGCTGTGATCAGTCTGTGTGCCAATCTTGAGACCTACTGTGAACTGGGATCAAACCATTTTCCTTCTTTGAGAAGCAGTGTTGGTTGGGATCAGACTCTGCTCCCTATCCTGAGGCCCAGTTCAGGCACTCACCCCAGGCCCAATATGTCCTGGGATCAAAAACAAAAATTGCTGGAGAAACGTATCAAGTCTGGCAGCATCTGTGGAGAAAACTGATTTAATGTTTTGAGTCCAATAACTCTTTTTCAGGCTCAAAACATTAACTCTGTTTCCTCTCCACAGATGCTGTGGCATGCTGAACTTCTCCAGAAATTTCTAGGACTTTATAAATTTAAGATCTCCAGTTCTTTGTCTTATAATAATATCCTAGGTGCAGGCTGTCTTCCTGTTACCTGTTTTCCACTCCCAAGTGCCATTCCACAAATTTGGATCAAATTACTGTTTTGTTTGGATTTTTTTAACCTATTTTTCTAAAACAACCCGTTATTAGACACCTCTGGAGCAGGTGGTACTTGAACCCCAGCCTCCCTGTCCAGGGATAGGGACACTACCACTGTGACGCAAGAGGGCCTCTTTGGGAAATAATTTTATTTGAATATAGACCAATCTATTACATCTGGATCAAGTCCTCTCTTCAGCAACAATCAGCAGTTGATTAGCACAAAAATGTTTGCTATCAATGTTTGCTCTCCTGAGATATCGGCTGACCCAACTAGACTCTCACCCAATCCACCCAAATGGGGAAATGGACTGACCTAACTGGACTCGCAGTGTGAATTTCTTCCCCCACCACAATAGTAGGTTCCATTCATATTAACTGTAAGGAGAGTGCAGTCGTAATAACATGTTTGTTATGCAGCTACTGATTTTGGAGGTGGAATGGAGAGTAAAATCTGGAGCAAAATCACACAAAAAATGTTAAATAGATGGTGTGACAGACTAGGCTGTCCACTTATGTGGAGCTAAGTCAATTTTGGGATTGAATTGACATACACATGGTGCAACAGGTAGAACAGAACATGAGAAAGAAAAGTTGGAGTAAGTTGGACCAAGTTCAAACCAAAGAATATAGCATATAACAGAATGATGTGTCAGCAAATTTGTCCAGTCAAGAGACAATAATATGCTGCAGTTATTGAAGCAAATGATGCATTTATTAGAACCAACCAAAGGGTTTGAGAGGTGTTTCCTCTTCATGATACTCCTTTCCTTAGCACATCCACATCCCTGCCCTCTCTCCACACTATTCCCTTTCTCATTCCCATCCTCTTTCCCTCTCCATCTCTCCCCCAGTTTCTCTACTCTTTGCTTGCACTCTTCCACACCCCGTGTCACCCTTTCTACTTGTAAATCCACTTCCCTGTCTCTCTGTCCTTGGAAAAATATTACTAAAATTTAATTCATCTTCAAACCTCCAATGGCTTTTTCTTTGACCCTTAATTTGCTACATTTCTGCAGCTTCTGCTCAACTCGATCCTCTCCACACCTCCACATTAATGCCCAAGTATTCATTAAAGCCATCACTCTTTCGTCTCACCCTGGCTATTCCCTAAGTCCAACCTTACCTTCGCTCACTTATGTCCAAAGGATGCAGTCATGAAAATGATAATCTACTTCTCTCTGCCATTCCCTCCTCCACTTCCCTCAACACTCCCACCTTTCCAATCTCACACGCTGCTTCCAATCTTCTCTGTCTCCTGTTTTCAACACATCTATTATTCCTATTCTTCTCTGTTGCATCAATTCAGCTTTATGTCTCAAATTTGCCCTTTCTCTCATCTTGTCCCATCTTCATTCTTATCTGTGGCAAAGAATTAGAAAAAAGGTGCAGTGAGACATGTTCACAGGTTTGTTTTGTTCAACTTGTTTCAATTTTCTTCCAAATTGGTGCAGCAGTCTGTGCAAATGAATGTTGTGGTCTACAATGTAGAACATTCCATTCTGCCTTGACAGAGACCTGTAGGAGCAGCCCACAGGCTGTCTCATCTGTCAATGACAAATTTCTCATCTCTTAATTAATTCTGTGCCTTTGAAGTTATTCTTGAAACTTACAGTCCAATCAAGAGCTCCCAGTTATAACACCTCGGGAGTAACTGAACCCTGCTTAGTAACAGCTGTCAATGCTCAGACCTGTTCAGAAATAAAAGTGCTTTCATTTAACCAGATTACTCAATTAGACTGTCAAACTTGCCTCCAACAAAACCTGCTAGTTGGCTGTTTGCCATTACATTCTGTTTAAAGGATTTTGTTAAATACATACCATATAGCCAAACAGATTTTTCCACAAAATACAAATCTCAACGGCAGAACATAATCTCAATCAATCAACTGGAACCGTATCATGGCCCATCAGCACTTTATGACTCCAAGCCATAAGAGACAAAACTGCACTTTGTTGAGGAGCTACCCTATGATTTAACCTGTATATCAGGAGATTAATAGAATGAACTAATTTCATTCACTGCAACCAATTGACTACCAAAATAAGCAGTAGTTTTGGCCCAATCAAACTACCAGTATATCACAGAGAAGCAATAAAATTGCTACAGAAAAAAACTATTGAGCCCTCTGTGTCTACATTTGCTCTTTGAAGCAGCAATTTACCTACCACTATTCCCGAGTCTTCTCTGTGTAATCCTGCACCTTCTTCACTTTCAGGTAATAATTCTATTCCCTCTTGAAAATCTCAACAGAATCTGCCTCCACCAAACATAGAACATAGAACATAGAAAAGTATAGCACAGTACAGGCCCTTCGGCCCACGATGTTGTGCCGTGGAAGAATCCTAATCCAAAAATAAAATAACCTAACCTACATTCCCCTCAATTCACTGCTGTCCATGTGCATGTCCAGCAGTCGCTTAAATGTCACTAATGACTCCGCTTCCACGACTACCACTGGCAAACTATTCCATGCGCTCACATCTGTCTGGGTGAAGAAGCTCCCTCTGACATCTCCTCTATACCTTCCTCCTAACACCTTAAAACAATGACCCCTCATGGCAGTCAATCCTGCCCTGGGGAAAAGTCTCTGGCTATCGACTCTCAGACAGTCAATTGTTGGCCACTTACGTGAAAAAGTTTCTCCTCATATCTCTAAACCTTTTTTTGCCAGTTTACCTTAAGTTGTTCCCTTTCACTCTACATCTTTGTAACAAAGGAAAAAGTTTCTCCTCTATGTCGTCTGTCCAGAAACCTCTATTGAATCTCTCTTAGCCTTTTGTTCTCAAAGGGAATAGTCCCAACTTTCTCTCTAAGCTGCTCAATGCTGTGATTCTACACCTGCTCATCAGTGTGCCTTGGAAGTCCACACAGTAAAAGAAAATAGGGATCTCCTAATCAATTAAGTATAGAGAACCATGTATGCTGGGCATATGTAACATACAAATATGGAAGTTACTGGAGAAACACAACAGGTCTGGCAACACCTGTGGAGAGAAAACAGAGTTAATGTTTTGAGTCCAGTGGCCCTTATTCAGAACTGATAACAGCAAGGAAAGGGTGAAATTTATGCTGATGATTGATGGTGAGGGGGAGGGAATGAGCAAATAGGTGAAGACAGAACCCAGAGAAAGAGAGAAAAGGATCTTGGGCAGATAAATGGATTGTTGTCATCTCTGTTTTCACTTCTGGTGATAGGCTGGCCATTGTTATCCAATGATACCGACCAACCTCCATAGATACCTGGATTTTACATCCTCACATCCTGCTTCCTGTAACACTCAATTCCATTCTCCCAGTTTCTATGTATCTGTTGCATCGGAAGGGTGGTGGGGTGGTGGAGGAGTTGGGGGGAGGTTAGCTTCAGAAATATTTACCTTTTGTCTCAACAGAGGATTTCCTACCACGATGGTTGACTGGGCCCTTGAAGATGTCCAACCCATTTCCTGTGCTTCTACCCTTACCCCTTCTCTTCCCTTCCACAATATTGATAGCATTCCTCAGTCTTCACTTTCCACCCCACCAGCATCCACATCTAAAAAGTCATTAGGCATCGTTTACACCACCACCAACAGAATACCACCACCAGACACATATTCTCCTTCTCTCCCTTGTCAGCATTCCACAGGGGCCGTTCCTTTTGGGACACCCTAGTCCAATTGCCCTCCATTTCCAATACTTCTACACACCCACACACCCCCACTGCATCTTCCCATGCTGTCGTAAAATGAGCAATTCTTGCCTGTTTACCTCCTCCTTCCTCACTATCCAAAGGACCACGTGAAGCATTTAGTTACCTGCACTTCACTCAATCTAGTCTGCTGTATTGGCTACTCAAAATATAATCTCCTCTATATTGAGGTGATGAAACAGACTGGATTATCATTTTGCAGAATACCAATGCTCTGTCTGCAAAAATGACCCTGAGTTTCAATCATGTGTGTTGGTCAACATTTTTGTCTCTGGCCTACAGTGATGCTCCAGCGAGGCTCAATGCAAGCTAGATGACCTGCACTTCGTTTTCCATCTTGGGGACCTTATAGACTTTTGGATTCCATGTTAACTTTTATAATTTTAGAACATGAGCACCTCCTTCCATGTCTACGACACCACCCTAACCGCGATCCTTACCAGATCCTGTCATAAAATGGATTGCTTTTCACACAGCCAACCCCTTTTCATCCACTCAAAGTCCCAGTTATCACATAACTACTTCCTCATCCCTGGTTTCCTTTTTTTGGTTCTTTCTTTCTCTGGGAACCGTTAGCACCTCTTCACTAAATGCTTTCACTCCAACATCTCATAAATTAGCACAAATATCATCTTTTCCTAGTTGCGATCAGATCTTTATTTAATATTCATTCAGGGGATGAGAGTGTTGCTGGCTGGACCAGCATTTACTGCCTATTCCTAATTGCCCAGAGGGCAGTTAAGAGTCAATAACATTGCTGTGGGTCTGGAGTGACATGTAGGCTAGACCAGGTAAGGATAGCGATTTCCTTCCATAAAGGGCATCAGTGAACAATGTGATTTTTCCCTGATAACTGAGAATGGATTCATAGGCATATTAAATTCTTAATTCCAGATTCTGATGTAGGGTGACCGAACTTGAAATGTTAACTCTTTACAATTTTCTTTACAGGGATGCTGCCAGGCCTGTTGAGTTTCTCTAGCAATTTCAGCTTTTGTGAGTTCATCCCCCTCCAATCTAGCAATACAACCATTGTTCCTCATCCCTTGAACTATTTTCATGAATTTTTTTCATATTTTAAGTCATGAGTACATAAGAAATAGGAGGAGCACTAGGACATCTGGCTACTCGAGCCTGTTCTGCCATTCAACCAGATCATGGCTGATCTTTTTGTAGACTCAGCTCTTGTAGACTTACCTTCTCTCTCACCATAACCATTAATTCCTTTACTGTTCAAAAATCTATCTATCTTTGCCTTAAAAACATTCAACATGGTGGCCTCAGCTGCTTCACTGGGCAGGGAAGTCCACAAATTGACAACCCTTTGGGAGAAGAAGTTTCTCGTCAACTTAGTCCTAAATCTGCACCCCCTTAATTTGAGGCTATGCCACCTATCTCTAGTTTCACCCACTAGTGCTAACACCCTCCCTGCTTCTATCATATCTATTCCCTTCATAATTTTATATGATTTTTTACATACTTTATATTGTCATGTTTTCACACCTTTGACATGATCCACTTTGGAAGAATTAACAAGGCAAGAGAATACTTAATGAATCTGATTTGATTTGATTTATTTATTGTCACATGCATCTTGTTACAAAATACCATGCATTGTATTTATAGCGCCACTACTCTCCAGTGCCATCTTAGAGCACAGTAAAATAAACAAAAACTTAGAATATAAAGACTGAAAAATGAAGAAATAAAGAAAGTGTCCAACTTTGCAGTCTATCTTGTTATGCCCTCCATCACGGGCCATGGGCCTGGTGGCCAGGCACAAGTCCGTTTCACTACACTCCCAGAATGAAAGTTGCCATTGTTCGGTGCCATCTCACCTGAAACGATGCCCTCGCCATGATGAGTTCTCACTGGGCCTCGCCGATGCAGATGCCACCAATGCTGCCAGGTATCACACCAGCCCATAGCTGACATCACCACTGCCATGATTCTACTTTGGGCCCACCTCACCAATGCAGCCACTGCTGATGCTGTCAGGTCTTATACTAGGCCCAAATATGCTTGTGCCACCATCACCATGCAGACTCCATCAGTAACCCAAACTTGCCTCTGCAGCAGTGGCCATGAGTCAGTGCTAGGATCACTTTGATGATGCAGAAGCTGCCAGGAAATCAAAATTGCCTCTGATGCCATAGCTGTGAATCCTTGTGGCTGGGCCTAGTCAAGCCCATACTTCTGGGCCTACATGAGACCACACTACTAGGCCCTACTGCCACCACTGATGCTGTCACTGCGACCAAGCCCTTCACCAAGAAGTAAGTAAAATAAAATAAAATTGAAAAATAAACAAGAGGAGAGATAAAAAGAAAAGCAACAAAAAGAAAAGCAGACAAACCCTGTGCTCAGGAGCTCTGCTCCACTGCCATCTTACTGGAAAATCACTGAGGATGCTATTGAGCTCAGAGGAACAGAGGGATCATAGGGTCCTTAGCAGAGATCCCTGAAGGAAGGAGAGCAGGTTAATAGGGTAGTTAAGAGGCACATGGGTCTCTGGGCATTGATTGTAAGATCAGGGAGTTTATATTGGAGCTGTACAAAGCTTTGGTTAGGCCGTAGCTGGGAGTATTGCATGCAGTTCTGATCATCACATGATGGGAAAGATATGCAGAGGGACTCATCCGGTTAATACCTGGGACTTTAGCTATGAAGAAAGGGTGGATAAGCTTGACTTGTTTCCTTTAGAGCAGAGAAGGCTGAGAGAGGACCTGATAGTGGTATATAAGATTATGAAGAGCATGGACCTTGTGGAGTTAAAGCAGCTGTTTCCCTTAGTTGAAGAATCAGTAACACATCTGGGCTAATTTTAAGCCAAGACGTTTAGAGGAGATTTGAGGAAAAATTTTTTCACTCAAAGAATGGTAGGGGACTGGAATGCACTGCTTTGGAGGGTCGTTGAGGTGGGTAATCTTACCATCTTTAAAAAGTGCTTGGATGAGTGCTTGAACTGCCATAACATTCAAGGAAAGTACACATTCAAACAAGTGCTAGAAAGTGCAACTGGTACAGACTGTATGGGCTGAATGACCTCTTCTGTACTGTATCTTTCTATAATTTGATGACATTTCCAAGAGGCCAGTGCCCAGAACTGGCCTAATACTCCAGTTGAAGCAAAACCAGTTGACACAAGGCTAACACAACCAAATTACTCTTAATCTCTATGCCACTATTCATAAAGTGTAGGACATTAAATGCTTCATTAATTTCTGCCCAGTTGTTTTGCCACCTTCAATGAATCACTGCAGACCATGGACTGTAGTTAGAAATTCCAGGATTTTGACCTGTGACACTCCAGAATGGTAAATGTCATGGAAGGAAACTTGCAGATGATGATGTTACCATATGTCTGCTGTTCATTACCTTCTAGATGGAAGCAGTTATGGATTTGGAAGGTACTTTCTAAGGATCTTTGGTGAATTTCTGCAGTGCATCTTGCAGATAGTACACACCACTGCTAAGCATCGTCGGTGGAGGGAGTAGATACTTGTGTGCGTGCCAATCAAGCAGGCTGCTTTGTTCTGGATGGTGCCAAGCTTCCTGAGTTTTGTCAGAGCTGCAACAAACCAAGCAAAAGGGGGATATTCCATCATACGCCTGACTTGCACTGTGTAGATAGTGGACAGGCCTTGGGCAGTCTGGAGATGGGTTATTTGCTTCAAGGTTCCTAGTTCAGTTTCTGGTCAGTGGTAACTCCTAGGGCGTTGATAGTAGAGAATTGAGTGATTGGCATATCATTGAATGTCAAGGTGATTGTCTCTCATGGACTCATCAACTCACAGAGTCGTGCAGCATGGACATGGGCTTTTGGCTCAACTTGTCTGTACTGACCAGGCATCCCAATCTGACCTGGTCCTATTTGTCTGAGCTTGGCCCATATCTGTGTGAGCCCTTCCTATTGATATGCACATCCAGGTGCCTTTTACATATTGTAATTGTACCCACATCCACTACTGGGGCAACATAGTGGCTCAGTGATTAGCACTGCTACCTCACAGCACCAGGGAGCAGAATTCGTATTTCAGTCTTGGGTGACTGTCTGTGTAGAGTTTGTATGTTCTCCCTGTGTCTGTGTGGGTTTCTGCTGGGTGCTCCGATTTCCTCCCACAGTCCAAAGATGTGCAGGTTAGGTGGACCGGCCATGCTAAATTGCCCATAGTGTTCAGCGAAGTGTAGGTTAGGTACATTAGCCATGGGAAATGCAGGTTTCAAGGATAAGGTAGGGGGATGTACCTGGGTGGTATGCCCTTCGGACAGTCAGTGTGGACTTGCTGGGCTGAATGGCCTGTTCTCACACTGTGGGGTTTCTATTCTATAATAAAACTTACTCTTGCTGCTTGTTCCATACATACACCATACGCTGCGTGAAAATGAAACCCTTTGGGTCCTTCTTACATCTCTTCCCTCTCAACTTAACCCTAACCTAGGAAAATTACCTTGGTAATTTACCCTATCCTTGCCTTTCATGATTTTATAAATCTCGATAAGGTCACCCTGAGCCTTTGACACTCCAGGGCAAAAATTTCCCAGCCTTTACAAAGCATCTTTGTAAATCTTTTCTGTGCCCTCTCAAGTTTAACAACATCTCATCTATCGAAGGGCAACCAGAATTGCACGTAGTATTCTAAAAGTGGCTTAACAAATATCCAAGGATACACATCCTATCGAAAGGATGGGCAGATGGGCAGAAGGACAAGACTACCCATCTTAGTAAGAAATGAAATTAAATTGATAGCAAGAAGCCATAGAGAGTCAGAAGGCATAGAATTAGTGTGGGTGGAGTTGAGGCACTGCAAAGGAAGAAAGACACTGATGGAAATTGTGTACAGACCTCCGAGCAATAGTCAGGATGCAGGGACGAAAATAAATCATCAGGGATTTCATTATGCACATGAAGTGAGAAAGCCAGGTTGGGAGTATATCACAAGAAAAAGAATTTGCAGAATGTCTATGAGACTTCTTTTTGGAGCAGCTTGTGGTAGAGCACAGTAAGGAACTGGCAACTCTGGATTTAGTGATGTGTAATGAAATAAAATTGATTAGGGAGCTGAAGGTGAAGGATCTCCAAGAGTGAAGTGATGTTAGTAAGATAGAATTCGTGCTGAAATTTGAGAGGAAGTAGATTGGATCAAACTTAGCAGATTACAATTGAATCAACAAGCTTGCCAGAGTTGATTTGAAGGGGAACTTAGCAGGGAAGATGGTGGAACCGCAATTGTTTCTGGGGGTTATTTGGGAGGCACAGCAGAAAGTCAACCCAAGGAAAAAGTAACAAATTAAGGGCAGGATGAGACAACCATGGAGGGCAAGGCAAGTCAGGGACAACATAAAAGCATAAGGAAAAACAGACAATGAGGTGAAGATTAGTGGAAAGCCTCAGGATTGGAAACACTTTATAAACCAATAGAGGATAAATAAAAATGCAATAAAGGGGAAAAGCTAGCTAGTAATATAAAAGATTACAAGGTTTTTTTTAGACATCTAAAAGGTAAAAGAGAGGCAAAACTGGACATAGGACTGCTAGAAAATAAGGCTAGAGAAATAGTAATGGGGAACAAAGAAATGGCAGTGGAACTGAATAGGTATTTCGTATCATAGCGGATGGCACCAGCAGCATTCCAGAACTTTAAGAGAGTCAGAAGGCAGATGTGAATGTAATGGCCATCACTAAGGAGAAGGTGCTGGGGAAACTGAAACATCTGGAGGTGGATAAATCACCTGGACCAGATGGACTACATCCCAGAGCTCTGAAGGAGAGAGCTGAGGGGATTGTGGAAGCACTGGCAATGATCTTTCAGGAGTCACTGGTGTCAGATGAGTGGAAAATAGCTAAAGTAACACTCCCTGTCTCAGAAGGGAAGGAGGCAGAAGACAAGAGAACTGTAAGCCATTTGCCCTGACCTCAGTTGTTGGCAAGATTTTGGAAACCATTATTAAAGCAAAAACATGACCGATGCCCACTTTTCTACTTCATTTTTCCATTGATTATAAGATTGAGCTTCACAGAACATCATTGGGAAATTGTATCCCAACATCTTATTCTTGGTTCTTGTCAATTTTCTTATAAATAACTCAAATTACGACCTTCTATCTTAAACTCTGAGCTTCAAACCTTCAAATTTTGGAAGCATTGTTTGCTTTCAATGTCAATCTGGATCTAAACCAATTGATGAGATAGAAATTCAAGACACCTTCCTTTGTTAGTAGAGTTTATTGACTACTCAGTCTTTTCTTCCTTCCACCCCACAGTGTCATAGGTGTTCCATATTTAGATGCTCAGAAAATTAATAGCCAACACTTTATTCTTCCTAACCTTAAATAAAGACATTAGCAAACTTAACAAATGTAACAAACAAAATAGTAATACATATATCAAAGTTAAAATCAAGATTTAGGATGAAAGTACTGCCCGTGACATCAAGGGAGCATTTGACTGATATGTCATTAAGGAATTCTGGCAAAATGCTGTCAAATGGAAACATTATGAATGTCAGACTGTGAAAGATGTCAATGTTTTAAAATGCTTTCATTTAGTGCTTTGGACAGAGGGTGTGGGAATGTTGGTCGTGCTAAACATCTGTTTGGGGACATGCTTATGTGGAATGGCTGTCATTGGGAAGGAGAATCCAAACTGAAATCTATTGAAAATCAATGAAAGTTTTCACACCTTACCACCAAAAGAACAACTGCTTTTGAACATGAACAGAAATGGAGGGAAAGAGATAGAGAGGGAATGCTGTGAAGAGCACAGAATCACAGAATTGTTATGGAGCAGAAGGAGACCATTTGCTCCATCATATTTGTACCAAATCTATTCCTTAATGCTAATATCCCCATATCCTGCACACTATTTCTTCCCAAATAATCATCCAATTGTCTTATGGACTCCTGAATGCCTCAACTGTGTCTGCCTCCACCATATTTACAGGTATCACATTCCATGTCCCAATTACTCGCTGCATGAGCATTTATTTTCTCACTCCACCATTCCCACCCTCTTTATTGGGACCCTAAGTGACCCTGAAAACATTTCAATCTTTTTCAATCTGACATGCATTCACAAATCCTTTGATATCTGTGCCCTCTCCTTCTTGTTCCCTTTACAAGCAGGAACTTCTCCCAATGTACTTTATCCAGCTGGCTCCTGAAGTTTAAAACCTCAATGAAATCTCCCCTCAGCATTTTTCTCTAAGGGGAACAGTCTCAACTTCTTTAATATATCCTCATAGCTGAAGTTTCTCATTCCAGGAACCTTGTAAACCTGAATTCTTGTAAATCACTCTGCACTCTCTCCAAATCATTCACATCTTTCCTAGAATATGATGTCCACAATTGTACACAATGCTTCACCTGAGGTCTAACAAGAGTCTTGTACAACTTCAACATAATCCCCTTGCTTTTGTACTCTATGCCCCATCTATCCTGCTTCCTTCAATGATCTGTGCTCATACACAACTAGGTTCCATGCAAACCCACGCTCCCTTTACTTCAATCCCAACCTCACCACACGTACAGCCCTCCACTCCCTCTGCTCCCTCTGTTCCAATCCCAACCTCACCATAAAACACGTGGACAAGGGAGGCACAGTTGTAGTATGGCACACAGACCTTTACATCACCGAGGCCAGGCACCAACTCTCCGATATCTCCTCCTACTGCCTCCTTGATCATGACCCCACCCTCAACCACCTAACCATCATCTCCCAAACCATCCACAACCTCATCACCTATAGTGACCTTCCACTCAGCCTCCAACCTCATCGTTCCCCAAACCCGCACCGCTCGTTTCTAACCCCTGCCCAAAATCCAAAAACCTGTTTGCCCTGGTCGACCCATTGTCTCCGCCTGCTCCTGCCCCACCAAACTTATCTCCACCTATCTCGAATCCGTTTTCTCCCCATCAGTCCAGGAACTCCCTACCTACGTCCACGACACGACCCACGCCCTCCACCTCCTCCAGAACTTCCAATTCCCCATTCCCCAACACCTCATCTTTCCCATGAACATCCAGTCCCTAAACACCTGCATTCCCCACACAGATGGCTGAAAGGCCCTCGACTTCTTCCTGTCCCGCAGGCCCAACCAGTCCCCTTCCACTGACCTCATCTGCTTAGCCAAACTCATCCTCACCTTCAACAACTTCTCCTTCAATTCTTCCTACTTCCTACAGACAAAGGGAGTGGCCATGGGTGCCCGCATGGGCCTAAGCTATGCCTGCCTCTTTGTATGCTCCATGGAACAATCCCTCTTCCGTACCTGCGCTGGCCCTAAACCCCACCTCTTCTCCCATTACATTAATGACTGTATCGGCGCCGCCTCATGCTCCCACAAGGAGCTCGAACAGTTCATCCACTTCACCAACACCTTCCACCCCAACCTTAAGTTCACCTGGACCACCTCCAATACCTCTCTCTCCTTCCTGGACCTCTCTGCCTCCATCTCTGGCAACCTCCTAAAAACCGATATCCATTTTAAGCCCACTGACTCCCACAGCTACCTGGAATACACCTCCTCCCACCCACCTTCCCGCGAAAATGCCATCCCCTATTCCCAATTCCTTCGCCTCCGGCGCATCAGCTCCCAAGATGAGGCATTCCAATCCCTTACATCTCAGATGTCCTCATTTTTCAAGGACTACATCTTCCCCTCCACAATGGTTGAGAATGCCCTCGACCGTGTCTCCCACATTTCCCGCAACCCATCCCTCACACCCCCTCCCCGCAATAATAACCAAAACAGAATCCCCCTTGTCCTCACGTACCACCCCACCAACCTCCGGATCCAATGGATCATCCTCCAACACTCCCGCCATCTGCAATCCGACCCCACCACCAAAGACATTTTTCCCTTCCCACTCTTATCTGCTTTCTGGAGGGACCACTCTCTCCGTGACTCCCTTGTCCGCTCTACATTCCCCTCCAGCCCCACCACACCCGGCACTTTTCAAGGCAACCGCAGGAAGTGCTACACCTGCCCCTACGCCTCCTCCCTCACCCCCATCCCAGGCCCCAAGAAGCCTTTCTACATCAAGCATATGCTCACCTGCACATCTGCTCATCTGGTATACTCCATCCGCTGTACCCATTGTGGCTCCTCTACATCGCGGAAACCAAGTGGTGGCTTGGCGACTGCTTTCAGAACACCTACACTCGGTTCACACTAAACAACTGCACCTCCCAGTCGCGAACCATTTCAGCTCCCCCTCCCACTCCTCAGATGACATGTCCATCCTTGGCCTCCTGCATTGGTGCCACAATGATGCCACCCGAAGGTTGCAGGAACAGCAACTCATATTCCACTTGGGAACCCTGCAGCCCGATGGTATCAATGTGGACTTCACAAGATTCAAAATCTCTCCTACCCCAACCCCAACCCAAAACAAGCCCAGCTCATCCCCATCTCCCTAACCTGTTCTTTCTCCTACCTATCCCCTCTTCCCACTTCAAGCCCCACCCCCATCCCCGACCTACTAACCTCATCCCGCCCCCTTGACGTGTCCATCCTCCTGGGACTGACCAATCTCCTCCCTGCCTCCCCACCTACACTCACCTTTACTGGTTCCATCCCTGCCTCTTTGACCTGTCTGTCTCCTCTCCACCTATCTTCTCCTCTATCCATCTTCTATCCACCTCCCCCCTCTCCCTATTTATTTCAGAAACCCCTTCCCCTCCGCCATTTCTGAAGAAGGGTCTAGGCCCGAAATGTCAGCCTTCCTGCTGCTCTGGTGCTGCTTGGCCTGCCCTGTTCATGCAGCTCTACACCTTGTTATCTCTTTCCTCTGCTCCTGCACCCAGTTTAGAACAGTATGTCCTACTTTATATTGCCTTTCACTCCAACCAAAGTGCATCACCTCACACGTCTCTGATTTGAAACTCATCTGCCACCTATCAACCTGCTCCACCAACTTGTCAATATCCAGTTTATAATTCTTCAAAGTATAGTGTCATGTGCAAACTTTGAAATTGTCCCCTGCATACCAAGATCCTGATCATGAATATAGGTCGGGAAAACAAGGGTCCCAAATCCAATGGCTGCTGTTTGTACTAAGGTATTTTTTAAGAATACACACGTTAATGGGAAATGTCCCAGGAAGCATCTGTATAGTTGACAACATTGCAGTGATGGTACTGTATAGTTCTTCTACTTCTCTGTCATTTTACTATGAATTTGCATCTCTACATCTTTCCCACTGGTGATTTACCTGTAGACGACATCCAGTAGTGGAATGGTATTGCTATTGCTTCTGAACTGTAACAAAATAAATATGGTTTTTAATCATTCCAGGACCTTCTCTCTCCAGGGCTGTAATGTTCTCATTGGTCAATATTGCAATTCCTCCTTCTTTCTTCCCTTGCCTAGCTTTACTGAACGTAGGAATATTCAGATACAGTTCTGTTGGTTTTGAGCCACATCTTTTTTTCTCACCATAGCATCATATTCCTATTTTATATCTGCAGTGTACCAGCCTTAATAACCAAGTTTCCTGTGTTTAGAGCTATGTTCTAATCAATGTATTATGAGACATTATTTCACATCTCTGGAGCATGTAGGATTCCAATCTTTTGGTTCAGAGAAAGGGACACTACTACTGCACCATGAGAACTCTGTAAGCAAACTTAGATCGTATTGCATTCCTTGAGTTTGACCCCACCTGATATCTCATTATTTATTACTTCATGTAAATGCAAATTGCCATTTTTTGTGTATGTCAGTTTGATATCAGGAATGTTTGCATTCTTTGATTGACAGTCTATTAAATTTGCAGGAATTTGCAGTAGCTTAAGAATTGTAAGTGTTTACAAAAATAAACTGAAGACCTTATCTACTGAAGTGTAAGACTTGAACATGAAAATGTTTAATCACAAAATGTATTTTTGAAAGTGTTCAATATTGCACAATGGTCAATCTGTCAATTTTAACTTGAAATAACAGCTGCATTTGTGAGAAGGCCTAAAGGAAGTACACAGGTAAGTTACTGGAAATCTGGCAGTCATTGATTGTCATCTCTTCCAAATAATAATTCAACATAATGATTCAATTGATTTAAAGCCGGCAGTTGAGATTGGCACTGTCTGTGAAGCTCCTGCAATCTGTCAAATCCCTTGCACTCACAATATGATGTATGTTCATTCAGCTTTGATATTCAGCAGTTCAGTGATTTTGGATAGCTTCCAGTCTTGGATACCTGGAATAAATATTGTTTAGATTAGACCAAATGATACTAACAGCGCACATCACAAAGAAAATCCCCTAAAAATAATTGACTTATTTCCAATTCAATCCATTTCTTGCCTGTCTCTGTGAGATTGCGAATAGTGTTAAATTATAAAACTCTTTTATTAAACCCAGCCGCAATAAACTGAGATAAAAATAGAAATTGCTGGAAAATCTCAGCAGGTCTGGTAGCATCTGTGACGAGAAATCATATCCATTTCAGCCTGTTCCAGTGGTTCTCAGCATTAGAGATAACAGCTATTCCATTGCACTCAGTCTATGTGATATTAAGAAACAGTTGGATGCTGCAAAAGTTATTGGTCCCGACAACATTCCAGCAGTAGGAGTGCTGATGACTGACAAACTGTCCTGAACTTCCCATGTAGATGCGACAGTCAAGAAAGTACAACAACACATCTTCTTCCTCAGGCTCAGGAAATTTGGCATGTCCATAAGGACCCTCACCAACTTTTACAGATGCACCATTGAAACATACTGTCCAAGTTAATAATGACTTGGTATGGCAACTGCTTTGCCCAGGATGATAAGAAACTATGAAAGGCTGTGTGCAAAACCCAGACAATCATGGAAGCCAACCTCCCATCCATGGACTCCATTTGTTCAGCCCATTGCTGCGGAAAGGCTGCCACCATCCTTGTGTCCTTGGCCCAATAACCTTCAGTTGCTTCATCAATTACCTTCTCTCCGGCATAAGGAGTTGTTTGCTGATGATTGCACAATATGTAGCACCATTCACAACTTGTCAGGTACCGATGCAGTCCATGTTCAAATGCAGCAAGATCTGGACAATATGCAGGCTTGAGCTGACAAGTGGCAAGTAACATTCACACCTCACAACAACAAGGCAATGACTATCTCTAATAAGAGACAACCTAACCGCTGTTCTTTGGCATTCAATGGTGTTACCATTAGACCAATTTTCCCAATTTCAACATCCTGGGAGTTACCATTGACCAAAAACTTAACTGGACTTGCCACATAAACATAGTGGCTACAAGAGCAAGTCAGAGGCTCAGAATATTGTGGCGAGTTACACACTTTTAACTCCCTAAAGCCTGTCCAGCATCTTCAAAGCACAAGTCAGGAGTGTGATGGAAAATTCCCCACTTGCCTAGATGAGTGTAGCTCCAACAACACTCAAGAAGCTGTACACAAACCAGTACAAAGCAGCCCACTTGATTGGCATCACATTCAAAAGAATCTGCTCCCTCCATCACTGATGATCAATAACAGCAGTGTACACTATCTGCAAGATGCACTACAAAGATTCACCAAACATCTTCTGACAGCACCTTCCAAACCCACAACCACTTCCATCCAGAAGGACATGGACAGCTGATGCATGAGAACATCACGACTTGCAAGTTCCCCTCCAAATCACTCACCTCCCCCAATCCTGACTTAGAAATATATTACTGCTCCTTCACTGCCACTGGATCAAAATCATGGAATTCCCTCCCTATCGGCATTATGAGTCAACCTGCTTCACATGTACTCCAGTGCAGCTCACCACCATCTTTACAAGGGCAACACACCTTCTCCAGGGCACTAGGCATGGTTGATAAATGCCAGTGACAGCCATATCCCAAGAGTGAAAAGAATAGAGTAGAAAGAATGAAATGACAACAAGTGGAGAGATAGGTAAGGGAGTAGAAGATGGTTAAGTCTTGGCAAAAATTTGCAGCTCAACTTGTGGACTAAAGACTCCATACCAATGGTAAACAGGACTAACATGATATTCAGAATCCAATGCAGTGAGAGCAATAAATATTACATTGCACAAACAAAGAGGAAACTGATGACTTGGATACACAAACACCAGTCGTAGTAAAAAGACTTGACAAATATTCACTTGTCTTGATACACACAGACGATGAGGGACATCAGTTCAACTGGGACATAGTGACCATACTGGGACAGGTGAAAAACAGACATCCAAGGCAATTTCTGGAAGCATGGTTCTCAACACAGTACTCTATTAACAAACACCCATATGCAGACTGCTGGTAAATACAGAACCAAAAGTGACAAGACCCATCACACCAGGGGATCGTATAAATTCAGAATGGAGCAGAACACCAACAATCTGATTAGAGGTTGCACTGATGATGTTACCTAGAATGGTAATGAAACATTTGCACACTTTGGAACAAATGGCTTGGCAAGCTAATGAACAACGCACAAGGTGGGGTATGGATGAAGCAGGAGGAAGGGTTTGTTAATCTCAGCAGAGAATGATGAGGTTAAAAGTAAATCCAGATTCCCAACAGCTGCTGATCATAGAACCCCTACAGAGTTGGAGCAGGTCATTCAGCCCATCAAGTCCACAGCGACCCTCCAAAGAGCATCATTGCCATATCTACACCTCAATTCTATCCTTGTCGCCCTATATTTCCCATAGCCAATCCACCTAACCTGCACATCTTTGGACTGTGGGAGGAAACTCACACAGACATGGAGAGAGCATGCAAACTTCACACAGTCACCTGAAGTTGGAATTGAACCTAGGAACCTGCCACTGAGAAGTAGCAGTGCTAACCATTGAACCACCCCTCAAATGGATCTTGATATCAATGAGGAAACCAACAAGGTAGGCTGCACATCCTTAACTTGATGGCAAGATAGTAACAGGTGATCAATAGTGTAAACAAAAGATGAGGCATTCTCTTCAAAAAAGCAAGCAATTCCTACAAGAAATAGCAGGAGCAGCAGATGCTGGAGAATCTGAGATATCAAGGTGTAGAGCTGGATGAACACAGCAGGCCAAGCAGCATCGGAGGATGACGTTTCAGGCCTAGACCCTTCTTCAGAAATTTCTAGGAGAGAGACCACGCTCTCTGTGACTCCCTTGTCCGCTCCACACTGCCCTCCAACCACACCACACCCGGCACCTTCCCCTGCAACCGCAGGAAGTGCTACACTTGCCCCCACACCTCCTCCCTCACCCCCATCCCAGGCCCCAAGATGACTTTCCATATTAAGCAGATGTTCACCTGCACATCTGCCAATGTAGTACACTGTATCCACCGTACCCAGTGTGGCTTCCTCTACATTGGGGAAACCAAGCGGAGGCATGGGGACCGCTTTGCAGAACACCTCCACTCAGTTCGCAATAAACAACTACACCTCCCAGTCGCGAACCATTTTAACACCCCCTCCCATTCCTTAGATGACATGTCCATCATGGGCCTCCTGCAGTGCCACAATGATGCTACCCATAGGTTGCAGGAACAGCAACTCATAATCCGCTTGGGAACCCTGCAGCCCAATGCTATCAATGTGGACTTCACAAGCTTCAAAATCTCCTCCTCGCCCACTGCATCCCAAAACCAGCCCAGCTTGTCCCCTCCCCCAACTGCATCACTAAGCCAGCCCAGCTCGTCCCCACCTCCCTAACCTGTTCTTCCTCTCACCCATCCCCTCCTCCCACCTACCAACCTTATCCCGCCTCCTTGACCTGTCCGTCCTCCCCGAACTGACCTATCCCCTCCCCACCTATACTCTTCTCTCCACCTATCTTCTAATCTATCCATCTTCGGTCTGCCTCCACGTCTCTCTCTATTTATTTCAGAACCCCCTCCCCATCCCCCTCTCTGATAAAGGGTCTAGGCCCGAAACGTCAGCTTTTGCGCTCCTGAGATGCTGCTTGGCCTGCTGTGTTCATCCAGCTCTACACTATGTTATCTTGGATTCTCCAGCATCTGCAGTTCCCATTATCTCTGTGCTCACTGAACAATCTGTTTAGGCAAAGAGAGGTGCCATCGAATCAAGCATGACTGGATCAGTTAATAGAAATAAAAATACGCAGTTGCTAAATTTTAGAAGCATGAACTGTAGTTTGGGGAGAGAAAATCAAAAAAAGTATTTCAAACTGAGGCAGCATTTATGCAAGACAAGCACCAAAAGAACAAAGGTTGAGGAGCAAAATTCTTACATGGAATGTCCAACCAGGATAGACTTTGTGTACATTTTAAAAGGCAAGTGGATAGATTTTCAAAAGTGGAAGAGTCAGTTGATTTTTGGAAAACAAGCAAGCACAGACAATAGTCACAGTGGTAGAGTGAATGACATTGTTAGCAAAATTTGTGATTCCACATTCTTAGTCACAGATAAACTCCCTCAATACTGTCTCCATCAAACACTCCCAGTACAGATACATTGTGGGTTTAAATACAGAGAGAGCACCCGCTATTCTTTTAAACTAAAAATAAATCTCTACCTACACTGTGCCTATCAATTATTCCTCGGACTGACACAGTATGGGGTTAGACACAGAATAAAGCTTCCTCTACACTGTTCCAAAAAAGTTCTCATGTCATTACTTTCCACACTATGTTCAGCAATTTCAGAGCTGCAGAAATCCTGAGAGTAAGTCTCTAAACAGTCCACAGATATGCTCTGATGACATGATCTTTTGTTCTTAGATAATGCTCAGGACAACTCACAAGATTAACCTTGGTATCAATATCCTTCTTCTCTTTCTGAGCTCTGCTGTTGAAAGAAATGCTTTTAAATAATATTAGTAGTGAGTTCAGAGTTGGCCTTCAAGTCTTCCAAAATATCACAAATCTTGCTCCTCTCATATTCAATGTGGTCTAATTTAGTTTATAGGACTCCTTTCTTGTCACTGTTAACAGAGTATGTTAGGTTTTTTATGTTCAACTCTGCCAATCTCAGGATTGTTTTATTGAGACTAGAACTCATACAATATTCCTTGCATCTGTGCCAACTTTGAAAGGTCACTGTGCACTGGCCCAATATTGGCAATCCAGTGTTACCAGTCATGGCACAGCAGTCACAATGCCACACTGTTTCTAGCATATAGACAGCTCACACACTCAGTGAGTGACACTGCCTCACACAGACAACTCGATTCTCTCATCCTAATTACGATTTAAAGGCCACACCATATTGTTTACCTCTCTGTGGCTTTGTCCTGTCAAAAATCCCTCTAAGTCAACTCTACCCTGACTCCACTGCTGATTGAAGACAGACAGCTTATCATTGTCCAGCAGGGGAACATCGTAAAGAAGCAAGCAATCAGGCAAATACAAACTTGAGCTTTTATTAACAGAAAGCATAAAGGAACACTAACAAACCCAATAGATGTTAATTCGCTCTACAATACAAACTAAATTTCAGCAACATGAGCAACAAAATCTTTAAAATCCATGATTGCCTATTGCTCTCTGCTGTCAACTATAGGACTTGGGTCTGAATGAGGTCCTAAAATAAAACAAAACTGCAGATGCTGGACAAGGAACAAAAACAGAAAGAGCTAGAGAAATTCAGCAGGTCTGGCAGCATCTGTGGAAAGAAAAACAGAATTAACTTTGAGTCCAGTGAACAAAGTCAATGAACAAGTGAACGTGATCTCGTTTCCCCAGTTCCTCAGCATCCAGTATATTGCTTTGTTGCCTGCTCCAATTTTGCACAGCACAGCACAGTACATCAGCACGATGTAGCACACTCTATCCAGACTATTTTGGAAGCCCTCCACCTCATACTGGTCCAATGGAGTCATTTCTTTAGCAGCCCTAACATCTGCTCCACTACGACCCTGGTTAAAGCATGGGAAGCCACAAATCTGAGCTCCACACCATGAGGGGGATTGGAAATTATGTAATGAACCACGGTCACATGGGTAGTTGTCAGCCTCCAGAAATCAAACTTGTAATGTACTCATTTCCTAAGTGTACCAACTACACAAAGATGCTTTACCCTGCCAGGGTAAAAGGCAAACACCTTCAGGAAGTAGTAACAGTGATCTCCTAAACAATAATCGAATGGAACCACCTCCTGTTGATGAATTCCACAGAGTCATGATACAGCCCCCCTCAGTGCCATTGTGTGTAGAGTTGACCACACCCTGTAGGTGGGGGAAGCCAGCAATGTTCCTGAATCTTATCAACCTTGCTGACATCATCATGCAGAAAGGAAATTAATTGGTGTGACCTTGCACACTTGGCATCGTTCATTATTCTGATGCATATGTGGGTGCACAACCACATATCCCAGCCAGGTCACTCCTTGCTCCCTGGAAGGAGCCAGTCACACAGGAATTTAATATGGTAGTGACCTTCATAAAACACTGAAATTGTTTGGCCTCTTACACCTTCAGGTCCACCCTAGCATCAGCACAGTTCTTTCATGGAGCTCTGGGATATACAGAGCCTGTGTCAGCATGACAGCACATTCATCCTCAGGAAATAAAGTCCAGTTTGAAATACTCTGAGCCTCTTTCACACCCCACACATCCTGAGGGGTCCTGTGGCAGTGGCTTGGGTGCTCCTCGTTTTCAGTGCCACTCTGATGTTGGTCCTGGGCTTGCCATTGGTTCTTCTTCTTCTGCATCTGTCTTCGCCTTCTTTATGTATGAAGCCACAGCTACAAACATGCCCCACCAGTGGCATGGCCAATGGCTCTTAATGGATAGGACCTAAAATGGAGACAAAATGGCAAAAGATTTTCTTAAACCTCAGAACAGTCTTCAGTGGCATACCCTGAAGATGAAGTTGAGTATTTCATCCAACAGGGAGACATGTTGTGCCTGGATAATGTGGAACATGGTTCCATCATCCATCCACATTCAGGCTCAGCCTAAGCAGCAGTTTGGTGAAGATGCCATGCTGGCTGCGTGATCACCCAATATCATTGAGGAGGGAGTACCTGCAGCAGCACTCTGGTACTCTACCTACCTGGATCCATGTCAAATGCTCAACTTCTCTCTCCATTCAGTACAGACCATCATAACATTTAAATGTTGCATGAGGATGTGAATTTGTGTGGCTCACACAGGACCCTTTAACAAGGAGCACAAAAGCTGACGTTTCGGGCCTAGATCCTTCATCAGAGAGCAACTGGTCTAGGCCTGAAATGTCAGCTTTTGTGCTCCTGAGATGCTGCTTGTCCTGCTGTGTTCATCTGGCTTCACACTTTGTTATCTTAGATTCTCCAGCATCTGCAGTTCCCATTATCACCCTTTAACCAGCATGGAATTCTGCCAATGTGGTATACTGCATCCACTGTACCCGGTGCGGCTTCCTCTACATTGGGGAAACCAAGCGGAGGCTTGGGGACCGCTTTGCAGAACACCTCCGCTCAGTTCGCAACAAACAACTGCACCTCCCAGTCGCAAACCATTTCCACTCCCCCTCCCATTCTCTTGATGACATGCCCATCATGGGCCTCCTGCACTGCCACAATGATGCCACCCGAAGGTTGCAGGAACAGCAACTCATATTCCGCCTGGGAACCCTGCAGCCATATGGTATCAATGTGGACTTCACCAGTTTCAAAATCTCCCCTTCCCCTACTGCATCCCTAAACCAGCCCAGTTCATCCCCTCCCCCCCACTGCACCACACAACCAGCCCAGCTCTTCCCCCCCACCCACTGCATCCCAAAACCAGTCCAACCTGTCTCTGCCTCCCTAACTGGTTCTTCCTCTCACCCATCCCTTCCTCCCACCCCAAGCCGCACCCCCCGCTACCTACTAACCTCATCCCACCTCCTTGACCTGTCCGTCTTCCCTGGACTGACCTATCCCCTCCCTACCTCCCCACCTACACTCTCTCCACCTATCTTCTTTACTCTCCATCTTCGGTCCGCCTCCCCCTCTCTCCCTATTTATTCCAGTTCCCTCCCCCCATCCCCCTCTCTGATGAAGGGTCTAGGCCCGAAACGTCAGCTTTTGTGCTCCTGAGATGCTGCTTGGCCTGCTGTGTTCATCCAGCCTCACATTTTATTATCTTGGAATCTCCAGCATCTGCAGTTCCCATTATCTCTGGAATTTTGAAACTTCATTGCTGCTCAGTTCCATGTTATTGGGACGTGCAAGTTCAATTTACATATATGAATGGAAAGTTGCCAACTGCCTTTGAGCAGCATCTATACCCTAAGGTCCTTCACATTACAGGACAAGCAAATGGACAAATTAGTTGTAGCTGGGTTTTACAAATGGCTGCTTCATGTATTTGTCACTGCATTATTGTAGTGTCCATCATAAGAGGTCCCGTACTTTTGCTCATCAAACGGACACTCAACCTAGCCAGAGCAATTATTACAGCCATTTTCTAGGAACATTTTGCATAGATTGATAGTGTCATAGAGTCATTGAACATGGAAAGAGACTCTTTTACCCAACTTGTTCATGTCAACCAGGTTTCCTAAATTGAACTAATCCCAAGTACCTGCATTTGACCCCTATCCCTCTAAATATTTTCTATCCATGTATCTGTCCAAATGTGTTTTAAATGTTTTAATTACACTCACCTCGACAACTTCCTCTGGCAGCTCATTCCACATAGGCACCACCCTCTGTATGATAAAGTTGCTCCTCAGCTCCCAATCAAATCTTTCCCCTCTCACCTTAAACCTACGCCCTGTAGTTTTGGATTGCCCTACCCTAGGGAGAAGACTTTGAGTATTCACCTTATCTATGCTCCTCATGATCTATCTTATCCATGTCCCTCATGATGGGTTAGTGGTGTTTTAATAAACCCAGGTTCAAATCCCACCATGGCAGCTGGTGGAATTTGCAATGAATAAAAATCTGGAATTTAGAGTCTGATAATGAGCATGACTCCATTTTCCTGATGAAGGGTCTAGGTCCGAAACGTCAGCTTTACTGCTCCTAAGATGCTGCTTGGCATCCAGCTCCACACCTTGTTATTCCAAGACTCCATTATTGGTTGTAGGAAAATCAATCTGGTTAACAAATGTCTTTTAGTGAAGAAAACTGGCCTACATGTGGCTCCAGACCCAAAGGCTCTTGAGTAAAAAAAAATTATAAACGTCTATAAGGTCACCCCTCACCCTTCTATGCTCAGGGCAAAAAAGTCCCAGCCTGTCAGTCTCTCCTTATACCTTGGTAACATCCTTGTAAATCATTTTTGTACCCTTTCCGGTTCAATAACATTCTTCCTAAAGCAGAGCAACCTGAATTGTAGAGTCATAGAGTCCTACAGGACAGAAAAAAATCCTTTGGTTCATCATGACCATGCCAGTCAAAACCAATCACTTAACTGGCCTAATTCTATTATCCAGCACTTGGCTCATGGCCTTGTATGCCTTGATATTGCAAGTGCACATCTAAATACTACATAAATGTTATGAGGGTTTCTGCCTCTACCACCTTTACAGGCAGTGAATTCCAAATTCCTCCCATCCACAGGGTGAAGACATTTTTCCTCACATCTACTCTAAATCTTTGGCCCTATATCTTAAATTTATGGTTTCTGGTCATTGATTCTCTCCATCAAGGGGAAAGATTTCTTCCAGTCTAATCTATCTATGCCCCTCATAATGTTATATATCACAATCATGTCCCCTCACAATCTCCTCTACTCGAAGGAAACCAACTGCAATCTGTCCAATCTCTTTTCATAACTGAAACTTTTTAGCCCAAGCAACATCCTGGGAAATCTCCAATGCTCCCTCTCCAGTGCTATTACATCCCTCCTTTAATGTAGATTTCAGAACTGCACACAATATTGTAGCCGTGGCCTTACCAGTGTTTCATACAGCTCCAGCATAACTTCCTTGTTCTTAAAGTCAATGCATCAGCTAAGAAAGACAGGTATACCACATGCCTTCTTAACTACTTTTTCTGTCTGTCCTGATACCGTAAGAGACTGGCTTACATGAGCACTTAGGTCTCTCTGATCCTTGGCGCTTCCCAGAGCCCTACCATTCACCATGTTTTCCCTTGCCTTGTTTGTCCTGTCTAAGTGTATCACTTCCTATGTATCTGTTTGAATTTCTTTTGCCACTAATCAGCTCATCTGATCAGTCCATCTATATCCCCCTGCAATCTAAGATTATCCTCCTCACTATTTACCATCCCACCAATTTCATATTATCTGCAAACTGACTGATCAACTTTCCGACATTGAAGCCTAAATTATTTTTGTAAATGATAAACAGTAACAGCCCATCCACTGATTGCTGTGGGACATCACTGGAAACAGACTTCTGGTCAGAAAAAAAATTCCTCAATCATCACATTCTTTTTTCTGCCACTCAGCCAAATATGAATCCAACTTGCCAAATTTCCTTCTACCTCATGGGCTGTTTGCAATCTGTCTCCCAAGTGGGACCGAATCAAAAGTCCTGTTGAAGTCCACGTAGACTACTTATAAAGCATCATCCTCATCTGTACAACTAGTTACCTCTTTGAATGGTTAATCAAATTAGTCAGACATGATAAAAACTGAAAGAACAGTGGATGCTGGAAATCAGAGACACAAACAGAAATTTGCTGGAAAAGCTCAGTAGGTTTCGCAGCATCTGTGGAGAGAAATTAGAGTTAATGCTTCGGGTTGAGTGACCCTTCCGCAGAATTCAGATCTGCTCTTAACAGAACCATACTGACTGTTATTGATTAATCCTAAGCTCTGCAAATGCAGATTAATGCTGTCCCTCAGAATTGCCTCCAATAGTTTCACCACCACTGAGGTTAGGCTGATTGGCCTGTATTTTACCAGATTATGTGTTGCTTTCTTCTTTAATAACGATAACACTGTGGATGTCCTCCAGCCCTTTTGCATCTCTCCTATGGCCAGAGAAGAACTGAACATTTTTTGCAACTCCCCTGCTATTTCATCCCTTGCCTCCGTCTATAACCTAAGATATATTTAACCCGCCCTGGAAATTTTTCTATTTTAAAGTCTGCAAGACACTCAGAACCTTTTCTCTGTCCATGTTAATTTTTAAAATTGTATAATAGGCCTTCTCCTTGATTTCTATAACCACATTGTCCCTCTCACGAGTGAACACCGACCAAAGATACTCATTTATAACTTTCTTTATGACACCTGGCCTGAAGAACAAATTACCACTGTGGTCCTTCATGGCTCTATTCTTTCTCTTGTTATTCTTTTACCCTTAATATAACCGTAAAACAACTCAGGATTTTCCTTTATTTTGCCTGCCAGTATCCTTTACATATCCCCTTTTAGCTCTCCTCATCTCCCTTCTCAGTTTCCTCTTGCACACCCTATATTCCTCGAGGGCTGTTGTTGTTTTGAGTGCTCCTAAGCCTCCTTTTTTGATGGAGATATCCAATGCTGCAGATAGATTCGTTAGGCAGGGGAACCAAGGATCAGAGGATAGGTGGGACAATGGAAGTCAAAAAACAAACTGGTGAGGCATGACTTCATTGAATGCAGAGCAGGTTTGATGAGTTGATTGCTCTGTTTCTGTTCCAAATTCATATGTTCATATTACTAAGGCATAGGACAGAAATATGGCTGAATAAGAGGTAACAAGAGCTATGGTTGAGAAAATGGATTAGCTGTGCTGAATGCCAAACAGTGGGATAATGGGTCTGGGCGTACATGGGAATGGATGACTGCGCTAAAAGCAACACATGTAATTAACACAATCAGACATGGGCTGGTTAAAAACATGGAAGGATGGAATCAGGCTCTATACTTATTGAACTATTGGAATACTGCGTGCAGTTCTGGTCTCCCTGCTATACGACGGATGTTGTGAAACTACAAAGGGTTCAAAAAAGATTTGCCAGGGTTGGAGTGTTTGAGCTGCAGGGAGAGGATGTTGAATAGTCTGGTGCTATTTTACCTGGAGCATGGCAGGTTGAGGGGTCATCTTAAAGAGGTTTATAAAATCATGAGGGGTATGGATAGGGTAAATAGACAACATCTTTTCCCTGGGGTGGGGTGGTCCAAAATTAGGGGGCATTGGTTTAAGGTGAGAGGGGAAAGGTTTAAAAGGGATCTAAGGGGCAATATTTTCAGAGGATGGTGCTTGTATGAAATGAGCTGCCAGAGGAAGTGGTAGAGGATGTACAATTCCAACATTTAAAATACCTCTGTATGGGTCTCTGAATAGGAACGGTTCACGGAGCCAAATGCTGGCAAATGGGACGAGATTTATTTAGGATATCTGGTTGGCATGGGCGAGTTGCACAAAAGGTCTGTTTCTGAGCCATACAGGTATATGATTCTAATGAACCACAGGGTCCCTAAGCGGAAATTGAGATTTTGTTTTTCAAGTCTGCGTTGAAGTTCACTGGAATACTGAAGATGCTGGGCTGACCTCTTCATGGAGGAAAAGAAATTCAAAACAGAATTTGATCATTATGCACAGAAGAATTTGCATTTTTATGGAGAAATGATGAAACGAATTGTTCTTGCAGAGACATAATGGCCAAATGGTTTCCTTCTATGCTGTGATAACCAAGTGTGAAGCTGGATGAACACAGCAGGCCAAGCAGCATCTCAGGAGCACAAAAGCTCTGATGAAGGGTCTAGGCATGAAACATCAGCTTTTGTGCTCCTAAGATGCTGCTTGGCCTGCTGTATTCATCCAGCTCCACACTTCGTTATCTCGGATTCTCCAGTATCTGCGGTTCCTACTATCTCCTTCTGTGCTGTAACCATTCAACGAATTCATAGTTTTAATGAGGTCTACACATGATTCTTCTGGCAGACACTCATTCCCACTCTATCTGTACATTTATATGTTGTGGAATGGCCACGTCTACAGGCGCGCCATTTTAAATTTCGTCAGGTGAGCGTCAGCTTTATGCTTTTCCATCCAGAACGCAAACTCTGAAACCCAAGCTTGTATCGTGATGGGGGCCGGGTGCAGGCAGGCATAGTTTGGGGCCGGATTACGTAGGAGTGGGTTTGTGCTAGATGGGAGAGAAAGGGTTTGTGTAGGTGTGAGTGGGGAGAGAACTTGAGGCGGTAGTCGGAGAAATGTAAAGGAATATTTGGGAGAAGAAAAGCGGGAATTTGTGGGGAAAGGTGTGAGGGTGAATTTCGGAATAAACGTGAGCGATTATTTGGAATGAAGAAATGCAAGAATGTGGTACGAACGGGCGAAAATCTGAGAGGAAAATGGGACGTCAGAAGAAATTAGGGACACAGCTCGACCAGCTTCTGCCGCGGCTCCGCACTCTGCCATCAACGATTGGCCGATTCCGCACTTGGCCGGCGGCTGAGCCAATGGCGTTCCATCAAAGGTGGCGCGCGCGCGCGCTCGGCAGTTCGTCGCGCGACGAAAACGGTTCGAAGGAGCGGCACGCGAGCAGGACGTGGGGTGGAAAGGAAGGGAATGAACAGGACAAGACAGGACAGGGAAGGCACTGGGGTCTAGGAGCGTGAGGGGGAGGAGGGTAAGGAATCATATCACTGATTACTTTGGAAGCAGATCATTCGGCCCACCGAGTCTGCACCGACCCTCCGAAGAGCAGTCCCTACCCCACCTCACCTCACCGTATCCCCTGTTACCCTGCATTTCACATGCCAATTCATCCAACCTGTGCACGTTGGACTTGGGGAAAGGGAGTGGGGTCAGGGAAGGGGGAAGATGGTGGTGAAGATTGACAGGAGGGCAAGGTGACACTCGAATGAGTGGGAAAGGTGGGAGAGAGGAACGAAGAAGTGAGCAATGAGAGGAGAAAGGGGAAGGGTGTAGTGAGAGGGGAGTAAGTACAAGAGTGCATGGGAGGGAAATGTGCCCGTGAAAAGGAAGTTATGAGTGTAATAGGTGAGGGACGGAGAGTGCAGTGTGATATAGGATGTAGTGAGGATTGGATGGAATAAAGAAGGGAAAGGAGAGGAAAGTGAATGTGAAGTGTGGGGTGGTGGGAGAGTGACCTGGAGGAGAATTGGGTAAATGGATGCAGGGAGGACTGAGTATGGAGGGATCATAGAAAGGGTGAGGTTGAGGGGTTATTAAACATGAAGCTGGGGACGGAGCTAAAGGAGATGTTTGGGTAAAAGGAAAAGGTGGGGGAGACTTAGGGAATTTGCAAAGATTAAGTAAACGGGAGAGTTGATCAGGAAGTGAGAGATAATATGTCAGTTGGAGGGCAAGTTGGAGGAAATGGAGGTGAGAGTAGGAGTGGAGCAAGTCAATTTGAAAGGGTTGGGAAGAAGATACGGGTGTGAGAGTTGAGTAAGAGGATAGGATGGTGGCAATTGAGAGGTCAGTGGTAAGAATACCTCTGTGATGGAGTGGTACAAAAATAATGCAGATGATTTTTAATTTTCAGTGATTGGCAGGAGAATTGTCAACACAACAGTTGCAAGGATGCATTTTGGAAAAGACCTGCAGGTATCTTTTTTAAAGTATTTCTCAATACAAATTACAAAAGTTGGGGCGGCACAGTGGCTCAGTGGTTAGTACTGCAGCCTTGCAGCGCCAGGGACCCGGGTTTGATTCCAGCCTTGGGCAACTGTCTGTGCGGAGTTTGCACATTCTCCCCTTGCCGACGTGGGTTTGCTCCGGTTGCCTCCCACAGTCCAAATATGTGCAGGCTAGGTGGATTGGCGATGCTAAATTGCCTGTAGCGTGCAGGGGTGTGTGGGTTTAAGGGGGATGGTTCTGGGTGGGATGCTCCAAAGGTTGGTGTGGACTTTTTGGGCCAAAGGGCCTGTTTCCACACTGTAGGGAATCTAATCTACACTGCAATATAGCTGCATCAAGTCCAACTACATTCCAGGAAACAAAGATAATGGGAACTGCAGATGCTGGAGAATTCCAAGATAATAAAATGTGAGGCTGGATGAACACAGCAGGCCAAGCAGCATCTCAGGAGCACAAAAGCTGACGTTTCGGGCCTCGACCCTTCATCAGAGAGGGGGATGGGGAGAGGGAACTGGAATAAATAGGGAGAGACGGGGAGGCGGACCGAAGATGGAGAGTAAAGAAGATAGGTGGAGAGAGTATAGGTGGGGAGGTAGGGAGGGGATAGGTCAGTCCAGGGAAGACGGACAGGTCAAGGAGGTGGGATGAGGTTCGTAGGTAGATGGGGGTGCGGCTTGGGGTGGGAGGAAGGGATGGGTGAGAGGAAGAACCGGTTAGGGCGGCAGAGACAGGTTGGACTGGTTTTGGGATGCAGTGGGTGGGGGGGAAGAGCTGGGCTGGTTGTGTAGTGCAGTGGGGGGAGGGGACGAACTGGGCTGGTTTAGGGATGCAGTAGGGGAAGGGGAGATTTTGAAACTGGTGAAGTCCACATTGATACCATTAGGCTGCAGGGTTCCCAGGCGGAATATGAGTTGCTGTTCCCCACACCTCCTCCCTCACCCCTATCCCAGGCCCCAAGACGCTCTACACTGCCCTCCAACCCCAACACACCCGGCACCTTCCCCTGCAACCGCAGGAAATGCTACACTTGCCCCCACACCTCCTCCCTCACCCCTATCCCAGGCCCCAAGATGACATTCCACATTAAGCAGAGGTTCACCTGCACATCTGCCAATGTGTTATACTGCATCCACTGTACCCGGTGTGGCTTCCTCTACATTGGGGAAACCAAGCGGAGGCTTGGAGACCGCTTTGCAGAACACCTCTGCTCAGTTCGCAACAAACAACTGCACCTCCCAGTCGCAAACCATTTCCACTCCCCCTCCCATTCTCTAGATGACATGTCCATCATGGGCCTCCTGCAGTGCCACAATGATGCCACCCGAAGGTTGCAGGAACAGCAACTCATATTCCGCCTGGGAACCCTCAGCCTAATGGTATCAATGTGGACTTCACCAGTTTCAAAATCTCCCCCTCCCCTACTGCATCCCTGAACCAGCCCAGTTCGTCCCCTCCCCCCACTGCACCACACAACCAGGCAGACAAAAGTGTCTCCAAATGGATCATTTTTTTCACTTGGCATTATTGAACATGACTCTAATGCTAAGCAGATCTCCGAGAATGGCGCAAAGACAGTGTTACTGCATGAGTTTTACAGCCAGAAAGGATAACACATTGAAGACAGGAAGTGAGAAATATTGTGGATTCAGTAGCAACCATTGCTGCTGGGCAAATGGGGGTCCACCAGACCATTTAGAGAGGTGGGCGAGACATACCTGTGGGGATTCTGTGCCAGCAAGATTGTTGTGATCCTCGCATTTACCTGAATTAAACACCTTTTGCCACTCCTTGGTCCATTGGCCGTGCTGATCAAAGTCCAGTTCTACTCTGAGGTAACCTTGGTTGTCTACTACACCAACAATTTTGGTGGCATCTGCAAATTTACTAATCAAACCTCTTCTGTTCACATCCAAATCATTTCTATAAATGTCATAAACCCTAACCCAGCACCTATCCTTGTGACATGCTGCTGGTCACATGCCTCCAGTCTGAAAAGTAGTCGTCAGCCACCACCCTCTTTCTCCTACCTTTTAGCCAGTTCTACATCCAAGCGGATTCTCCCCGTATTCCATGTGATTTAACCTTGCTAATTAGTCTACTACCAGGAACCTTTTCAAATGGCTTACTGAAGTCCATATAGATCACATCAACTGCTCTGCCTTTATCAATCCTCTGTTACTTCTTCCAAAAACTTGCTTTAGCGAGACATGGTTTCCCACACACAAAGCCATGTTTATTGTCCCTAATTAGGCCTTGCCTTTCCAAATACACGTAAATCCTTTCCCCCATGATTCCCTCCAACATTTTGCCAACCACTGATGTCAGGCTTAGGAGTCTATAGTTCCTGTCTGCCTTGACCGTTTGACTTGCTCCTTTTCCCAACTGCACCAGTCTCAGATTGATCTCTTTTCCTTCTGTCTCCCTGGATTCTGCCCACCCACACACCCACTGACACAGATGCTAGTTTAAATCTTCTCATGCAGCTCCAGCAAATCTCCCTGCTAGTGTTTTTGTCTCCTTCCAATTCAAATGCAATCTATCCTTTGACAGGCACTTCTACCTCAGAAGAGATTCTGATGATCCATAAATGTGAATCCTTCTCCCCTACACCAGCTCCACAGCCACGCATTCTTTTGCTCAATCCTCCTATTCCTACTCTCACTAGCTTATGGCACTGTGGGTAATCCAGATATTACCACCCTTGAAGACCTACTTTTTAAATTCCTTCCTAATTTCCTACATTCTCGACTCAGAACTTCATCCATTTCTCTTCCTGTATTAGTTTCAAACTGTACAATGGCGATCTGCTGATCCCTCTCTCCTTTGAGAATATTCTGTACCCTCTCTGAGATATCCTTGAATCTGCCACCAGGGAAGTAACACACCGTTCTGATACCTCACTGGCAGCCCCAGAAATGTCAGTCTGTGTCTGACTAGAGACCCTCCTATCATAGTTGATCGCTTGGAACCTAATGTACGCCTTGTTACATTAGAGCCAACCTCAGTACCAGAAACTTGGCCGTCATTCTATATTCTCCTTAGAGTCCATCACCCTTATATTTTCCAAAACAGTCCACCTGTTTAAGATGGGGATAGCCACAGGAGACTCCTAAACTATCTGCCTACCCCTCCGACCTTTCCTGGAAATAACACATCTACCCGATTGTGTCTGTGTTTTTTATGTCTTCCTGAAATCAATCACACTCGCAAGTCTTGTAAGTTCTGCATTGCCTCTAACTGCCACTCCAACCAATCCTTGCGATCTGATCGGATTCGCAACCTAACACACTTCCTGTAGACATAATCATCTGTAACATGAAAACTCTCCCAACTGTCCCACGTCCAGCAGGACAAGCACATCACTACTGAAGGTCATCTTTGCACCTTAACAATCTACAGACTCAGAAAACAGCATTGTCTTACTGCTGTAAAAACACTGTTCTAGGGCAGATCTCAATGAAACGTACAATAAAAAAAACCCACTCTGACTATTGTAGATTTACAATAAAAAAAGTTGGTTACACTTATTAAAAAGAAGCCACTTTGCTGCTCCCCTGCCGTGATCTCCCCCACAAAGGTTTCTCCAAGGTCATCTCTGAATTTCACTGTTTGTTTGTTATTCTTTGAATGAACTCCAATGTCCAGAGATACTCAAAATTAAGCAACAGAGGCAGTCAGCTGTACAGGTTCACTGTTTGGTCAGACAGCTGTACAGGTTTACTTCTCCGTCTGTTTCACCTCCGATGTGGTCCCTGCTTATTTTCCCTCTCCCTCTCCCTCCCTCCCTCTCTCTCTCTCTCTCTCCATTTTAAAGTCCTGTTGTTTTGATCACGTCTTCCTAAAATTCCAAAACAATGCAACAGTTTATAAAACAGTGATTACTGCTCCAAAAATTTGAGGCAATCAGCTCCAACACTGAAAATACCTCAAACAGTAGGAACTCTTGCAGCCACAATTTCTTCCTGTCCTCCATCTTGGATTGTCCAGATTCCGATCTAAAAATTAACTGTTATCTTGGTGAGGCATGCTCAACAGTGAAAGCAATATTTGCTAATAGGTAAACAATCCCATAACCATTAGTTCAAGTTTAAGCTCTGCAGTCATGAATTGTAGTTAACAACATAACTATATGGAGGAGAAGGCCAGTGTTATCAAGTGGCACTTGCTTTGCTATAACCTGCTTGCTCGTGACCAGTTTGAGTTTTACCAGGGCCAATTACCTTCTTGATCTTCTTACAATAGACATTACAAGGAGAGATGGCTGAGAGGAGAATCATTGTCTTGACATTAGTGGAGTATTTGAAATGGTCAAGCACCAAGGAGCCCTGGTAAACCACCATCAAAGTGTACTTGTGGGAAAACTTTGCACTAATTGTAAATATACTACTGTGAAGAAAAGTAATTGTGGCTGTTAGCAGTCAAGTATCTCAGCTGCAGGATAGCAGTGCAGGAATTTCTCACCTAGGCCTAAATGTTTTCTTCAATGACCCTTGCTTCACCATAAATTCTGAAGTGCGGAGGTTTGCAGAGATTGCTCAACGTTTAGCACTATTTACAAATCCTCAGCTGATGAAGTAGTTTGTGTGCATTTGCAGTAAGACATTGAGCGCATCCACGCTTGACCTGAAATTACAACTGACATGTGTACAACACAGTGACCATCTCCAACAAGCAGGAATCGAACGGACACCCTTTGATTTTCAGTGGCATTACCATGGCTTCATTCCCTGCTATCAACATTCTAGAATTTACTGTTGACCGGAAACTGTACTGAATCAGCCAAATGCATACCGTGGCTACAAAAGTAGATCACAGGCTGTGAATTCTACAGCCAGTATTTCATCTTCTGCCTTTCCAATGCCTGTCCACTATCGACACAGCGCAAGTCAGAAATGTCGTGAAATTCATTACACTTGTCTGGATGAGTGCGCCTCCAAATGCAGTTCATGTCAAAGTAGCTCACCTGATTGGCAACCTGTTCGTCACCTTTAACATGGAGCCCCTCTACCACTGATACACAGTGGTTTAGAACTCAATATTGCTGTTCCTTTACTGTTGCTGGATCAAAATCCTGGAGTTACCTCGCTAATGACATCGTGGGTTTTCCTACACCAAAGGACTGTAGCATTTCTGCACTGCTTTCTCAAGGGCAATTGCGGAAGGAGCAATAAATGCAGTGCTAGCCAGTGATGCCTCCATCTCATGAGCAAATTAATAAGAAAATAATAGAGGTCAGGAGATTTGGTAATCTGCAGTTTGGTGGGAATAGGACAAGTGAGAGCTGAATCTCATGGACAAGATTACCTCTGAAAGTGCATGAACAAAAAAGAGAATCTATAGATCAGTGCTAGGGCAGGGTGGAATGTTAAATTAAGCTTGGCTGTGTTGACTAGTGAAAAGGGAATGTCATAACACAGACAACTGAATGGATGGTCTTCATGTTAATAAGTTGAATTTGTTGCTGTTGTAGCAGTTGAGTGTGGAGGGGACAGAGAGATAAATTTGAAAAAAATGGTTTGTAGTTTATGGAAGAAACTAGAGGATACCCTTGCTTTTCAGTGAAATCCCAGTAAAGATTCCCTGTAAACTGCAAGGCTCTGTGCATGTGCAATCACTGCAATATTTCACGCACATTGGTGTCGACATGCCAAATGCAACATTGATTTCTGATTCCAGAAGATGCTTCCGCGCATGGGCCTTGGAGGCCTATGCAGCTGTTAAGAAATTAAGAGGGAACGTTGATTTTGGAAAGTTGATGGAGCAGATGAGAGTAGGAGCCTATAGGAAGTGGACAATGTCGGGGAGAGGAAGAGTGTTGGTTTTATAGGGACCAAGGGCATCAGAAGTGGAGATCATTTGGGTTGAACAAATCAGTTGCTGCACATGTTATAGTGAATTGTGTGCTAAAGGTGAGATTATTGGGATTTTGAAAATGCAGTTATTAGGTGGCATTTTCAGGGATTCAGGGTAAGGTTGTGAAGTTGAAGGAACATACAGAACATTCCTTTTATTTTAATTTTAATTTATGATCCCTTGTTCTATACTCTCCCATGAGAGGAAACAACATTTCCACATCTACCTGGTTAAGTCCCCTCAGGACCTTACATTTCGGTTAAGTCAGTTCCTCCTATTAAATTGCAG
The DNA here is from genome assembly GCF_030684315.1 of Stegostoma tigrinum. Lineage (NCBI taxonomy): Eukaryota > Metazoa > Chordata > Chondrichthyes > Orectolobiformes > Stegostomatidae > Stegostoma > Stegostoma tigrinum. The sequence goes on from NC_081372.1 coordinate 61,354,638, forward strand.
AAGATACAAGCCAAATCTGTCTAGCCTTTCCAGATGAGGTAACCTGCTCCCTTCAAGTATTAGTCTAGCAAACCTCTGAATTGCTTCCAATTCATAAACATCCTTTTGTAAGTTGGCAAACAATGATGTATGCAGTATTGCAGAAGCAATCTCACAAATGCTGTGCCCAATTAAGGCGTAACCTCCTCACGTGAATGTTCAATCCCCCTCGCAATAAAACATAACATTCTGTTAACTGGCCTGATTACTTGCTGAACCTGCATGAGAATTCTTCTTACATTCATGAAATCAGACACCAAGTTCTGGAACCTGTCACTATTTGGATAATGTTTAGCTGGTCATATGCTAAAGGACAAAGGCCACGTGGGTCTGTGGTAGGCAGCTATGGAGCCAACAAGAGATAAAAACCTACTTGACCTCATCCTTACTAATCTGGCTACAGATCCATCCATGACAATATTGGTAAGTCCTGCCTTACATTGAGACCACCCTTCTTCTTGTTATAGAATAATAGAACATGGAAACCCAAATTGGTCCATGCTGACTATGGTGCCCACTCAGCTAGCTCCAATTGCCTGCATTTGGTCCTTAACCCTCTAAACCGTTCTCATTTCTGTATCTATACAAATGTTTTTTAATTGTTGCTCTTGTATCTGCCTTAACCAGTTTCCGTGGCAGCCCATTCCATATATGCACCACTTTCTTTGTTAGGAAGTTGCCCGTCAGGTCCTTCTTAAATCTTTCCCGTCTCACCTTAAACCTATGCCCTCTGGTTTTTAATTCCTGTCCCTGGGAAAAAGATTATATGCATTCATCCTATTTATGTCCCTCATGGTTTTATACACCTCAATAAGGTCACCCCTGATTCTCCTATGTTCCAAGGAATAAAGTTCAATCCTGGCCAACCTTTCCCTATAAGTCAGGCCTACGAGTTCTGGCAACATCCTCATAAATCACCTTTTGCACACTTTCCAGTTTAACTATGTCTTTTCAATAATAGGGTGACCAAAACTGTATGCAATACTCCAAGTTTGACCTCCCCAGTGACACAAAACTGTAACATAACATTCCAACACCTACACTTAATGCCTCGACCAATGAAGGCCAGCATGCCTCCTTCACCACCCTGTCTATCTGTGACGCCACTTTCTATAAACAATCTACTTGTACTCTTAGATAACAAAGTGTGGAGCTGAATGAACACAGCAGGCCAAGCAGCATCTTAGGAGCAGAAAAGTTGACGTTTTGGGCCTAGACCCTTCATCAGAAATGGTGGAGGGGAGAGAGTTCTGAAATAAATAGGGAGAGAGGTGGAGGCGGATCGAAGATGGATAGAGGAGAAGATAGCTGGAGAGGAGACAGACAAGTTAAAGAGGTGGGCATGGAGCCGGTAGAGGTGAGTGTAGGTGGGGAGTTAGGGAGGGGATAGGTCAGTCCGGGCAGGACGAACAGGTCAAGGGGGCCGGATCAAGTTAGTAGGAAGGAAACAGGGGTGTGGCTTGAGGTCAGAGGAGGGGATAGGTGAGAGGAAGAATAGGTTAGGGAGGCGGGGACGAGCTGTGCTGGTTTTGGGATGCAGTAGGGGGAGGGGAGATTTTGAAGCTTGTGAAATCCACATTGATACCATTGGGGTGCAGGATTCCCAAGCGGAATATGAGTTGCTGTTCCTGCAACTTTCGGGTGGAATCGTTGTGGCACTGCAGGAAGCCCAGGATGGACATGTCACCTGTAGAATGGGAGGCGGTGTTGAAATAGTTTGCGACTAGGAGGTGCAGTTATTTAGAGTGAACCAAGAGTAGCTGTTCTGCAAAGAGGTCTCCAAGCCTCTGCTTGCTTTCCCCAATGTAGAGGAGGCCACAACGGGTACAGAGGATGCAGTGTACCACATTAGTAGATGTGCAGGTGAACATCAGTTTGATGTGGAAAGTCTTCTTGGGGCCTGGGATGGGGGTGAGGGACGTGGTGTGGGGGCAGGTGTAGCACTTCCTGCGGTTGCAGAATGTGTTGGGTGTGGTGGGGTTGGAGGGGAGTGTGGAGCGGGCAAGGGTGTCATGGAGAGAGTGGTCCCTCTGGAAAGCAGATAAGGGTTAGGGTTACTTGTACTCCTAGATTCACAACACTTCCTCAGGACCTTACCATTTCCTGTATAGTCCTACCTTGGTTTGACTTCTCAAAGTGCAACACCTGATAACTTAACTATTTTGAATTGCATTTGCCAATCCTCAGCCTCCTTCCTCATCTGATCAAAATCCTTCTAATTTTTGATAGCCTTCCTCGCGATCAACGATACATCCTGTTGTGTGGCACTATCATTGTACGAAATGAGACAGAGTTCAAATAGATCTTGAACTCTACACTGGGCATCCGTGAGGCACTGTGGGCTATCACAGCAGCTGAATTGTATTTCAGCACAATCTGCATCCTCCTGGCCTGGCCCAGTGTTAATTTTGGGCAGCATGGTGCTTAGTGCTGTTGTCTTTCAGCGCCATGAACAATGGTTCAATTCAGGTCAACACCGGGTGACTATGTGTGGAGGTTGGCTGATTTTCCGTGTTTGCAACAATTTTCTTTGAATGCTCTGGTTTTCTTCCAATGTCAAAAAATGTGTAGGTTATTTGGATTGGCCATGCTAAAAGTTGTCCCATAGTTTCCAGGAATGTGCAGGTTACATGGGCTCGCCATGGTGAAAATCCCACACGTGGTTATGAGCATGAGGTGGGTCTCGTTGGGATTCAGTTCAAAGAGTCACTACAGACTTGTTGGGCCAAATGGCCTCTTTCTGCACTGTGGGGATTCTGTATCCCTACTCAACCATAACCATCAAGCCAGAGGATGAACCCTGGTTCAATGGGAGAGTGTAGGAGGGCATTCAGGAGCAGCAATAGACATTTATAACTCCTCAGGTACTGAAGCAGTCAATGTTCAAATGCAGCAAGATCTGGACAATGTGTAGGCTTGGGTTGAGACATGGCAAGTAACATTTGTGCCACACAAATGCCATGCAATGACCATCTCCAATAAAAGACAATCTAACCAGCAACCCTTGATATTCAATGCCAGTACCATCGCTGAATTCCCCCAGTCTCAATGGGAGTCACCATTGACTCAACTCAACTCAGCCACATAAACACAGCGGCAATAAGAGAAAATCAGAGACCAGCAATACCGTGGCAAGTACCTCACTTAAACTGGTCTCTCCAAAGCCTGCTGCCATCTACAAAGTACAAATCAGGACTATGATGGAATACTCTCTATTTCGTTACTTGCTTGAGTGTCCAGTGACACTCGAGGCTTAACTGGCAAGGACAAAAACAGCCTGCTTCATTGGCATTGCCTCCACGGGCATCCAGTTCCTCCCCTACCGATACTTAGTAGCAGCTGCGTGTATTCCTACAAGAAGAATTGCAGAAATTTATCAAAATTCCTTAGATGCATCTTCCAAACTCTCAACTATTCCCATCTAGAGTGACAACAGCAGCAGATACATAGGAGCACCAGCACTTACAAATTTCCCTCCAAGTCACTCTCCACTCTGACTTGGAAGTCTGTAACTGTCTCTTCACTGTCGCTGGGTCAAAATCCTGGAATTCTGTCTCTTAGGGCATTGTGGGTCAAACAATAGCACCTGAGCTGCAGGGATTTGAGAATCTTATTGAATGGTCTAGCAGTCTCGAGGGATGAATGGTCTATCCCTGTTCCTATGCTCCTTGATATGCAAAAATAACAATGTTTCAACTTACCAACATAACTTGGGATAATCATGCTGAAAAGAGTTTAGAGGTAAAACTTTCTTGGAGTTGTATTCAGGAGGGCTATTTATTTTGCCATGAAGGTCCTACAATGGAAGAAGTACAGCTTCTGAAGTACAGCTATAGGGAAGGACAATAAATTCTGGCCAGCCAGGGGCCCACCTCCCATGAGTGAATTAAAAATTTAGATAGGACCTCCCTCTGACAAAACCTTAAACAAACATTGCTTCTGTAAAAAGAGATTAATTCATTACATTAGAATTTTCTCCAATAGTTTCCCCGCCACTGATGTGATACTTACTTGTTTGTAATTCCTTGGTTAATCTTTAAAAGTGGGACCATATAAACTGCATCAGTTTTCTGGCACCTCCCAAGGCCAGAGTGGAACTAAAAAATATTGGCCAGGACCTGTGAGTTTTCCACCCCTATCTCCCACAGTAGCCTGGAATACAACGCATCCAGATCTGGGGACTTATCTACTTTTAAGTCTGCCAAAACCCCCAATACCTCCTCACTCTCAATACCAATCAGCTAAAGAACCTCTCAGTCCCTCTTCCTGAATTCTGTACCTATATTCTCCTCCCAAGTGAAGACGGTTGTAAAGTACTCATTTAACACCACACCAGTGTCCTAGCTGCCCATACAGACATCCCCCTCAGTCCCAAATGTACCTGACTTATTCTGCTGTTGTTTTCTTACCCTTGATATGTCTGCAGAATATTTTAAGATTTTCACAAATCTTGACCACCAGTGGTTTTTCATGACCTCTCTTTCTTAAAGATTCCCCATCATTTTTTATACTCCACTTTTGCCTCCATTGATGTGCAACCTTTGTACCTGTTATGAGCCTCTCTCTTCCTTTTCATCCAGCCCTCCATATTCCTGTACACCCAGGGTCCTCATGGCCTGTTGCTTCTACATTTTACCAGAGGGAACATGTTGGGCCTGTGCTGTCCTGAGATAAAATGCGTAGCTGGATGAACACAGCAGGCCAAGCAGCATCTTAGGAACACCAAAGCTGACGTTTCGGGCCTAGACCCTTCATCAGCTTTTTTTTGAGGTCATCCATCTCCGCACTTTGTTTATCTAGGATTCTCCAGCATCTGCAATTCCCATTATCTCTGCTCTCCTGAGTTCTTTTTTGAACACCTCCCACTGTTTTGTAGATTTACCCTTAAGTTCTCTTGTCAATACTGTTTAGCCTTATCCTGCCTTAATTTAACAAAATATTCCTTTCACAATCCAAAACTTTTTTTTTTGAAGGCTCTTTTTCCTTTCCAATAACAAACTTAAAACATATGATGTCATAGTTGCTATTGCTAAAATGCTCCCCAGTTGGCACCTCAATTACCTGTCTGGCTACGTTTCCCCAAGATTAGGGCAGATCAAAGTCTTCCATTATAGGACCTTCTTCGTGTCAAAATAAATAGTCCCCCTGAATACAACTCCAAGAAAACTTTACCCCTAAACCCTTTTTAGCATGATTATCCCAAGTCATGTTGGTAAGTTGAAACATTGTTATTTTTGCACATCGGGGAGCGGGGAGCGTAGGAACAGGACTAGACCATTCATCCCTCGAGACTGCTACACCATTCAATAAGATCATTGCTGATCTGTGGCCTAACTCCAAATGACTGCCTTGGGCCTATTATCCCTTGACATATTTGGTTATTAAACAAAATCTCAGATTTAAATTTAACAATTGAATCGGCAGCTGTCTGAGGAAGAGAGTTTCAAACCTCCTCTACTCTTTGCGTGTAGAAGTATTTCTAACAACTCTCCTGAATAGCACGGCACTAATTCTTAGACAATGCCCATAGTTTTTGGATCTACAACTAGTGAAAATAGTTTATCTAACCTGTCTTTCCCAATTAATATGTTTAAATCCTCAATTAGATCACCACTTAACCTTTTAAATTTTAAACAGAAAAGGGCTAATTTATCGAATCACATATTGTAACTTCTGAAGTCCAGATACCATTTTTCTAAACCTGTGTTGAATTCCAGGGCCAAAACATCTGACTTGAGGTGTGGTGTCTATATCTGTGTGCAATACTGTCTAAATGGGGTCTAAGTAGGATTTTGTACAACTGCAGCATACTGTGTGCATACTTACATTTGATCCCTTTTAGATGTAATGGCCAGCATTTCATTCGTTGCCTTGACTGTTTTCTGCATCAGCTCATGGCACTGAAAACAGCTATGCACCTGAACCCTCAAATCTCATTGGATATCCACTGAATTTAACTTTGTGACCTCAGAAAAATACCCTGGTCTAAACTTTGCCAGTATGAAATGGATAATTTCATGTTAGTATATTTTAAAGTCCATGTGCCACAGCTTTGCTCATTCATCGAATCTATTACTATCATGTTGTTTTATTCTGTTGTCAACTCTCTACAATGCTGCACAATCACGCATTGTCAGCAAATTTCAATACTCTTTATCCCTGAGATAATGGGAACTGCAGATGCTGGAGAATCCAAGATAACAAAGTGTGAAGCTGGATGAGCACAGCAGGACAAGCAGCATCTCAGGAGCACAAAAGCTCACGTTTTGGGCCTAGACCCTTCATCAGACTCTTTATCCCTACTGTGCGGAAACAAGCCACTTGACTCATCGAGTCCAGACCAACCCTGCTAAGAGAATTCCACCCAGACCAAATTCAGCCTCGGTTTTATGGGATTCCACCTTAGCTGACAGTCTTTTGTATGGGACTTATTCAAAGCCTTCTGGAAGTCCATAAAAATACCATCTTCAGACAGGAGAGGGGGACAGCAGCAGAGGAGGTGGTGTCACATTATCAATTAAGGACTCAGTTACTGCAGTAAGGAAAGATTTACCTCTGCCCGCTACTTTGTCAGCACTTCAAAAATACTAGGTTTGTCAGACATGACCTTTTTTGCTTTATGAAACCACTCTGACTCCTTAATTAACTCAACTTTTCGATGTGATCTTTATCTATCTTATCTTTCCCTGTTAATATCCTGAAATCCTCAATTAGATCATCCTGTCCTATCCTTGATTATAGCCTCCATCACTTTGCTGCATCAGGAATCTCACACAGTCTTTACTGCTGTGTAATTTCCTGCTTTCCCTTTGCCGTCCTTCTTAAAGAATGGAGTGACATGAGCAAGTTTCCCCTCCTAGAGTTGAACTTTTAATCCAGGGAACTCTGAAAGATTATAGCTAGGTCACTGACAATGTTCTCTCCTACCTCATTTAGCACCTGTGGAAGGAAAACATCAGGTCCTGGATGTTTGCCACTCTTCTGAATCATAGAATCCCTACTGTTTGGAAGCAGGCCATTTGGCCCAACAAGTCCACACCAAACCTTAGAGCATCCCACCCAGACCCATCCCCTGTAATCTATGTAATGAACACATCCCTGAACGCTGCGGGCAATTTAGCATGGCCAATTCACCTAACCTGCATATCTTTAGACTGTGGGAGGGAACTGGAGAACACAGAGGAAACCCATGCAGACATGGGGAGAATGTGCAAACTCCACACAGACAGTCGCCAGAGGGTGGAATTGAACCCATGTTGCTCGTGCAGTGAGACAACAGTACTAACCACTGAGCCACCGTGCTGCTTTGTGAGGGAGCTCATTGTTCCTGGGTGTGTTACTTCAGTGAACTCTTACCTCAGTGAATTGTCTATCTATTCTTCAGTTGCCTGCTAACTTTGAGAGGGCCTATAATATACTCCTAACATTGTGACTGACCCCTTTTTGTTCTTGAACTCTACCTGCAAAGCCTCATTTAAGGGCCCTTCCCAGAAATCTTTCCTTACTGCAGTAACTGAGTCCTTAATTGATAACGTGACACCACCTCCGCTGCTGTCCCCTTCTCCTGTCTGAAGATTCTGTATCCTGGAATGATGAGTTGCCAGTCCTGTTCCTCCCTCAACCACATCTCTGAGGGCAACAACGTCACAATTCTATTTGTCAATCTGTGTTTTTAACTCATCTGTCTTATCTATAACAGTCCTAACATTAAAGTGGAGCTTTATTCCTCTACCTGGGTTCCTCTGTAAAGCAATGCTGTGCCGCTATTGAACTGATGGCTGGTCTTCCCCTACACTTAACAAACTACTTTAAACTCTTCCCAACAGCACAAACAAATTCTCCTGCAAGGATGCTGGTCCCATCCTGATTCAGGAACAGCCTGTCATGCTTGTAGGGGTCCCACTTTCCCCAGAAACAGTCCCAATAATCCAAAAATCTAAAACTCTCCTTCCTCTTGCACCAGTGTTTGAGATGTACATCCATCTGTCCTATTCTCCTATTTCTGTACTCACCACCACATGACACTGGGAATAATCCAGAGATTGCAATCTTTGAGGTCCTGCTTCGTAATTCTACTGCTAACTCCTTGAGATCTCGATGCAAGACCTCATCCCTCATTTTACATAGAGATAATGGGAACTGCAGATGCTGGAGGATCCAGGATAACCAAGTGTGAAGCTGGATGAACACAGCAGACCAAGCAGCATCTTAGAAGCACAAAACTGACGTTTCGGGCCTAGACCCTTCAACAGAGAGGATGAAGGATCTCCGATGAAGGGTCTAGGCCCGAAACGTCAGCTTTTGTGCTCCTGAGATGCTGCTTGGCCTGCTGTGTTCATCCAGCTTCACACTTGGTTACCCTCATTTTATCCATATTGTTGGCATCAGTGTATACCACAACCTCTTTGTCACTGTTCCCCTTCAGGATACCTTAAGCTGTCAGTGACATCTTTGAACCTGGCACAAAGAGGCAACACCCTGTCATGAAGTCACTTTTTGTTCTCCTGACAAATGAATCACTTAACAGTTATTGCAGAAAATAACTGCTCATGGTGTTGAGGGAAACGTATTAGCATTAATAGGAGATTGGATAGAAACATAGAAAATAGGTGCAGGTATAGGCCATTTGAGCTTGTACCACCATTCAATATGATCATGGCTGATAATGCAATCTCTGTAACTCATTCCCACCCTCTTCCCATATACCTTGATGCCGTTAGCTGGAAGGATCTCGCCCAGATCACTCTTGATAGTTCCAATGAACTGGCTCCAATAGCTTCCTGTTGGAGAGAATTTCACAGGCTCGCAACTCTGAGTGAAGAAATTTTTCCCTCATCTCTGTCCTGAATGTTTTACCCCTTAGTCTTAGATTGTGACCCCAAGTTCTGGATTTCCCCAACACCGGGGATGTTCTTCCCATGTCCAGCCTGTCCAGTCCCATCAGGATTGTATATGTTGCTGAGTTTCCACTCACCCCCCATTCTTCTAAATTCCAACGAATACAAGCCCAGTCGATCCAACCTTTCTACATATGTCAGCCCTGTCATCCTGTGAATCAGTCTGGTGAACTTTCACTGGACTCCCTCAATTGCAATAATGTCGTTCCTCAAACTAGTCAACCAAAACTGCGCACAATACTCAAGGTATGGCTTCACCAAGGCCCTGTATAACTGCATTAAAATATCCTTACTCCGGTGCTCAAATCCGTTGGCTGTGAAGGCCAGCAAGCCATTTGGTTTTCTCACTGCCTGCTTCATTCTGTATGCCAACCTTCAGTGACTGTTCCACCATGACACCCAGATCTCGTTGTGTTGTACATAAACTGCCAACATTCAAGTAATAATCTCCCTTCTGGTTTTTGTGACCAAAGTGGATAACCTCACATTTTTTCATGTTGTATTGCATTTGCCAAGTATTTGCCCACTCTGCTTGCCTGTCCATGTCACCCTGCAGCCTCTATGGATCCTCCTCACAGCACACACTGCCAGCCAGCTTAATGTCATCTGCAAATTTGGCGATATTGATTTCAGTTCCTTTGTCCAAATTATTAATTTATATTGTGAACAGCTGGAGTCCCAGCACTGAACCCTGCGGCACTCCACTCGTCACTGCATGTCACTCTGAGAAGGAGCTATTTATTCCAACTCTCTGCCAACCAGTTCTCTATCCATGTCAATACATTATCTCTGATATCATGAAGTTGAATTTTACTCTCTAATCTGACGTGTGAAACCTTGTCAAAAGTCTTTTGGAAGCCCAGATACACAACATTGACTGATTCACCCTTGTCCACTCTACAGGTCATGTCCTCAAAAAAAATTCCACAAAATTTGTCAAGCATGATTTCCATTTAGTGAATCCATGCTAACTGGTACTCATTCTGTCATTGCTTCCCAAGTGCTCAGTTTTTATGTCCTTGATAATTGATTCTAGCATTTTCTCCACGACCAATATCAGGCTAACTGGCCTGTAATTCCCCATTTTCTCTCCCCGTCCTTTTTTTAAAGAGTGCAGTTACATTAGTTATCCTCCAGAGTCTACAGAATGCTGGAAAATGATCACCAATATGTCTGCTGTTTCTAGGGCCATTTCCTTAGGCACCCTGAGATGCAGAGCGTCAGGCCTTGGGGACTTATCAGGTTTAATTCTGTCAACTTCCCCAATATTGTTTCCTGACGAATAAGGATTTCCCTCAGTTTCACCTCCATGCTTGACCCTCTGTCCCTTAGCATTTCTGGAAGGTTATTTGTGCCCTCCTTAATGAAGATATGCAAAGTATTTGTTCAACTAGTCTGCCATCTCTTTGTCCATTATGAATTCACCTGATTCTAACTGCAAGTGACCCGCATTTGTCTTCACCGCTCTTTTTCCCTTCACGTAGCGATAGAAGCTTTTGCAGTTAGTTTTTACATTTTCTGCAAGCTTACTTTCACAATCTATTTTCCCTCTCTGAATTAAATCCTTTGTCTTCTGCTGAATTTTGAATTTCTCTCAGTCTTCAGGTTTGATGCTTTTTCTGGCTAATTTATATTCCTCCTCTTTGGCTTTAACACTATCCAGATTTCTCTTGTTAGCCATAGATCAGCCACCTTCCCTGTTTTACTCTTATGACAGGCAGGGATGTACGACTGCTGAAGTTTATCCACGTGTTCTTTAAATACCTACCATTGCCTATACAGTATCAACCCCTGAAGTATCCTTGGCCAGCTTATCTTAGCCAATTCATGCCTCATACAATCAAAGTAAGCTTTGGTTAATTTCAGGACCCAAGTCTCAGATTTGACTGTGTCAGTCTCCATCTTAATGAAGAATGGTACCATTTTATGGTTGCTCTTCCACGAAAGGTCTCGCACCACAGAGTTCCTAATTAATCCTCTGTCGTTACAACATACACAGCCTAGGATGGCTTGCTGTCTAGTTGGTTTCTCGACATATCGGTCGAGGAAAACATCCCTCATACATTCTAGGAAATCTTCCTCCATCACGTTGATACCAGTTTTGTTTGTCCGATCACTTTGTAGATTGAAGTCGCCCTTATTAACTGCTGTATGCTTACTGTATGCATCTCTAATTTCCAGCTTGATACAGTCCCCAACGCCACAACGACTGTTACGTTGCCTGTTCCCAACTTCCACTAACGTCTTTTTTCCCTTTGGTGTTCCACAGCTCCACCCATACAGATATTACATTGTCTAGGTTAATGTTCTCCCTCACTACTATGTTAATCTCCTCCTTAACCAGCAACACTATCCCACTTCCCTTCCTTTCTGTCTATATTGCCTGAAAATTGAATAACCCTGGATGTTGAGTTCGCATCCTTGGTCACCCTGGAGGCAGGTCTCTGTGATCCCAATTGCAGCATATCATATGCAGCTAATTCATCCACCTTATTACAAATGTTGCTTGCATTGAGACATAGAGCCTTCAGGCTCACTTTTTTTTACATTTGACCTTTTAGAATCATTGTGAAATGTGGCCTGTTTTGATAGTTGACTTTGGTTTCTCAGCCTTCCACGTTCACTTTTCCCTTTGACTGTCCTTAGTTTCTGTCCCCATGTCCTTCTGACTTCCTGCATAGGTTCCCAGCCCCTGCCATATTAGTTTAAACTTTTCCAACAGCAGTACTAAACACCACCACCCTCTCCCCGACATTGATTCCAGTCTTTCCCAGGTACAGACCGTCAGTTTGTGCTGGTCCCACCTCCCCCAGAATCGATTCCAGTGTCCCAGGGATTTGAATCCCTCCCTCTTGCTCCATCCTTCAACCTACATATTCATTTTAGCTATCCTGCTATTCCTACTCTGACTTGCACATTGCACTAGAAGCAATCCTGAGATTACTAACATTGAAGTCCTACTTTTTAGTTTAATTCCTAATTCAAAATTCAGCTTGGAGGGCCTCACCCTGTTTTTTTTAAACCTATATCGTTGATGCCGATATGTACCACGACAGCTGGCTGTTCACCTACCCCGCCCAGATTGTCCTGCAGCACCTCCAAGACATCCTTGCACCAGGATAACAAAATACCTGCCTCGACTCTTGTGTGTGGCTGCAGAAATGGCTTTCGATGCCCCATATTATTGAATCTGCTATCACTCTGCCACTCTTTCTCCTGCCCTCCTGTGTCATGAACCTGGCTGTTGCGACCTTTTGCTGGTGAGCCATGTCTCCCAACAGTATCCAAAATGGCATATCTGTTTCAGAGGGAGATGCTTGAAGGGGACCCCGTGCACCTCCTTCCTACTCTTCCTCTGTTTGTTAGTTAGCCATTCCTTAGCTTCTTCAGTATTTTTTATGTGCGTTGTGACCAACTTACTGACCGTGCTATCTGTGATTTTCTCAGCCTCATCGGTGCGCCAAAATGAATCCAGCTACAGCTCCAGAGCTGTCAAGCGGTCAGACAGGACCTGCATCTGGACACACGTCCTGCTGCATGCGGGAGTGCGGGACATTGTAAAGGTCCTTGAATTCCCAGAAACAGAAGAATTTTCCTCCCTCATTCTTCTAATTTCCAGCAAATATGAGCTCAGTGATCCAATCTTTCTTCACATGTTAGTGCTACCTTCCGGGGGATCGGGTGAAAGGGTAGTTAAGAACGCATGCAGGACACTTGCCTTTATCAGTTAAGGCATTGATTATGAGAACAGTGAGGTTATGTTGAAGCTGTTTAGGATTTTGGTTAGGCCAGAGCTGGGGTACTAAGTGTAATTTTGGTTTCTGTGTTTTTGGAAGAATATCATTGCATTAGAGGAGGTACAGAGGAAATTAACGAGGATGTTTTCAAATATCGAACAGTTTAGTCATGAAAGAGGCTGGATAAACTTGGGTTTAAGTTGGAGCTGAGATTGAGATGGATCCTGATAATGTATAAGATGGGCATGGTTAGCAGCTGTTTCCCTTTGTCAAATGGTCAATAGCAAATGGTTGTAACTTAAGTTGAAAAGCAGAAGATGTAGAAAGGACTTGAGGAAAATATTTTTCACCCCAGGACGGTTGAGTCTTGTATCTACTGCCTGGAAGACTAATTAAAGCAGCCTTGTATGTCTTGGCATTGCAAGTGCAGACCTAAATACTTTTTTAAACATTGAGTATTTAATGTCTCTAGTGCCCTTTCAGCCAACGAAATCCAGATTTCCACCCTCTGCATGCAAAATGTTTTCCTCATTTTTTTCTCTAAATGTTCTGCCCCATATCTTAAATATGCACCCTCTGTTGGTCAACAGAAACGTTTCTTTCTGTCTACCCTATCTGTGCTCCTCATAATTTCATACTATGTGTTGATGTCTCCTGTCAGTCTCCTCTGCTGTAAGGAAACTAACCCCAGTCTGTCTAATCTGTCTGTATAGCTGACATTCTCCAGCACAGGCAGCATCTTAAGAAATCTTCTCTGTATCCTCTCCAGTGCTATCATTACCTCTTACAATGTTGATTCCAGAACTGCACACGCTCCTCTCACTGTGACTCAATCAAAGTTTTATACTGTTCCATCATATCCACCGTACTTTTAAAGTCTGTGCGTCAACTAATAAAGGCAAGTATATCATATACTTTCATAACCACTTTAACCATCCGTCCTGCTATCTTTAGTGACTGGTGTACGTGTGCACCAAGGTCCCCATGTTCATTGGTACTACCCAGGGTCCTACTGCTCATCATGGATTCCCTTGCATGGTTTGTCCTGCCCAGGTGCATTAATTCACATTTATCTGATTAGCTGAAGTGGAAAATGAAATTCAGTGTGACCAGCCTTTAGACGAATGGGGGGGAATCTTGTGGAAACATATAAAGTCGTGATGGGACTAGACAGGCTATATGCGGGAAGAATCTTCCTGAAATTGGGAAAGTCCAGAAATAGGGATCACGGTCAAAAGAAAAGGGGGAGCCTTTTTGGACTGAGATGAGGAAGAATTTCCTCACTCAGGGAGTTGTGAACCTGTAGAATTCTCGACTACAGAAAGCTGTTGGAGCCAGTTGGCCGTAGAATCCCTACAGTGTGGAAACAGGCCCTTTGGCCCAACCAGTTCATACCCACCCTTGGAGAATCCCACCCAGATCCATCCCCCTCCATAACTCTACACAGCCCTTAACACTGGGCAATTTAGCTTGGCCAATCCACATATTTGGGCTGTAGGAGGAAACTGGAGTGCCCGGAGGAAACCCACACAGACACAAGGAGAATGTGCAAACTCCACACAACCCGAGGGTGGAATTGACCCAGCTCCCTGGCACTGAGGTAGCAGTGTTAACCCCTGACCCACTGTGCCGATATATTCAAGAGGGAGCTGGACATGGCCCTTGTGGCCAAAGGGATCGAGGGGTATTGAGAAGAAGTGGAAGGAGGGTACTGAAATTGCATGATCATGTCGAATGGTGGTGCAGGCTTGAGTGGCAGAATGGCTTACTCCTGCACCTATTTTCTGTGATACTCCAGTGCTCTAAGCCTATTCTCCTGACTATTTTATCACCCCATCAATTTTTGTGTTGCCTTCAAGTTTACTAATGTACACTCCTATATCTAAATAATTATTTAAATAATTTATATAAAACACAAACAGTAAGAGCTCAAATGCTTACCACTCTGGGACCTTATTGGACACAGACTTTAGTCAGAAAAACACTCCTCAACCATCACATTCTTCTTCCTGCCACTTAGCTGATTTCCTTGTATCTCATTGGTTCTTAGCTTTGCTATCAGTATCTCATGTGGGATCTTATCTAAAGCCAAGTAGACTATATCAAAAGCATTCTCCTCATCTACATACCTGGCTGCCTTGATATTGGAACTGGATCTACCTTTTCTGTCAAGATCATGTTGTTCTGCTGATGTATAACAGCATTTCCACTTCAATATATCCTGCCCAAAGCATCCAAAATAACAAAGTGTGGAGCTGGATGAACATAGCAGGCCAAGCAGCATCTCAGGAGCACAAAAGCTGATGTTTCGATGAAGGGTCTTGACCCGAAATCTTGGATTCTCCAGCATCTGCAGTTCCCATTATCACTGCCCAAAGTCATCTACCTGGAGGGATTCAACCTCCCCACACATGCACACAACACAAGTCCTGCAGCAAATGGTGTGAGTTCCTGGTAACAGGAATGTGTTCCCAGCTTTGGACCAGCACTTCTGCTGTGGAGTTTGAACTCAGTTGTTCTGCCCTTGGAATAGAATCAAGGGAGTATTTTGGCAGCTTTCTTCATGGCTGAACAGCCCACTTCAGGATCTACGCTGTTTACCCTGCTTGGAGAAAGGGCTAGAAAGGTGCTTTAAAAATAGTCCCTTCTGTTACCAACTTGGCTGGAAGACTGCATCTACTGGGCTCATCTGCCTGCAGTCTGAAAACCAAAATGAGATTCAGTCTTGTAACCTGGAATGCATGAACCCTCATGGCCAATGAGCAAAACAGTTATTTGGTACAAAGAACTTCCTGTGAACTCAGGTACTTCCGCATTGATATTGCTGCCCTGCAGGAGACTTGGAAGAGCAGGCATGGGTAGCTGCGGGAAGAATATGGTAGAGTGGAAAACAAGGATCAACCTGGGATGCAAGGAATTGGATTTGTTACCATTTGACTTTTGGAGCTCCTTGTTGGCATCAAAGATTGCCTCATGACTCCTTTTACAACTTGCCGTAAACCAACAGACAACAGTTATGAGTGTCTCTGTTCCAAACCTTTACGCCACAGATGAGTACAAACAAGGAATCTCTGTGCTAAAGACCACATTCACCAACATCCTGAAGGAAGATGAAGTTATCCTCCTTCGACACTTCAATACCAGCGTTGGAAAGGACTCCCAACTCTGGAAAAGAGCCATTAGAAACAAATGAGTTGGGAATTGCAGCAACAATGGAATTCTCCTGTTTCACACCAAATGTGTGAAACACCAGTTAATCATCATCAATACATTGTTCCACAAAAAAGACAAGCTCAAAACTTGGAAGCAGCCATGGTTAAAGCACTGACAGATGGTTGACTATGTCATTGTTCAGTCCCAAGACCAAAAGATGTCGTTACCAAAGCTTCCGGTCCTTGATTTTCATCAAATACTACCAGAAACAGCTTCAAGAACCAGGCAGATCAGCAAATGTCCAACTGTTCACCAAAATCCCCAGAGTTCATTTTGCTGGGGATGGGGAAGGGTGGAGACAGAATCTGAAAAGACCTGAGGATGACTATCTTCTCAGGCTGTGAAGAAACCATTGGCTATAAGATCAAGAAATATTGATTACTGGTTTGGGGAGAATGACATCATCCAAGACCTCACCGACAAGCTGATTAAAAAATTCTTTGTGGCTGGCAAAACAACATCACCAGTGAGGCAAAGAGGGGAACTCACTAAACAGTAAAGACAGAGTTACAAAGAAGTCCCTAGGGAAATCAAAACCAGTGGTGGAATGAGAATGCTAAGGACCTGCAACTCATTAACAAGCATGACATCTGACACTTCAGTTCCACTGAGGCAATATGCAGATCCAACACCCTTGGTCTCAAATCGCTGCAGAGTAAGGATGGCACACTTCTGAAAGACACATAAGAGATCAGCCTCCTTTTAAAGAGAACTTAGAGGAGCAGAGCTTTTCTGTCATCTCCGTAAACTGTTCTGAAAATCTGGGACAAAGAAGAAATCTCAAACTACCTCAGGGATGCTGCCATTGCCACAACCTTCAATAAAATAGACAAAATGGACTCCAACTATTAACAAAGAACAAAGAAAATTACAGCACAGGAACAGGCCCTTCGGCCCTCCAAGCCTGCGTCGATTGAGATCCTATGTTGAAACCTGTCATCTATTTTCTAAGGGTCTGTATCCCTTTTCTCCCTGCCATCCATGTACCTGTCCAGATACATCTTAAAAGTCACTATTGTGTCTGCATCTACCACCTCCGCTGGCAATGCGTTCCAGGCACCCACCACCCTCTGCATAAAGAACTTTCCACGCATATCTCCCCTTGACTTTCCTCCTCTCACTTTGAACTCATGACCCCGAGTAATTGAGCCCCCACTCTGGGAAAGAGCTTCTAGCTATCCACCTTGTCTATACCCGTCATGATTTTATAGACCTCAATCAGGACCGCCCCCCCCCCCCCCCCCCGCCTCAATCTCTGTCTTTCACATGAAAATAAACCTAATCTACTCAACCTTTCATCATAGCTAGTGCCCTCCATACCAGGCAACATCCTGGTGAACCTCCTCTGCACCCTCTCCAAAGCATCCACATCCTTTTGGTAATGTGGCGACCAGAACTGTACGCAGTACTCTAAATGTGGCTGAACCAAAGTCTTATACAACTGTAACATGACCTGCCAACTCTTGTACTCAGTACCCCGTCCGATGAAGGAAAGCATGCCGTATGTCTTCTTGACCACTCCATTGACCTCCGTTGCCACCTTCAGGGAACAATGGACCTGAACACCCAGGTCTGTCTGAACATCAATTTGCCCCAGGATTTTTCCATTTACTGTGTAGTTTGCTGTTGAATTAGATCTTCCAAAATGCATCACCTCGCATTTGCCCGGATTGAATTCCATCTGCCACTTATCTGCCAGTTCTCCAATCTATCTATATTCTGTTGTAAACTCAGAGTCTCCTTCACTATCTGCTACTCCATCTGCAAACTTGCTAATCAGACTACCTATACCTTCCTCCAAATCATTTATGTATATCACAAACAACAGTGGTCCCAGCACAGATCCCTGTGGAACACCACTGGTCACAGGTCTCGAATTTGAGAAATCCCCTTCCACTATAACTCTCTGTCCCCTGTTGCCTAGTCAGTTTTTTATCCATCTAACTAGCACCCCTGGGCCCCATGCGACTTCACTTTCTCCATCAGCCTGCCATGGGGAACCTTTTCAAACGCCTCACTGAAGTCCATGTATATGACATCTACAGCCTTTCCCTCATCAACCAACTTTGTCATGTCCTCAAAGCATTCTATTATGTTGGTAAGACATGACATACCTGCACAAAACCATGTTGCCTATCACTGATAAGCCCATTTTCTTCCAAATGTAAATAGATCCTATCCCTCAGTATCTTCTCCAGCAGCTTCCCTCCCACTGATGTCAGGCTCACCGGTCGATAATTACCAGGGTTATCCCTGCTACCCTTCTTAAGCAAGGGCACAACATTAGCATTTGTCCAGACCTCCGGGATTACTGAGAATCTTCCCACTCTCCATTGCTAGGAAGATTATCACCTGAATCCTTACTAGGCACCTTCTCCTAGTCTCAGAGGAATCTGTCCTGAAAGCCAGCATAGTTTCTGTCAAAACCATGGAACAATGGACATGATTTTCATGATCAGCACCTCAGAAATGCCAGGAACAACATCAGCCACTCTCGATGGCCTTTGTCAATCAGCTCAAGGCTTTTGACTCAAGTCAGTTAAGAAGTGCTATGGAAGACCCTGTCGAAGACGAGACTGTCCAGTGAACTTAATCAACATCCTCTGTCTCCTCCATGACAAGATGTTAGCAGCAGCCCTCGCTGATGGTAATGTGACAGAATCCTTTGAGGTGAAGCAGGGATGTCATCATTCCCACCCTTTCTCCACCTGCATTACCACATCATTCCATGTTTTCTCAGTGACAAAATTCCTAGTGGTGTGGACATTGTCTGCAGGGTGGACAGAAAAATTTTCACTCTGAATTGCTTGAAGAAGTAATTGATTCTGATTTCGCTTGCGTGCGTTTGACAATGTGATCTCTGCTCCCTGGGAAGCGAATCTTTAAGTTTTACTTAATGCCTTTACAGAAGCATACCAAAAAATTAGCCTCAGCCTCAACCTCAAGAAGCCACTAATCTTTTACCGACACATCTCAGGTCAAGAGCCAGTTCACCCTTCCATTAACATGAACAGAGAAATTCTCCCAAATTTAGAACATTTCCTGTGTGTGGCAAGCTACCTTTCATCTCAGGCCGACATCAATGCAGAGATTCAATGTCACATTCAGTCTGTGAGCGCTGTCTTCAGCCGCCTAGGGATGAGAATCTTTAACTGTGACATTGTGCTGATATCAAGATCCTTGTGTGTAAGGCAATCATCCTTCTGACTCTTCTATGTGGCTTCAAAGTTTGGACTATGTCTGAAATGCCATCAACGTTGTTTGAGACAATTCCTAATTGTCCTAGTTGGGGTGGCACGGTGGCTCAGTGGTTAGCACTGCAGCCTCACAGTCCCAGGGACCCGGGTTTAATTCCAGTCTCGGGTGACTGTGTCTGTGTGGACTTTGCACATTCTTCCTGTGTCTGCGTGGGTTTCCTCCCACAGTCCAAAGATTTGCAGGCTAGGTGGATCGTCCATGCTAAATTGCCTGTAGTGTTCAGGGGTGCATGGGTTGTGGGGGGATGGGTCTGGGTGGATTACTTCAAGGGGTGGTGTGGACTTGTTGGGCCGAAGGGCCTGTTTCCACACTGTAGGGAATCTAATCTGATATCACCTGGAAGGACAGACGTACTACTATCAGTGTTCTTGAAATAGCTAACAGCACCAGCATCAAGGCCGTGATTATCTGAAACCAACTCTGTTGGGTCAGCCATGGGTTTAGGATGCCGCAGTTCTGACTACAAAGGTAAATTATCTTAACCTTGCTCAAGGAACTCAATGAGAAGAGGAGTCAGGAAGTGCTACACAGAATCCCTGAAAGTTTCCATCAAGAAATGCAACATCGATGTCAATGCCTGAAAGAAGAAGAAACTGACTTGGAGGAAAATCCTATATGAAGGGACACTATTCTTTGAGCAAACTGGTCAGAAGAGGAAATATTGAAAAGGAGCCAGAGAAAGGAATGCCAACCATTGAAAGACCAAGGACCAATTCCGCCTCTGGAAACACCTGCCAAATGTGGGAATTTCGTAGGTGGGCAATCATACTCAAAGCATGACCTATTCACTTCTTTGAAAAATTCAAATAAGTGGTCAGACATGAACTCCCCTGAACAAAACCATGCTAACTATCCTTGATTAATGCCTGCCTTTCCGAATGCAGATTAATTCTGTTTCTCAGAATTGCTTCAAATAGTTTCCTGACCATTGTCGTTAGACTGACAGGCCTATGTTGCCTCTTTTTGTTTCTTGCTATCTTCTTGAGTAATGGTACCATATTGGCTATCCTCTGTTCATCTGGCACCTCTCCTGTGGCCAGAGAGAAATTGAAGACTTTTGCAAGCACCCCTGCTATTTCCTTTGAACTCATGGGCAGTTTGCTATCTGTTTCCCACACGGGACTAAATTAAAAGCCTTGCTGAAGTCCAAGTGCACTGTGTATAAATCACTGTCTTCATCTGCACACTTGGACACCTCTTTGAATAGTTTAATCAAGTTAGTCAGTTAATCGTTGCCTTTCTGTATGCAGACTAATGCTGTCCCTCAGCATTGCTTCCAATAGTTTCACCACCACTGAGGTTAGATTGATCAGCTTGTTTCCAGGTTTATCTGTTCCTCCATTCTTTAATAATGTAATATTCTGGATGTGTTCCAGTCCTTTGGCACCTCTCCTATGGCCAGAGAGGAATTGAAAGATTTTGCAAATCCACTGCTATTTTATCCCTTGCCTCTTTCTACAACCTGAGATACATTTCATCTAGCCCTGGAAAGTTATCTACTTTCAAGCATGCCTGACCACTTAGAACCTTTTCTCTCTCTATGCTAATTTCTTGAATTGTATCACAGATCTTCTCCCTAATTTCTATATCCTATTCTCTCTCTCACAAGTGACCACTAACCCAAAATATTCATTTATAACCTGCCCTATGTCCTCTGGCCCCAAGCCCAAATTACCTTTGTAGTCCTTAATTCTTTCTTCAATTATCTTTTTACTCTTGATGTGCCTGTAAAAGAGCTGTAAACATTCTTTCTCGGTTCCACTAATTCTTCAAGTTAGTTTAAACCCTCTACAAAGCACTAGCAAGCCTAGCTGCACGAATACCGTATGCAGGACAGATGTTGTTAACCTTGAGAGGGTACAGAAAGGATTTACAAGGATGTTGCCAGAACTGGGGCGGGCTTGAGTTATAGGGAGAAGCTGATTAGGCTGGGGCTTTTTTCTCTGGAGAATTGGAAACTGAGGGGTGATCTCATAGGAGTTTATAAAATGATGAGGGGCATGGAAAGAGTGAATACTCAAGATCCTTTTCCTAGCGTGGGAGAGTCCACAATTAGAGGGCTTGGATTTAAGATGAGAGTGGAAATATTTAAAAAGGACCTTAGGGGTAACTTTGCCACGCAGAGAGTGGTGTGTGTATGGAACAAAGTGCCAGAGGAAGTGGTGGAGGGGGGCACAATAACAACATTTAAAAACAACACCTGAATGGAAATATGAATAGGAGGGGTTTGGAGGGATGTGGGCCAAATGCTGGTACATGGGGAGGCACGGTGGCTCAGTGGTTAGCACTGCTGCCTCACAGCACCAGGTACCTGGGTTTGATTCCAGCCTTGGGTGACTGTGCAGAGTTTGCGCGTTTTCCCCGTGTCTGCGTGGGTTTCCTCCAGGTGCTCCGGTTTCCTCCCACAGTCCAAAGATGTGCAGGCTACGTGGATTGGCCATGCTAAATTGCCCATAGTGTTCAGGGGTGTGTGGGTTATCGGGGGATGGGGCTGGGTGGGATGCTTCAAGGGGCGGTGTGGACTTGTTGGGCTGAAGGGCGAGTTTCCACATTGTAGGGAATCTAATCTTTAAACAAAAGGACAAGGTCACCGTCAGATGTCTGGTTGGCATGGATGAGTTGGACTGAAGGGTTTCTATGCTGCATGATTCTAATAGAACATAGAATTGTACAGCAGTGTATCAGCCCTTCAGCCCACCACGTCTGTGCCGAATGTGCTACTGTTCTAAACTAATTTCATCTGCTTATACATAGTCTGTATCCCTCTAATCTCTGCCTGTTAATGTGTCAGTCTAAATGCCTCTTAAACTTGCTATTGTATCTTCTACCACCACATCTGGCAATGTGTTTCAAAAAAAATCCTTTCCTTGCTCATCTCCTTTAAACTTTTTTTCCCTCACCTTAGAACCAAATCCCCCTAGTGTTTGACATTTCCACCCTGCTAAAAAGATTCCAGCTATCCAACCTATCTATGCCTTCTGTAATTTTTATAAACTTCTATCAGTTTGCTCCTCAGCCTTCATTGCTCTAGTGAATACAATCTAAGTTTGTCCACCTTCTCCTTAAAGCTAATGCACTGTGAACCAGGCATGTTCTGGTTGACCTCTCCTGCACCCTATAGCCCGGTATGACTTTTCAACTTTTATTCTCAATGCCCTGACTAATGAAGACAAGCATGCTCCGTGCCTTTTTGACCATCTTGCCCACTTGTCTGAATTGAATTCCAATCTCTGCTGAAATTTCTAATTGACCTATATCCTCTGACAACCTTCCTCACAGTCCGCACTCCACAATTTTTGTGTCATCTACAACTTTCTTATCGGACCACCTACATTTTCATCCAGATTATTTCTATAAATTATGAACATCAGGGTTTTCAGCACTAATCATTGTGGAATACCACTGGTCACAGACTTCCTGCTTGGAAAACACCCTCCAGAACTACCCCCTGTCTCCTGTGTCCCAGCCAAATTTGTATCTAATGTGCCAACATCACGGATCCCTTGCGATTTGATTTTCTGAACCAGCTTACCATGACGGACCTTGCAAATGCTTTACTGAAAGTCCATGTTGACAACATCCTCTCCCACTACTATAATCAATAATCTTTGTTGCTTCCTCAAAACACCCAATCAAATTTGTGAAACAAGACCTTCCCTGCATAAAGCCATCTTGATTCTCCCCAATATGTCTTCCCCAAGTACAAATAAATCCTCCCCTAAAGAATTTTCTCCCATAATTTCACGTCCACTGACATAAGACTCATAGGCCTGTAATTTCCTGGATTATCTGTGTTGACCTTGTTGAACAAAGGAACAACATTGGCTATTTTCCAGTCTTCTGGGACCGCATCTGTGGCTAAAGAGAATAAAAAAGTCTCTGTCGTGGCCCCAGCGATCTTCTCCCTTACCTCCTTCAGTATCACAGGATAGATCCCATCTGGCCCTGGGACCTATGTACTTTAATGCTTTAAGACACCCGACACGATCTCCACAGTATCGAATTGCCTTAGAGTATCAACAACCCCTTTCTAAACTTAGCATCATTTGATGCAAAGTACTCATTAAGGACCTCACCCACTTCCTCTGGCTGCACACACACACATTCCCTTATTTGCCCTTGAATGGGCCTGCATTTCCAAAGTTATCCTCTGACTCTGAATGTATTGTAAAATGCCTTGGGATTCTCCTTCAGAATGCCCAGCAGCCCTTCAAGACATCCCTGACTCTGGTATCAGGGAGGCAGCACACCATCCTGGAGTGTCCTGTGCAACTGCAGAAACGCTTGCCTATTCCCCTTTCAGTTGAATCCCCTATTATAGCTCTGCTATTCTTTTTCTCCTCTCTTGTGCAGTAGACTCACCTATGGTGCCAAGAATTTGGTTGTCGCTGTGTTCTCCTGCACAATCCTCTCCCCTACCAGTATTCAAAATGGTGTTTCTGCTTGAAAGTGGGACGAGCACAGGGAACTTCACTGTTCTGTGTCCTGCTGTACTTTTACCTGGTGGTCACCCATACCCTTTCTGCCTGTTCAGTTTGCATTGCGTGACCACCTCACTTAAAGTGCTATACACAATTTGCTCATCATTATCATACTGCATAATGAATTCACCTCCAAAATGTGATTTGCCAGTAACGGCAGTTGGACACGCTTAAAAAAAATAGAACAGTACAGCACAGGGATGGGCCCTCCAGCCCATGATATTGTGCCAAACATGGCTACTAAATTAGAGTAATCCCTTCTGCCTGCCCTTGGTGCATGGCCCTCCATTCTTTCTATATTCATGCGCTTATCTAAAAGTCCCTTAAATGCCCTTACCATATCTGCCTCCTACCACCACCCCTGACAGTGCATTCCAGACACCTACCACACTCTGTGTTAAGAAGAAACTTGCCCTTTATGTTTCCTTTAAACTTTCCTGCTCTCACCTTAAATGCATATCCCCTAGTATTAGACATTTAAACTCAAGGAAAAAGATTCTGACTGTCAATCCTATCTATGCATCTCAATTTTATAGACTTCTACCAAGTCTCCCCTCAGCCTCTGCCACTCCAGAGAAAACAATCCGAGCTTTTCTAGCCTTGCCTTATAGCTTGTACCCTCTACTTCAGGCAGCACCTGGTAAACCTCTTCTGCACCCTCTTCAAAGCTTCCACAAGTTTCCTGTAACGTGACGACCAGAATTGAATGCACAACTCTTAAGTGTGGCCTAACCAAAGTCTTATAAAGCTCCAACGTGATATCCTGACTCTTGTACTCAGTTCCCTGAACAATAAAGGCAAGTGTACCATATACCTTCTTTGTGTGGCCACTCTCAGGGAGCTGTAGACTTGAGCCCCAAGATCACTTTACATCAGTGCTGTTCAGGGTTCTGGTGTTAACTGTATACTTTTTCCTTAATGTTTGATCTCCCAAAGTGCGCCACCTCTCACTTGCCCGGATTAAACTCCATTTGCCAGTTCTCTGCCATATCTGCAACTAATCTACGTCCTGCATCCTTTGACAACCTTCTACACTATCCACAACTCCACTGATTTTTGTATCATTTTCAAACTTACTAACCCACCCAACTATGTTTTCAAGATTTCTTATAAGCCCCCGTAGTAACTGTTTTCTAGAAGAATTCTGCCTATGTAAGAATACAATTAACTTGCTTCACTCACTCTGACTGTACTTCCTTCTCCCCTCCTTTGCTTACATTTAATCTTTATTATATTAGCCCTGACCTTCACTTATTCTTGTTGTTTTTGAGTTAACTCCTTTTCCCACTTTTTAAAAACATCAAAAGCCAATCATCTTGTCACTTTGCTGTGATGTTGAAAAACCTTAAGGAACTATTAATTTAAGTAAACCCAGAAACATCTCTTCAACTTCTTAACATGCACTCATTTAGAAGAGAAATCAGTTTCTGTAATCTTCCTATATATTATGAAATCCTAATTTTGATACTGTCTTGTTATGATTTGGATTGCTCTGCATTTAAGAGTTGAGAAAAACAGATTCAGTGAAAATTTCCTAAAGGGAGTTGTGTACGTACCTGAAGAGAAAAATATATAGGGTTTTAAGGTTGGATCGTGATCTATCAGGTATAGGATGTTCTAATTGATCTCCTGCGCTCTTGTGGTTTTGTATGTTAGGATTGTCTTAATTTTAAGTCAATTGTTAAGGTAGACTGAACAATCTTGACTTCTAATTATAAAAATTGTTTGTTTGTATTTAGCTGGAACAGTTAATAGATGAAGCTATTAGAAGAGGTACATTTAAGTCACTGGAAGAATTACAAGAAGAAAGCGATGAGGCTGTTACTTGCAGATGCAGCAAGCAAATGATAAACAAACTAAATAAACTCATCCTAAGGGTAAGAGTTTGAAAATTAATCTTTAGTTTCAATAATGGATCGAAATGTCCAAGTGAGTAGATCTTGTAGGCGGAGTTTTGCTGCATGTTTGGAGTTAGAATCATTATGGTGGAGGAGCATATCGTTTGGCTTATTGAAGAGTAGCAGAATGTTCATGCTGGCTCCTTAGAGCAGTTACATTTGTCTACTGTAACCGTGTAACTCTGCAAGTTCATTTCCCTCAAATGCTCGTTCGATTTCTTTTATAAATCATAGATAATCTCCACTTCCACTATTTGTGTAGGCAAAGAGTTCTAAGTCATTACCCTTTGCTATGTTTTTTCAAAAAAAGTTTCTTCTTCACATTTTCTCTACCTTCTCCAGAATATTAACTCTTTGTCTCCAAGTGCCATTAATTCATGGAAACACCTAAGACTAGCTGGGTACCTCTTTGAGTAGCTGGTACAGACACGATGGGCTGAATAGCCTCCTTTACTGTAAAATTCTACAACAATTTTTTCCTTATTTGCAGAAATCTGTCATAGCATTATTTGTAGAATTCCTGCAGTGTGGAAACAGGCCCTTCGGCCCAACAAGTCACAGACCCTCAGCAC
The DNA here is from genome assembly GCF_030684315.1 of Stegostoma tigrinum. Classification (NCBI taxonomy): domain Eukaryota; kingdom Metazoa; phylum Chordata; class Chondrichthyes; order Orectolobiformes; family Stegostomatidae; genus Stegostoma; species Stegostoma tigrinum. The sequence continues at coordinate 61,380,733 of NC_081372.1, forward strand.
CCTACCCAGACCCATCACCCCAATCAAGGCATCCCTGAACTCTACAGGCAATTTAGCATGGCTAGTTCACCTGCACATCTTTGGACTGTGGGAAGAAGCAGCAGCACCTGGTGGAAACCCACGCAGACGTGGGGAGGCTGTACAGACTCTACACAGTCACCCAAGGGTGGAATCCAACCACTGACTCACTGTGCCGCCCCATTGCACTGTGAACAAATCTCCCTTCAATTTTCTTTGCTCCAATGACAGCAACCTTAGCTTCTCCATACTACCTTTATAGCCAAGATCTCTTATTCCTGGAACCAGTCTGATAAATCTCCACTATAACATGTCAAGGACCCTGACATCTTTCTTCAAGTACCGTGAGCAGAAGGAATACAATACTCTAATGTGGTCTAAACAGAGCTTTATAAAGATCCAGCACAACTTCCCTGCTTTCCAACTGAAGTTCAAGTTCTGCCCTTTGCTTTGCTGACTATTGTCAAATACGGATGGTAACCTTTACAAACTTGAACTCTGAAGTTCCTGAGTTCTTGCACACTGTTTGGAATTGTGCCATTAACTCTGTCTTGTCTCTCTCTATCCCTTTTGACAAAATACATCACCTGATGCTTCTCCTTTAAATTCCATCTGTCATGTGTGTCCATTTATCTAGCCTGTATTCGGCAAACTCTGAAATTTTGTTCTGGGCTTCAATCCTCAAATGCGTAGCCAAAAGAAAAAAGTGGTTCTGGCACTGGATTTTAGAGAACTTCATTGTCTTTCATCCTTCTGTCTGATTTACTACCTTCTGTTGATAAACCAATTATTTAGACCATGATTGTCTTTTTTTTCATGAACCCCAGTTAAGTAGTCTTTTATTTTGGAAATTTAACACACTTACCTGGTACATTGTCAAATGATTTCTTGCAATTATATAGGTGATGGCCTAAACTATTAATCCAGAAACTCAGGTAATGTTCTGGGGACTGTGTCTGAATCCTGTCACAGCACATGGTGTAATTGGAGTTTAATTTTTAAAAAAGGAATTTGGAATTAAGAATCTGCTGATGGCCATGAAATCATTGCAGAGTGTCAGAAAAACTCATCTCGTTCATAAACGTTCTTCAATGAAGTAAATCTGCCATCCTCACCTAGTCTGGCCGATGTGTGACTCCAGACCCCCAGCAATATGGTTGTCTCTCAAATTATCATTTTATTAATTTTAAAATAGTTAAGGAGAAGGACAGAACAGGTCCACAGGTTCAGTTTCTAAATGGGCCGAGGCAAATTTTGGTGGAATTAGACAGGAACTTGCAGGGTTATTTGGAATAGTTTGCAGGCAAAAGGACCTCCGGCAAGTGGGAGACCTTGAAAGGTATGATTGCTAGAGTTCAAGGTCTGTATGTTCCTGTAAGAGCGAAGGGCAGGGTTGGCAGGATTAGGGAACCCTGGATGACTAGTGATATTGAGGTGTTGACCAGAAAGAAAGAAAGAGGCGTGGTTCAGGCACAGGCATGGGGTCGGGGCAATTCCTGGAGGTATAAAGTGGATGCAGGAGTTTACTGAAGAAGAAAATGAGTAGGGTGAAAATGGGGCATGAGATAGCTTTGGCTGAGAAGATTAGGGCGAATCCAAAGAAATTCTTTAAGAATATTAAAGGGAAAAGAATAACTGAAGAGAGAATAGGAGCTGCCAAGGACCGAAGAGGTCATGTCTATGTGGAACCACAGAGATGGGCGAGGTCCTCAATGAATATTTCTGCTCTGTGTTTACCATGGAGAAAGCTATGAAGACTTGGGGAAGTTAGTGGCAATATTTTGGGGACTGCCCATATCACAGCAGAGGAGGTGTTGGAAGTATTAGAATGTATGAAGGTGGATAAATTTCCAGGTCGTGATCAGATATATCCAAGAACTCTGCAAGAGGCCAGAAAAGAAATTGCAGGGGCCCTGGCTGATATATTTTCAACATCGTTAGCCATGGGTCCCAGAAGACTGGACAGTGGCGAATGTTGTGCCTGGCTCAAGAACAGCTGCAAAAAAAAACCCTGGGAATTGGACCATTAAGTTTAACATCTATAGCAGGTAAGTTACTTGAGAAGGTTCTGAGGTATAAGATATACATGCATTTCGAAAGGTAGGATTTGATTAGGAATAGTCAGCATGACTTCGTGCTTGAGAGATCATGCCTCAGAAACTCGTTATAGTGTTTTGATAAAGTGACCAGCAAGATTGCAGAAGGCAGGGTGGTAGACATGCTCTATATGGATTTCAGTAAGGCCTTTAATAAGGTTCCACATGGTAGGCTGCTCTGGAAGGTTAGATTGCATGGAATCCAAGGAGCGTTGGTAAATTGCATACACAATTGGCTTGATGGTAGGAAACAGAGAGTAACAGTGGAAGTATGCTTGATGGACTGGAGGTCTGTGACTAGTGGTGTGCCTCAGGGGTCGGTGCTGGGCCCATTGCTATTTGTTATCTATATCAATGACTTGGATGTGAGTGTAGGCATTATTAGTAAGTTTGTGGATGACAGTAAAATCGGTAGTACAGTGGGCAGTGAGGAAGATTATCAGAAGTTGCAGCAGGATCTTGACCAGCTGGGAAAGTGGGCCAAGAAATGGCAAATGAAGTTTAATATAGGTAAGTGTGAGGTGTTGCATTTTGGAAAGTCAAATCAACATGAGTTTCATTCTGAATGGTAGGGCCTTAAGGAATGTAGTGGAAGAGAGGGACCTTGGAGTGCACATGCACAGTTCTCTGTAAGTGGATTCGCAGGTAGACAGGGCAATGAAGAAGGCTTTTGGCACACTGGTCTTCATCATCATTTAGGGTATTGAGGATGGAAATTGTGAAGTCATGTTGCAGTTGTACAGAATGTTGGTGAGGCTGCACTTGGAGTGTGTGGTGTTCAGTTTTGGCCACCTGCTCCAAATCCAGTCTTGCATCTATGTCTTCCAGCCTTGTCTTTGGTTGTGCTACAAATGCGCTTTCAAGTCCCCCACCCAGAGTGCATGCTGTGAATTTGTCATTCAAGAAACATACTGAAATTATGTTCAACATGGATGAGATCAGATCCTGCCACATCCAGTTGTGAATGGTAGTAGACAATTGAACAATTCACTGGAGGAGGAGGAGGCTCCAGAAATATCTGCATCCTTGGTGATGGGAGAGCCTAGCATATCAGTGCAAAAGATAAGACTGAAAGTTTTGCAGCCAGCTTCAGCCAGAAGTGCTGAGTAATTAATCATTCTTAGCTTCCTCCAATGGTCCCCAGCATTCCAAATACTAGTCTTCTGTCAATTTAATTCACTCCTCATGATATCCACAAATAGTTGGAGATAATGGATACTTCAATGGCTACAGGCCCTGACAACATTCTGGCAATTGTGCAGAAGGCTTCTGCTCCAAAGGTTGCTGCTTCCCCAGCCAAGCTGTTCCAGGGCAGTTACAACAGTGGCATCTACCCGAAAATGTGGAAAATTGCCCAGTTCTGTACTGCACGTAAAAAACAGGACCAATCCAACCCAGCCAATTACCGCTCCATAAATCTATTCTCCATCATCAGTAAAGTGATGGAAAGTGTCACAAATAGTGCTATCAAGCAGCACCAATTCAGGGATGCCCAGTTTGAGATCCACCAAGGCCACTCGGCTTCAGAGCTTATTACAGCCTTGGTTCAAACACGGACAAGAGCTGAATTCCTGAGGTGAGAATGACAGCCCTTGATGTTGAAGGCTGCATTTGACTCAGTATGGCACCAAGGAGCCCTAGTGATATTAGAATCAGTGCGAATCTGGGGGCAAGCTATCTGGTTATTAGAGTCATACCTGGCAGGTAAGAAGATGTTCATGGTTGTGGAGGCCAGTCATCTCAACACTAGGACATTTCTGTAGGAGAAGTTCCTCGGAATAGTTTCCCAGAGTAATGTCTTAGGCCCAACTGTCTTGAGCTGTGTCATCAATGACCTTCCCTCCCTCTTAAGGCCAGAAGTGTGGATGACCACTGTGCAGTCTTCAGTGCAATTCATGACTTTTCACATACCAAAGCAGCCCACGTTCAAATGAAATAAGCTTGGACTGACAAGTGGCAAGTGACATTCATACCACACAGATGCCAGGATATGACCATTACCAGTAAGAGACAATCTAACCACCACCCCTTGAATATCAATGGTGTTACCATCAAAGAATCTCCAGTGTCAACACCTCGGCGTTTATATTTGATCAGAAACTCAGCTGGATTGCCACATAAACACAGTGGCTACAAGAACAGGTCAGAGTCTCGGAATACTGTGGCAAGTTCTTCACTTCCTGACTCCCCAAAGCCTTTCCATGATCTACAAGGCAGAACTCAGAAGTGTGATGGAATACTTCCCGCTTGCCTGGATGTAGCTGCAACAACATTGAAGAAGCTCCACACCATCCAGGACAAAGCAGACTGCTTGATTGGTACTATGTCCACAAGCATCCGCTCCCTCCACCACCAACGCTCAGTGGCAGCACTATCTACGATGTACAGAGATGCACTGCAGAAATTCACCAAAGATCTTCAGACAGCGCTTTCTGAACCCATGACCATGTCCATCTGGAAGGACAAGGGCGACAAATGCATGGAACATCACCACCTGCAATTTGCTCTTTGAGCTAGCCATGCTCCCAATTTTGAAATGTTTCACTACTCCTTCCCTGATCCTAGTTCAAAATCCAGGAATTCCCTCCCCGAGGGCATTGTGGGTCAATTGATAGCAGGTGGTCTGCAGTTGTTCAAGAAGACAGCTTCCCTTCTCAAGTGCCACAAGGGACAGGCAATAAATCTGGCCAGCCAGAGATGCCCACAACCCACAAATGAATAACTAAAAATGTGTAGCAGCACATTCTTCTCATCAGAGTTTGGAGTTGTAGCATCAAAATGTTCATTTGAATTAACACAAATGCAAGCTGATTGTCTTTAATTTAAACGTCTCCAAGCGCCTGTTAACTTAGTCTTTAATTGCTGTTTTGTAAGTATTCCCATTTCTTGGAAGGTGTGTGTCACTCTTTAATCATCTGGCACCTTCTCTCCACACACCCTTACTCCAACTTATTTATGAATCAGTCTTTCTATCACTCTTTCACTTCCTTTGTAGACCTGGAATGCAGTTAATGTGTGCCAGGTGAATTATCTGCCCAGAGTATAATAGCATTCACAAGCTGGTTTTCAGTTTTATGCCATCCACTGTCTCTACGATTTCACTTGATGATTTGTCAGCATCCTCTTCCTCGGCAAACACTGATGAGGTACTCATTAAGTGTTCTGTCCTGTCCTGTCCCTGTAAGCAAACATCTCAGTGTCATTCGAAGATTTGTGACTTTGCTGTTATGTAAATTTCCATTCTGTCATCATATTTCTGTTTGTTAATCTTGGCTTCCTCTTCACGTCCTCTATTGACTTGTGTTTAATTTGGTTTTTCCGCAAAATATTCACCAGACGTGCATCAAATCTCCTTTGATTTTGTTTCTTCATATTCTCCATTTTCGTTATTGCCCAGAATCTCTGGCTCTGGTACCCCTGATTTTCATTCTTGTTGGAATATACCTACCCTGTGTATGTGAACTGTCATCTCTTTGAAGATCACCTTTGTTGCAGTACAGTTCTTCCTGTCAGTCTTTGGTTCTGTCCCCCTTCATGCTGTTGAAGCTGGTTTCTTCTTGTGGAAGTTTTACTTTAGTTTGCCGTCTGCTCTTCATAACTAGTCTAAACCTTGTGATGTAATGTACACTCTTGACAAAATGTCCTTGCATAGACTGTTAGTCCATTTGACCTACCATTTCCCAGCGCAAGTACCAGTGAACATAGAACGTAGAACGTAGAACATAGAACAGTACAGCACAGTACAGGCCCCTCTGTCTTCTATTGGACAACCTGTTTTGTTTTGTATCCAGCACAGGGAGTATAAATGATCAGAGTATAAATAAAAGACAGAACCTCAGAGATAATTTCTGAATTATTACCTGGCCTTCAAGCAAATTGGCATAGGATAAATAAGGCTAGGAAGATGATTGTGTGGCTCATAGAATCATACAGAACGGAAAGGGCCCTTTTGGCCCATCAAGTCTGTAATGCCAAAGTTACACTAAATCTATGCTAACCTTACTTTTCTAGCACTATTCCCATATCCTTGAATGGTATGACAAAAAATGATGTGAAAGAATTTTTTTTAATTATTGGGACACTGGCAGCTTTAGTGGGGAAAGTCGGAGCTGTACTGTTGTACTTGTTTTTTAAGTAACCTGTTTGGACAGTTTACAATATGCTTCTCTGGCAGGTATGATTTAAACCTCTATCTTGTGGCTGAGAAGTAAATACTGTGCCACAAGACTCTTGTTGCTTCTGATGAATTAATAGAACTAAGGCAGTAAAGAGGATTTTATGCACATGGGAGGTGGTGAGACCCTGTAAAGAGAGATGTGATAGATTTAAGGGAAGTTACAGTGAGCAGGTACTGATTTTGAACATGATAACCAGAGTGACAGCATGCCAAAATTGGAGTGCAATAGCAAATAAAGCAAGGGATGCAAGAAGAGTCAAATGGTTTGTCAAAGGTTATGTTAGAGCATTCATTAGAAGAAGAGATGAATTGTATAGAAATGTATGTGTGATCTCATAGCCACATCTGGAGATGTGGCTGCAAGGTGACCGAGGTTGTAACTGAGATATTGAAACATATTTGACATTTCAAAAGACGACAGGAAATGGAACAATTTAACTCCATTGATTTAGGATAACTTTGTTATGATGGTGAGAATTAAAATGAACTAGATATAGAATTACTTCGGAAGATAAGAAGTGGGAGTAGTTTTTAGGTGACCTAATAATAGTTACACTGAAGGATAGATAATGCAAGTAATAGTAAGTGTGGCATGAAAGATTGGTACCATTTAGCTGTCCCCCAGCCCTCTGGTACATCCTCTGTGGCTGGAGAGGATTAAAAAGTATGGGTCAGCGCCCTAGTAATTTCATCCTTCATCTCCTGCAGCGGTCTGGGATACATCTCATCTGGACTTGGTCAGGACTGTGCAGGAAGGTACAAAATTGGAAAATGGAAAATTGTATTTGTATTATACAGGTGCTAGAGATTGTTAATTGGGAGAAACTGTTATCAAGCAAACCTGCCTTTGACGTGAGAGATGTTTAAAAACCTGATCATCATTCAGGACCGGCATGTTCCGGTAAGGAGGAAGGACAAGGATGGCAAAGTAAGAGACCCATGGGTTGTAAAGTTAGTCAAAAGGGAAAAAAAGTATATGTAAGGTTCAGGGAAATAAAATCAGCCCACAAGGAATATAAAGCAGAAAAGGAGAGCAAGAAGGGGCTATGAAATAATTTGGCAAGAGGCGTTTGAGAATCCCAAGGCATTCTATACATACATTAAAAATAAGAGGATAACTAGGGAGCAGGTCAGACCACTCAAGGATAAAGGAGGGAATTTGTTTGGAGGCAGAGATCCTAAATGAGTACGTTGCGTTAGCATTCATTCAGGAGAAGGATATGAAGGATAGCGAGATTAGTCAGGTGCATGCTGATATGCGAGGGCATTTTGAGATCAAGAAAGAAGTGGTGTTGGGTCTCAAAGAGCAAGACGGTGGATAAGTCCTTAGAGCCCAATGGTACCTACCCCAAGTTATTGAGAGAGGCAAGAGAGGAGATTGCTGGTGCCTTGACCAAGATTATTGTGTCCTTGCTAGCCACTGGAGAGATCCTGGACGACTGGCGAGTAGCTAATGTTGTTCCTTTTTTCAAGAAGGGAAATGGGGATAATCCAGCAAACTGTAGACAGCTGAGTCTCATCGGTGGTTGGGAACTTATTTCAGAGAATTTTTAGGGATGATATTTACATGTGTTTGGAAAAGCATAGGCTAACTTGGGGCAGTCATGGCTTAGTGCAAGGCAGCTTATGTACTGAGTGACTAAGGTGATCAATGAGGGTAGAGCAATTGATCTTGTCTATGTGGATTTTACTAAGGCTTTCGACAATGTCCGTCATGGCAGGCTCATCCAGAAAACTAAATGCATGGGATCCACAGTGACTTTGCCACGTGGATTCCGAATTAGCTTGCTCGTGAAAAGCAGAGGCTAGTAGTGGAATGACATTTTTCTGGCTGGATGTCTGTAACTAGTGGTGTTCCACCCGGATCTGTACTGAGACCTCTGCTGTTTTGAGACATACATAAATAAATGAAAATATTGATGGGTGAGGGATTAAGTCCCCGCTTGCCTACCCTGTTCTTCCTCTCACCTATCCCCTCCTCCCACCTCAAGTCCCACCTCCATTACCTACCTGCTAACCTCAGCCTGCCCCCTTGACCTGTCCGTTCTCCCTGGATTGACCTATCCCCTACCTACCTCCCCACCCATACTCTCCTCTCTAGCTATCTTCTCCTCTATCCATCTTCAGTCCGCCTCCCCCTCTCTCCCTATTTATTTCAGAATCCTCTCCCCATCCCCCTTTTCTGATGAAGGGTCAAGGCCCGAAACATCAGCTTTTGTGCTCCTAAGATGCTGCTTGGCCTGCTGTGTTCATCCAGCTCCACACTTTGTTATCTCGGATTCTCTAGCATCTGCAGTTCCCATTATCTCTGATCATAAGAGCTGGAATGTCATTTTGCAGCTTTATAAGACTAGGTTAGGCCATACTTGGACTATTACATTCAGTTCTGGTGACCACATTATAGGAAGGATTGTTGAGGCTTTGGAAGAGGGTGCAGAAGAGTTTTACCAGGATGCTGCCTGGATGAGAGTTATGAGCTTGGTGGAGAGGCTAGAAAAACTCAGGTTATTTTCTCTTGAGTGGCAGAGATTGGGGGAGACTTGTTAGAAGGTTATAGAATCATGAAGTACATAGATAGGAATCTTTTTCCTAGATCTGAAATGCCTAAAACTATGGCGCATGCATTTAATATAACAAGGTGCAGACCTGGATGAACACAGCAGGCCAAGCAGCATCAGAGGAGCGGGAAAGCTGACGTCTGGGGCCGAGACCCTCCTTCAGAAATGGGGAAGGGAAGGGTGTTCTGAAATAAATAGGGAGAGAGGGGGAGGCGGACTGAAGATGGATAGAGGAGAAGATAGGCAGAGAGGAGACAGACAGGTCAAAGAGGCAGGGATGGAGCCAGTAAAGATGTGTAGCTGGGGAGTTATGGAGGAGATAGTTCAGTCCAAGGGGGCAGGGTGACGTTAGTAGGTAGGAGATGGGGGTGGGGCTTGCAGTGGGAGGAGGGAATAAGTGGGAGGAAGGACACGTTAGGGAGGTGGGGACAAGCTGGGCTGGTTTTGGGATGCGGTAGGGGGAGGGGAGATTTTGAAGCTTGTGAAGTCCACACATTTAACGTGACAGAGGGAAAGTTCAAAGGAGATGCAAGGGACAAGTTTTTTTAACACAGGGAGTGGCAGGAGTCTGGAACTTGCTGCCGGGGTGGTGGTGGTGGAGGCAGATATGATAAGGGCATTTTAAGGGACTTTTAGATAATCATGTGAATATGCAACGAATAGAGGGATGTGGACCAAGGGCAAGCAGAAGGGATTAGTTTAATTTGGTGTCACGTTTGGCAGAACATCTTAGGCCGAAGAGTTTGCTCCCATGCTGTACAGTTCTGTGTTCTATTTGTCCATTTTTGAGCCCACCAAAACCTTTTCCTCACACTTTTTGTTAATCTGCTCAAGAACCTCACAGTCTGTCTTTCCAAATTCTGTATCTACATCTTTCTCCCCCTGAGTAAAAACAGATATGAAGTACTCATTTAACACCCAAACCAGTAACCTCTACCTCCACACACTGATTGTATCCTTTGTCCCTAATGGTTATCCTCATCTCCTAGATTTACTTACCAAAAGGTCTTGATTTTCCTTAACTTTACCATTTGGTGTTTTTTCATGCCCCCTCCTAACACTCCTAATTACTTTCTTAAGTTTCCCCTTGTACTTTCTGTATTCTACTCGGACCTGTATTGAATTGCTCCCTTCGGCCCTATTAAAATTGTTGTTCAGTCATCATTATTCAGTTCTGAATATACTTAGATAGGGTTCTCTGGGCTTGTCACTTCAACATTTCATCCTCAAGCCTGCATGTTGGACTTGTGCCGTTGCTAGTTTCCTTTTGAACGACAAGGATGACAAGATTTGGGAACCCTTATGATGGACTATTGAAATCTTAGTCATTGGAAAAAACAAGAGACATACGTGTAGTAGCAGGAAACTGAAATCAGACAAGTCTCTTGAGAAATAGAAAGGAAGCAGGGAATAACATTTTTTAAAAATAGAATTAGGAAGGCTAAAAGAGGCCATGAAATATTTTTGGCAAGTCAGATTTAGAAGAATTCCGAGTTATTTTATACTTATATTAGAGGAAATGCTGGGACCGCTCAAGGACAAAGAAGAGAAGTAATGAATTGAGCCAAAGTGGGTGAGGTCCTTAATGTGTATTTTGCATTGGTATTCACCAAGGAGAAGGACATGAGTGGTGATAAGATTAGGGAGGCATATGTTGGTATTCAAAGGTATGTTGATGTTAAGAAGGATCTGTTTTTTGCCGTATTGAAAAATATTAAGATCGGCAAGACCTCAGCCTGATGAGATCTATCCCAGGACACTGGGAGAAGCAAGGAAGGTAATTGCATGGACCCTTAAACGTTTTTGTATCCCTTTTAGCCACAGGCAAGATCACGAAGGACTGGCGAATGGCCAGTGTTGTTCCTTTGTTTTAGAGAGGTGACAAGGATAATCCAGGAAACTGTTGAGCCTCACATCAGTGGTTGGAAAATTATTGGAGAACATTCTTGGGGATAGGATTTACTTGTGGAAATTATTGGATAACATTCTTAGGCATAGGATTTACTTGCATCCGGAAAGAATGGACTTAGGAAGGATAATCAGCATGGCTTTGTGTGGGAGATGGTAAGCTGGTACAGAACATAGAACAATACAGCGCAGAATAGGCCATTTGGCCCTCAATGTTGCGCCGACCTGTGAACTAATCTAAGCCTCTCCCCCTACACTATCCCATCATTATCCACATGCTTATCCAAGGAAGATTAAGTCAGATGGCATCCATGGTGAGTTAGCAATTTGGATACAAAATTGGCATGGTCATAGAAGACAGAGGGTAGTTGGTGTGGTAGTTTTCTGATTGGATGCCTGTGACCAGTAATGTTCCACAAATGAGTGCTGGGACCTCTACGTCTCTCTTTTTATATAGAAAATCCTGCCATGGCAATTGGTGGGATTTAAATTCAATGAAGAATCTGAAATTAAGGGTCTAATGATGACCGTGAAACCATTGTTGATAATTGGGGAAGAAAACCATCTGGTTCACTCATGTCATTTAAGGAAGGAAATCTGTTTTTACATGGTCTGATCTACACATGACTCCAAACCCTCAACAATGTAGTTGACTCTTAACTGCCCTCAGGCACTTGGGGATGGGCAATAAATGCTGGACCAGCCAGAGGTGTGCACATCTGTGAGTAAATAAAAAAAAGGATGAAAATGTAGGGGTCTGATGAGTAAGTTTGTAGACAGCACAAAGTTGGTGGAGTTGTAGGGTTTTCAAAAGGATGCAGCCGGGTATAGATCAGTTGGGAAGTGGACCAGCCAAATGACAAATTGACTTTAATCTTGACAAGTGTGAGGTAATACCATCCAGGAGGTCGAATGCAAGAGGAAAGCATGTAGTCAATGGCAGGGCCAAAGGGGGATTGATAGAAAGGGGTCTTAGGGTGCAAATCCATTGTTCTCTGAAAATGGTAACTATCGGAAGATGCAGAGGCTTTGGAGACTGTGTAGAAGAGGTTTACCAGATGTTGACTGGATTGTAGTGTGTGAGCAATAAGGACAGGTTGGACAAATTTGAAGTGTCAGACACTGAGGGGTGAACTGTTAGATGTATGTAAAGTTATGACAGACATGGGTAGGGTAGATATTCAAAGTCTTATTCCCAGCGGAAATGTTAAGGACTAAGGAACAAAGGTCTTAAATGAGTGGAAAAGTGGTTTTTAAAGGAGACATTTGGATAAACATCGGAACAGACAGGGAACAGAGAGCTGGGGACCATGTGCGAGACAGATGGAGTTAGTTTAGAACGGTATCATTGTCACTGCAGACATGGTGGCTGGAGGGTCTGATCCTGTGCTGTACTGTTCTGTGCCCTTTATATGGTAGCAAAACTGCTCAGAATACTCTAGATCTAGGGCAACATGGTGACTCAGTAGTTAGTACTGCTGCCTTACAGAACCAGGGACCTGGGTTTGATTCCACCTGTGGGCGATTGTATGAAGTTTGCACATTCTCCATGTTTCTGCATGGGTTTCGTCCCACAGCAATTTTTGTTTTCTACCTCTAAACTTGAATACAAAATGCTCAGGTGCTTCTAATGCTAGGCGTTCACTGTAGTTGAAAAAAAGGTCTGGAAAATGACAAGTGATAATAAAATGTGAGGCTGGATGAACACAGCAGGCCCAGCAGCATCTCAGGAGCACAAAAGCTGACGTTTCGGGCCTAGACCCTTCATCAGGGAGGGGGATGGGGTGAGGGTTCTGGAATAAATAGGGAGAGAGGGGGAGGCGGACCGAAGATGGACAGAAAAGAAGATAGGTGGAAAGGAGAGTATAGGTGGGGTGGTAGGGAGGGGAGAGGTCAGTCCAGGGAAGACGGACAGGTCAAGGAGGTGGGATGAGGTTGATAGGTAGGAGATGGAGGTGCAGCTTGGGGTGGGAGGAAGGGATGGGTGAGAGGAAGAACAGGTTAGGGAGGCAGAGGCAGGTTGGACTGGTTTTGGGATGCAGTGGGCGGAGGGGAAGAGCTGGGCTGGTTGTGTGGTGCGGTGGGGGGAGGGGACGAACTGGGCTGGTTTTGGGATGCGGTGGGGGAAGGGGAGATTTTGAAGCTGGTGAAGTCCACATTGATACCATTGGGCTGTAGGGTTCCCAAGCGGAATATGAGTTGCTGTTCCTGCAACCTTCGGGTGGCATCATTGTGGCACTGCAGGAGGCCCATGATGGACATGTCATCTAAAGAACGGGAGGGGGAGTGGAAATGGAAATGGTTTGCGACTGGGAGGTGCAGTTATTTATTGCGAACCGAGCGGAGGTGCTCTGCAAAGCGGTCCCCAAGCCTCCGCTTGGTTTCCCCAATGTAGAGGAAGCCACACCGGGTACAATGGATGCAGTATACCACATTGGCAGATGTGCAGGTGAACCTCTGCTTAATATGGAAAGTCATCTTGGGGCCTGGGATAGGGGTGAGGGAGGAGGTGTGGGGGCAAGTGTAGCATTTCCTGCGGTTGCAGGGGAAGGTGCCGGGTGTGGTGTGGTTGGAGGGCAGTGTGGAGCGAACAAGGGAGTCACGGAGAGAGTGGCCTCTCCGGAAAGCAGACAAGGGTGGGGATGGAAAAATATCTTGGGTGGTGGGGTCGGATTGTAGATGGTCTAAGTGTCGGAGGATGATGCGTTGTATCCGGAGGTTGGTGGGGTGGTGTGTGAGGACGAGGGGGAACCTCTTTGGGCGGTTGTGGCGGGGCAGGATGTGAGGGATGTGTTGCGGGAGACGCGGTCAAGGGCGTTCTCGATCACTGTGGGGGGAAAGTTGCGGTCCTTGAAGAACTTGGACATCTGGGATGTGCGGGAGTGGAATGCCTCATCGTGGGAGCAGATGCGGCGGAGGCAGAGGAATAGGGAATAGGGGATGGAATTTTTGCAGGAGGGTGGGTGGGAGGAGGTGTATTCTAGGTAGTTATCGGAGTTGGTGGGCTTGAAATGGACATCAGTTACAAGCTGGTTGCCTGAGTTGGAGACTGAGAGGTCCAGGAAGGTGAGGGATGTGCTGGAGATGGCCCAGGTGAACTGAAGGTTGGGGTGGAAGGTGTTGGTGAAGTGGATGAACTGTTCGAGCTCCTCCGGGGAGCAAGAGGCGCCGCCGATACAGTCATCAATGTAACGGAGGAAGAGGTGGGGTTTGGGGCCTGTGTAGGTGTGGAAGAGGGACTGTTGCACGTAACCTCCAAAGAGGCAGGCATAGCTGGGGCCATATGTCCATCATGGGCCTCCTGCAGTGCCACAATGATGCCACCAGAAGGTTGCAGGAACAGCTACTCATATTCCGCTTGAAAACCCTGCAGGCCAATGGTATCAATGTGGACTTCACCAACTTCAAAATCTCCCCTTCCCCCACTGCATCCCAAAACCAGCCCAGCTCTTCCCCTCCACCCACTGCATCCCAAAACCAGTCCAACCTGCCTCTGCCTCCCTAACCTGTTCTTCCTCTCACCCATCCCTTCCTCCCACCCCAAGCCGCACCTCCATCTCCTACCTACTAACCTCATCTCACCTCCTTGACCTGTCCGTCTTCCCTGGACTGACCTATCCCCTCCCTACCTCCCCACCTATACTCTCCTTTCCACCTGTCTTCTTTTCTCTCCATCTTCGGTCCGCCTCCCCCTCTCTCCCTATTTATTCCGTAACCCTCACCCCATCCCCCACTCTGATGAAGGGTCTCGGCCCGAAACATCAGCTTTTGTGCTCCTGAGATGCTGCTGGGCCTGCTGTGTTCATCCAGCCTCACATTTTATTATCCTGGAAAATGACAAGTAGGCTGGCCATGAGTTGAGTAATAGGTTTCCAGGCAGTGATTAAATCTAATCTAAAAACCTAATTTCCTTCCTCCCTTTTGCAGTATTTTTAAGAAAATTTTAATTTCAAAGATTGAATGGGGGAATATGATTGATTTCTTGATGTAATATAGTGTTCCATACTCTGTGTATCATCAATAATATGGAGAGAATTTCTGTTTCCTGCTATACTATTTTTGCAAACATTAATTTTTAAGTTCTATTTTATTTTAGGAGCTAAATAAAATGGAAGTTAAGAACACCACATTGTTGTTTAATTGCATACATAAATACGGAAAACGTATGAGCATACAAGGAGAAGATGGCTTGGCAGCAATGACGAAGCAAGGACTGGTTCAGAAGATAAGTAATATATGACTTATATTTTCCTTTGACACAAAAATAGTAGGAATTTGAGTGGTGAGGATATAAAAAGCCTTTAGAGCTTTCTAGACAAGATGAGTGAGTGGACAAATGCATGTCAGAAATATGCAATGTGGCTATCTGTGAGATTGTCCAATTTTGGCAGAAAAGACAGAATGGCACTGTTTGGAAAGCAAATTGTATTCATTACAAAAAGGTTTGAGTATTGGAGAAAGGGAGTGTTGATGCCCCTGAGCGGACCTTGTTTAAATCACACCTTGAGTACGGTGTGCAGTTTACTTCAGAAAAGATATACTTGTCATAATCGGAGTGCAGTGAAGTTTCACCGGACTGTTCCTGGATAGCACATTTTTCAAATGAGCAGAGATTAACCCAACTAGACCTGTAATCTCTGGAGCTTTCAAGTATTGGAGGGGAGATCTCATTGAAATATATTTTGATAGGGCTGAACAGACTAGATGAAGAGCTGGGGTTCCACAACAAGTAATCATGGTCTCTGGATGTTGGGTAGGCCGTTTTGGGGACTGAGGTGAGGAGAAATTGTCGCATTTGGACAGTAATGATCCTGTGGAATTTTCTGCCACAGAAAGCTGTGGAGGCTGACAATGAGTTTATTTAAGAAATAAATGGGTTTCTAGAGGGCAAAAGTATCAGGGGATATGGCAATAGTGTGGGTGTATGTTGTTAAGATAGAGTCATTATCATGTTCAATAGTGGAGTGAGCTCCACTGTTTGAATGTCCTACTCCTGCTCCTGTTTTCTGCGTATTTGTTATGTTAACACAGAAGGTGTTGCATATATGCTTTAGGATAATACACCCAAGGGCTATTGTGGTGCATTGATAGTGACACCACCTCTGACGAGAAGGCCTGAGTTCAAGTCCCATCTGCTCCAGCACCTGGACAATTGAATTGGAAAATATTTGCTACTGGTCTGCCCACTAAAAAATTGAAAACTTTTTTTTATTTGAAAGGTACTTGTTAAAAGATTTCCATCTTTACTTTTTTTTCCCCTCAAGTTTTGGCAAAGATTTATAGCTCAAGTTGTGGGTCAGGTTGTGGACTTGCTCGCTGAGCTAGCTTGTTTTCATTCAGACATTTCGTTACCATGCTCGGTGACATCATCAGTGAGGCCTCTGATGAAGCGATGTTGTTCTACTCCGCTTGGAATTTATACTGTCTGGTCCTTTACGATGAGTAGTGTCATTTCCAGTTTTGATCTGTATGGATTTGATATGAGGTTCAATTCTGTATATTTGTTGATTACATTACATGTGGCGAACCATGCTTCTAGGAATTCCTGTGTGTGTCTATGTTTGGCATGGGCTAAAAACAGCTTTGCTTGTGGACGTTGGGGTGGTTGCTGTGGAAGTTGAGGATTTGATCAGTATGGGTTACTTTTGTTTATACTGAGGTTTGGAACTCCTTGTTGGTCATACATTCAACTCTAACGTCCAGAAACAGAAGTTGATTGTTGTTTTCTTCTTCCCTTGTGAATTTAAGCTCCGCAAATACATTGTTGATGTGGTGGTGTGTCTGTTCTAGTTTGTTGCATTTAATAATGACAAATGTGTACTGAATCCATAGTTTAAGAAGAATGCGAGTGAGTGCGATGTGTTCTTGTCTTCGCATGACTGCTTCTGCAATGAGCCCTGAGATGGGTGATCCTATTGGCCTACCGTTGGTCTCTTTATATACACAGCCACTCTATGAAAAAACTCTCAAGGATTAAAGACCCCATTCCTACAACATGCAGAACCAACAAGGTTTACAAAATACCATGCAATGACTGTCATGGTACATTAGATTACATTACATCAGACAGACAGGACGGACAAGTAAACTAGCCATCAGAATACATGAACATCAGCGAGCAGAAAGACAGTACAACAAACTTTACTTAATATCAGTACATTTAGACAATGAAGACCATCAGTTTAACTGGGACAAGGTAACCATAGTAGCCACTACCAAACATAGACATGCATGCGAGTTCCTAGAGGCATGGTTCTCAACCTGTAGTTCAATCAACAAATAAATAAATTCCACCCATACACAGACCCATAGAGATCAAAACTGGAAATAGCTCTACTCATGATAATGGACCAGACAGTATAAGCTCCAAGCAGAGTAGAACAAACCGCTTCATCGGAGGCCTTGCTGATGATGTCACCTAGCATGGTGATGAAACGTCTGAAAGAAAACAAGCCTGCTCGGTGAGCAGGCCAACATCCTCAATCTTCTTTCTGTTCTGGTATAGTTAATTTTGTTGCAACACAGATTTTAAGAAGTTAGTACCCTAATGGTCAGATGATTTCGTACATCAGGGAAAGGTTTTTCTTAAAATATATACAGTAGAATCATAGAATCCCTGCAGTGCAGAAAGGAGCACTGACTCTGCAAAACATCCCACCCTATCCCCTTGCATTTACTATGGCTAATTCCCCCTAGCCTGCGTATCCCAGACACTACAGGCAATTTACCAAGCCAATCCACCTAACCTACACATCTTTGGACTGTGGGGGGGAAACCTGAGCATTTGGTGAAAACCCACCCAGACATCGGGAAACGTGCAAACTCCGCACAGACGAACTGTCACTCAAAGATAGTAGGAACTGCAGATACTTGGGGACAGCTTTGCAGAACACCTACACTCTGATCACTCTGAACAACTGCACCTCCCAGTCGCGAACTATTTCAACTCACCCTCCCATTCCGCAGACGACATATTCATCCTGGGCCTCCTGCAGTGCCACAACAGTGCGACCCGAAGGTTACAAGAATAGCAACTGATACTCCGCTTGGGAACCCTGCAGCCCAATGGTATCAATGTGGACTTCACAGGCTTCAAAATCTCCCCTCCTCCGACTCCACCCCAAAGCCAGCCCAGCTCGTCCCCCGCCTCCCTAACCTGTCCTTGCTCCCACCTATCCCTTCCTCCTACCTCAAGCCCCACCTCCACATCCTACCCACTAACCTCATCCTGCCCCCGCCTTGACCTGTCCATCCTCCCTGGTCTGACCAATCTCCTCCCTGCCTCCCCACCGACATTCACCTTTACTGGCTCCATCCCTGCCTCTTTGACCTGTCTGTCTCCTCTCCACCTATCTACTCCTCTATCCATCTTCAATCCACCTCCCTCTTTCTCCCTATTTATTTCAGATTCCCCCCCCTTCCCTGCCCCATTTCCGAAGAAGGGTCTTGGCCCTAAATGTCAGCCTTCCTGCTCCTCTGCTGCTTGGCTTGCTGTGTTCAGCCAGCTCTACACCTTGTTATCTCAAACTGTCATTCAAGATTGGAATAGAATTCAATCTGGCATAAATTCTTCTTGCTACTTCGTTGTGAGCCTTGATGGCGATTACCATGGGGGGCAGCATAATCAATCAAAATTCTTTCCTTGGGTGGCATAACATAATTGGTGATAATAGTAATCATATATGGAAATGTTATCTATATTCCCCTTCTTTCATCATGCTTTCAAACTTGACGGTTTATTTTTTGCCTTTGGTTTCCACTCTTTCGTTTCCACTCGTCCTGTTGAGTAACATCTCACGAAATCACATCCTGTTTGGATTGCTCTGGTTTGTGTTTATTTTGCTCATGCAGCTTTTTTGCCAGAGTGTTGGGCTTGACTGCAAATGTAGGAAACACTATGCAATGAAGTCTTTATTTTGAATATACAGTGTGCAAAATTAGCTTCACTGCTGGGAGGTTGAGCAGTGAGGAACGAGTAGCTGTGCTCCTGCAGCTGCTTTCAGGGCAACAGATGTGATTTAAAGGAAAACATCACATCTGAAGTTTATTAACTTGACATTTTGTCTGCAGCAGTGCCTTCACAACTATTAGGTAGAACAGTACAGTACAGAAACAGGTTCTTCGGCTTACCATTTGTGTCAACCATGATGCAGTCTAAACTAATCCCGTCTTCCTGCACATGTTTCTTATCACCTCAAGCAGAGGTTCACCTGCACATCTACCAATGTGGTATACTGCATCCACTGTACCCGGTGCGGCTTCCTCTACATTGGGGAAACCAAGCGGAGGCTTGGGGACCGCTTTGCAGAACACCTCCGCTCAGTTCGCAAAAAACAACTGCACCTCCCAGTCGCAAACCATTTCCACTCCCCCTCCCATTCTCTTGATGACATGTCCATCATGGGCCTCCTGCACTGCCACAATGATGCCACCCGAAGGTTGCAGGAACAGCAACTCATATTCCGCCTGGGAACCCTGCAGCCATATGGTATCAATGTGGACTTCACCAGTTTCAAAATCTCCCCTTCCCCTACTGCATCCCTCAACCAGCCCAGTTCGTCCCCTCCCCCCACTGCACCACACAACCAGCCCAGCTCTTCCCCCCCACCCACTGCATCCCAAAACCAGTCCAACCGGTCTCTGCCTCCCTAACCGGTTCTTCCTCTCACCCATCCCTTCCTCCCACCCCAAGCCGCACCCCCCGCTACCTACTAACCTCATCCCACCTCCTTGACCTGTCCGTCTTCCCTGGACTGACCTATCCCCTCCCTACCTCCCCACCTACACTCTCTCCACCTATCTTCTTTACTCTCCATCTTCGGTCCGCCTCCCCCTCTCTCCCTATTTATTCCAGTTCCCTCCCCCCATCCCCCTCTCTGATGAAGGGTCTAGGCCCGAAACGTCAGCTTTTGTGCTCCTGAGATGCTGCTTGGCCTGCTGTGTTCATCCAGCCTCACATTTTATTATCTTGGAATCTCCAGCATCTGCAGTCCCCATTATCTCTTTCTTATCCCTCTGTTCCCTGCCTGTTCATGTATGCCAATGTTGGAGTTTTTTTCTTGACGTGAGACAAAGACATAGAAGGTAGGCAGGATTGAAGCAAGTGGAAGATGTTGATTCAAGCAGAAACAGGTTTATGTAGGGAGGGGACCAAAGGATCTTCCCCGAATCTGGCTTCGGAGGATAGATCAATGACACACTCTCAGCTTTTACAAAGAAATACAGCACTTTTATACATTGTGTGTTTCAATAAGCAAATGCAGCGTATCCGCTGTCCTTTGCCTTAATCTAAAGACCTAATCAGTGACAGGCACTTTATGGACGGTCCCAGGTTCTCATGATCTTATGTTATTATCTAGATATTGTAATCTGTCGGCCTTGTGATCTTGCCATGCATCCTATTCATTTGCATTCCAAAAGTTTAATGACTACACACCTCTGGGTTTTTCTCAAGCTGGTTTATCTGTTCGGACAGCTCGAATTCTATTATCCATTGTATTTTGGTGCTGTCTTTTCTCAAATTCAGTTATTCCTTTTACTTTTCCACTCTCCGTATTACATAATGTAAAAATAAAATCACTTATTTTTAACTAAATGCTATAAGGTTAACTTCTGTTACAAAGTTAATTATAAAGTGTAAAGTTATACAACTACTTCTACTGTTTGCTGTTGGTGATTTGTGGATTGTAAGCAATCTGTCTTGTCCATGGCATAAGAGAACGCGCCTCCTAAGGCTAGTTAACTTTCATATCTATGCTTAAATGTTTTTTAAGGCTTGTGTTATATCCTGGTTATGTATTGAAACCAACTTTCATGTTTAGAGCGCTTTTAGCTCGAAACTATTTTTAATATTGCAGGTAGTTT
The DNA here is from genome assembly GCF_030684315.1 of Stegostoma tigrinum. Lineage (NCBI taxonomy): Eukaryota > Metazoa > Chordata > Chondrichthyes > Orectolobiformes > Stegostomatidae > Stegostoma > Stegostoma tigrinum. The sequence continues at coordinate 61,401,354 of NC_081372.1, forward strand.
CAAAGAGGCAACTATTTACTACAAAATAACTTTAGCCATTACCGTTGAAGCTGCTTAAGGACCTAATCTAGCAATAAGGTTAGGGTTATTTACTGGGACAATAATCTTTTCATTAATAAGGCTGGAATTGGTTATTTATCTGTCCTGAGGCATCCTTTCATCAGAACTGTCTGGGATGGCAACATACAGAGTTCTTTTACTGACCTTCTAGCAGTTCTGTTCAGAGGTACCATTGTATTTCACTGTGTGAGCAAGCCACTTAGTTTTGCTTAGCTTCTGTCTGCCATCCTGTAAGCTTAGTGTACATAGAGATAATAGGAACTGCAGGTGCTGGAGAATCCACGATAACAAGGTGTGGAGCTGGATGAATACAGCAGGCCAAGCAGCATCTTAGAAGCAGGAAAGTTGATGTTTCGGGCCCAGACCCTTCATCAGAAAATACATAACTAGGTACAGGTCACCCCTACAGTCTAAATACCTCTTAACTGTTGCTATCATATCTGCTTCTACCACCTTCCCTGGCAGCATGTCCAAGCACTTGCCACGCTTTGTAGAAAACCTGCCTGTCTTGTAGAATTATACAGCATAGAAACAGACCCTTTGGTTTAACCAGTCCATGCCGAACATAATCCCAAACTAAACTAGTCCCACCTGCCTGCTCCACCCTCTTTCCCTCCAAACCTTTCCTATTCGTGTACTTATCCAAATGCCTTTTAAACATTGTAATTGTACCCATATCCACCATTTTTTCAGGAAATTCATTCCACTCGTGAGTCATCCTCTATGTAAAAAAAAATTGCCCCCATATCTTTTTTTAAGTCTCTCCTCTCACCTTAAAAATATGCCCCCTCGTCTTCCGCATCCTCTGGAAAAGGCAGCGACTATTAACCCTTTCTATGCCCCTCATTAGTTTATAAACTTGTATAAGGTAATCTCTTTTAAACTTGCCCCTCTCAAACGTTTACCCCCTAGCATTTGACGTTACCACCTTGGAAAATGTCTCTGACTATCCATTCTTCTGTGCCAATCATAATTTTATGTACTTCTATCAGGTTGCCCTTAAGCCTTCGATGCTATATTGAAAACAATCCAAGTTTATTGAGCAATACATACTGCTCTGCATTCCAGGCAACATCCTGGTAAGCCTCCACACCCTGCTCGTAATGTGGTGACCAGAATTCCAAATGAGGCTGAACCATAACTGATACAGCTACAACATGACTTTTCAAATTTTTATACTCATCACATGTTGTTTGCCTTCATTACCACTTTGCCCACTTGTGTTGCAGCTTTTATTTGCTATGGACTTTCACCCCAAGATCCAGTATCAATACTCCTAAGGTCCTGCCATTTGCTGTGCTCCTTAGACCTCCCAAACACATAACTCTCACTTGTCTGGATTCATCTCACATCTGTCATTTTGTTGCCCAACTTTCCAATTGATCTTTATGGTGCTGTCCTTCGAAGACTTTCCTCACTATTAACTACTTCATTAAGTTTTGTAATCTGCAAACGTACTAATCAGACCAACTACTTTTTTGTCTAAATCATTCATATATATTGTGAACAACAGGGGTCCCAATACTGATCCTTGTGGAACTTCACTGGTCATACACCTCAAGTCAGAAAAACACTCCTCCACATCTACACACTGCCTTCTATGACCAAGTCAGTTTTGTATTCAACTTGTTGACTCACCATGGATGCCATGTGACATAATCTTCTGGAGCCGACCTTGAGAATCCTTGTCAAATTTTTTACTAAAGTCCATATGGGGAAAAAACCCACTGCTCTACTGGTGATCATTACTTTCTCAAAAAAACTCAATTAAGTTTGTGAGAAAAGGCTTACCCTTGCGAACAGCCATGTTAACTATCCCTAATTAGTCCATTTATTTCCAAATAGGAGTAAATCCTAATAATAAGAACTTTCTCCAATAATTTCCGTACCCCTGATGTAAGGCATGCTGGCCTCTACTTTCCTGGATTATCCCTCTTGCCCCTTTTAAACAAAGGAACAGCATTAGCTGTTCACCTGTGGCTAAAATGGACTCCAAGATCTCTGTCAAGGCCCCAGCAGTCTCCTCCCTTTCCTCCTTCAGAATCCTGAGGTAGATCGCATTAGGCCCTGCAGATTTACCTACCTTAATATTTTTTAAGACACCACCACCACCACCTCTTTAATATCGACTTGCCCCAGAATATTAATATACCCCTTTCTAATACAATCATCCATGCCAGCCTTGATGAACACTGAATCAAAGTTCTCATTAAGGACATCATCCACTTCCAGTAGTTCCACCCATAATTTCTTTCCTTTGTCCTTGATTGGACCTACCCTTTCCTTAGTTACCCTCTTGCTCCGAGTAAACATGTAAAATACCTTGGTATTCTTCTCAATCCTAGTTGCCAAGTACATTTCTTGGCCTCATCTCGTGCTCCTAATTCCTTGCTTAAGTTATTTCATGCTTCCTTTACATTCCTCAAGTGCTTTATCTGATTACAGTTTCTCAAACCTTACATATGCTTCCTTTTGCTTCTTAATAATACTTACAACATCTTGTCATCAGCGTTCCTGAATCTTGCCATCTTTATCTTTCATCCTCAAGAGAACATACTGATCAATTGGCCTTTAAAAAGACACCCAAATCTCAGATTGTCCAACATCCGCAGTTCCTACTCTCTCTGACCCAAATGTTAGATACGGATTTCCCTTAGATAGCTGCTCCCAATCTAATTTCTCCAGTTCTTGCTTAATATGTTGTAATTAGCCTTCCTCCAGTGTAGCACTTCACTTGAGGACCAGTCGTATTCTGAGCAATAACCATCTTTAAACTTAAGGAATTAGGATCACATCAGATTTTGATAAAACTCCTTGACAGGCTCTGATATTTGAACTTGTGACTCTGGTTAATAAGACCATTGTTGTAACCCCTGAGCTGTGGAGGCGGTACATCTGAGTTATGCAGCAAACACATTGCATATGCTACAGGCAAGCACATATTGCAAAGCCTTGCAACAGTGGAACTCATCAATATCCACAGGGACCCCAGCACAATAAGCCAAGGGGAGCCTCTGATATCAGTCGAGAGGGTTGGCCACGTGAGTCAGCCACTTAGGGGTGATTTTGTTCAGAGATTCAGTGCAAGTTTTCTTCCAGAATTTTAAAATCATGGATCAGTAATGCTGCAAAGTGGTATCAATAAAGGAAAAGAAGATTATTATTATTTCAAACACCTGCATCAACACCATCCTCAGCAGCATCAAGCTAACATCCTTGCAGCCCAACACTACTGCCAGGCACCAGACAATGAATCTGGAATGCAAACATCAACTACGATGGCAGTTATTCAAGGAACTTCAAGCTGAGGAGGGTCAACTTGCCCCGGCAAGTAAACCGTAGGAATTTCTGTGCTGCATAGAACACAGCACCTTTCACAGTCACCTAACCAAACCTCCAAAATGGGCTCAGCTGCTGACCCTGCTCAAACCACCCCAACTGCAGAACCATAGAGTATGCTAACAATTAATGGGAGCAGTAGTACAGATCAAGTTGGTTGGGTCTTAAAGGGCATAGTTGTTAGACTGGGTATGCCCATGTCATTTGTCGGAAAAACCCATCTGGTTCACTGATGTCCTTTCGGGAAGGAAAATGCCATCCTTACCTGGTCTGGCCTACATGTGACTCCAGACCCACTGCAACGTGGTTGACTCTTAAATGGCGTCTGGGTAATTAGGGATGGGTAATAAATGCTGTGTCTTCAGTGATGTCCTTATACTGTGAATGGTTGGATCAGTGCAGAGCACAAGAAGGCATGCCAGAAGCAGCACCAGGCACACCTGAAAATGAAATTTCGACCTGGTGAAGCAGGTCTACTTGCATGCCAAAAAGAAAGTGATAGACAGAGCTACATGATCCCATTATAAATGGATCAGCTCGGCAATCCTGCCACATCCAGCCGTGAATGGTAGTGGACAATTAATCAACTCACTGGAGGAGGGAGACTCCACAGATATCTGCATCCCCAATGATGGAAGAGCCCAACACATGATTGCAAAAGATAAGGTTGAAGTTTTTGCAGCAGCCAGAACTATCGAACGGATTGTCCATCTTGGCCTCCTCCAGTGATCCCCAGCATTACAGTGTTCAGCCAATTCAATTCACTCCACATTACATCAAGAAACAGTTGGAGACACTGGATACTGCCAAGGCTACAGGCCCTGACAACATACTGGCAATAGTACTGAAGATGTGTGCTCCAGAACATGTCGGTTCCCTAGCCCAGCTGTTCCAGTATAGCTACAATAGTGCTATCTACCTAACATTGTGGAAAATTGCCCAAGTTTATCCTGTACATAAAAAGCAGTACAAATCCAACTTGGACGGCTACCGCCTCATCAGTCTACTGTTAGAAGATGTCAGCAACAGTGCAATCAAGCATCACTTGCTGATTAATAACTTGCTTAGTGATGCCCAGTTTGGGTTCTGTCAGGGCCACTCACCTTTAGACCTCAATACAGCTTTTGTTCAAACATGGACAAAAAACTGAATTCCACAACTGAGGTGGGAGTGACAGCCCTTGATATCAAGACTGCATTTGACTGAGTCTGGCGGCAAACAGCCTTAGCAAAACTGGAATTAATGGGTATTAGGAGCAAACTGGTGGTTGGAGTCATACCTGACCCATAGGAAGATGCTCAAGGTTGTTGGAGGTCAATCATCTCACTCCAGGGCATCTCTGCAGGAGTTCCTCAAGAATACTGTGAAGAGTAACTCACTTCCTAACTCCTTAAAGCCTGTCTACCATCTACAAAGCACAAGTCAGGAGTGCGATGGAATACTCTCGACTTGCCTGGATGCGTGCAGCTCTACAACAGTCAAGAAGCTTGACACTATCCAGGACAAAGCAATCTGCTTGATTGGCACTACATCCACAACTACCCAGTCCCTCTACCACTGATGCTCAGTACACACTGCTGCTACTTTCTACAAGATGTGCTGCAGAAATTCACCAAAGATCTTCAGACAGCACCTTCTAAAAAATTGACCATTTCCATCTAGAGCGGCAAGGGCAGTAGATGTATGGGAACACCACCACCTTCAAGTTCCCCTCCAAGCCACTCCTCCACTTGAAATATATTGGCATTCCTTCATATCGCTGGTCAAAATCCTGGAATTTCCTCCCAATGGCATTGTGGGTCAACCCATAGCAGGTAGACTGCAGCGATTCAAGAAGGCAGCTCACCACCACCTTCTCAAGGGCAACTAGGGATGAGCAAGAAATGCTGGCCAGCCAGCAATGCTCACAAATGAATAAAAAAAAATTGTAAGGCAAATCAGAGCAGGACTTAGATACTTATTAGCAGGGTTCTGAGGAGTGTTGCTGTATAAAGAGACCTTGGGGTGCAGGTTTATAATTCCTTGGAGGTGTAGTCACAGGTATACTGGATAATGAAGGTGGTTCTGAAGAAGTGTCTAGGCCTGAAACGTCAGCTTTACTGCACCTGTCATGCTGCTTGGCCTGCTGTGTTCATCCAGCTCTACACCTTGTTATCTAATGAACGTGGTGTTTGGTACACTTGCTCTTTTATTGGTCAGTGCGTTGAGTGTGGGAGTTGGGATATTGTGTTGTGTCTGTACATGACATTGGTTAGACCACTTTTAGAATACTGCATTCAGTTCTGGTCTCCCTGCTATAGGAAAGATGTTGTTAAACTTGAAAGGATGCAGAAAAAATTTATGAGCATGTTGCTGGTTTTGGGGTGTTTGAGCTATAGCTATAGGGTCTGTTTTTCATGTAGTATCAGGTGTTGAAGGGGGGCCTTATTGAGGTTTATAAAATCATGGGGGGGGCATGAATAAGGTGATAAACCAAGGTCTTTTTCGCAGAATAAGGGAGTCCACAATTAGAGGGCATAGGTTTGAGGTGAGAGGGGAAAGATATAAAATGGACAGAAAGGGCAACATTTTTGTAGAGGGTGGTGTGTGTATGGAATGAGCTCCCAGAGGAAGTGGAGGAGGCTGACACAATTGTGACATTCAAACGGCATCTGGAGGGTACATGAATAGGAAAAGTGTAGAGGGATATGGGCCAAATGCTTGTAAATAGAACTAGATTAATTTGATATCTAGTTGCCATGGATGAGTTGAACCAAAGAATCTATTTCCATGCTGTACAACTCTGTGACTCTTTGACTGTAATTCTTCAGGATCAGATGGGCTCCATCTTATGGCTTTCGAAGAAGCTCACGTGGAGATAATGGAGGTCTTGCATCATCTGCGGGCAGCACGGTGGCTCACTGGTTAGCACTGCAGCCTCATAGCGCTAGGGACCTGGGTTCAATTCCCGCCTGTCTGTGTGGAGTTTGCACATTCTCCCCGTGTCTGCGTGGGTTCGCTCCAGTTCCCTCCCACAGTCCAAAGATGTGCAGGTTAGGTGGATTGGCCGTGCTGAATTGCCCGTAGTGTTATGGGGTGATGGATCTGGGTGGGATGCTTCAAGGGGTGGTGTGGACTTGTTGGGCCAAAGGCCCTGTTTCCACACTGTCGGGAATCTAATTTAATCTGTAGAGAAAAAGCAGTTGACCTTTCAAGTTTAGTGACTCTTCATCAAAATGAATAGCAGATTGATCTTTTGTCAAGAAGTAAAGATTAAGTTTAAATGGATTGTTCTCAGTTGGCGTACAGAAGGATCCAGTGCTGGACTCTCGTTTATTTATAATTCACATAAACTATTTGGAATGAAAGGGTCAGTTGCTGAATGTGCTGACAATACAAATGAACATATGAGTTGCGAACAGCATTAGGCCATTCATCTCGTTGTCCTTGTTGTGACATTGCTAAAATTGCACATTCCCAGCTACCCAATTCCTATTGATTTCCTTGTCTAACAAGAATCTACCTCCACCCATAAAATATGTAATGACCCTTCCCTCATTATATTCTGAGGTAGAGAGTTCCAAAGTGTCTCAGTGCTCTGAGAGAAAATATTTCTGCTTATCTCTGTCTGAAAAGGCCCATTGTTAAAAGCCCTAACAGTTCTGGACACAGCTGCAAGAGGAAACAACATTTCCAAATTCATCTTGTCAAGATCCATTCAGAATCTTACAAACCCATGTAATTTTGCAGTCTCTGCTTAGGTAACACTCTGCTTTTTCATTCTTCCTGCCAAAGTGAACAGTTTCTCATTTTCGCACACTACATTCCATCTGCTGATTTTTGCCTTCTCATTCAACCATCTATATATGTCCAGAATCTCTCTGTCCACTTGCCAATATATTTTCCTACCTATCGTTATATCATCTGCAAATTTAACTAATATGTTGTTTCTCCTTATCTGAGCAATTAATATAAATTGCAAAAAGATTCCTGTGGTAGTCCACATTAAGTTGTGCAATAAGTAAAGGACCTATTTGTGCATACTCTCGTTTCTACCAGCGTAAGTTCTGGTAGGGACAGAGAACTTCAGCTTTTGCTGTGGCTTAGAGAGATGTACATCAGCCTCCGCAACCAACTTCAAAACCAAAACAACTACTGAGAGCTAACCTAAAACCCTGGTTGTGTGGGAGCATGACTACATTCATTCATGTTGCTTCTATTGTTCCAACCTTTGAAAAACATCTCCAACGCCTCATAAGCTATTTATGTTATTCACTTGGAAGAGCCAGCATGGCACGCATGGACAAAATTTCTCTTAAAAATAAACAACAACTAGGACAAAATACACCTTTTAAAGCCATAGTAAAAGAAATGGAACCATCAATATACAATATAGATGGTTTTATTTTTAGGGGGCAGCACGGTGGCTTAGTGGTTAGCGCTGCAGCCTCACAGCGCCAGAGACCTGGGTTTGATTCCAGCCTTGGGTAACTGTCTGTGTGGAGTTTGCACATTCTCCCCGTGTCTGCGTGGGTTTCCTCCCACAGTCCAAAGATGTGCAGGGCAGGTGGATTGGCCATGCTAAATTGCCCGTAGTGTTCAGGGGTGTGTGGGTTATAGGGGGATGGGTCTGGGTGGGATGCAGCAAGGGGCAGTGTGGACTTGTTGGGCTGAAGGGCCTGTTTCCACACTGTAGGGAATCTAATCTAGTCTAAAAACCATGAGTTTTACCCAAACACTGCACTGTGATATATATATATCATGTTGACTCTAAACAGGCAAACATTCAATGCTGCAGTCCAATTCAGTCGATTTCTTCTGCCAGTTCATTCATCAAAGTTGTGACAATGTGTTGGCAATTACATTCCCTCATCTTGCCATGCATATAGTTTTCATATTAACTGACTGTAACAATAAACTCCCTCAAAACAGTCTGGTATTTTTATCTTTAAATTTCTCCAGAAAAGCATTAAAGCATTCAGTTGAGGATGTATGATTGTATCGACACATTACTGACAACTGAAATAATAGGAACTGCTGATGCTGGAGTCAGAGACAAGGTGTGTAGCTGTAGGTGCACAGAAGGCCAGGCACCATCAGAGTAGCAGGAAAGCTGATGTTTTGGGTCTGGACCCTCCTTCAGAAATGGGGGAGGGGAAGGGGACTCTGAAATAAACACAGTGGGGGAGCAGAGACAGAAGGTGGACAGTGGAGTAGATAGATGGGAGAGAAGACGGACGGGTCAAGGAGGTGGGGATGAAGCAGTAAAGGTGAGTGTAGATAGGAAATGGAGGCAGGGGTTGGTCAGTGAGGTGGGAGTAGTGGATAGGTGGGAGAGAAGACAAGTCAAGGAAGCAGGAATGAGAGGAGGGGCTGGTCTTTGGATGAGGATGGGGTTGGGGAGATTTTGAAACTAGTAAAGTCCACATTGAGACCATTGGGTTGTAGGTTGAACCATTGGTTCCTGATGTTGTCCCCTCTACACGGGGGAGACAAAATGTAGGCTCAGAGACCACTTAGTGGAGCACCTATGCTTGGTTCGTGACATGCAACAAACGACAACACCTCCCAGTCATGAACCACTTCAACTCCCCCTCTCACGTCCTGGATGACATGTCCATCCTGGGCCGCCGCCTCCAGTGTCACAGTAATGCTACCTGAAAACTGGAGGAACAGCACCTCATATTCCGCCTTGGAAGTCTACAGTGGCTCAATGTGAACTTTACTTACCTCAAAATCTCCCCACCCCCGACCTCATCCCAAGGCAGAGGTGTCGGAAGAGGCAGTGGAGACTCGGGAAACAGTTTTTTGGCATGTGCAGGTAGCTAATACACCTCAATCTTTGGAAGTGTTGGACGTGTTGCGGGAATAGACAGCAAAGCATGGATGATCTTGGACTTCGTAAATAAAGACATTGAGCACAAAAATAGCAGTTTCCGAACTTTTTAAAAGGCTTTAGTTAGCCTAGAATACTGTACCCAATTCATGATACCATACTTTAAAGAAGAGGCAAAGAGGTTAAAAAAGATTACCGGAATGATTTCAGAGATGATTCATTTTTAGTTATAAGCAGTTTTCCTTCAAACATTTTTACAGCTTCATAGTCTTCTGAGACCTCATAACTGGACGTCACTGCTGAGAGAAGCGTGCTAACACCAATCGTCATGCATGGAACATCAGAGCAACTGCACATATGCACTCATACAGCTCAGAGGGAACACGGGTTGCAAGGTCAGGTTGGAGAAGCCAAGATTATTCTCCTTGTAATAAAGGTTGCTTGATAGAAGGGTACAAGATTTTGATAGGTATTGATATGGCAGATGAAGAAAAGCAGTTCATAGAACTCAGAACATAGAAAAGTACAGCACAGTGCAGGCCCTCTGGCCCACGATGTTGTGCCGTGGAATAATCCTAATCCAAAAATAAAATAACCTAACCTACATTCCTTTCAATTCACTGCTGTCCGTGTGCATGTCCAGCAGTCGCTTAAATGTCACTAATGACTCCGCTTCCACGACTACCACTGGTAAACTATTCCATGTGCTCACAACTCTCTGGGTGAAGGACCTCCCTCTGACGTCTCCTCTATACCTTCCTCCTAACACCTTAAAACTATGATCCCTCGTGGCAGTCAATCCTGCCCTGGGGAAAAGTCCATGGCTATCGACTCTATCCATGCCTCTCATTACCTTGTACACCTCGATCAGGTCACCTCTCTTCCTCCTTCTCTCCAGAGAGAAAAGTCTGAGCTCAGTCAACCTCCTCGTAAGACAAGCCCTCCAGTCCAGGCAGCATCCTGGTAAATCTCCTTTGCACCCTCTCCAAAGCCTCCACATCTTTCCTATAATAGGGCGACCAGAACTGGACACAATATTCCAAGTGTGGTCTTACCAGGGTTTTGTAGAGCTGCAGCATAACCTCACGGCTCTTAAACTTGATCTCCCTGTTAATGAAAGCCAAAACACCATATACTTTCTTAACAACCTTATCCACCTGGATGGCAACTTTGAGGGAGTGTTCATTGTTAGTTTGCAAAGTAGATTTACGAGGATGATGCCACAACTAGTAGGCCTAAGTTATAGGGAGAGGTTGGCCAGGATAGGACTTTATTCCTTGGAACGTAGGAGAATCAAGGATGACCTTATTGAGATGTATAAAATCACGTGGGGCATAGACAGGGTGAATGCATATAGTCTTTTTCCCAGGGATGGTGAATTGAACACTAGGGGGGATAGGTTTAAGGTCAAAGTGGAAATATTTAAGAAGGACCTGATGGGCAACTTCTTCACGGAGAGAATGGTGTGTATATGGAATGGGCTGCCAGAGAAAGCAGTAGAGGTAGGTACAATAGCGATGTTTAAAAAACATTCGGATAGGTATACAGATAGGAAGAGTTTAGAGGAATATGGACCACATGTGTGCAGTTGGAACCAGCTGAGTGGACACCATAGTCAGCATGGACCAGTTCTGGCCGAAGGGCCTACTTCCACGCTGTGTAACTGTCTGAGCTAATGGTACATGGTCGGATGGCACAGTCACAAATTTAAGACTTTGGGCAAGAGATGCGCAGGAAACAATGGAAGGAGATTTTATACACAATGAGTGATAATGACCTGGAACTCACTGCCCTGTAAGATGATTAAAAATACAGACTCAAATCACGGATGGCAACTTGAAGGAAACGAACTTGGCAAACAGGAAAAGGGAATAGAAGTGACTAAACTGCTCAATGTGAGCCAGCATGGACTTCACGGGCTGAAACTTTTCTGTGTAGCAGGATTGTACTTATTCAGGGTAGGAAATTAAGAGATACAGTCTGTGTAAGAGGCAAAAGGTTTTTATTTTAGAAAAGCATCATGTGTAAGCGCAGTCTCAGTGGGCAGAAGCCTGCTCCAGTGCTGTACTGTTCTTTGTTCTTTATTATGAAATATTCCTAAAATCTCATCCACTGCTTCTCCATCGATTTATCTCCTAACCTAGTAGCCCAGTTGATTTCAGCTAGTTCAGCTTTCATGCCACAAAGTTAACCTTATTTAAGTTTTAATACCAGAGTTCAACCTACCTCTCTCCCTTTCCTTCGAACTGTACATAAAATTCGATCAAATTGTAGTCGCTACTACTGAGGGTGCCTTTACTCTAAGAACGATTTTACATATATATCACCTCCTGTTCTCTCTCTCTCTCTCTCTCTCTCTTGTTTCGCAGGGCACCTCCCCTACCCCATTTCTGGGGAGGGGTCTAGGCCCGGGGTGGCAGCTTTCCTGCTCCTCAGATGCTGCCTAGCCTGCTGTGGTCTCCAGCTCCACACCTTGTTATCTTATATTTGACAACTGAAATGTTGCAATACCAACACCAAACTTAAGGTGTCCTTCTCAATTGTGGAACATTTTTTCTGATGAATATTTGATTTTCTGTAAAAATACCTAATAATTCTTTCTATTTCTTCATTGTCTTGCACAAATACAGCACCGGTATCCATATCACTTGCATCGATAGCCACCTCGAATTGCTTTGCATAATTAGGTTTGGATAACACAGCTTTCAGGCTGTCAAATGCCTCTGACTTTACTCTATTCACTAAAATTTTCTGTATTTCTTAAATAAGTCAGTCAGTAGAGCAGCCATGTTGATAAAATTCAATATGAACTTTTGATAAATTCTACTTAGTCCCCAGAATTGTAGTACTTCTCTCTTTGACGATTGTGTGGGAAGCTTCTCAATAACTTCTGTTTTCACATCCTGTGGCGTCACTTGGCCATGTTCAGCGATATGGCCCAGGAATGTGACTTCAGCTTTTGTGAGCACACCCTTAGCCTGGTTTATCACTAAGCCTGCCTTCTGAAGTTGATCAATTTCATTTGATGCAGCAAATGTTTTTTTCAGTGCGTGATTAAAAATGACCAGATTGTGCCTGTATGCCACAAAATTGGGTAATCCCAAAATAACTTTATTGGTTCATCTTTCAAATATAGCTGGTGCATTTTTCATACCAAATGGTATAACTTTAAACTGGTAAAGTCCATTTGGTGTCTTGAAAACTGAAGTTTCCTTCAGATAAAGATACCTACCTGTGACCTTTGAGTAAGTCCAGCTGTTTCATCACATGCTGTGACTCTTTCATCTGCTGTCTGGCCAACTCTTATTTAATTTCTCCTTAAAATTTGACCCATAATCCAAATATAGTCTCTGAACTAAATGTGGTCCTGTCACCCCGTGTCCAAAACTAGCTCAAAGAGATTGAATTTAGTTGATTTATTAGATGCATCCCTTACTGCAAAAAGTACATATAGAATTCCTGTTGCCAACTGCTCAGGATAGTGGTGACTTTAAGCCCTCAGCACGACCTTCAAAGTTTGATACTAATGTTCTGATGCTCCTTGCAATTCTGGATGGTGCACTGTTGATTAAAATTGCTTTATTCCTCAGCTATCCGTAACTTCCTTGAATAACTTGATGTAAAATTTGAACTTGGATCTGACTGTATTTCTGTAAGTAGTTCATATCTAGTAAAAAATTGAGTAACTCTTCCACAATCCTTTTAGCTATGACATTGTGTGTTGGAATTGCCTCTGGAAATCTAGTTGACATATCCATTGTGGAACCATAGAAAAGACGTGCAGGATTAGGCCATTTGGTCCTTCGAGTCTGCACCACCATTCAGTATAGTCATGGCTGATAATGCAGTTTCACTATCCCATTCCCACTTGCTGTCCATACCCCTTGATCCCTTTAGCCATAAGGGCCATGCCCAGCTCCCCCTTTGTCCACTAACTGCAAGGGGACCTACATTTGTCCTCATCATTCTTTTTCCCTTCTCAAAGCTTTAGAAGGTTTTGAAGTCAGTTTTTCTGTTTTCTGTAATCTTACTTTCATATTCTTTTTTCCCTTTGTAAATTAAACCCTTTGTCCTTCTGTTAAATTTTAAATTTCTCTCAGTCTTCATGTTTGCTGCTTTAACTGGCCAATGTATATGCTTCCCCTTTGGCTGTAACACTAACCCTGATTTCCCTTGTTAGCCATGGTTGAGCCACCTTACCTGTTTCACTCTTACGATAGACAGGAATACACAATTGTTGAAGTTTATCCATGTGTGCTTTAAATGTTCTCTATCCACCATCAACCCCTTAAGTATCCTTGGCCAGCTTATCTAAGCCAGTGCATGCCTCATCCGATCAAAGTAAACCTTTTTAAGATCAGGATCCAAGTCTCAGATTTGACTGTGTCAGTCTCCACCTTCGTAAACCATTAATGTGCCATTTTATGGTCACTCTTACCCAAAAGATCTCACACCGCAAGATTGCTCATTAACCCTCTGTCATTACATAATATGCAGTCTAGGATGGCTTGCTCTCTAGTTGGTTCGTCGACATATTGGACAAGGAAACCATGCCTCATACATTCTAGGAAATACTCCTCCATTGCAATGCTACCAGATTTGTTAGTCCAATCAATTTGTAGATTGAAGTCACCCATAATAACTGCTGTACGCTTACTGCATGCATCTCTAATTTCCTGTTGTTACAGTCCCCAACATCACAACCACAGTTACGTGGCCTGTACACAACTCCCACTAACGTCTTTTTCTCTTTGGTGTTCCGCACTTTCACCCATACAGATTCCAATCCTCCAGCCTAATGTCCTCCCTTACTATTGTGCAATCTCCTTCTTAAGCAGCAACACTACTCCACCTCTCTTTCCTTCCTGTCTATATTTCCTGAAAATCGAATAACTCTGAATGTTGAATTCCCGTACTTGGTCACTCTGGGCCCAGGTGTCTGTGATCCTTCAAAAAATCTTGATTCCCACTGTTGTTTACCAATGCAAATGTTTTTTAAATGTTGCTATTGTACCTACCTGTACCACTTTCTCTGGCAGCCCATTCCATATGCACACCATTCTCTCCCTGAAGAAGTTGCCCATCAGGCCCTTCTTAAATCTTTCCCCTTTCACCTATACCTATACCTATCAAAATCTTGTACCCTTATATCAAGTAACCTTTGTTACAAGGAGAACAACCTTGGCTTCTCCAACCTGACCTTGCAACCCGTGTTCTCTCTGAGCTGTATGAGTGCATATGTGCAGTTGCTCTGATGTTTCATGCATGACGATTGGTGTTAGCATGCTTCTCTCAGCAGTGACTTCCAGTTATGAGGTTTCAGAAGACTATGAAGCTGTAAAAATGTTTGAAGGAAAACTGCTTATAACTAAAATACATCATCTCTGAAATCATTCCGGTAATCTTTTTTAACTTCTTCTTTAAAGTATGGTATCATGAATTGGGTACAGTATTCTAGGCTAACTAAAGCCTTGTAAAAAGTTCGGAAACTGCTATTTTTGTGCTCAATGTTTTTATTTATGAAGTCCAAGATCATCCATGCTTTGCTGCCTATTCCATCAACATGTGCAACACTTCCAGAGATTGAGGTGTATTAGGTAACTGCACGTGCCAGAAAATTGTCTCTTTCTGCACCTCTGCCAAAATGTATCATCTCCATTTTCTCCATTAAATTCCACAGCCTGAGCAGACCGTGGGTTTGGTCTGTCAGTAGAGAGACACAGCCAGACATACAGAAAGAGAGAGAGACAAACCTAGAGAGAGAGAGACCAACAGACAGACATAGAGAGAGACACCGACAGACAGACATAGAGAGAGACATGACTTGTGGTGGCTGAACCTGAGTGTCATTCTGCCTCAGGTGAGGGGGCGAGGTTGAGAAGGCAGAACTTTTCTGGTAACCTCAGTTGATGTGGCAATTGAATCCATGCTATTGGCATCATTATTGCAAACCAGCCATCTACCCATCTGAGCTAAATCGTCAAGGGTATTGGAAAAGCCCATCTGTTTCACTAATGTTCTTCAGCATCCTTACCTGGTCTGACCTACATGTGACATCAGACCCAGCAATGTGGTTGACACTCAACTGCCCTCTGAAATGGCCCAACAAACACTTAGTTGTATCTTAGATAACAAGGTGTAGAGCTGGATGAAGACAGCAGGCCAAGCAGCATCAGAGGAACAGGAAAGCTAGCATTTCTGGTCCTCACCCTTCTTCAGAAAGGTTGTGTCAGTTGTCGCAAAGCCTCAATAAAGAAACCAAACTGAATAGACCATCAGTTAATGACCTAAGCATGGGAAAAGACAACATTGCTTACCCTGCAAAGTTCACCTTTACCAACATCTGGGAATTAGTGCCAAAATGCGACGAGCCGACTCTTAGATTATTCAAGCAACAGCCTGGTCTAGTCATATCCATGGAATCATAAGTTGCAATGTCCCAGCTGCCACAATCACAATCTCTTGATAAGATCATGTCCTAATGAAGGATAGAACCAACAGAGATGATGGTCTAGTGGTACATAGTTGGGAGGGATTGTCCAGGGAAGCTTCAACATTGACTCTGGAACTGAGAAGCCCATTCAGTAGTGCTGCTACTGAAGCACTCTTGATGGTGAGTATTGTAATCCCTCACCCAGAGTACACTTTTTGTCCTTGCCACTCTCAGTAGTGTTGTTCAACATGGAGTGCTAATCATTAGCCAAGGGAGGATGATATGTGGTAGTTAGCAGGATTGCCTTTGAGGCATCACAGCATCTGGAGTCAATGTTGAAGCTTCCCTGGACAATCCCTCCTTAAAGACCTCTTTTAGATTAGGTCTGCCACCTGTGGTGTGGCAACGAACGAGAGGGAAACACATTCTTGCCTTCACTACCTTACAGAACTGCCTGTTGCAGACGCGTCTGTCCGTGACAATGTCTGTAAGAGAGATCACTGCACAGCCCTTGTGGAGATGAAGTCCGCCTTCACATTGAAAACACCCTTCATCGTGTTGTGTGGCACTATCACTGTACTAAATGGGATAGACTTGGAATAGATATAGCGATGCGTCTGGGCATCATGAGGCACTGTGGGCCATCAACAGCAGCAGAAATATACTCCGGCACGATTGACAACCTCATGGTTAGCATATCCCCCACTCGACCATTACCTTCAAGCCAGGGATGAACCCTGGCTCACTGGACACTGCTGGAGCACATGTCAAGTGCAACACCAGACATATCTAAAAGTTAGATGTCAATGTGTGAAGTTACAAAACAGGACTGATTGTGTGCCAAGCAACATAAGCAGCAAGTGATAGAGGTAAGTGATCCCACAACCAACAGATCAGAGTCTAAGCTCTGCAGTGTTGCCACACCCAGTGATGAATGGTGATGGGCAATAAAAACAACTTAGTGGAGTGGGAAGTTCCACAAATATCCCCATCCTCAATGATGCACCACCCTAACAAATCAGTGCAAAAGCTAAGACGGAGTCATTCACAGCAGTCTTCAACCAGAAATACCACGTGCTTTCTCCATCTTTGTCTCCTCCAGTGGTCCCGACATCGCATGCTAGTTTTCAGGCAGTTCGATTCATGATATCAAGAAACAGTTAAATAACGTTCCAGCAATAGAACTGGAGACTTGTGCTCCAGAATGAGACAGAGAAGAATGTAATAGAGGTGAAGGAATTGCATTACTAATCAGGGAGAATATCAGGTCTTCACTCAGAGAGGATATACTGGAAAGCTCATCCAGAGGCAATGTAGGTAGAGCTCAAACATAAGATGAGTGCAGTCACTCTGATAGGGTTGTGTTATAAGCCCCCAACAGCTGCTGAGACATTCGGTAACAAATATGTAGGCAGATTATGGAAAGATATAAAAAAAAGAGTTTCACAGTGGGTTACTTTAACTGCACCAATATTGACTGGGACTCGCTTAGATCAAGAGGCTTAGTTGGGACAGAATTTGTTAAGTACGTCCAAGTGAGTTTCTTGAAACAGTATATGAATAGCCTAACGAGAGGAGGGGCCGTACCACATGTGTTGGCTAATGAGCCTGGCCAGCTAACTAACCTTTCAGTGGGAGAGCATTTTGCAAACACTGAACACAACTCCTTCGGCTATAGGATAGCTATGAATAAGGATAAGTCAGGACCTTGCAGGAAGGTTGAGCAGCAGTGCGAGCGGGAGCTTGTAGCAGGAGCCTGTTGGGAAGCCGGTGAGTCACTGTTTTCGAATTTATAAAAAGCTTACCTTGAGTGTCGGTGCCTTCCATTTCTGGTTGAGCAGCAGCGCGAGCAGGAGCCTGTCGGGAAGCCGGTGAGTCGCTGTTATTGAATTTATAAACTCGTGAATATGCAGAGGTACGCTGAGCAGGAGCGGACACGGGACTGGTGAGTAAGTGAGGTAATATATTTGTGTGGTTGCGTTGGCCGAAACACTAATCGGGTAGTGTCTCCCACCCATCCTCCTCCTCTAACCAAAAAAAAAGGTTCTGTGTGCCTGATTGGTAAGATAACAAGTTTATTTTTTATTCTTTGTTTTTTAACAGTCTTGGGAATTTAAAATAATGGGAACGGAGGTCAGGGCAGTTGAATGTTCCTGCTGCAGAATGTGGAGGTAAGGGTCACCACTAGTGTCCCTGTTGACTGCAAGTGCGGGAAGTGCACCCAACTCCAGCTCCTTGAAAACCACGTTAGGGAACCGGAGCTGGAGCTAGATGAACTTCAGATCATTCGGGAGGCAGAGGGGGTTATTGAGAGGAGTTACAGGGAGGTAGTCACTCCTCAGGTACAAGAAAAAGGCAGATGGATTACGGTCAGGGGATGGAAGGGGAACCGGCAGGCAGTGCAGGGATCCTCTGTGGCCATTCCCCTCAACAATAAATATACCGTTTTGGATACTGTTGAGGCGGCGGGGGGCGGGGGGGGGGGGGGGGGGGGGGGGAACTTACCAGGGGAAAGCAGTGGGGCACAGGTCTCTGGCACAGAGTCTGTACCTGCTGCTCAGAAGGGAAGGGGGAAGAAGAGCAGAGCAGTAGTCATTGGGGACTCCATAGTTAGGGGCACAGATAGGAAGTTCTGTGCGGACGAGAGAGACTCACGGTTGGTGTGTTGCCTCCCAGGTGCCAGGGTGCCTGATGTCTCTGATTTTGTTTTTGGGATCCTTAAAGGGGAGGGGGAGTAACCCCAAGTTGTTGTCCACATTGGCACCAACAACATAGGTAGGAAGAGAGAGGGGGATTTAAGGCAGAAATTCAGGGAGCTAGGATGGAAGCTGAGAGCTAGGACGAACAGAGTTGTTGTCTCTGATTTGTTGCCCGTGCCACGTGCTAGTGAGGCGAAGAATAGGGAGAGAGAAGAGTTGAACACGTGAACATGGATGGTGCAGGAGGGAGGGTTTTGGATTCTTGGATAATTGGGGCTCTTTCTGGGGTAGGTGGGACCTCTACAAGCAAGATGGTCTTCACCTGAACCAGAGGGGTACCGATATCCTGGGGGGGAAATTTGCTAAGGCTATTCGTGTGGGTTTAAACTAATTCAGCAGGGGGATGGGAACCAAAATTGTAGTTTGAGTAGACAAAAGGTTGAGAGTAGGGAGGTCTGAAATAAAGTTTCAGGGACGCAAGATGGCACCGGCAAGCAAGAAGTTGGTTTGAAGTGTGTCTACTTCAATGCCAGGAGCGTCCGGAATAAGGTGGGTGAACTTGCAGCATGGGTCGGTACCTGGGACTTCGATGTTGTGGCCATTTCGGAGACATGGATAGAGCAGGGACAGGAATGGTTGTTGCAGGTTCCGGGATTTAGATGTTTGAATAAGAACAGAGAAGATGGTAAAAGAGGGGGAGGTGTGGCATTGTTGGTGAAGGACAGTATTACAGTTGCAGTAAGGATGTTTGGGGACTCGTCAACTGAGGTAGTTTGGGTTGAAGTTAGAAACAGGAAAGGAGAGGTCACCCTGTTGGGAGTTTTCTATAGGCCTCGGAATAGTTCCAGATATATAGAGGAAAGGATAGCAAAGATGATTCTCGCTAGGAGTGAGAGAGACAGGGTAGTTGTCATGAGGGACTTCAACTTTCCAAATATTGACTGGGAACACTATAGTTTGAGTACTATAGATGGGTCAGTTTTTGTCCAGTGTGTGCAGGAGGGCTTCCTGACACAGTATGTAGATAG
The DNA here is from genome assembly GCF_030684315.1 of Stegostoma tigrinum. Lineage (NCBI taxonomy): Eukaryota > Metazoa > Chordata > Chondrichthyes > Orectolobiformes > Stegostomatidae > Stegostoma > Stegostoma tigrinum. The sequence continues at coordinate 61,420,728 of NC_081372.1, forward strand.
GCCAACAAGGGGCGAAGCCACATTAGATTTGGTACTGGGTAATGAGTCCGGCCAGGTGTTAGATTTGGAAGTAGGTGAGCACTTTGGTGATAGCGATCACAATTCTGTTATGTTTACTTTAGTGATGGAAAGGGATAGGTGTATACCACTGGCAAGAGTTATAGCTGGGGGAAAAGGCAATTAGGATGAGATTAGGCAAGATTTAGGGAGCATAGGATGGGGAAGGAAACTGCAGAGGATGGGCACATTAGAAATGTGGAGCTTATTCAAGGAAAAGCTCCTGTGTGTCCTAGATAAGTAAGTAGCTGTCAGGCAGGGAGGAAGCTGCAGAGCGTGGGAGCCGTGGTTTACAAAGGAGGTGGATTCTCTGGTCAGGAGGAAGAAGAAGGCTTATGTTAGGATGAGATGTGAAGGCTGAGTTAGGGCGCCTGAGGGCTACGAGGTAGTCAGGAAAGACTGAAAGAGAGAGCTCAGAAGAGCCAGGAGGAGACATGAGAAGTTGTTGGCGGATAGGATCAGGGTAAACCCTAAGGCTTTCTATAGGTATTTCAGGAATAAAAGAATGACGAGAGTAAGATTAGGCCCAATCAAGGATAGCAGTGGTAAGTTGTGTGTGGAGTCAGAGGAGATGGGGAAGCGCTAAATGAATATTTTTCAACGGTATTCACTCTAGAAAATGACAATGTTGTCAAGAAGAATACTGAGATACAGGCGACAAGACTATGTGGGATTGAGGTTCACAAGGAAGAGGTATTTAGAAATCCTACAGAGGGTGCAGATAGATAAGTCCCCTGGGCCAATTGGGATTTATCCTAGGATCCTCTGGGAAGCCAGGGAGGAGATTGCCGAGCCTTTGGCATTGATCTTTAACTCGTCATTGTCTACGGGAATAGTGCCAGACGACTGGAGGATAGCACATGTGGTTCCCCTGTTCAAGAAGGGGAGTAGAGACAACCCTGGTAATTATAGATCAGTGAGCCTTACCTCAGTTGTTGGTAAAGTGTTGGAAAGGTTATAAGGGATAGGATTTATAATCATCTAGAAAAGAATAAATTGATGAGGGATAGTCAGCACGGTTTTGTGAAGGCAAGGTCGTGCCTCACAAACCTTATTGAGTTCTTTGAGAAGGTGACCAAACCGGTAGATGAGAGTAAACCGGTTGATGTGGTGTATATAGATTTCAGCAAGGCGTTCAGTAAGGTTCCCCACAGTAGTCTATTGTACAAAATGCGGAGGAATGGAATTGTGGGAGATATAGCAGTTTGGATCGGAAATTGGCTTGCTGAAAGAAGACAGAGGGTGGTAGTTGATGGGAAATGTTAATTCTGGAGACCAGTTACTAGTGGTGCACCGCAAGGGTCGGTGTTAGGTCCACTGCTGTTTGTCATTTTTATAAATGACCTAGATGAGGGCGTAGAAGGATGGGCTCGTAAATTTGTAGACGACATTAAGGTCGGTGGAGTTGTGGATAGTGACGAAGGATGCTGTAGGTTGCAGAGAGACATAGATAAGTTGCAGAGCTGGGCTGAGAGGTGGCAAATGGAGTTTAATGCGGACAAGTGTGAGGTGTACGCACTTTGGTAGGAGTAGCTGGAAGGCAAAGTACTGGGCTAATGATAAGATTCTTGGTCGTGTAGATGAGCAGAGAGATCTCGGTGTCCATGTACACACATCCTTGAAAGTTGTCACCCAGGTTGACAGGGCTGTTAAGAAGGCATACAGAGTTTCAGCTTTTATTATTAGAGGGATCGAGTTCCGGAACCAAGAGGTTATGCTGCAGCTATCCAAACCTCTGGTGCGGCCGCACTTGGAGTATGCGTACAGTTCTGGTCACCGCATTATAAGAAGGATGTGGAAGCTTTGGAAAGGGTGTAGAGGAGATTTACTAGGATGTTGCCTGGTATAGAGGGAAGGTCTTACGAGGAAAGGCTGAGGAACTTGAGGCTGTTTTCATTGGAGAGAAGAAGGTTAAGAGGTGACTTAGTTGAGATATATAAAATAATCAGAGGGTTAGATAGGGTGGAGAGGGAGAGCCTTTTTCCTAGGATGGTGACGGCGAGCACGAGGGGGCATAGCTTTAAATTGAGGGGTGAAAGATATAGGACAGATGTCAGAGGTGGTTTCTTTACTCAGAGAGTAGTAAGGGAATGGAACGCTTTGCCTGTAACGGTTGTAGATTTGCCAATTTTAGGTACATTTAAGTCGTCATTGGATAAGCATATGGACATACATGTAATAGTGTAGGTTAGATGGGCTTGAGATCGGTATGAAAGGTCGGCACAACATCGAGGGCCGAAGGGCCTGTACTGTGCTGTAATGTTTAATGTTCTATATTCTGATAAGTTGGGGAGGGCAACTACGTCAGAATTGGGCAAGAGCAAGAGAAAAGTATTCGGGAACAGCTGTTGTCATGCAAGTGCACATTAGACTTGAGGGAATTGTTTAAAGACCTGCTGATGAGAGTTCAGGACTGGCATGTTCCAGTAAGGAGGAAGAGCAAGGATGGCAAGGTAAAGGACCTTCAGATAACAAGGGAGTTTGTGAATTTAGTCAAAAGGGAAAAATAAGCATATGTAACATTTAGGAAGCTAAATTCGTATAGCGCACGTGAGGAATATAAAGAAAGCCAGAAAGAATCCATTTGGGTTTTGGGAGAGCAAGAAGGGACCATGAAATGACCTTGGCAGGTAGGGTTAAAGAGAATCTCAAGCCATTCTACAAATATATTAAAAACAAGAGGATAACTAGGGAGAACCCAAGGATAAAGGCAGAAAGTTGTGCTTGGAGGCAGAGGATATCAATGAGATCCTTCATGAGTATTTTGCAGTGGTACCCAAGAGAAGGACGCTTAGGATTGTGAGATTTGTGTAGAGCACGCTAGTATGCTAGGGCATCTTGAGTTCAAGAAAGAAGTGATGTTGAGTCTGTTGAAGAGCATGAAGGGCCCAATGGTACCTACCCCAGGTTTTTGAGAGAGGCAAGAGAAGAGATTGCTGGGGCATTGTCCAATGTCTTTGTAACCTTGCTATAGCCACTGGAGAGGTCCTGGAGGACTGGTGAGTGAGTAGTTGATGCTCAAGAAAGGAAATGGCGATAATCCAGGAAACGATAGACTGCTGAGTCTCACATTGGTGTTTGGGAAGCTATTGGAGAGAATTAGATAGGATTTATGTGCATTTGTAAAGGCATAGCCTAATTAGGGACAGTCAGCGTGACTTTCTGCAGGGTAGGTTCTGTCTTACTACCTTAATTGAATTTTTTGAGGAGGTGACATACTGATCAATGATTGTAGAGCAGTGGATGTTGTTGACATGGAGTGCACCAATTCACTGAAGATCCTTGGACACCACATCCAAACCTATGACCACTTCCCATCTAGAAGGACAAGGCCAGCAGATACATGGGAGTGCCACCACCTGCAAATTCTTAGAGAGGGTGCAAAAGAGATTTAGTAGGATATTCCCTGGATTGGATTCAAACAAGGACAAAAGAGAAAGATGCCACATAAGAATGGGATATGATGCGGAGAAACTACGTTATGTTCTTCACAGACTTCAACATGTCATCAATGATAATGAGTGCCTTGCCAGGGTCATCCTTACGCCTCCATTTCTTGCGTTGAAACAACTACCAAACCTTAAACAGACCATTGTTTGCAGCAGAGTACCCAGCCTTCAGGACAACAGTGACCACAACATCAGACAACCCTGCCATTGCAACCTCTACAAGACATGCCAGATCATCAACATAGATGCTGCCATCACACATGGGAACCCCACCCACTATGTACATGGCAGGTACTAACATGATTCGGCCAGTGTTGTGTACCTCATATGCTGCGGACAAGGAAGCCTGAATCCTGATGTTATTGGCGAGACTATGCAGATGCTACAACAGCAGATGAATAGATGCTGTGCAACATTCACCAGACAGTAATGTTCCCTCCCAGTCAGGGAACTGTTCAGAGGTCAAGGACATTCAGCCTCCGATCTTCGCATAAGCATCCTCCAGGGTGGCCTTCAAGATACAGAACAATGGAACATTGACAGGATGCAGAGATGGGCTGAGAGGTGGCAGATGGAGTTCAACCTGGATAAATGCGAGGTGATGCATTTTGGAAGGTCGAATTTGAAAGCTGAGTACAGGATTAAGGATAGGATTCTTGGCAGCGTGGAGGAACAGAGGGATCTTGGTGTGCAGATACATAGATCCCTTAAAATGGCCACCCAAGTGGACAGGGTTGTTAAGAAAGCATATGGTGTTTTGGCTTTCATTAACAGGGGGATTGAGTTTAAGAGTCGTGAGATCTTGTTGCAGCTCTATAAAACTTTGGTTAGACCGCACTTGGAATACTGCGTCCAGTTCTGGTCGCCGTATTATAGGAAAGATGTGGATGCTTTGGAGAGGGTTCAGAGGAGGTTTACCAGGATGCTGCCTGGACTGGAGGGCTTATCTTATGAAGAGAGGTTGACTGAGCTCGGTCTCTTTTCATTGGAGAAAAGGAGGAGGAGAGGGGACCTAATTGAGGTATACAAGATAATGAGAGGCATAGATAGAGTCGATAGCCAGAGACTATTTCCCAGGGCAGAAATGGCTAGCACGAGGGGTCATAGTTTTAAGCTGGTTGGTGGAAAGTATAGAGGGGATGTCAGAGGCAGGTTCTTTACGCAGAGAGTTGTGAGAACATGGAATGCGTTGCCAGCAGCAGTTGTGGAAGCAAGGTCATTGGGGTCATTTAAGAGACTGCTGGACATGCATATGGTCACAGAAATTTGAGGGTGCATCCATGAGGATCAATGGTCGGCACAACATTGTGGGCTGAAGGGCCTGTTCTGTGCTGTACTGTTCTATGTTCTATGTTCTATGTAATGGAAAAACCAATAGCTAAGTTCTTTACCCATGAAGACGGCTTCAACCGTGGTCCTGAGTTCATGTTGTGCTTCTAAACCTGCCATCCTCTTCTGTATTCTTCTGTACTCTTCCGTATGAGTTAAATCTTCCTCTCTGTTCTGTTTTGATACCATCACCTTGATAACTTGTTGTGATCTCTCTATTTTAATTAGTTTGTACAGTATTGGATTACTTACTTTGGTTAGATCCTTGTTATTCCAACAATTTGGTTTGACTTCAGCACCATCTTATTTTTAATTTTTTGTAATTATCTCTCTGCCTCTGTTGATTGGAATCACAGGTCACCCATTCACTTGTTATTCAGCCTGTCAACAGTCCATTCACACCATCTGTACTACATTTCGACCTCTCTGCCTATAAACTCTGTGTCTGTGTACTTCCCTCCGCTTCACCTAATGAAGGACCAGCGCTATGAAAGCTTGTGATTTCAAATAAACCTGTTGGACTATAACCTGGTGCCGTGTGACTTCTGACCTTGTCTGCCTCAGTCCAGTACTAGCACCTCCACATCATTCCTTCTTGTAGTAAAAAGCTTAAAGCTGTGCCCTCTATGAAATGAAGAGAAGTTTTTACATATGTAATCAGAGTACATAATTTTTGTTGGTTTTTCTTTTTACATGGTCTCATGGTTTGAAAAGGCGAGAAAGATCTGGAAAACTGGAGGGAAAGAAAAGAATGAAGCACTGATAAACTTTGCTGAAGACTTCTTTGATGCTTTAATGGTAAGTGTTTATAGGAGGATCTTCAGGCACTGCAAACTAATTCATTCCTGCCATTTCTTACAGCATGATATAAAATTAATCAACACAGTAGATCATCATCATCAGTGGTCTCTCGCAGATGAGGATGACTCACTTCTCTTTTGGGGATGGCACAGTGGCTCAGTGGTTAGCTCTGCTGCGCAACAAACACTAGGGACCTGGATTCAATTCCGCCCTTCGAATATTCTCCTGGTGTCTGCATAGGTTTCCTCCAGGTGCTCCAGTTTCCTCTCATGGTCCAAGGATGTGGACTTAAGGTGGACTGGCCATGCTAAACTACCCATAGCAATCCAGGGATATGCAATTTTACTGAGGCACTATTGCACTGTAATTAATCTTTGGAAAACATGGTCTTAATTGAAAAACGGAGATTTGTAGATCAGATAATATAAGATGAGCGTAAAGCCAGTAATGCGGAATGATCTCAGTTCATAAAAAACAGGAATTTGAATGAATATAGAGGAATAACAGGGCAGAAAATGTTGGCTGGTATATAACTCTGTATATCCGCCTTTACCCCATCTCTCTCTCTTTAGTTGACAAAAATAAGTTTAGATTTAAAAGAAATAATTTATCATGATTTTTCATTTATAGCCTTATAACAACCTAGGGGGAGGCCATTCAGCCAACGGAGTCCATGTCAGATGCCTAAACAGCAATCTAGTTCATCCCAATCTGCTAACCTGTCTTTCTAACAGTCAAGGAAAACTTGACTTTTCGGGTTGGGACCCTTCTTCTGAAGAAAGGTCCCGACCCGAAACATCAGGCTTTCCTGCTCCTCTGATGCTACTTAGCCTGCTGTGTTCATCTAGCTTCACACTGTGTTATCTCAGATTCTCCAGCATGGGCAGTTCCTACTATTCCTATTGTCTTTGTAACAGTCAGGTTTACTTCCAACTGCCAATCCAATTTCTCATTGAATCAATGACCATCTCCAATTCCACTACCGCCGTAGATAATGAGTTCCAGTTGCTGTTTGAAAAGAAAGTTCCACCTCACTTTCCCAAATGTATCTCCTACTAAATTGTCATATTTGTGTCTCTTTGACGTTTTGTTGTCAGGTAATAGGAACAGCAGATAGAATCTTAAGAGTTCTGAGCAATGCACGTCATTGTGAGATGTGTGGCAGAATGCTCCATTTTTTCTTTTTTTAGTGACAGGTGTAATAGGTTTCTTATTAGGGATTGGTGACTTTCCAATTAAGGGGATTATTGCTTGTTAAATGCTTTTTTTTAGATTAAAATCCCTACAGTGAGGAAACAGTCCCTTTGGCCCAACAAGTCCACACCGCCCCTTGAAGCATCCCACCCACCTATAACCCACACACCCCTAAACACTACTGGCAATTTTAGCATGGCCAAGCCACCTAACCTGCACATCTTTGGACTATGGGAGGAAACCCACGCAGACATGGGAGAACGTGCCAACTCCATACAGATGGTTGCCCAAGGCTGGAATCCAACCCGGGTCCCTGGTCTGTGAGGCTGTAGTGCTAACCACTGAGCCACCGTGCCACCCACTTTGTTGACAGTACAACTTGCCTTATTAATATTCAGTTTTGATTTTACCAAACAAGCTAGGCATTAGGAAACCAGAGGAGGTACCTGGCAGACTCAGCTCGTTAGTTATTCCACACAGCTTCCTTTGCCTGTGACCAAAAGGCATCTCAGGGAATGATCCATGGGTATAAGCTTCATGCACCACTTGTCGATGGAAATTGGCATCCAGCATCTTCCAATCATGAGCATTGTGGCATTGTTTGCTTGGAATGCTCATGGTCAGGAGTACTGTCCGACTACTCTGGGGCATACTGAGCGATTAGTTCTGTCGGGTCGGCACCAGCAATCAGGGAATTGCATATAAATTGGCAAGCCGCAGAGACAGCAGACAGTGGAGTGGTCAGTCATGTCTGTGGGTGTTTGAAGTTGGTCAGAGCTGTGACAAATACGTTACTGAATGTCTACCCATCAATTATGCAAGCGTGTTGGGTGATTTGTCTAGGGTCAGCAAGGAGATTGCAGCCAGAATATTTGAGGATGTCATGACATTGTTGCACAAACACATGAAGCAGCTGTTTACAACGTAAAGCTACGTTTAACCTGCAATCTCGTCAATGCTCATTTGTTACACATGTTGTGTGAGGGTGTTTAGAGGTCAGATGTTGTTGAAAGGCAATTTACTATATGCCATTGGTGATTGCATTTTCAACTTGGCCATCTCAGTACTGTGTACATCAGTGGCAGTGATGCTACACAAAGCCAGTGCTTCTGAAAGTCAGTCATTGTTTAACCTACTTTTGAAGTTCCCATGAGAGCCAGAACTTTGCTTCCTTGTTACCATCACAATGGTCTATAATGCATGCACTGAGATGTTAAGCATCTGATGTGGATCTAGGATAAGCAGTGTTGGAATGCTGCAGGCATTCTCTACCGATGGCTGATCACTTCACCAAATGTCTGGCACCTTCACCATTTTGCTGCACTTGCTGAGTCTGAATCTGGATGTTTAATGGGTACATGTGTCTTTGTTATATGGGTGCAACATGTTTCTATAGTGATATGTTCTCAGCCTCATCTGCAAGATATACTATTGATGATCGTTGAAGATCGAAGAAACTCGTTCACTCCTACTAATTTAAGCCCTTTGTGGAAGAGTCACGGGCTCTGCTGGTGGTATGTTGGTTGCTGTGGTTGCCTATCTAAGAAGGCAAAGTTAATTACTGGAGGACCAGCCTCCAGCAGTAGGCTCTTCTAGTGGATGAGGAGCACCCAGCTCAGAGAATGTGCAGCCACAGAGCTCCTGAGGATGTGTGGTGTGTGCAGGTGTCCCAAAGCTTTCCAGTCCTGGCTGTATTTCCTACAGATGAGTAAAGTGTACTGTTGACACAGGCTTTATATGTTCTGGAATGCATTAATGGAGCTGTGCCAGATGCTGGAGTGTGCCCTGAAGTTGGCAAGAGTGGGACTGTCCTCTCCTGGTGGCTGTGAAGGTTACTGCTGTGCTAAACTGTTACCCTACTGGCACCTTCCAAGGAGCAATGGGTGATCTATGTGGGATATCTCAATCATGCATTTGCCCCAAATGCCTCAGGATACTGACTAATACCGTGTGTGTGGTTACATCATTTCAGTTTGTTCCCCGTGATGAAGTCAGTGCTTTTGTCTGATCAGCAAGATTTGTTAGCGGCTGGGCTTCCCCAGATCCAAGCAAGATTTGTTAGCGGCTGGGCTTCCCCAGATCCAGTTCGCTGTCAGCTATACATTGGCAGCACTGAGAAAGCTGCAACACAATGCTGCAGAATTTATCAACAAGAAGGGGTTCTGTTCAATTTGTGTTCAAATCATCTACGATCACTATTACTGACTGCTACTTTGGCTTTTACCATGACCTGTACATTCTGGAGTACTTTCACATACCTACTTGTTTTAAGGTTCTGGGTGTCTCACAAAGCAGTCTCGTTGCGCAGTCCATTGCTGACACACAATGTAGATTTGCTTTAGCTGGGGCTACATCGGAAGAAAGGATAGGGCTGCTGAAGGTACGGTTCCACTACTTGGACTGGTCCGGGGGGGGGCGGGGTGGTGTGGGGGGGTGTGGGGGCGGGGGCGCGGTGGTGCGGTGGTGGTGGGGATGGGGGAGGACCTCCGGTATGTTCCCAACAGTGTCATATGATCCTGACAGGCTGTGCAGTGCACAATTGGAGTAGCAGACAATGAGATGATGTGCTGGATGCCAAGGAATTCGGAGAGTGGAAGCAATTTTCTGAGGAGGAGGAGGATGACGAAGATTTCAAAGAGGAGGATGATGCTGTTGTCTCTGCGTTCTGAGCTGAGTTGGTGCTTCAAGCCAGTCAGGACTTCCCAGTGACATTCACTTCCAATAGATGAGAGATGGGAGCAGCAGGCAATCATAGTCTGTGAAATATTTGTTGCAGATGAAGCTGAAATCTGGTTTACATTGTTTGGGTGAAATTGAGCTGATATTAGTTTTGTTTCTGTTTCCATTTATCTTTTCTGTAAGTTAAAGCCCATATGTATTTGTCTGATTGATTCCCCTACTGAAAAATGATAAGCTGAAAGTCGACAGTGAACATTGGGGAAAGGGTAATGCTCGCTGAGGGGATGTTCAGGCAGGATGTAGCAATGGATAGGCACCGTGTGTGGTGGTGTTGTTAAACTGCATCTAAACTGAGAGCATGGAGTTGAATATGTCTCTCCCGAGCTGGCTGTGGGCAGTGTGGTTCTGCAACTGCTATGCCTTGATATTGCCAGTGAGGGGCTGCACTAGATTGTCGATGCTTGTCCAGGCGCACAGCAGTCATTTGAAGTTGGCAATAGCACGAGTGACGCCGATCTTGCGGCAGATGTCTGCTGGGAGATAGGTTGTTCTGGGAATAAGATGAGGTGGAATGAGTGAGTGACACCATGTGGACAGTGATTAATGCAGATAATTTGATTAGATAGGATATGAGAAGTTGCTAGGCCTGTGGCAAACTCCCCCAATTCTAAAAAACCTGACAGAACTCCAACTTCATCAAAATCACCAAATGTTTCGGCCACATGTTTCAACCACAAATTTGCCATGATTTGGGTACACAAGATTTCCCCTCATTTTTCAGAAAGGTGAATGTCAACAACCTCTCCATTCTTCATAGGTAGAAGATATTAGCTGTTTATCTCTATTCATGGGTGCTACCTGATTTGCTGACTATTTCTAGTAATATTTGTACTTTTTCTCAGGTTTTCTTCAATCACAGTATTTTACTACTATTTTAACATTGAATTGATTTGAACCATTCTAGAATCTAGGCAATCTGCAAGGTCATGAATATTACCTGTGTGACCACTGCTTTTTGAACCCAAGAAAGTCACTCACCAGGTCCAGGGTTTTTTTTTGATTTCTGGTCCTACTCATTTCCCTAGATGCTTCGTCTCCTGGAATGAATCACTTTGTATGGATGATAAATTGTTGTCAAACTGGTGTTTTTCTGGTATTGAAATATTGAAAATCTGCCATTTAGACTTGAATCTTACTAACATATCTTTAAAAAGAAAAATTGATCCGTCTGTTCACTGACAGTCCTTTCAGATCGGGTCATGGAGACTTAATAAAACACTCTTTGGCCCATCGAGTCTACACTGATCAAAATCAATTATCTAGCTATTCTAATCCCATTTTCCATCTCTTGGCCATAGCCATGTATGCCTTGGCATTGCAGCTGCAAATGTAAATACCTCCTTACTGTTGAGGATTTCTGCCTCTACCACCCTTGGAGGCAGTTAGCTTTAAGTTCCCACCACTCGTGCATTTCTGAACCTTCTGCGCCTTAGCTTAAATCTATGGTCATCGATTCCTCTATCAAGGGAAAAGTTTCTTTCTGTGTACCATTCTTATACTCATAACTTTATACATCTCAATCACATTTCCTCTCAACCTTTTCTGTTCGAAGGAAAACAACTCCAGTCTGCCCAATCTCTCTTCATAACTGGATTCTCCAGCCCAGGCAGCATCCCGGGAAATCTCCTCTGCACCCTCTCCAGTGCTATCATATCCATTCTAAAATGTGGACTCTAAAACTGCACACAGTATTCTTGCTGCAGGCTTAACTGGCATTTGATACATAGCTCCAGCATAACTTCCCAATTCTTAAAGAGAATGCTTTGATTAGAGTCATAGTGTTTTATAGGACAGAAATAGATCCTTCAGTCCAACTTGTCCATGCTGACCAGAAATCATAAATCAGTCTAGTTCCGTTTTCCAGCACCCTTTATATTCATGTACCCATCCAAATGCCTTTTAAATGGTGTAATTGTACCAGCCTCCACCACTTCCTCATTCCACACACGCACCACCCTCTGCATGAAATAGTTACCCTTTAGATCCCTTCTGTATTTTGTCCCCCCTTGCACCTTGAACCCGTGCCATCTGGTTTTGGACTCAGATGCCCTCGGAAAATGACGTCTATCCGTGCCCCTCATGATTTTATAAACTTCTAAAAGGTCACCCCGCAACCTCCAACACTACAGAGAAAGTATTTGCAGCCCATTCAGCCTCTCCCTATAGCTCAAACTCTCCAACCTTGGCAACATGCTTGTAAATCTTTTCTGCACCCTTTCAAGTTTAACAACATCTCTGCTATAGCAGGGAGACCAGAATTGAATGCAATATTGCCTAATCAATGCCCTCTGCAGCTACAGCATGACAACCCAACTCCTATACTGAATGCACTGACCAATAAAGGCAAGGGTACCAAACTCCTCCCTCCCTACCCTGCCTACTTGTGATTCCACCTTCAAGGAACTATGAACCTGCACCTCAAGGCCTCTTTGTTTGGCAAAACTCCCCAGGACCTTCCCATTAAATGTATAAGTCCTGCCCTGATTTGCTTTTTCAAAATGCAGCACCTCACATTTATCTATATTAAGTTCCATCTGCCACTCCCCAGCCTCGTGACCCATCTGATCAAGATCCTGTTGTACTCTTCATTGTATACTATTGTTTGCTGTTCACTATACCACCAATTTTAGTCTCATCTGCAAACTTACTAACAATCTCTCCGAATTCAGATCCAAATCATTTGTGTAAATGACAGAAAGCAGTGGACCCAGTACCATTCCTGTGGCACACTGCTGGTCACAGGTCTCCAGTCTGAAAAACAACCCTTCTAGTGAGTTTGGATAAGCTGGGACTATTCTATTGGAGTGCAGGAAGTTGAGGGGCAACCTTAAAGAGGTTTATAAAATGAGAAGTGTAGATGAGATGAATGGTAGGTGTCTTTTCCCAAGGGTGGGAAATTCCAAGATCCGAGAAGAAAGATTTAAAAAAGACATGAGGAAAAATTGTTTTAATGAACTTCTGGAAGGAAGTGGTGAATGTGGGTACAGTGACAATATTTAAAAGACATTTAGATAAATACATGATTAAGAAAGGTTTGGAGAGATATGTGTCGACCACAAGCAGGTGGTATTATTTTAGTTTGGGATTGTGGTCGGCATGGAGTGGTTAGACCAAAAGGCCTGTTTCTGTGCTGTATCATTTCCCCCATATTTACCTTTAACTACTCTTTTGTCTGCCCAATTATTTTTCTCTTTAATTCAGCTTTGTCGCCACCTATTGTTTATTCTTACTACTCCCGCACCCCATTTTCTGATGAAAAACATCCTTTTCCAAGCTACCGTCAGTTCTGATGAAGGGTTATATTTCTGTCGACAGATGCCACCAGACCTGCTGAGATTTTCCAGCAGTTTCTGTTTTTCTTGCAGATTTTCAGCATCCATAGTTCTTTCAGTTTTTTGATCATTAGTATTAGTTATAATAGTTGTTGCTCTCACCTGTCTGCTCCCCCTCAGCCCCGAAAACCCGATGTCCTTTATCTGCTGCCCAGCTCCTGACAACTACTTCCTGTGGAAAAGAGCAAGTTAGTTGATGCAGACAGATTGGGGAATAAAATTCTGGATTGGTAGAAATGTTAAAAGAAAGAGGAAAAAGATACAATTAGGTTGTTCAGAGATTTGGGATAGTGAGTGGAAAATGAGATGCTAAAAGATAAAAGTTGAGTAACAAACTTAATTAAAAAGGTTTAAGAAGCAAGGTTGGGTTGGAAGAGCTTGGTGGTGCTGATTGTATATGATTGGAAATCAGACTACAATTCAATGTTAAGAAATTTAAAGTAAACATGAATGTTCATGAATGTTCAATTGATGTTCAATGAACATCAACTAGCCACAAAATGACATGACCCACTATCACTAGTATCCTTACATACAGACGAGGAAGGACACCACTTTGATCTTTCCACAGTAGCTAAGGATCACTAAGCCATCTACATAGTGGCACACTAATGAACTTAAAAGACCCTATACAGACAACAAGCAAAATGAACGTCATCTACAAAATACCTTGCAAGAACTGTGACAAACACTACATTGGACAAACAGGCAGAAAGCTAGCCACCAGGATACATGAACATCAACTAGCCACAAAACGACATGACCCACTATCACTAGTATCCTTACATACAGATGAGGAAGGACACCACTTTGATTGGGACAACACATCCATCCTAGGACAAGCCAAACAGAGACATGCACGAGAATTCCTAGAAGCATGGCATTCCAACCGGAACTCCATCAACAAACACATTGATTTGGAGCCAATCTACCATCCCCTGAGAAAAAGAACAGGAAATGACATCACCAATGCAGGAAATGACACCACCAACCCAGAGAAACCTAAACTGATAAATAGAAAGCGGGACATAACACCAGCGCTTCATCGGAGGCTCACTGATGATGTTACCCAGAATGGTGACGAACCGTCTGAAAACTAACCTTCCAGCTCAGCAAGCAAACTCACACCCAGAACCTCAACCTGAGCTACAAATCTTCTCAAAACTCGCTATTTCATAGCAGGGTTAAAAAGAAAATGCAAATTCTTTAGAGATAAAGAGAACAGGAGTAAAACCAAAGCAAAAAGAAAACAGACTTCTAGAAAGCAAGTAAAATGTAAGAACTAAAAACCAAAAGAACTGTGGACGCTGTAAGTCAGGAACAAAAGCAGAGTTGCTGGAAAAGCTGAACAGGTCTGGCAGCATCTGTGAAGGAAAAACGGAGTCAATGCTTCGGGTCCGGTGGCCCTTCCTCAGAACTGTAAGAACTATAAGGTGCAGGACTGATAAAGCAAAAAATAAGTCTGAAGCTGGAATAAAAGTAAAACAGGCACAAAAGGCGAGATTTCAACAGGGCAGCACTTGTACAAGACACAAATTCAGTTCAAATAATGCTTTAAAAAAAAACTTATATGCTCATATTTGAATAACTTTATTTAGTACTTAAGGGTATCTCAGAGCATTCTGCAGTCCAATAATTGATTGTCATAATAGTACTATTATGTTAGGCTTTGTTGTTATAGAAAATATGACAGCGAATGTGGTTGTTACCGGTTTCATCTCAGAACTGCCTGAAGCAGTTTTTCAAGATCCCTCCATCAGAATGTCTGAACTAAGGGTTGCTGTTGATCACGTGTTGAGCTACTATTTGCGTTTTCTCAGATGATTAAATAGAAAACTCCTACATGCTGAAAGACCTACAGAATTTCATATATAGGATGAAAAATTGTGCATTGTGCCATTAGGATGCCATATACGATGCGTGCCAGACAGTGACTATCTTCCACAACAGTCTAACCATCTGCCTTTTACATTTAATGATATTTCCATCATTAAATCCCCAACATAGGAGATTTAGTTTTAGAAAGGGACTGCCAGTTGTGGGAAGGATCACTCAACCCGAAATGTTAACTCTGATTTCTGTCCACAGATGCAGCCAGACCTGCTGAGCTTGTCCAGCAATTTCTGTTTTCGTTTTTCACTTAAAGCATCTACAGTTCTTTTGGTTTTGATCAATGTTTTAGGAGTTGCTATTGTCTAAGAACTTAAATAGGTAGCTCTCTTCCAGGCTTACATGTTATAGAGCAAAAAGCAGTTCAACTTTCTACAGCCTGAGAACATCTACACCAACACTCGAAAAATCTGCAGACCAAGTACTAACTTTAAGCATACGAACAATTGGTACATTTGGTACACACCATCCTATCTACAAGATGGAGTACAAGGTTCTTTATTACTTGTCTTGAACATTTAAGTACCAATGCTTTTCATGGTCTGTGGGAATGTAATTATTTAGGTGTTTGAATATTTTACTGCCACTTCTATTTTTTGCCTCTTGCACCTTCTAAACGCTATCATGCATGTGTCTCTGGTTCCCAAGTATCAGTGACAGTTCAGTATCTTGCTTAAATATCAGCAAGTTAAAAAGACAATTGTTTGCAATAGTATCTTGTATTTTCAGTTATGTGGTAAACATTGCATGTTGTGAAGAAAGACTTATTTATCTAAACATTGATTATTTCTTATCTTTTTCAGGCAGTTTTTAATTCCAGTAAAGAAGGTATGTAAAACAAAATAGGTTATTTTTAACTGAACTTTCGATCCCAAAGTTTCATGTATTGAAACATGACCTATGCAAAACTATCGGCAATGGCAATAGAGTAGGATTGTCTACCTGGGAAAAGTCCATGAGACTGGTTAAGGGTTCTGTGTATCCTTGTGTAGTGGATGAGTTTGTTTCTAGAGATACATCTTTGAACTTACACATGGCAGGTGGCAGGTGTTCCATTCTTTTCTGTTGTTATTTTCCTGTATTTCTTCTTGCCAGTGGGGTATTCTTAAAAAAATTGCTTCTTTACGGTTTTCTCCTTTTGCTTGAGTGCCTTTAGCTAGGTGAAGATGGTTTGCTTTAGCAGCCAGAACTCAGGTATCCTTCGCATGTGGCTGGTCCAGAGGAATTCATTTCAGATTATCATGGCCTTGATGCTGACTGCTTCCAAGGATCCTAGTGTTAGTACACCTGCACTCCCAGCTACTTCTGAGATACTGCATCAAAACCGTGTCGATGATACTTCTCCAGGGCCTTGAGGTGATATCCATATCTGATTCAAGTCTTGAAACCATAAAGAAGAGCTGGAAGGTGAGGTCTTGATATCAACACGTACTTCAAGATCAGAGATTCTTATCCTTTAGGTGTTCAATGGTGGTGCTCACTGATTGCAGAATTTCAACATTGTATCCATTGATGTCAACCTTAGATGAGAGAGAGGAAAATGTTCCATGTTTGGGAGGATTCCTCTGTTGATATTAGGGGAGGAATGGACTGGAACTTGACCTGGGACAGGTTGGTAAAAGGAGTTGAATCTTCAGGTTGAGGCTGAGACCAATTTTTGAGTATACGTCTAAAGGTATTAAGTAAGACTTGGAGATTCTCTTCCAAGAGTGTGTAGATGATATTGTCACTTGCATACTTGGAGATCTACAAGCAATGGCAGTGTTGTTTTCTTTTTAGATTTCAACCAGTTAAGGTTAAATTTTCCTGTTCATTCTGCAGACGATGCCCATGACACTGGAAAGCTTGTTCTTGACGATGAAGAATGGTGGCAAAGATGGAGAAAAAGATGGTGGGTTTGATGACATGTTTGACTTCAAGGGATTCTGTCATATTATTGGTGAGGACCATCATGGAGGTTATGGACCATGTTAATGAATTTCTCTGAATATCTGGCCTTTGACAGAGTCTTCTATAGCACTTGGTGATTGGGCTCAGTCAAAAGATTTGATCAAATCAGTGAAGGTCATCAAGAGTGGTTGGGTAGTTTGTGGCATTTGTTTAGGAAAAGCTGATCAGTGAAAATTAGGTCCATTATTCCCAAGTTTGGATTGGAAGCCACACTAGCTTTCAGGAAGCATTTCCTCAGACTGGGAGAAGATGCCCAGTGAGGATTCAGGTGATGATCTTCCTAGTGATGGAGAGAAGGAAGATTTCTTAGTGGTTCTTAGTGTTCACTTTGTCTACTTTCTTGATGGCGGTGGCAATGGCAGCATCCCTGAGATTGGGAGAGATTTGTTCTTTGCCCCAGACTTTCAGGAGCAGTTGATGGAAACGAAGCATTCAGACTGGGAGAAGATACCCTGTGAGGATTCAGGTGATGATCTTCCTAGTGATGGAGAGAAGAAAGATTTCTCAGTGGTTCTTAGTGTTCACTTTGCCACTGTCATCAAGAAAGTAGACAATGGCGTCATCCCTGTGATTGGGAGAGATTTGTTCTTTGTCCCAGACTTTCAGGAACAGTTGATGGAGATGACCAGGTCAGCTATGCTCCTCTAGATTTGAAAATCTCTGCTGAAATCCTGTGGGACCTTGTTGCTCTTCCATTCTTATGGATCTAATAGAGATTTTAATTCCTGCCACACTAGCTAGAAGTCAAAGATAACTTTGTTGCAGAGCTGGGATATTCCCCGTCTTCTGTACAATTGCATTGTGCCTTCGGAGTTATTCTTTCCGTGAAAGGCTGATGTTTCTGATTTTGACAGGTTCTATCCTTAAACCAATGTGGAATAGGCTAGGGTGTTGAGCCCATATATTAAATTGGTGGCACTTTACACGTCTCGAGTGTTGTGCTAGTCAGCAAGGTGTTGCAGCTCCTCAGCTTTCTCAGTCCTTGTTCTTCTTTGTATCTTCAGCCTTACTGCTAGGTCTCCTCTGACTCAATGTTATTTTGCTTGGCACATAGTGCTTTTCATTCGAAGAGATCTTGAATAATGTAGTCATTATTGTCAAACCAGTATTGTTCCCTGATATTGTAGCTGATCACTTCTTCACAGCTTGAGATCATATATCATAGAACCTCCACAGTGTGGAAACAGGTCATTCGGCCCAACAAGTCCACACTGCCCCTCCGAAGAGCATCCCACCCAGACCCATTCCCCTAATTTCCCAAGTCTGACCTACCTACCCTAAACATCTCTGGGCACTATGGGCAATTTAGTATGACCAGTCCACCTACCCCGCACATCTTTGGACTGTGCAAGGAATTGGAGCACCCGGAGAAAACCCACGCAGACTCGAGGAAAATGTGCAACCCCCACACAGACAGTCGCCCGAGGCTGGAATCGAGCCCAGGTTCCTGGCGCTGTGAGGCCCCAATGCTAACCACTGAGCCACCGTGCCACCCATGATGGCTATTTTCAGCTCTTTCCAGATTTCTTCCACTCCATGAAAAAATTTAACTTGTGCTGTTTTGGTGAAGACGTTGTTGGATGTTCGCTAGTATAATTGGCACTTGATGTCATTCTGCATTGAATTTTCTGAACTGTCCCTACATTTTTAGCTGCTTCTGATGGCATTTGGTGGATGTAGAGGAGCAGACGAGCTGGTGATCTGTCCAGCCTTCATCTGACTGGGTCATTGCTTTGGTAATGAGGACATCCGTTTGGTCTTGGGATTGAATGATGATAGTTGATTATGCATAATTACTTTGATCATGGATGCCACCAATAGGTCTTGAACTTGTCCTTTTGCTGGGACAATGTGATGGTGATGACCAGCTGGTGTTCCACACACATTTGGTGTGCAGGAGAATTCCATTAGAATTGCAATACTCGACTTTATTCTTTCCAATGGTTCTTTTCCAGAGGTGGGAGAACTTTCCAGTCCTTGCATTAATGTCCCCAGGGAGGATAAAATTTATCTTCTTTCAGGATGTTTATAAGTCTAATGGAAGTCTTTTTTGTACTCATCTATGGCATCAAGGTTTAGAACATAGCCACTCATGACTGCTGCATGCTGGTTTATGGCAGGTTGTAGATAGAGTCGTGAGGTGATCATTGATGCCATCAAAGAGCTCAGAGACAGTTGATGAGTTTCTTCATGATGGTGAATCCAGTTTCATGCATTCTGTATTGATGCTCTGGTTCATCTGTGTTGAAGGTGGTTGTAAGCTGTTAATTGTGAAGTAAGCTGCTGGAATGCTGTCTTACACCTATTCTAAGGCCAGAACAATTGAGTCGAATCCCACTAACTACATGCTGGTCTAAAGCTGGGGACTTCCAGGCGTCTCTGCCCTTGTCCTATCATCACCACTCACCTGGATTCAGTGCCACAAGCCGACAAGATGTCATTGAGACCTAATTCCAATAGATGAGAGCTTAGAACAGTGGACAATTGTGGATTGTAAAATATTAACTTCTCATAATGCAGAAGTTCTCTGTGGTTTTGTTTGTGTTCCCTTTTTTTTCTGCAAATTAAATATATGCATTTGTCCAAATCCTTGCCTCCATTCAATGTTCAGCGACATAGGGGAATGCAGCATAGACTTAAGAGGGCATTCAGATGGGACCCAGCTATGGATAGGTAAAATACGTGGTGTTGTGTTAAGCAGTCAGTAAGGTGAGAATGGGATGCAATGTATAAGGGAGTATGAATGCTGTTGCGTATGTGTTGGGGACAGTGTGACATTGAAGCTGCTGTGCCATGATGGTTGTTGGTGTGGGGTAAACGCATATGAATTACCTATGCTCCTCTAGGTACACAGTGGCATTTTTTAAAGATGTGATGAATGCAAGGTGTTTTGGCAGATATCTGGTGATTGGCAGCTTATTGTCGGAACAGCATGTGCTAAGGTAAGTTCAAATTTGGATGTGAGATACACAGAGACAGGGCAGGCAATTCAATGAGTTTGATTAAACAGGGTGAGAAAATCATTAAAAAAACTGGAATGTTTTTGGAAAAAGCAAGTAAATGAGTTTAGGGGAGCAGTGGCATGGTATCAGTGCCAGTTGTTTAGACATCCAGAACCCTCGAGTACTCTGATGACAATGTCGTTTGGAGTGATCATAGACAGTCGTTGTGAAGACTGCTTTGCATTAAGAGTACCCTCCATCATGCATTGCATTACCACTGTGGCATGTGGGACAGATTTTGAACAGATCTAGCAGCTCAAAGTTGAGGATTGATGGAATACGTTGGCTTTTAACTGCAGAACAACCGTATTGATCTTCTTAATCTTATATCCAGGTCATTGCCACTGTAAATTGCTATCAAATGGGGTGATTAACTCTAGTTTGAACATTTCAGACAGGAATGGCAGGAGCAGCACCAGGACTATCTAAAAATGTGTCAACATGGTGAAGTTGCAACTCATGCCAAACAAAGGTACTGTGAGATAGATGAGACTAATGATCCCACAACCACTGTATCACATCTAACCTCAGCATTCTTGCCATCTAGTTGTGAATGGTGGTGGATAATTAAAGTATGAGCAAGGTGGATGCTAAGCAAACATCCTGTCCTTAATTCTTAGGGACTACAGCACAAGTGCAAATGGTGAGATGGAAGAACTTGGAACTATTTTCAGTGAGAAGTGCTAAGTGGATTATCCATCTCAGCCTTTTTCTGAAGTGTCCAGCATTACAGTTTATAGCCTTTGGGCAATGTAATTCACTCCATGTGATCAAGAAATGACTGAATGTCCTGGTTACAGCAGAGTCTATGGGCTCTGACAACACACTGGTATTAGTGCTGAAGACTAGTGCTCCAGAATCAGCTACACCTTTAGCCAAGTTTTCTGTAAAGTTACACAGGCATCTACCCAGGTAATTACTCAGTAGGTCCAGTTTATAAAGGGGAGCGGGGGCGGGGGGCGGAATCTAACCCAACCAATTATCACTGTTAGATAACAAAGTGTGAAGCTGGATGAACACAGCAGGCCAAGCAGCATCTTAGGAGCCTGCTGTGTTCATCCAGCTTCACACTTTGTTATCTTGGATTCTCCAGCATCTACAGTTCCCATCATCTCCGATTATCACTCTTACTATTTTGATGAGTGATGCAATCAAGTGAGTTGTTGATAATGCTGTGGAGTAGTCCTGTTGCTCTGTTTGGGTTCTGCCAGCCCCACTCTGCTTCTGACTTTATTATAGTCTTAGTCCAAATATTAACAAGGAAGTTGAACTCCAGAGTTGAGGTGAGATTAACTGCCCTTGACTTCAAGGCTGCATGTTGTAAGGTGTAACATAAAGGAGCTTGAGCAAAACTGGAGTTGATGAGCATTGGAGAAAATATTCTACTTGGAATCATTTTTAGCACAAAATGGAAGTTAGTTCTGGTTGCAGGTCAATATCAGTTCAAGGATATCACTTCAGGAATTTTTAAAATAAGTGTCCTAAGCCCAACCATTTTAAGTTGCTTTACAGCCTTTACTGACATCGTCAAGTTAGTGTTAAACACCTGAGGCTTAATTGCTGCCTAGGCAGAATCCAGTCACATGGAGTGAATCAAATTGATTGAAGGCCAGTATCTGTAATGCTGTGGACCACCAAAAAAGGCTGAGATGTCGTCTCGTTGCCAATGGTGGTGGATAATTAAACAATGAGCAAGGAGGATGCTAAGCAAACATCCTGTCCTCAATTCTTGGGGAGCCCAGCAGAAGTGCAAATGGTGAGACTAAAGAAATTGAAACTATTTTCAGTGCTAAGTTGATTATCCATCTCAGCCTCTTCTTGCTGAAGATTGCTCTGAATGCTTCATCCTTACCCTTTGCACTGATGTGTTAGGCTCTTCCAACATTTTGAGGATGGGGATATTTGTGAGGCCTACTCCTCCAATGAGTTGTTTACGCTAGGTCAAGTTGGCATAAGGAGGGGGAAGTGTTGGGTATGGTAAAAGGCATTAGGGTGGACAAGTCCCCAGGCCTGGATGGGATCTATCCCAGGTTACTGAGGGAAGGGAGAGAGGAAATAGCTGGGGCCTTAACAGATATCTTTGCAGCATTCCTGAGCAAGGGTGAAGTCCCGGAGGACTGGAGAATTGCTGATGTTGTCCTCTTGTTTAAGAAGGGTAGCAAGGATAATCCAGGTAATTACAGGCTGATAAGCCTGATGTCAGCGGTGAGGAAGCTGCTGGAGAAGATACTGAGGGATAATATCTATTTACATTCGGAAGAAAATGGGTTTATTAGTGATAGGCAGCAGGTTTTGTGCAGAGAAGGTCATGTCTTACCAACTTGATAGAATTCTTTGAGGAAGTGACAGTTGATAGATGAGGGAAGGGCTGTAGATGTCACATACTTGGATTTCAGTAAGACGTTTAATAAGGTTCCCCATGGTAGGCTGTTGGAGAAAGCGAAGTTGCATGGGCTCCAGGGTGTACTAGCTAGATGGATGGAGAACTGGCTGGGCAACAGGACACAGACAGTTGTAGTAGAAGCGCATTTCTCAAAATGGAGAACGGTGACCTGTGGTGTTCCACAGGGATCCATGTTGGGACCACAGTTACTTGTGATATACACAAATGATCTGGAGGAAGGTGTAGATGGCCTGATTAGCAAGTTTGCAGATGACACCAAGATTGGTTGAGTAGCAGTTAGTGAAGGGGACTCTGGATGTGAGTTTGCTCGCTGAGCTGGAAGGTTAGTTTTCAGACGTTTCGTCACCATTCTAGGTAACATCATCAGTGAGCCTCCGATGAAGCGCTGGTGTTATGTCCCGCTTTTTGTTTATCTGGTTAGGTTTCCTTGGGTTGGTGATGTCATTTCCTGTTCTTTTTCTCAGGGGATGGTAGATTGGCTCCAAGTCAGTGTGTTTGTTGATGGAGTTCCGGTTGGAATGCCATGCTTCTCGGAATTCTCGTGCATGTCTCTGTTTGGCTTGTCCTAGGATGGATGTGTTGTCCCAATCAAAGTGGTGTCCTTCCTTATCTGTTTGTAGGGATACGAGTGATAGTGGGTCATGTCGTTTTGTGGCTAGTTGATGTTCTTGTATCCTGGTGGCTAGCTTTCTGCCAGTTTGTCCAATGTAGTGTTTGTCACAGTTCTTGTAAGGTATTTTGTAGATGACGTTCGTTTTATTTGTTGTCTGTATAGGGTCTTTTCAGTTCATTAGCTGCTGTTTTAGTGTGTTGGTGGGTTTGTGGGCTACCCTGATGCCAAGGGGTCCGAGTAGTCTGGCAGTCATTTCGGAAATGTCTTTGATGTAGGGGAGAGTGGTTATGGTTTCTGAGCCCGTTTTGCCTGTTTGTTTGGGTTTGTTGCTGAGAAATCGGCGGACTGTGTTCATAGGGTACCCATTCTTTTTGAATACGCTGTATAGGTGATTTTCCTCTGCTCTGCGTAGTTCCTTTGTGCTGCAGTGTGTGGTGGCTCGTTCGAATAATGTTCTAATGCAGCTTCGTTTGTGGGTGTTGGGATGGTTGCGAGCGAACAGCCAATGGGGAACTTCAAATCAGCGTCTACAGGAAAAACAACACATATGGACCAAATACTGAACTACAGGAGCAACCATCCCAACACCCACAAACGAAGCTGCATTAGAACATTATTCCAACGAGCCACCACACACTGCAGCACAAAGGAACTAAGCAGAGCAGAGGAAAATCACCTATACAGCGTATTCAAAAAGAATGGGTACCCTATGAACACAGTCCGCCGATTTCTCAGCAACAAACCCAAACAAACAGACAAAACGGGCTCAGAAACCATAACCACTCTCCCCTACATCAAAGACATTTCCAAAATGACTGCCAGACTACTCGGACCCCTTGGCATCAGGGTAGCCCACAAACCCACGACACACTAAAACAGCAGCTAATGAACTGAAAAGACCCTATACAGACAACAAATAAAACGAACGTCATTTACAAAATACCTTGCAAGAACTGTGACAAACACTACATTGGACAAACTGGCAGGAAGCTAGCCACCAGGATACATGAACATCAACTAGCCACAAAACGACATGACCCACTATCACTTGTATCCTTACATACAGATGAGGAAGGACACCACTTTGATTGGGACAACACATCCATCCTAGGACAAGCCAAACAGAGACATGCACGAGAATTCCTAGAAGCATGGCATTCCAACTGGAACTCCATCAACAAACACATTGATTTGGAGCCAATCTACCATCCTCTGAGAAAAAGAACAGGAAATGACATCACCAACCCAAGGAAACCTAACCAGATAAATAGAAAGCGGGACATAACACCAGCACTTCGTCGGAGGCTCACTGATGATGTTACCTAGAATGGTGACGAAACATCTGAAAACTAATCTTCCAGCTCAGCGAGCAAACTCACATCCAGAACTTCAACCTGAGCTACAAATCTTCTCAAAACTCGCAAGTGAAGGGGACTAACGGAGAATGCAGAAGAATATAGATAGATTGGAGAGTTGGGCGGAGAAATGGCAGATGAAGTTCAATCCATACAAATGCGAGGTGATGCAGTTGGGAAGATCCAATTTAAGAGCAAACTATAAGGTAAATGGAAAAGCACTGGGAAAAATTGATGTATAGAGAGATCTGGGCGTTCAGGTCCATTGTATCCCTGAAGGTGGCAACGCAGTTGGATAGTGTGATCAAGAAGGCATACGGCATGTTTTCAATCATCGGACGGGGTGTTGAGTGCACGAGTTGGCAGATTATGTTACAGTTGTATAGGACTTTGGTTCAGCCACATTTGGAATACTGTGTATAGCTCAGGTTGCCACATTACCAAAAGGATGTGGATGTTTTGGACAGGGTGCAGAGGAGTTTCACCAGGACGTTGCCTGGTATGGAGGGTGCTAGCTGTGAAGACAAGTTGAGTAGATTAGGATTATTGACATGAAAAAGATGGAGGTTGAGGGGGCACCTGATTGAGGTCTACAGAATCATGAGAGGTATATACAGGGTGGATAGCAAGAAACTTTTTCTCAGAGTGGGGAACTCAATTATTAGGGGTTATGATTTCAAGGTGAGAGGGGAAAAGTTTAAGGGAGATATGCATGGAAGGTTCTTGACGCAGTGGGTGGTGGAACATGTTGCCAGCGGAGGTGGTAGAGGCAGGCACGATAGCATCACTTAAGATGCATCTGGACAGATACAAGATGGGCAGGGAGCAGAGGGACACAGATCCTTATCACATAGGTGATAAATAGGTGAGATGTTTAGATAACGGATCTGGATTGGTGCAGGCTTGGAGGGCCAAAGATCCTGTTCCTGTGCTGTAATTTTCTTTGTTCTTTGTTTAATTTTCTACCACTCATGACTGGATGTGGCAGGACTTGCAAAGCTTAGATCTGACCTGTTGTTTGTTGGATTCTGTCTGTGAGTTTCTGTTTATGCTGTTTGGCATGCAAGTAGACCTGTTTGGTAGTTTCACCAGGGTGACATCTCATTTTTAGGTATGCCTGGCGCTGCCCTCTCCATTGAACCGGGTTTGATCCTCTGGCTTGATGTAATGTTTGAATGAAGGGTGTGTTTGTCTGTGAGGTTACACATTGTCATGGAATACAGCTCTGCTGCTGTTGATGACCCACATTGCATCATGAATGCCCAGGCTTCACTTGCTGGATCTGTTAAAAGTCATTCCCATTTATCATGGGTGATAATGCTACACTACGCAATGGAGGTTATTCTTAATGTGAAGGCAGGGCTTTGTCTCTAGAAGGACTCTGTGGTAATCAGTCTTACTGACACTGTCATGGACTGAATTCGGCACGTTGGTAAAGATATTTTACCCCCTTATTGGTTCCCTCGCTACCTGCCATAGACTAAATCTAGCAGCTATGTCCTTTTGAACCTGACAAGCTCAATCAGTAACGCTGTTGCTGAGCCACTCTTGATGTTGAACATTGAAATCCCTCATCCAGAGTACATTTTGCACCCTTGCCATCCTCAGTGCTTCCTCCAAGTGTTGCTCAACATGGAGGAGTACTAATGCAGCAGCCAAAGGAGGATGGTACAGGGCAACCAGTAGATTTCCTTGCTCGTGTTTAACCTGAAGCCACGAGACTTCATGGGGTTTGAAGTCAATGTTGAGGATTACACAGGACATCCCTTCTGACTGTATACTAATGTGCTGCAACCTTTGCCATCGGGTAAGGGCATATCCAGGATGGTGCTTCCTGGGACATTGTCTATAAGCTGTGATTCCATGAATACAACTATGTTGAGGTGGGTTTGACTAGCCTTTGAGATAGATGTCCCAATTTTGGCTTGAGCCCCCAGATGTTAGCGAGGAAGACTTTGCAGGGTTAACAAGGGTGTCTTTTCCAGCGTCTTTGTCAATGCTAGATGGCCTGTCTGGTTTCATTCCTTTGTTGATGCTGTGTAGCAGTTGATATAACTGAATTGTTTTTAGGCCATTTCAGAGGACATTGGAGAGTCAGTGACATTACTGTGTGTCTGAAGTCACATTTAGGCCAGACTAGGTGCAAATGGCAAATTTCCTTGGAGAGAAAACAGAGTTAACATTGCTGGTCTTGTGAGCCCTCTTCAGAATGGATAGCAGCTAGAAATATTGGTGCATATATATGCTAGTGAAGGGGAGGGATAAGGGGTAACTGACAGGTGGAGATGGAGCCCAGAGAGAAAGAACAGTAGTCGGGCAGACAAGGGAATGGGTAAAGGTCAGGCTGGGAAAATGAATATCTGTTAATGGGAATTGTTAGTGGCTGTCAAGGTGTTGTTTGTGGTTGCAGCCCATGTGATGACAAGGCCTAGTGTGTGGGGATTGGGGTTTGGACATGGGAGAAGGTGCCCAAGTCTTGAGGAGTCACTTGATCTGAAACTTTAACTTTCCCTCCATAGTTGCTGCCAGACCTGCTGAGCTTTTCCTGCAATTCTGGTTTTTGATCCTGAAATTGTTGAATTTGATATTTGAGTCCAGAAGGTTGCAGGTTTCCCATGCAGAAAATGATGTGGTGTTCTTCCAGCTTGCGCTGAGCTTTGCTGGAGCACTGTAGCAAGACCAAGACAGAGATGTTGGCCAGGGATCATGGTGGTGTGTTGAAAAAAGCAGGCAACCAGAAGCTTCGGATCATTTTTGCAGATAGAACATAGAACAGCACATTACAGGCCTTTCGGCCCAAAATGTTGTGCCGACCTATTGTCCTACTAAGATCAAACTACCGTGCATACACTATATTATCATATCATACATGTGCCTATCCAAGAGTCGCTTAAAAGGCTCTAAAGTGTTTGTCTCCACTACCGCTGCTGCCAGTGCATTGCACTCGCCCACCACACACTGTATAAAGAACCTACCTCCGACATCTCCCCAATACCTTCCTCCAATCACCTTAAAATTATTCCCCCTCGTAATGTAGGTGTTCTGCAAAGCAGTCACTCAGTCTGAGCTTTGTCTTCCCAATATAGAGAAGACCACATGGTGAGAGTTGAACATTCAGTATCAAATTGAATAATTTCAGTAGTACCTTTTATCCACTCTTTTGTCTGCCCAGTTGTTGTTCTCTCTCTGTGGGCTCCATTTACATCCATCTTTTACGCTTTCTCCCTCCCTCCACCCCTTCTTGAGCATGTGTGCCAGCCTTTTCCTAGGTCAGATTGCCTGATTAGTGCAAATGGAATTCAAGCTGAATAAATGTGATGTCATACAATTAGGCAGGATAAACAAGCTAAAGGAAAAATGAGAAATGATAGGATTCTGGGAAACACCAAGAAACACCCGGAATTGTATGAGATATTGGTTAGGTCACATCTAGAGTATTATGTGAAGATCTGGAACCCACATAATAGGATGGATGTGATAGCACTGGAGGGAGTCAAGCAGAGATTTACTAGGTTGTTGCCTTGCTGCAAAGTTGAAGTTATGAAGAGAGATTATTGGACTGGAATTGTTTTCCTTCGAGCAGAGGAAAATGAGCTGCTATATGATAAGGATCTGTACGAAACTATAAAGGGCATAAATGAAAGAGACAGAAACTTTTGCCCTTGATGGGGGCCTGTTGTCCAGGGAGCTTTGATTCAAGGTAAATGACAGGTTTAGAGAGCATTCAGCAGCAGCCTGATCATGTCTAGCCATATGGATACAGAACTTGTTTGAAGGCAGCAGACAGAGGGTGGTGGTGGAGGATTGCTTTTCAGTCGGGAAGTCCGTGACCAGAGGTGTGCCAAAAAGATTGATGCTGTGTCCACTGTTTTTCATCATTTATATGAATTATTTGGATGTGAACATAGGAGGCATAGTTAGTAAGTTTGCAGATGACACCAAAATTGGAGGTGTACGAGATGGAATTTAATTTAGGTAATTAAATTAGCCGCACCTTGGAAAGACAAATCAGCGCAGGGCTTATACATTTAATGATAAGGTCCTGGGAGTGCTGCTGAACAAGCAGACCTTGGAGCACAGGTTCATAGTTCCTTGAAAGTAGAGTTGCAGTTAGGTAGGATAGTGAAGAAGGTGTTTGGTATGCTTGCCTTTATTGGTCAGTGCATTGAGTATAGGAGTTGGGAGGTCATGTTGCAGCTGTACAGGACTTTGGTTAGGTGACTTTTGGAACCATGGATGACAGGTGAAATTGTGAGACTAGCCAAAAGGAAAAAGGAAGCATACGTGTGATCTCGGTGACTGAAGACAGACAAAGCTTTGCAAGAATATCGGGAATTTAGAGCGAATCTGAAATGAGGCATTAAGAGGGCTAAGAGAGGACATGAGATATTGCTGGCAAACATGGTTAAGGAAAATCCCACAGCCTTTTACTCATATATAAGGAACAAGATGGTAACTAGAGAAAGGATTGGCCCACTTAAGGACAAAGAAGGAAAGTTATGCGAGTCAAAGAAAATGAGTGACATTCTCAATGAGTACTTTGCATTGTTATTCACCAAGGAGAGGGACATGACAGATGCTGAGGTTAGGGATAGATGTTTGCTTACTTTAGGTCAAGTTGACATAAGGAAGGAGGAAGTGTTGGGTATCCTAAAAGACATTAAGGTGGACAAGTCCCCAGGTCCGAATGGGATCTATCCCAGGTTACTGAGGGAAGCGAGAGAGGAAGTAGCCAGGGCCTTAACGGATATCTTTGCTGCATCCTTAGACATGGGTGAAGTCCCGGAGGACTGGACACTTGCTAATGTTGTCTCCTTGTTTAAGAAGGGTAGCAAGGATAATCCAGGTAATTATTGACCAATGAGCCTGATTTCAGTGTTTGGGAAGCTACTGGAGAAGATACTGAGGGATAGGATCTATTCCCATTTGGAAGAAAATCAGCTTATCAGTGATAGGCAACATGGTTTTGTGCAGGGAAGGTCATGTCTTACCAACTTAATAGAATTCTTTGAGGACGTGACAAAGTTGATTGATGAGGGAAAGGCTGTAGATGTAATATACATGGACTTCAGTAAGGCGCTTGATAAGGTTCCCCATGGCAGGCTGATGGAGAAAGTGAAATCACATGGGGTCCAGGGTGTGCTAGCTAGATGGATAAAAATCTGGCTAGGAAACAGGAGACAGAGGGTAGTAGTAGAAGGGAGTTTCTCAAATTGGAGACCTGTAACCAGTGGTGTTCCACAGGGATCTGTGCTGGGACCACTGTTGTTTGTGATATATGTAAATGATCTGGAGGAAGTGGTAGGTAGTCTGATCAGCAAGTTTGCTGATGACACTGAGATTGGTGGAGTAGCTGATAGTGAAGGGGACTGTCTGAAATTACAGCAGAATATAGGTAGACTGGAGAGTTGGGCAGATAAATGGCAGATGGAGTTCAGTCCGGGCAAATGCGAGGTGATGCATTTTGGAAGATCAAATTCAAGGGCGAACTATACAGTAAATGGAAAAGTCCTAGGGAAAATTGGTGAACAGAGAGAGCTGGGTGTTCAGGTCCATTAAAGATAATAAAGTGTGAAGCTGGCTGAAAACAGCAGGCCAAGCAGCATCTCAGGAGCACAAAAACTGACGTTTCGGGCCTAGACCCTTTATCAGGGAGGGGGATGGGGTGAGGGTTTTGGAATAAATAGGGAGAGAGCGGGAGGCGGACCGAAGATGGAGAGAAAAGAAGATAGGTGGAGAGAAGAGTATAGGTGGGGAGGTAGAGAGGGGATAGGTCAGTCCAGGGAAGACAGACAGGTCAAGGAGGCGGGATGAGGTAAGTAGGTAGGAAATGGAGGTGCGGCTTGGCGTGGGAGAATGGGATGGGTGAGAGGAAGAACAGGTTAGGGAGGCAGAGACAGGCTGGGCTGGTTTTGGGATGCAGTGGGGGGAAGGGAAGAGCTGGGCTGGTTGTGTGATGCAGTGGTGGGAGGGGACGAACTGGGCTGGTTTTGGGGTGCGGTGGGG
This sequence comes from Stegostoma tigrinum, assembly GCF_030684315.1. Taxonomy (NCBI): domain Eukaryota; kingdom Metazoa; phylum Chordata; class Chondrichthyes; order Orectolobiformes; family Stegostomatidae; genus Stegostoma; species Stegostoma tigrinum. The sequence goes on from NC_081372.1 coordinate 61,450,849, forward strand.
GAAGGGGAGATTTTGAAGCTGGTGAAGTCCACATTGATACCATTGGGCTGCAGGGTTCCCAAGCGGAATATGAGTTGCTGTTCCTGCAACCTTCGGGTGGCATCATTGTGGCACTGCACGAGGCCCATGATGGACATGTCATTTAAAGAATGGGAGGGGGAGTGGAAATGGTTTGCGACTGGGAGGTGCAGTTGTTTATTGCGAACCGAGCGGAGGTGTTCTGTACAGCGGTCCCCATGCTTCCGCTTGGTTTCCCCAATGTAGAGGAGGCCACACCGGGTACAATGGATGCAGTATACCACACTGGCCGATGTGCAGGTGAACCTCTGCTTAATATGGAAAGTCATCTTGGGGCCTGGGATAGGGGTGAGGGAGGAGGTGTGAGGGCGATTGTAGCATTTCTTGCGGTTGCAGGGGAAGGTGCCGAGTGTGATGGGGTTGGAGGGCAGTATGGACCGAACAAGAGAGTTGTGGAGAGAGTGGTCTCTCCGGAAAGCAGACAAGGGTGGGGATGGAAAAATGTCTTGGGTGGTGGGGTCGGATTGTAGATGGCGGAAGTGTCGGAGGATGATCCGTTGTATCCGGAGGTTGGTGGGGTGGTGTGTGAGAACGAGGGGGATCCTCTTTGGGCGGTTGTGGCGGGGGCAGGGTGTGAGGGATGTGTTGCGGGAAACGCGGTCAAGGGCGTTCTCGACCACTGTGGGGGGAAAGTTACGGTCCTTGAAGAACTTGGACATCTGGGTTGTGTGGGAGTGAAATGCCTCATCGTGGGAGCAGATGCGGCAGAGGCGGAGGAATTGGGAATAGGGGATGGAATTTTTGCAGGAGGGTTGGTGGGAGGAGGTGTATTCTAGATAGCTGTGGGAGTCCGTGGGTTTGAAATGGACATCAGTTACAAGCTGGTTGCCTGAGATGGGGACTGAGAGGTCCAGGAAGGTGAGGGATGCACTGGAGATGGCCCAGGTGAACTGAAGGTTGGGGTGGAAGGTGTTGGTGAAGTGGATGAACTGTTCGAGCTCCTCTGGGGAGCAAGAGGCCGCGCCAATACAGTCATCAGTGTAACGGAGGAAGAGATGGGGTTTGGGGCCTGTGTAGGTGCGGAAGAGGGACTGTTCCACTTAACCTACAAAGAGGCAGGCATAGCTGGGGCCCAAGCGGGTGCCCATGGCCACCCCCTTTGTCTGTAGGAAGTGGGAAGAATTGAAAGAGAAGTTGTTGAGGGTGAGGACGAGTTTGGCTCGGCGGATGAGGGTGTCGGGTGTTCAAGTCCATTGTTCCCTGAAGGTGACAACGCAGGTCAGTAGGGTGGTGAAGAAGGCACATGGCATGCTTGGAGGGCCGAAGGGCCTGTTCCTGTGCTGTAATTTTCTTTGTTCTTTGTTCTTTGAATACTGCTTGCAGTTTTGGTCTGGGATAATGGGAACTGCAGATTCCGGAGAATCCGAAATAACAAAGTGTGGAGCTAGATGAACACAGCAGGCCAAGCAGCAACTTAGGAGCACAAAAGCTGACGTTTTGGGCCTATACCCTTCATCAGAAAAGGAGGATGGGGAGAGGGTTCTAAAATAAATAGGGAGAGAGGGGGAGGTGGATCGAAGATGTATAGAGCAGAAGATAGGTGGAGTGGAGGCAGAGAAGTTGAAAGGGCGGGGATGGAGACTGTAGAGTTGAGTTTAGGTGGGGAGGTAGGGAGGGGATAGGTTGGTCCAAGGAGGACGGATAGGCTGAGCGGGCGGGATGAGGCTAATCGGTAGGAAATGGAGGTGCAGCTTGAGGTGGAAGGAGGGGATAGGTGAGAGGAAGAACAGGTTAGGGAGGCAGGGCTGATTTTGGGATGCAGTGGGGGAGCTCCCCACCTGTACTCACCTCTACAGGCTCCATCCCCGCCCCTTTAACTTGTCTGTCTCCTCTCCATCTATCTGCTCCTGTCTGCATCTTCCATCCGCCTCCCCCTCTCTCCCTATTTACTTCAGAGCCTTACCCCATCCTCCTTTTCTGATGAAGGGTCTAGGTCCGAAACGTCAGCTTTTGTGCTCCTAAGGTGCTGCTTGGCCTGCTGTGTTCATCCAGCTCCACACTTTGTCATCTTTGGTTTTGGCCTCCCTGCTATAGGAAGGATGTTGTGAAGCATGAAAGAGCTCAGAAAAGATTCAGAAGGATATTGCCAAGGTTGGAGAGTTTGTGCTATCGGCTGGGGCTAGTTCTTCTGGAGCATCAGTGGCTGGGGAGACCTTATAGAGGTTTATAAAATCATGAGAAGCACGGATAGGGTAAAAAGACGAAGTCTTTTTCCCAGGGTAGGGGAGTCAAAAACTAGAGAGCATAGATTCAAGGTGAAGGGAAAAATTTTAAAATGGACCTAAGGTGCCACTTTTTAACACAAAGGGTGGTGCTGTATGAAATGAGCTGCCAGAGGAAGTGGTGGCTGCTACAATTCCAATGTTTAAAAGGTATCTGGATGGGTATATGAATAGGAAGGGTTTAGAGGGATATGGGTCAAATGGTGGCAAATGGGACTAGATTTATTTAGGTTATCTGGTTGACATGGACAAGTTGGACCAAAGGGTTTGTTTCCATGCTGTACGTCTTGGTCACTCTATGAATCCATGTGAGGAAAATCTTTTTCTCCCAGAGGACAAGTGCTTGAACGTGGGATTAGAATAGTTACGTAGTTTTTGACTGGTACAGATGTGATAGGCTGATGGGCAGTTTTCTGTGCTGTAGATCTCTATGACACTGTGACTATCCTATTTAGCCCAATAATATTGCCTCATAACATGATGGACAGCATCCTCAATAAAAACACAAGGATTGTTGGGGTGTTGCCATGCTGACACTGTGATAGCCAATCTACCTGCAACAGATAGAGGTCCAAAACATTTTCTATCTCTGGCTGTTGGGGCCAGAATATGCTGAATCAGCAGATGTTTTTCTCTTCTGAGTTTGATTTGATATTATGAGACTTCATGGGATCTAGGGTCGAAATTGAGGACACCCAGGGCAACTCTCTCATGATTGTATACATCTTTATCCCCATCTCTGGTGGGTCTGCCCTGTCAATGTAATAGGATGTAGCCGGAGATGATACTAGTAGTGTCTGGGCCGTTGTAAAATTCCGTGACTGGACTTGACTAGACAGAGGAACAGTTCTCTCTGATTTGGCATAACGCCAAAAATGTTAGTAAAGAGGGATTAGCAGTGTCGACAGGGCTGTGTGTGCTATTGTTATTTCTGATTTCTTGTTTGAAAACTGTTGTCAGTCTGGTTTCATTCCTTTTCATTCAACTTCGCATGGCACAACTTGCTAAGCCTTTTAACAGAGCAGTTAAAAGTAAATCACAGTATTGTGCATCTAGTTTTAGATATTGGCTGAAGCAGTGAGGGTGGCACATTTTCCTAAAGAATGTTGGGTATTTATGACTGTTTATAATGATTTCATGATTACAATTGGACTTTAACTCTAGGTTTTAATTTGTTTTTTACTCCTATTTATTGAATTCAAACTTTACCGTCTACTGTGGTGAAAGAATAATCTTAGAGTCATACAGCATAGAAGTCATACGGCCACACAGGCTCTTCGGCCCACCATGTCTGTGCTGAACATGAAACACCAAACTACACTATTCCCATTTACCTGGACTTGGTCTACAGCCAAATATGGCCAGGTATTTTAAGTGGCTATCTAGATTCTTCTTAAATGTTGCAAGGATATTTGCTTCCCTTACACTCAAGTAGCATGTTCTGTATTTCTGCCCCTGTGGGTGACAAAATATTTCCTCAGATCTTCTTTAAACCACTTACTCATCACCTTAAACTTATGCAGTCTGGTCTTACACATGTCTGCTATGGGTAAGAAATTCTCGCGATCTACTCTGTTTATACCTCTCATAATTTTGTATGTCTCAGTAAGATCTCCTCTGCTGTGAGGAAACCAAACCAACCCATTCAGCCTGTCCACCTAATTGAGACTTTCCATCCCAGGCAACATCTGGGTAATCTCCTCTGCATTCTGTCCAATGCAATTTCATCCTTCCGAAAGGTGTTGATCACAACTGCATACAGTATTCCATTTGTGGTCGAACCAATGTTTTATAATTGAAGGCAAACATCACTTGTACTGCCATCTTCACCTTGTCTACTTATGTTGATGCCTTCAGACATCTATGGGCTCAGACATCAAGGTCCCTTTGGTACCTCAGTACTCCTTATGGAACTGTTATTCATTATGTATAGTTTTCTCCTGTTATACCTCCCAAAATGCATCACCTTAATTTTATTCCCTGCATCCTCTCTTTGATGTCTTTTGCATTGGTCTCAAGAGATAGAACACCATGTCTAACATCCAGTTACCAGAAACAAATAGCACTTCTACGCTTTGCTGTTCCTTTGTTTACAGTCGCTTGCCCTTTGGTGCAGTGGTCGGGACTTCAGTTGTCAGGGTGTCAACACACCCGGCATTTTCTAATGTTGACTACTGGCTTGAGAGTCACACACTCCTTGAAGACGCCTGTGATTTCTATTTCATCAAACACTTCTGGACGTCCATCCAATAATGAGTACAGTAGGAAGCTGCACAAGTTTGTGAATGAAATGGTCTGTTTATTGGCAAATACTGTACAAGTTATAGAAATGAAATAAGTATCAAAGATAACAAGTACCGAGCTGTGATGTGCACCCATTACAATGCGTTAACTTTAGCACTAGATGATGAATTTAAACAAGGAAATAACTATAGGAACTAGACAATGAAGTTGTGCAGGTAATCAAACTGAACAATTATTATTGAAATGAAACTGCAGCTTGACTATAATATGATTTTTGTGTCAACAGGGCAATGCCAAGTGCTTGATGAATTCCTGCATCGTACGGGCTCCATAGTCACTGATGATGGTGTTAATATTTGTATTCAAGAAGAGGTAAGACAAAATGTACACAAATAGTTGTTTTAATTAAGACATAGCTTACTCTTAGAAAACTCTTTTACTCAGGTAGTTTGCTGCATCTCAATATCATCCTGCTATGAGGCACGATCCCAGCAGTTACAAGTGATTTTGTAAGGCAACAGAAGAAAGTGAAGGGAGAGCTAAAATGTATGCACAGATATGAAAGGGAGAGCTAAGATGTATGCACAGGTATGATTGCTGTAGTGAATGACCCGGAATGTGCTTGTGTAGAAAACATGCAACGATTAAGTGATAGAAAGTTGTTTAGCAGGAAACAATAGGAATCATATTGAAATTATAATAGCCTCGCATTGCAGTAACACCTATAACAGAATAAGGAGGCATGACATCATGGAGGAATTTCACTATAAGGATGAGAATTTTAGATTTTGTTGTGGACCTGGGGCCATTGTGGGGCAGTAAGTCTCAACACTTCTGCTTCTGAGGATTGTCTTAAAGGACAGTAATCTCTTCAAACATTGAAGCTTGGTATCTTGGTACAGATGATAGGTGAACAGGATTGGATGCAAATCTGAATATGGGCAGAAAACTTTGGATGAACTAAGGATTATGGAGAGTGCAAGAGATGTGTTGGGTTATTCACAAGTATAGAGTGTGTTTCAGCATCAGTTGGACTGGGACCCAGTGCAGTTAGATGGTAACACGTAGGTCTTGGTGATTGAGAGGTCAAGAGGTTGAAAACTCAGCTTAAGGCCAGTTAATATATGAGGGTTATAAACAGAATATTTTATTCTGAGCAAGGCCATTGTGACAAAGAAGGAGTAGCTAGGTAACAGATACATTCTTGTAATGAGAGGAAGTGCCCTAAGTCACTGTAATTTTGAGTTTCTGCTCCAAATACAGGCAATGAAGAAGATGAACACAATGCTTAATCAAATGTCACGTGAAGACAGGAAGAGGCTCCTCCTAACCACAAAAATGCGACGTTTGATGTAAGTAATTAGTAATTTTGTCAGCTACATGTCAGTATAACCGAGACAAACATGGAATGCAGGTGAGCAAGTGATTCCAATTCATTGGTTTCCTACTGTACTTTCTAACTTAATGGTTGAGGATTTTAATATTGTACAATTTCTTAAAACTTATACTGATACCTTAACAGTTCTCTGTCTCATCTGAAGGAATGCACAGTTTGCATTATTGTTCAAACCATGTAAAAGGGAAGCACCACATGTAAAGGCACTGTTAATGGAAAGAGCTTTATGTACGATATGAATATAAGAAATCAGAGACTCTTGAACTGATCTGTCATTCAATAGTATATGTATTCTAATTGTAGTCTCCATATTCCTGCCTGCCCTCCCATGACTATTAACTCTTTTGCAGATTAAAGATCTACCTAAATTTGAAGATAAGTAATTACCGAGATTTCAGTGCTCTTCAAATACAAATAAAGTAAGAGGGAAGCCAGAGTGAACATAGGGTCCTTGGGGAATGACGCTGGGAAATAATAATGGGGAAACCAGGAAGTAGTGGGGAGTTTAATAAATGTTTTGTGTTGATTTTCACAGTTGAAGACACTAGTAGCATTCCAAATTTACTAAATATTCAAGGGGCCAAAGAAGGAGATGAAATAAGCAAACACAATAGCTATTATTAAGGATAATGTAGTAGGGATATGAAAGACTGAAGTGCCTGAGGGAATGCATCCTGGGTTGTTAAAGTAGATACAGAGATAGAGGATGCATTGATAGTAATCTTCCAGAAATCTTTAGATTTTTGAGAAATCCCAGAGGTCTAGAAAATTGCCAATGATGCACCTTTATTTAAGAAGGAAAGACGACAAAAAAGGTTTTGGTCAGTTTGCTTCATATTTGTCATTGGAAAATGTCAAAGCATGTAGCAGTATAAAATTTAGAAATGCATAATATTGTAAAGCAGAGTTAATATGGTTCATGCAGCTTGACGAATTAACTAGAATTTTTTAAGGAGGTAACAAGCAGGATAAGTAAAGGGGAAGCAATGGATGTCATAAAAAGTACCACACATCTGGCTGCTTATTAAGATGGGCCCATGGTGTTGGAGGTAGCTTGGCTAACTAATAGAAGACGGAGAGTTACTATAGTGGGACATTTTCAGGATGGCAGCCTTTAACCAGTGGTGCCCCACAGAGATCATTTCTGGGTCAAAAATTATTTGTAATATATACCAATGCCATAGATGAGCAAAATGAATATGTCAAAACCAAATTTGTTGATGACATAAAACTAGATGTGAAGATAAGTGATGAGGATGATACAAACAGTTTGTAAATGTTGTAGACAGGTTAAGCGAGTGGGACAAAAACTTGGCTGATGGAATATAATGTGGTTGTGTGGATAATATGACAGGAAGAATAGAGAAGCTGAATATTCCTTGCAGATTCCTGGATCACTGGAAACATTCCTGGAGGTGGTGGGACCTCTACAATCACCTGAACCAGAACCGGTGCAGCCTTCTTGCGGGAGGCATTTTTATTGCTATTGGGAGGAGTTTAAACTAGTTTGACAGGGGCAGGAGCACAATGTGTTCATTAATAGTATTACAGCATACCTTAGAAGAGTTATCTAAGCAGAAGGAGTTTGGACATGTTGAGTTGCAGGGGAGTGAGGTGAGGCTGTGTGTCTTCTACTTAAATGCTAGGAGTGTTATAGGTAAGACAGATGAATTCATGGTATGGAATTGAAATGATGTTGCCATCAAAAAGATGCGTCTGAGGGAGAGATGGGATGCACAAATCAACATTCTGGGATTTTTGGATCTTTGGCAGGAGAGGAGAGAATGTAAAAGAAGAGCTGGTGTTGAATTATTAATTAAGGAATCAGTAAAGAGGGAAAATATCTTGAAACTGTTGTCAAATGAGGCTTTCTGGGTGCAGTTTAGGGAAAAAAAGGGACAATCATGCTTAGAGTGCCCAGCAGACCCCTAGCATTTGGGCAATTGAGAAGCATATACGTGGACAGTTCACTGAGGTGTGTAAAAACAATAATAAGCTAATTATCTTAGGGGATTTTAACTTCCCCAGCATTAGTTGGGATAATTATAGTATAAAGGGATTAGAGGAGGAAGATTTCTTGAAATGTATTCAGGAGAGTTTTTATATTGACACGTAAATGCTCCCATAGGGATTGTGCAGTGCTGGATCTAATTCTGGAGAAAAAAAGCCAAGCAGGTGTTCAAGGTGAAAGTGGGGGACCGTCTTAGTGGTTACGACCAAATACCATATGTTTTAAGTTTGTTCAAGAAAGGGAAGAACAAAGAGTGCAAAAGTATTTTGGATTGTGGGGACAGTAGATTTTCTTAAAAGTAGGCAGGATCAGTTAAATAGGGAATAGCTATTTTATGATATATCTACAGAGTCTTCAAAAAGGTACTGGAAAGACTGCAGGCCCAACATGTTCCATTTAGGATGAAATTTATTAGAAACAAGCCCAGATACCCTGGATGACTAAGACTATTCAGAACAGGATAAAAGAAAAAGTCGTATAGGGAGTGTAGGGTGGCGCTTAAGAAAGCAAATAGTACAGCAAGACAAGCCGTGTAAAAACACTGGTGGGCAATGTTAGGGAGAAGGGATGAGGACTGAAACGCAGAAGATATGTTGGACACATCTGGTCTCCCTGCTGTGTGAAGAATATTGTTAAACATGAAAGGGTGCAGAAAAGATTTACAAGAATGTTGTTGGGGTTGGAGCGTTTGAACTACAGGGAGAGGCTGAATAGGCTGGGGCTGTTTTACCTGGTGCATTCAATGCTGACAGGTGACCTTATAGCGCTTTATAAAATCATGAGGGGCATGGATATGGTGAATACCTCTGGGCTAGGGGTGTCAAAACTACAGACTGTAGGTTTAAGGTGAGAGGGGAAAGATATAAAAGGGACCTAAGGGGTAAACGTTTCATGCAGAGGGTGGTGCTTATATTGAATGAGCTGCCAGAAGAAGTGGTAAGGCTGGTACAAGCACATCATTTAAAAGGCATCCGGACGGCGACATGAATTGGAAGCATTTAGAAGGATATGGGCCGAACGCTGGCAAATGGGACTAGATTAATTCAGGATATCTGGCTGGCATGGGCAAGTTGGACCGAAAGGCCTGGTCCCATGCTATACAGCTCTATGACTGATTGCCCTTGCAACCACGATGGTGAGAATCCTCAGATGAGGAAGAAGGTAGAGAATTTGTATGCTCCCTGGAGAGGCTGGCATCTTTGTGATAGATTTGACGAAGATGGAGAAGCTGGGAGAATGGAATAAAATCCCTTCAGGAAGCAGGCTTTGAAGATTTGTAGTCAGATCACTATGGGCTTTGATGGGTTTGTATTGGATATTGAATGATTTCATTGTCAAATGAATTTTGGAAAATACAGTGAAAAGTATTTTGTCACAATTAGGTGCCACCTTCTGTTCAATTGACAAAAATAGAAAGGCAGAAAATTAAGAAACTGTACAATTTACAATTTATATTTCTTCTTGTTAAGCCATGTTCCAGGTTTTCTTAGGTCACTTGGATTTCTGTAAGGTGTTCCAGTCTCTGTGCTGTAGTAAGTTCCTGTCAGGGTCAAGCTGATGTCCCAGAAGTCCCCGGCTTCATTGCCACTATCTTGCTGATGTCGCTAGAAATCTCAATCTGGGCTCAGTTCGCAACCAAAGCTGCTACTGCCGCCTTGCCAACATTTTTAAGAGTCTGGATCCGGGCCCACCATGCAGCCAAAGCTATAGCCGCTGCCTTGCTAAGATCACTACAAGTCTCTGCTTGAGGACACCTCCAAATATGAGCCACTGTTGCAGCTGCCACCTTGCTGTCTTCGCCATGAGCCCCTTTTCTGCCTCCTCTGCGATGACACCTCTACTGTCGACAAGGAGATGATGAAGAAAAAGTTTGGCAGCCAGCATTTCCCTGGAAGTGGATGTTGAGGAATGGAAGGGAAGGATCAGAGATGGACCAGATGGAGGTGAGAACAAGGTGGAAATTGGCAATGAAATTGATAAACCATTCCCAATTCTAAATGGGAGACGATGATGTCATTGACGAAAGAGTTATGGCTGGAGGCCTGTGTAGGACTGGAGCAAGGACTGTTCCATATACCTTACAAAGAGACAGGCATAACTGGGACTCACATGAGTCTGCAAGGCCGCACTTTCGACCTGAAGAAAGTGAGAGGAGATAGAGGAGAGGGTGTACAAAGTGAGGACGAGCATGGGCAGGAGGGTGGTGGAGGATGAGGACGGTTCAAGCCTCCTCTCCACTAAGAGGTGGAGAATCCCAGGACCATTTAGTTGAGGACTTGACAGGATAGCTGTGGAAAGGTTGTTTCCCTGTGGCAGAGTCTGGGGCCAAAATGCATAATCTCGCAATAAGGAATTTACACATTTAAACACACATGAGGAATCGCTTAGCGGGTCTGACAGCATCTGTGAAGAGAAATCAGAGTTAACGTTTTGTGTCCCGTGACCCTTCCTCAGAATGCCACCGGACTGGACTGGAAATGTTAACTGTGATTTCTGTTCACAGATGATGCCAGACCTGCTGAGCACTTCCAGCAACTTCTGTTTTTGTTTCTGATTTGCAGCATCTGCAGTTCTTTCGGTTTTTTTAAGGAATTATTTCTTTGATGGTTGTAAATCTTTGGAATTTTTACCACAGAAGACTGTTGATATTGGATCCTTAAATATATTCAGGGCTGAGGTAGACAGATTTTTAATCAATAAGGGTGCCAAATGTTATGGGGAAAAGCAGAAATGTGGAGTTGAAGGTTACCAGATCTGCCATAATTTCATTGAATGTTAGAGAAAACTCAGTGGGCTGAATCACTTACTTTAGTTCCTGTGTCTCATGCTCACTGACAGGGTGAATTCTTGAGATTCTTGAATAGCCTTCTTAGAGAAGAAATTCCACCTTACTTCCATCTTAAATAAGAGATCCTTACTTTGAAAGCATGGCCTTCAGTTCGAGATTGTTTCATCAGTGGAAGCATCCTCTTTGTGTCTACTCTGTTTAGCCCCCTTAAATTTTGAATGTTTCATCAAGAATCTTCTCAACTTTGGTGAATTGGGCTGAATCACTTACTTTAGTTCCTGTGTCTCATGCTCACTGACAGGGTGAATTCTTGAGATTCTTGAATAGCCTTCTTAGAGAAGAAATTCCACCTTACTTCCATCTTAAATAAGAGATCCTTACTTTGAAAGCATGGCCTTCAGTTCGAGATTGTTTCATCAGTGGAAGCATCCTCTTTGTGTCTACTCTGTTTAGCCCCCTTAAATTTTGAATGTTTCATCAAGAATCTTCTCAACTTTGGTGAATTGGGCTGAATCACTTACTTTAGTTCCTGTGTCTCATGCTCACTTACAGGGTGAATTCTTGAGATTCTTGAATAGCCTTCTTAGAGAAGAAATTCCACCTTACTTCCATCTTAAATAAGAGATCCTTACTTTGAAAGCATGGCCTTCAGTTCGAGATTGTTTCATCAGTGGAAGCATCCTCTTTGTGTTTACTCTGTCAAGCCCCCTTAAATTTTGAATGTTTCATCAAGAATCTTCTCAACTTTGGTGAATTCAGGCCCCATTTACTCAAATTTCTGCGATAAAACTTCATCTCAGGAATCAACCTAATGATTCTTCTTTGAACTGTATCCAGTGTAAATATATTTCACCTTCTAAGAGGGAAGCAAAGATGTATGCTGTGTTCTGAGTGTGGTTTCCCCATGTCCTGGATAATTGCAGCAAAGTTTCTCTTTTTTTCATGTTATATGCTCTTTATACCAAACATCAGTGTCCTATTTGTCTTCCTGTTACTCTACTTCTTTGCTAACATTTAATGATTAATGTACAATGTAACAACTACATCAAACGTGCGCAGAGTACATCGAACATAGAACAGTATATAGCACAGTGCGGGCCCTTCGGCCCACGATCTTGTGCTCACCTACTCTAAGAACAAATTACCCTGCATACTCTACATTATACTAGCATCCATGTGCCTATCTATGAGTTGCATAGAAGTCTCAAAAGTATCTGCCTCATCCACCACTGCTGGCAGTGCATTCCACACGCCCACCACTCTCTGTATAAAGAACCTACCTCTGACATCTCCCCTATACCTTCCTTCAATCACCTTAAAATTATGCCTCTTCGTAATAGTAATTTCCGTCCTGGGAAAAAGTTTCCAACTATCCACTTTATTTATGCCTCTCACCATCCTGTACACCTCTGTTAAGTCACCACTTGTCCTTCTTTGCTCCAATGAAGTAAATCCCAGTTCCCCCAACCCTTCCTCATAAGACCTGTCCTCCAGCCCAGGCAGCATCCTCTGCACCCTTTCTAAAACTTCCAAATCCTTCTAATAATGAAGCGATCAGAACTGAACACAATATATAACCAGTTTTTTCTAGCGGTCCAGCATAACCTTTCAGCTCTTAAACTCAACTCCCTGCCAATGAAAGCTAACACACCATATTCCTTCTTTACAATCCTATCAACATGGGTGGCAACTTTGAGAGATCTATGGATATGGACCCCCAGATTCCTCTGTTCCTCCACATTGCTGAGAATCCTGCCATTAACCCCGTATTCTGCATTCAAATTTGACCTTCCAAAATGAATCACTTCACGCTTTTCCGGGTTGAATTCCATCTGCCACTCCTTTGCCCAGCTCTGTATCCTGTCAATGACCTGTAGCAACCTATAACTGCCCTCCACACTATCCACAACTCCACCAACCTTTGTGTCATTATTAAACTTACTAGCCCACCCCTCCACTTCCTCGTCCAAGTCATTGACAAGAATCACAAAGAGCAGAGGCCCCAGAACAGGTCCTTGTGGAACACCACTGATTGCCGAGCTCCAGGCTGAGTACTTTTCACTTACTACTACTCTCTGTCTTCAATTGGACAGCCAGTTTTATATCCAGACAGCCAAAATTTCACTAAATCCCATGCCTCCTTACTTTCTTAAAGAGCCTACCGTGGGGAGCCTTATCAAATGCCTTGCAGAATTCGATATGTACCACATCCACTGCTCTGCCTTCATCAATGTGTTTTATCACATCCTCAAAGACTTCAGTCAGGCTTGTGAGGCACGACCTGCCCCTCTCAAAGCCATGCTATTTCTAATCAAACTGTGCTTTTCCAAATAATCATAAACACTATCTCTCAGAATCCTCTTCAATAATTTGCCCACCACACAAGTAAGACTGCCTGGGCTGTAATTCCCAGGATTATCCCTACAACCTTTCTTGAACAAGGGAATGACATTTGCCACCCTCCAATCATTTGGTACTACTTCAGTAGATTGTCAGGATGCAAAGATCATCGTCAAAGGGGATGCAATGTTTTCCCTTGCTTCCTGTAGCAACCTTAGGTATATTCCATCTGGCACAGAGGACTTATCTATCCTCATGTTTTTCAAAATTTCTAGTGCACATCCTTCTTCCTAATATCAACCCATTTCATGCTGTCCTCACAGATGTCAAGGTCTGTCTCACTGGTGAATACTGATGCAAAGTATTCAATTAAGAACCTCCCCTACCTCCTCTGACTCCAAACACAAGTTCCCTCCACTATCCTTGATTGGCTGTACCCTCATTCTGGCCATCCTCTTGTTCCTCATATAAGCATAGAACACCTTGGGGTTTTCTTGATTCTACCCGCCAAGGCTTCCCCTCCTCCCTGACTACCTTGTAGACGTCGAGAGCCCTGTCCGATCCTTACTTCCGCAAACTTAAGTAAGTTTCCTCTTCCTCTTGACTAGATGTTCCACATGTCTTGTCATCCAAGATGCCTTTACTTTACCATCTCTTCCTTGCCTCAGTGGGACAAACCTATCCAGTACTTATAGCAACTGCTCCCTATACAACGTTCACAATTCTGTTGTGCATTTCCATGAGAACATCTGATCCCAATTTATGCTGTGCAGTACTTTGCTAATAGCATTGTAATTCCCCTTCCTATGATTAACTACGTTACCATACCGTCTGCTCCTATCCCTCTCCCTGACTATATTAAAGGTCAGGGAGCTGTGATCACTATCATCGAAATGTTCTCCATTTAGATGTGACACCTGCCCTGGTTCATTGCCAAGCACCAAGTCCAATGTGGGCTCCCCCGCCGCCCCCGGCCAACCCAGTATGCTTATTTACATATTGAGTCAGAAATCCTTCCCAGACACACCTGACAAAATCTGCTCCATCCAAACTATTCGCACTTAGGAGGCTTCAATCTCATATTATGGAAATTGACGTCAACCCTATTACTTATGCACCTTCCCACAATCTGTCTCTCAACCTGTTCCTCAGTGTCTCTGTTGCTGTTGGGGGAGGGGCTCTAAAGAAAGCTCCTAATAAAGTGACTGATCCTGTGATAACGGGAACTGCAGATGCTGGAGAATCTAAGATAACAAAGTGTGGAGAGGATTCTGGAATAAATAGGGAGAGAGGGGGAGGTGGACCGAAGATGGAGAGAAAAGAAGATAGGTGGAGAGGAGAGCATAGGTGGGGAGGTAGGGAGGGGATAGGTCAGTCCAGGGAAGACGGACAGGTCAAGGAGGTGGGATGAGGTAGTAGGTAGGAAATGGAGGTGCGGCTTGAGATGGGAGGAAGGGATGGGTGAGAGGAAGAACAGGTTAGGGAAGCGGAGACAGGCTGGGCTGGTTTTGGGATGCATGGCGGGAGGGGAAGATCTGGGCTGGTTTTGGGATGCAGTAGGGGAACGGGAGATTTTGAAGCTTGTGAAATCCACATTGATACCTTTGGGCTGCAGGGTTCCCAAGCGGAATATGAGTTGCTGTTCTTGCAACCTTCGGGTGGCATCATTATAGCACTGCAGGAGGCCCATGATGGACATGTCGTCTGAGGAATGGGAGGGGGATTTAAAATGGTTCGCGACTGGGAGGTGTAGTTGTTTAATGCGAACCGAGCAGAGGTGTTCCGCAAAGCGGTCCCCAAGCCTCCACTTGGTTTCCCCAATGTAGAGGAAGCCACACCGGGTACAATGGATACAGTATACCACATTAGCAGATGTGCAGGTGAACATCTGCTTGATATGGAAGGTCATCTTGGGGCCTGGGATGGGGGTGAGGGAGGAGGTGTGGAGGCAAGTGTAACTCTTCCTGCAGTTGCAGGGGAAGGTGCCGGGTGTGGTGAGGTTGGAGGGCAGTGTGGAGCGAACAAGGGAGAGAGTGGTCTCTCCGGAAGTCAGACAAAGGTGGGGATGAAAAATGTCTTGGGTGGTGGGGTCGGATTGTAGATGGCGGAAGTGTTGGAGGATGATGCGTTGTATCCGGAGGTTGGTGGGGTGGTATATGAGAACGAGGGGGATCCTCTTGAGGCGGTTGTGGCGGGGGCAAGGTGTGAGGGATATGTTGTGGGAAATGCGGGAGACGCGGTCAAGGGCGTTCTCGACCACTGCGGGGGGAACACACCAGCCTAGTTCTTCCCCTCCCCCCACTGCAACATAGTCTGTCTTCCCCTAATCTCCTCTCCATCTATCTTCTTTTCTCTCCATCTTCGGTCCGCCTCCCCCCTCCAGAACCCTCTCCCCATCCCCCTCTCTGATGAAGGGTCTAGGTCCGAAACGTCATCTTTTGTGCTCCTGAGATGCTGCTTGGCGTGCTGTGTTCATCGAGCGACACACTTTGTTGTCTTAAAGTGACTGATGCTTCCTGTTTCTGACTTCCACCCACACTGACTCAGTAGACAAGCCCTCCTCAATGACCTCCCTTTCTGCAGCTGTGATACCATCCTTAATTAGCAATGCCACTCCCATGCTATTAACTGCAAATTTGAATATTTTGTTTCGTCCTGTTGTAGTTACCAAATTTTCAAATCTAAACCTAATCAATGGCAAAGAAACAGTAAGCTTTGAAAGTTAATAAGGGACCCTTGGATGACCAGGGACTTCGTGAATTTAGTTAAAAGGGAAAAAGAAATTTGTAAGGTTTAGGAAACTAAAATTGGACAGAGCTCATCAGGAAGATAAAGCAACAAAGAACTCAAGTAAGGAATTAGGAGAGCTAGAAGTGACCACGAAATGACCTTGGCAAGCACACTTAAACAGAATCCCAAAGCATTCTATATGTTAAAAACAGGAGGATAACTAGGGAGAAGGTAGGCCCACTCAAGGATAAAGGAGGAAATTTGTGTTGGAGGCAGAGGATGTGGGAAAGATCCTAGATGAGTACTTTTTAGACACCCTACTGTTTGGAAACAGGCCCTTTGGCCCAACAAGTCCACACTGCCACTTGAAGCATCCCACCCAGACCCATCTCCCTATAACCCACACACCCCTGAACAATACGGGCAATTTAGCATGGCCGATCCACCTAGCCTGCACATCTTTGGACTGTGGGAGGAAACTGGAGCACTCGGAGGAAACCCATGCAGACACGGGGAGAATGTGCAAACTCTACACAGACAGTCGCCTGAGGCTGGAATTGAGCATGGGTCCCTGGCGCTGTGAAGCTGCAGTGCTAACCACTGAGCCACTGTGCTGCCCATTTACCCAGGAAAAGGATATGGAAGATAGTGAGATTTATGTGCTCGACATTTTGAGATCAAGAAAGAAATGGCGTTGAGTCTCCTGAAGAGCATTAAGGTGGATACGACCCAAGGGCCTGATGGTATCTGCCCCAGGTTAATGAGAGAGGCAAGAGAGGAGATTGCTGGAGCCATGACCAATATCTCTGTATACTCGCTAGCCGTTGGAGAGGTCCCAGTGGACTGGCGAGTTGCTAATGTTGTTCCTCCGTTTAAGAAGGGGAATAGGAATTATCCCAGAAACTGTAGACCCGTGAGTTTCACATTATTGGTTGGGAAGTTATTGGAGAGAATTCTTAGGGATAAGGTTTGTGTGCATTTAGAAAAGCATAGCCTAATTAGGGACAGTTGGCATGGCTTTGTGTGGGGCATGTCATGCCTTACTAACTTAATTGAATTTTTAGAGGAGGTGATTGATGAGGGAGAGCAGTGGATGTTGTTTATGTGGATTTTAGTAAGGGTTTCAACAAGTTCCTCACAGTAGGCTCATCCAGAAGATTAAGATACATGGGATCTACAGTGACCTGGCTGCTTTGGTACAGAGGTAGTAGGAACTGCAGATGCTGGAGAATCTGAGGTAACAAGGTGAATCTAGGCCCAAAATGTCAGTCTTCCTGCTCCTCTGATGCTGCTTGGCCTGCTGTGTTTATCCAGTTCTACACCTTGTTATCTCTGCTTGGATGCAGAATTGGCTTGACTGAAGAAGGCAGAAGGGTGTTTTTCAGCCATTCTGTGAACAGGCCGTTTGCAAAGTCAAATTCAATAAAACAAACTTCTGTCACTTGCTATTCCCTCCAGTCCAAGCAGAGGAACTCGGGAAGAATGAATCTAGCAGCAGACAGAGAGCTGTATCTTTTCAGCTTCAACTCCAAAACCTGCTCCTTCAACAACTGAAAGCAAAACTAAAACCCTGGGTTCGTTTTAACCTGACTTCACCCACCCATGTTTCTTTTGTCTACTTAAACAAAAAATTCAGGCGACTTCGTCTGCTTTCCATGGAGCAAACTCCTCAACAACAGGTTTACAATACCCCTCATCAAAAGAACCAGGACAGAACAAATCCCTGTCAAAGGCATATTTTGTCATTAATAACCTTCTGTTTACATTTCTGAGCTTTAAAATCTCGCATCTTTGAAAGGACCATTATCTTTTGCCAAGTGTTAATCATCTTCTCAATAGAGTAATTTGTGATTGATGCTGAGATAGTAATCAACCTATTTCCCTTTCTGTTTGAAATGAATTGAGAGAGCGTTGTGTTATTCTTGGCAGGCATTTTCACACAATTACATTTGTGATACTGGGGAGCACTTGAATAGTTGTGGCCTTAAATGAAGAGGCAGTGGTTGGGGATATACTGGGGGAGAGGCATTGGATTGGGGACCGGGTGAAAGGAGAGGAATGAAATAGCTTGCTGTTCTCTATCCCTCCCATCCATTTTCTTTGCCTCCCACCAATGTTCGTCTACCTTGCCCACCCATCTATTCTCTTCCTCATCCGCCAATTTTCTTCTTCCTCTGTCTGTTTTGCTCCCCATCCACCTATTCTCCTTCACCACTCGATCCAGAGAGACCTGGCTGACATCAAAAGGTAAATGTCAGGGTTATTGAGTCCTAAATGCATGACTTCGTGAGAGGCACTGCTATTCTCAAAGGTTATGTATTTGTAAATGAAGGGCAATTGATGATGGGATGCCAGCCTCTGAAGAGTTATTTCAGTGGCAATGAGAGAAAAGAATGAGCCTGAAGATACACACTCACAGCTCTCGTCTCTCTGGTGAAAGGTCTAGGCCCGAAACATCAGCGTTTGTGTTCCTGAGATGCTGCTTGGCCTGCTGTGTTCATCCAGCTACACACTTTGTTATCTTGGATTCTCCAGCATCTGCAGTTCCCATTATCTCTGTGAAAAGAATGTGTTATTTTTTCCAGGCAGATCAAAAGAATTGAGTAATTCTCCCGTGCAGCTGCAGCTTTTTCTGCTATTAAGAGTCTTACTCTTCCTGAGGTGCCAGGTACTGAAAATTGTCAAGAATTGATTGACATAGTTAAAGAATATTACAACCCCAGTTTCCTTTAATTCTGAGATGTTATCGCTTCTACCTGGAAATTTGAAAACTAAAGGAGCCTGTCTCAGGTTTTTGACTAGTTTAAGAGGACTGACAGAAGGCTGTGAATTTGGTTTAATCCTTAGTGAGATGCTTTTAGACCATCTGGTAGCTCATTAATGATGTCACAGAGTCATTGTGCTGTAAAGCATGGAAACAGAGTCTTTGGTCCAACTCGTCCATGCTGACCAGGTATCCTAAATTAATGTAGTCCCATTTGCCAGCATTTGGCCCATATCCTTCTAAACTCTTTCTATTCATATACCCAACTAGACGCCTTGTAGATGTTGTATACGTACCAGCATCCACCAATTCCTCTTGACAGTTCATACACGCACAGTTGCTCCTTAGGTTCCTTTTAAATCTTTCCTCTCTCAACTTAAACCTGTGCCCTCTAACTTTGGTCTTCCTACCCTGGGAAAAGAGCATTGACGATTGGCCCTATCCATGTCCCTCATGATTTCATAAACATTCTATAAGGTCACTCCTCAGCATCCGATGCTG
This sequence comes from Stegostoma tigrinum, assembly GCF_030684315.1. Classification (NCBI taxonomy): domain Eukaryota; kingdom Metazoa; phylum Chordata; class Chondrichthyes; order Orectolobiformes; family Stegostomatidae; genus Stegostoma; species Stegostoma tigrinum. Next base: position 61,469,923 of record NC_081372.1, read on the forward strand.
TAGGGAGATAGCCCAGCCTTTGATTTGATTTATTTATTGCCATGTATACCCAAATATAGTGAAAAGCTTTGTTTATGAGAAGTACAGCAGATCATAGTAAACAAAGACGTACAGATCATAGGATGAGGAATAAAAGGCTGAGCCAGAAGCATACAGGTGGCATTGCAAAGGGTGTATGCGAGGCAAGATCAACACTGACAAGATCATCATTATTTGAAGTTAGAGAGTCCATTCATCAGTTTACTAATGGCTGGAAAGAAGCTGTTTCTGAACCTGCTTGTGCGTGTGTTCAAGTTTCTATATCTTCTGCCTGATGGAAAGGATTGTATGACAGGGGTGCGATGGGTCTTTGATGATGTTGGCAGCCTTTCAGTGGCAGCGAACCATGTAAATGGAGTGTGTGGATGGAAAGTTGGCTTCTGTGATGACTTGGGCTGTGCACACAACCTTCAATAGTTTCCTGTGGTCCTGGGCAGAGCAGTTGCCATACCAGGCTGTTATGCACCTGGATAGTACGCTTTTAGTAGTTCATCTGTACATTCAGCCTCTCCCTATAGCTCAAAACTTCCAACCCTGGCAACATCCTCGTAAATCTTTCTGGAATTCTTTCAAGTTTCACAACGTCCTTTCTATAACAGGAAGACCAGAATTGAAAGCAGTATTTGACCTAACCAATGTCTTGTACAGCTGCGACATGACTTCCTAACTCTGATACTCAATGTACTGACAAATAAGGGCAAGCATGCCAAATGCCTCTTTACTATTCTGCCTACTTGCAAGTCTACTTTCAAGGAACTATGAACCTGCACTCCAAGTTTTTCTTTGTACAGTAACATACTCAAGGATCTTATCATTGAACATTTGCATCCTGCTCTGATTTGCCTTACTAAACTACAGTACCTCACATTTATCTAAATTAAACTCTATCTGCCACTCCTTGACCCGTCAGCCCATCGATCAAGGCCCTATTGTACTCTGAGGTAACCTTCTTGGCTGTCCACTACACCAACAATTCTGGTATCATTTGCAAACTTACCAAGATTTTATATGTTCATATCCAAATTATTTATATAAATGATGAAAAGCAATGGACCCAGCATCGATTATAGTGGCATAGCGCTGGTAACAGGCCTCCAGTCTTAAAAGCAACTGTCCACCACCACACCCTCTGTCTCCTACCTGTATCTGTATACATAGGGTTAGTTCTCCCTGTATTCCATCTGATCTAACCTTGCTAACCAGTCTACCATTATGTAGTGAAGTTGGTATAGTACTTGTGGATTGGAAGGCAAGATGTTAGAATTTGTTTATAAAGTGTAAGGGCGTGGAACACCCTGCCTGCCAATGTAGTTAACTCAGCCACATTAGGGGCATTTAAACAGTTTTTGGATAAGCATATGGATGATGATGGGATAGTGTCGGGAGAGGGGCTTAGATGAGTTCACAGGTCGGCACAACATCGAGGGCCGAAGGGCCCGTTCTGCGCTGTATAGTTCTATGTTCTAAATGATCGGGGCGGGGGGGAAAGAGTGTGTGGCCCCTTTGAAAGGTGGATTCTTTTAGACTTGAAGATTAAAGAAAAAGGCTACAGGTAGCAGCAGATGAACAGAGAGATCTTCAAGTTGAGTCATTGTTCACAGGCATTGCAGCATTTTTACCAAGACAACAGGTTTTTAAATTTAGCCACTTAATTAAAACCAGGCCCTCGATACCAATGTCCAATTAAATTTAAATCTAATTGTTTTGACAACCTTGGACCAATCCTATTGTAGGAAATTAATTGGTCATCAAACATATAAAAGAAAAGGGCATTTGAAAATTGAGGTGAGAGCAAACTACCATTTGTTAAGAGAACAGCTTTTAACAGCCATCAGCTCTAAAGAAAGAATCACTGGCTGTCACAGAAATCTTTAAGATCTCAGAGAAGCACCACCTAAATAAAGGAGCTGAGGCGCTCTTAGCTAAAATTCCTGACACAAGATGTCCTTCCTGACTGGAGGACAGCGGAGAAGGCACATAACTTTCTGGAAGACTTCACCTTGGCTGTAATTTTGAGAAGATCAAGTTTCAATTTGTTTTATTATTATTTTGGGCTTTGTATGAGTGGGACATATATTTATTAGAGCAGTATAACATCAGAATTTTGGTTTTATTTTGGAATAGTAGTTAAGGTGGAATTGTTTTGTTTGTTAGTAGTTCTGTTAATTTGTTTACTGTTAGAATTAGATAAATAAGGTGTTACTTATTGATTAGAGTGACTGTCAGGAGTTCATTTCATTTAAGCTCTCCTTTATAACAATTTGAGAGGATGGCAGTTAAACAACTTCTCACACTTTGTTTAACAGCTTATGCGGCATGGCGAGCTTCTCTGACTGTTTTGGTTTTAATTATCAGAGAGGAGGATTGCTCTTCCATTGGTAACAGATTGGGGGTTCAAGCTTAGGGTCTGGCAGGTTCATACACGGGGTCTGAATGAATTTGCCCAGATTTGGGTTATGAAAGGTCTGAGTAGATTTGAACAGACTTGGGGATGAGTGTTCTAGATGTTTAAAATAAAACTTAGGTGAGAAGTGGAAAATTTGTTTAATCTCAGTTACTTGTGGTTGGTTAGATCAAAAATGGGGGAAATAACTCTTAACATTGCCGAGAGGTTCTGGGATTTGAGGATGCTTCCCAAAGTTGCCTAGAAAGTTTAGAAAGACAGAGTAAGGATATACTTTTAGATTTCGTAAACAGGCTAGATTTGGGTTTAACTAGAGACAGGAGGAAAACTGTTAGTCAAGCATTTAGGTATACCTGAGAAACAGGCAAGTGCAGTGGAGGTAGAAAAAAAATGAAAATTAGACATTTGGTGTCAGAAGAAGAAAAGGAAAGAAGGGCTGGGGAGAAGAAAAAGAAAAAGAGGGAGAAGAATGGAAAAAGAGAAAGTTTGAACTTTACAAGTTGCAAATTAGACAGGATAGCTGACTTAAAATGATGAAAATGAAGGTGGACGATAGGTTTCATGAAGAGGAGAGTGTTGTTGAAGAAACACATTGTGGCCAAAGACCTGCTGGGGATATACATTACTGAAATGTGATTAAAAAGATATAAAACCTTTTTCATTCCCTTTGAGAAATTGGCTAAGCAGATGAAGTGGTCAGAGGATGTGTTGGCATTATGTTAATTCAGACCAAGGTGATAGGTAGGGCTAGTGAGCACTGTCAGATGACATGTCAAGAGAATATGAAAAAGTAAAACACGTTATTTTGAGTGCCTGCGAATTGGTACCAGAAACATAGAGACAACGGTTCAGAAATGCAAGAACGGAACCAGGTCAGACCTGTGTCAAATTTGAAAGAATTAAACATAGCAACTTCAATAGAGGAGTGAGAACATTAAAGATAGAAAAAAAACAAGAGAATCTTTCTGCTGGAGGAATTTTTAAAAAACTCAATTTGAAAAATGAAAAGAATTTAAGTTGAGGAACAGAAAGTTAAAACAGTGAAAAAAGCTGCAACGATGGTGGATGAATACACAATTGTGCATAAATCAACATTAGTTTCTGATCGCAATTTCAATCCATGAGGGTTAGACATTAGGAAAGAGGGAGATCCTTGAATGAAAAACAAAAACACACTGGGAACAGTTTACCATGTGACAAAAACCCAAGAGGGTGAAAAAAGTGACAGGTCTCAGGCCGCAGTTGTTTTCACTTGTAATAGAGGGACACACACAAAAATCACAGTGCTGGTGAATTAAGAGATGCACTGGGGGAAAGGATGTAGTAAAAGAGACTAAACCAGTGGAATTAGTTGAGGTAGTGAAGCAAATCGCAAGAAAAGTTGAGGAGTTGCAGCAGAGTGCACAGCCTAATCATGGGCTAGATATTAAGATAGTGTCCAATTTCTTCAAAGATTTCACCTCTGTGTTTAAGATTTGCTCAGGAAGAACAGGGGGAGACAGTAAAAGAAGTTAAAATGGTGAGAGGTATGGGAGCTAGTCAGTCTCTAATAGTAAGAGATGAAAATATATGCACTTGTTCTGAAATGTTACCCAAGAGAGTGATAATCTGTGGAATAAATGGAGAGAGATTTAGCATTCCCTGTGTAAGATAAGCTGAAAAACCCAATCAAGACTGGGGAAGTGACAGTGGCAGTGATTGAAAGAATGTCTATTCTAGGAATACAGTTTGTTCTTGGAAATGACCTTGCTGGATCAAAGGTGGGAGTGATGCCCATTGTAATGTAGAAGCCAAAAGAAAACCAGAGAACTGAAGAGCTAAGACAAAAATATCCGGGAACTTTTCTGGACTGTGTGGTGGCAAGATTCCACAGTCATAAGTTAAAGCAAGAAGGGACAACAAAAAAAGGCTAGTGATTTGAGATCTACTTAGCTGGCACCCTGTTTGATTAAATTGTAAAGGAAGAACCTAAGCAGGTAGAGGATCAGGAAGAGGTGTTTAGTTTTGAAAAAAATAACAGAGTTACAACCCAAAGACGAGACAATAAAGATTTATATCGTAAAAGCTATTCAGAAATGGAATCAGAATGAATTCTAGAATGCTGCTACCTTAAGCATAGAATCCTCAGGCGGAAATGGAGAAGTTAGCAGGTTAGTACAGATGAGAAATGGGCGAATGTTCACCAGATTGTTTTGCTAGTAGCATTCATACAGGAGGTATTGCAGGTAGTGCATGAATTACTTCTAGGAATGAGGAAGACTTGGGCTAAGATACACAAGCATTTCTATTGGTCTGGATTGCAGAAAGGTGTTGTTGAATTTTGCCATACCTACCATACGTGTCAGATGGTAGGAAAGCCACAGACAGTTGTAAAACCAGTGCCTTTAACACTAATTCCTGAATTTGAAGAACCTTTCGTGTGGGTTATCTTTGATTTTGTAGGTCCCCTCCCTAAAACCAAAAGTTGGAACCACTATTTGCTAACCATAATGGATATGTCTGCCAGATGTCCAAAGGCAATTCCATTACAGAATGTCAAGGCAAAAAAGGATGTGGAGGAGCTACTTGCTTTCTTTACCCGTAATGCATTACCTAGGGAGATTCATTCAGACCAAGGGTCCAGTTTTACTGCCAAATTATTTAAGGAGCTCATGGATGGCTTCAGCATTCAACACTTTAAATCCTGTGTGTAAAATCCTGAATCCAAGGGAGCATAGGGAAAATGGCATCAGACCATAAAGAGCATGTTGAGGGCTTATTGCCAGGATTACCCAAATGATTGGAATAAAGGCAATCCATTTATATTAAAAACTGAAAGAACTATGGATGGTGTAAATCAGGAACAAAAACAGAAGTTACTGGTAAAGCTCAGCAGGTCTGGCAGCATTTGTGAAGAAAAAATCAGAGCTAATGTATTGGATTTGGTGACTCTTCCCTATTTATATTACTTGCTATTCGAAATGCTCCAAATGAATCAACTCAATTTACACCATCCGAAGAAGTATTCAGACACAAAGTAAGAGGACCCTTATAATTCATTAAGGAAAAGTTGATAGGTCCAAAGGCAGAAATCTCACAGTTGGATTATGTATCTAGATGAGAGAAAAGATTGAACAGAATAGGTGAATTAGCTAGGCAACATTTGAAGGTTACACAGCGTCGAATGAAGCAGGAAGCAGGTAAGAAATCTAAAATTTGTACGTTTGCCGTGGGGATAAAGCATTGTTACCAGTGGTAGGAGATACCTTCAAAGCAAAGTTTACTACTCCAAAGTGGATTGAGAAGTTAGCTCAGGTGAAATATTCGATAAAGATGCCAGATAGAAAACAAAGGTCAGGTATGTCATGTGAACCTGCTGAAACATTACAATGACAGGGAAAGAGAACAGGAGAAACAGGTACTAGTTACTACTCGGAGTGAGGAATTAAATCCAGATGATTTGGATTTTGATGTGCCTCAGAATAAATTGAACAATGAGGATTTCTTTAAAGAATGGGATAGTGTAGTAAGCTGTCTGTCTCAGGAGTAGAGAACTGAATTGAAAGCCCTGTTGCAGCACGATGAGGGCGTATGTAGAAATAGAATCCTACAGGCTTAACCGTCTCACAGCCACATGGGTACAGAAGGAAGTGGAAGCAATGCTCAAGATATCATGAAACTGAGTCAGAGTGAGTGGTGTTGGTTCCCATACCTACCTGATGGTACTCAACAATTCAGCATAGATTATCAGAAGGTCAGAAGATTATCAGACTCGTACTCAATTCCAAGGCGGGAAGACTATGTGGAAAATGTTGGACAAACCACTTACATCACAAAATTGGACTTACTTCGTGGTTACTAGCAAGTATCTTGGTTAGAGAGCATGAGAGAAGTTTCTGCATTTGTAACCCCAAATGGGCTGAAACAATTTAAGGTAATGCCTTTGGAAGGAAGAACACATCAGCCACATTTCAAAAACGTATGAACAGAGTTGTGACAGGATTGACTGACTGTGCCACTATGTTCTGGATGTGAGTTTGCTCGCTGAGCTGGAAGGTTAGTTTTCAGACGTTTTGTCACTTTTTTTATTTGAAAAAATATACTTTATTCAGAAGATGTACAAAAAATAAAACATATTTATACACCTACCCAGTCATGCAAGCTGCTCCGGGTTACCCAGGGGGTACGTACACCAACTAAAAGGAAAAAAGAACAAAGAAGAAAAAAAACAAAGCAAAGAAAATACCCCGGCAGTTGTCACCCCGCACAGTCCCAGTTGGCCCCCTGACCAGTTGGGGAAGGCGTCAGCTGAGTCCAGTTACCAGATAGGGCACTTTTTTCTATTCTGGACGAGGGGTTTCATACCGTGGTCTTTCCCCACCGCGCCTTGGTGGCGGCTGCCCCAATCTTTAGCACGTCCCTCAGCACGTAGTCCTGGACCTTGAAGTGCGCCAGTCTGCAACACTCGGTCGGGGTCAGTTCTTTCAGCTGGCAGACCAAGTTGCGGGCAGACCAAAGAGCGTCTTTCACTGCATTGATGGTCCTCCAGGCGCAGTTGATGTTGGTCTCGGCGTGCATCCCGGGAAACAGCCCGTAGAGCACGGAGTCCTGGGTCACGGAGCTGCTCGGGACGAACCTCAACAAATACCACTGCATCCCCCTCCAGACCTCTTGCGCATAGGCACACTCCAGAAGGAGGTGATTGACAGTCTCGTCCCCCCCCGCAGCCGCCTCGAGGGCAGTGTGCGGTGGCGCAGAGATTCCGGTCATGCATAAAGGATCTCACTGGCAGAGCCCCTCTCACCGCCTGCCAAGCAATGCCCTTGTGCTTGTTTGAAAGTTCTGGCGATGAGGCGTTCTGCCAAACGACTTTGGCAGTCTGCGTGGGGAACCACACGACGGGATCCACCCTCTCCTTTTCCCGAAGGATCTCGAGGATACTACGTGCTGACCACTGCCTGACGGCCTTGTGGTCAAAGGTGTTTCCTTTCAAAAATTTCTCCATGAAGGACAGGTGGTACGGAACGGTCCAACTACTCGGAGCGTTCCATGGCAAGGAGGCCAGGCCCATCCTTCGCAACACCGGGGACAGGTAGAACCTCAGTAAGTAGTGACACTTGGTGTTGCGTACTGAGGATCTACGCACAGCTTGATGCAGCCGCACACAAAGGTAGCCGTCAGGGCGAGGGTGGCGTTCGGTACGCCCTTTCCCCCATTTTCGAGGCCTTTGTACACGGTGTCCATGCGGACCCGGTCCATCCTCGACCCCCAAATGAAGTGGAAGATGGCCCGGGTGACTGCAGCGGCGCAGGTCCAGGGAATAGGCCAGGCCTGCGCCACATACAACAGTACCGAAAGCCCCTCGCACCTGACAACCAGGTTCTTACCCGCGATGGAGAGGGACCGGAGCGTCCACCTGCCCAGCTTCTGCTTCAGTTTGGTGATACGCTCCTCCCAAGTCTTAGTGCAAGCCCCAGCTCCACCGAACCAAACACCCAGCCCCTTCAGGTAGTCTGTCCTGACAGTGAAGGGGATGAAGGAGCGGTCGTCCCAGTTCCTGAAGAACATGACCTCGGTCTTACCCTATTAACTTTGGCACCCGAGGCCAGTTCAGACTGGCCGCAGATGTCCAACAGCCTACTCACCGACCGACGATCGGTGCAGAAGACGGCGACATCGTCCATGTACAGGGAGGTCTTGACCTGAAGGCCTCCGCTGCCTGGGATAGTCACGCCCTTCAGGCTCACGTCCTTCCTGATGGATGCGGCAAAGGGCTCCACACAGCACACGAACAAGGCAGGAGAGCGCGGGCAGCCCTGCCTGACTCCAGATCTGACGGGAAAACTGTCCGATTCCCACCCGTTGATCGAGACTGCGCTAACGATGTTGGTGTAGAGCAGCCGGATCCAATTGCGGATACCCTCCCCGAACCCCAATTTGAAGAGGACGTCCCTCATGTAAGCATGAGAGACCCTGTCGAAGGCCTTCTCCTGGTCGAGGCTGACGAGGCAGGTGTTCACCCGCCTGTCCTGCACGTAGGCAATCATATCCCTGATGAGCGCGAGGCTCTCAGCGATCTTCCTGCCCGGCACAGCACAGGTTTGATCAGGGTGAATTACCAACTCCAGGACAGACCTGACCCGGTTGGCTATGACCTTGGCCAGGATTTTGTAGTCCACGTTCAATAGTGAAATGGGACGCCAATTCTTAATTTCTTCCCTCTCCCCCTTCCTCTTGTAAATGAGGGTGATGATGCCCTTCCTCATGGACTTGCACATTTCCCCTGCCTGAAGCGCACTATCGTACACCTCAGCAGGTCCTGGCCGACCAGGTCCCACAGAGTGGAATACAGCTCGACTGGTAAGCCGTTGCTCCCGGGAGTTTTATTCCTCTCCAAGGACTTGAGGGCTCTGGTCAGCTCGTCCAGGGATATCGGCCGGTCCAGCCACTCCCTCGTGCCGTCGTCTAAGACCTCCGTGATAGACGACAGGAACGACTCGGAGGCCGTGCTGTCCGTGGGCTTCGTGTCGTACAAGCCGGCATAGAAGGATCTGCTGATCCTCAAAATGTCGGGCCGAGACGACGTCACCGAGCTGTCGTCCTCCTTCAGCTGGCTAAGCACAGAGCTCTCTTTGAAAGAAGAAATGCGAGCATGTCTCGTCCTGCTCCACAGAGCGGACCCTGGACCGGAAGATTATCCTGGAGGCCTCTGCAGCGAAGAGCGAGGCTTGCTGGCCCCTCACCTCGCGGAGGTCCTCTGTGACATCGACCCCCATCAACTGCAGAAGGAGCAGGTTCTGCACCCTTTTTTGGAGTCGCGACAGCTTTCCCCGCCTCTCTCTTGCCTTCCGAACACCCTTGAGGACAAAGAACCTCTTGATGTTCTCCTTCACTGTCTCCCACCAGTCACCTGGAGACTCAAAGAGGGGTTTCACGGTTCTCCAACCGGCGTACTCCCTCTTAAGCTCCTCGACGTTCTCTGGGGTCAACAGAGTCGTGTTGAGCTTCCACGTCCCCTTGCCAGCTGGCTGGTTGCCCTGTAAGTGACAGTCAGTCAGCAGGAGGCAGTGGTCAGTAAAGAACACCAGCTTGACGCCGGTGGACCTGACCGAAAACACCTGTGACACAAACAGGAAGTCTATCCTTGAGCGAATAGACCCGTCTGGCAGTGACCAGGTGTACCTCCGCTGCGCTCTGTCTGCAGGGGTGCTGAAGACGTCGAGCAGCTTGGCATCCTTCACCGTGCCCGTCAGGAATCTGGACGTGACGTCCAGTTGACTCCCCCCACCGGCTGTCCCCACGCTGGATCTTCCATCTGCATCGATGATGCAGTTGAAGTCTCCGCCTAAGATGACCGGCCTGGACGTAGCCAGCAGGTGTGGGAGCCGCTGCAGGACGGCCAACCGCTCACTCCATACCGCTGGGGCGTACACATTGATCACCCTCAGGGGAGCGTTCCTGTAAGTGATATCAGCCACTAGGAGGCGTCCTCCCCACCACCTCCTGAACTTGAGAGATGGTGAAGTTGCGCCCCGGCAGCAGAATAAACAGGCCCGAGGAGCGACAGTCATTAGCCCCCGACCAGATTGAAGGCCCACAGGTCCAGACGCCGGACCATTTCCCGTACCTGCCGAGGTGCGGTATCCTGCACGCCTGCAGAAACAGGAGATCCGCCTTGACGGTGGTCAGGTAGGCCGACATGGACACACATCTTGCGGTGGACTTGACGCTGCGCACATGAATGCTCGCAACTCGTACCCCCGTTGTGGACAGTGACCGCAGTACCCTCCCCAAGTCCAAGGTCCAGCCCCTCCATCTGTCCCTTCATGCCCATTGCCCGGGCTAACTGCTGGATGCTCTCCGGGCTGTGGAAACCGTCCATGCTGCCTTTTGGGTGGCATCCCCCTGTCGGGGGTACGGAGGCAGGAGAGTCCGGCTCTGGGTCAGGCTGGGGACGCGCTGTTTCCTCCTTCCCGCCTTGAAGTTCCGGGGGGCCCTCCAGGGCTCCAGCGGCGCATGGCTGGGTGTCGGAGGGAGCCTCAGGACGCCTCCCGTCACCTGGAAGCGGGGTAATGAAATGTGAGGCTGGATGAACACAGCAGGCCAAGCAGCATCTCAGGAGCACAAAAGCTGACGTTTCGGGCCTAGACCCTTCATCAGAAGGGCCTAGGCCCGAAACGTCAGCTTTTGTGCTCCTGAGATGCTGCTTGGCCTGCTGTGTTCATCCAGCCTCACATTTCATTATCTTGGAATCTCCAGCATCTGCAGTTCCCATTATCTCTGATACCTGGAAGCGGGGTGCTGCTTTCCTTCTCCCTTGAGATCTTTAGCTTCTGTTTTGGGCAGGCCCCCTCCGAATCTCCCTCGTCAGAGGAGCTCTTATAGCCCCCCCTGTAGCTGCCTCTTCCCGCCTGATGGTTGCAGTTCCTGGGCCCGTCGACGCACCTTCCTCCTCGCTTTCCGGACCGTCATCCACTCCCCTGGGTCGCCTGTGGCTGCCTCCATCGACTCTGGGTTGTCGGGGGGGGGGGTGGAGCCTGGAGGGGCACTTTGCTGGCCTCGGGCCCATCCTGCGGGGCTGGGCCCTCCTGCACGACCTGGCCCTCCTGCACATTAGTGGCGCCCTTGCAGGGCCCTGGTGCCTTCCTCTCCTCCGGGGGGGCCGGCCCCGCATTGCCCCTGCCGGCGACCTGGGCGTAGGTGGTCCGGCGCCGTGGGCATGCCCTATAGAGGTGGCCCGCTTCCCCGCAAAGGTTGCAGCTTTTCTCTTGTGGGCAATCCTTTGCAAGGTGTCCCTCCTCCCTGCAGTTCCTGCAGATGGTGGCTTTGCAGTCGGCCACCACGTGACCCGACCTACCACAGGCATGGCAGAATTTAGGTTGCCCTGCGTAGGTCAGGTAGCCCTTGCTCCCGCCGATCGCGAAGCTGGACGGTGGGTGTACGACGTTCCCATCCGCGCCCATCCTCAGTGTCACCTTGACCTGCCTCTTACTGGTCCAGATGCCAAAGGGGTCCATGATGTCGGTTAGGTCCCCTTCCAACTTCACGTACCTTCCAAGGAAGTTCAGGACATCAACTGCTGGCACATGCGGGTTGTACATGTCTACAGTCACCGTACAGCTCCTCTGCGCTGGCATCACAAACAGCGGGACAGCGGTCAATACAGAGAGGGGGCCCTCACCTCCTTTCTCCTTGAAAACCTCCAGGAAGCGCTTGCAAAGCTTGGCACTCTTGAAGGTCACATCGTAAAACCTCCTCCAGGGAAATCCTGCAGGCAGTAAATGTCCACAGCAGCGAACCCACAACAGTCCAACAGGACCCTCTTCACGAAGAAGGTGCGGGCCACAGGTGCACCTTCATCCACCTTCTTCACGGAAACACGGATGGTGTTCCGGACCCCCTGACCTGGGGCACGAGCACATGCCGCAGCCATCGTTGCAGGTTGGCTGCTCCCCTGAACCAGCGTTAGGCCGAAGCCAGCATTAAGATCCACCAGTTGCAAGGGTGCACAGCCAACCCGACGTCTTCCTTTCGCCTCCAACACAGCACTCTCCTCCTCTCGGTCCACAAGAGAGTGCGTCTTTATTTTGTTCCAGATGTAAGCTGGTTCACTGAGCTGGAAGGTTTGTTCCCAGATGTTTTGTCACCATTCTAGCTAACATCAGCAGTGAGCCTCCGATGAAGCGCTGATGTTATGTCCCGCTTTCTATTTATCTGTTTAGGTTTCTCTGGGTTGGTGATGTCATGTCCTGTTCTTTTTCTCAGGGGATGGTAGATGGATTTGGAGCCAATGTGTGTGTTGATGGAGTTCCAGTTGGAATGCCATGCTTCTAGGAATTCTCGTGCATGTCTCTGTTTGGCTTGTCCTAGGATGGATGTGTTGTCCTAATCAAAGTGGTGTCCTTCCTCATCTGTATGTAAGGATACTAGTGATAGTGGTTCATGTCGTTTTGTGGCTAGTTGATGTTCATGTATCCTGGTGGCTGGGTTTCTGCCTGTTTGTCCAATGTAGTGTTTGTCACAGTTCTTGCAAGGTATTTTGTAGATGACGTTCGTTTTGCTTGATGTCCGTATAGGGTCTTTTAAGTTCATTAGTGTGCCACTATGTAGATGACTTAGTGATCCTTAGCTACTGTGGAAAGATCACACGGTGCATTTGACAGAGCTGTTTGAGAGATTATGGAAGGCAAAGTTGGTTTGAAATGTGACAAAGACAGAATTTGTGAAGGTGGAAGTGATTAACATACAACATTGGACATAGCAGGATGACAATGAGGAATATGAAGATGAAGGCTATTGAGGAATTTCTAAGACCATCCTCAAAGAAGGAAGTGCTATGATTTTTGGGACTGAACAGACTCTATCTGAAGTTTGTACCAAACCTTAGTAGTGAGGTTGCACTGCGGACAGATTTGTTGGAGAAGTTTATAGTTTTCGGTGGACAGAACAATGAGAGATGGCATTTGAGAATTTAAAAGTAGTGTTAACAACTGCACCAGCTTTAGCCATGCCAAATTTCTTGAAACCCTGTAAAGTCGCCATCAATGCAAGTAATGTAGGTATTGGAGCTGTGTTGTTTGAGGAAGATGATTGTATAATTGAAAAGCCAAACCGTTATTTTTCAAAGAAACTCAATATCCACTAGTGAAAATATTCAACCGTTGAAAAGAATTTATTGAGTTTGGTACTGTCTTTACAATATTTTAATGTTTACGTTGCAAACAATATATTGGAGATGGTTGTGTACGCTGATCACAATGCTTTGACATTTTTAGAATGGTTTAGAAATAAGAACACCAGGCTATTTTGTTGCAGTCTTTCGTTACAAGCTTTGAAGTTACAGACTGTACATGTTGAGGTTATGAAATTGTAATTGCGGGTTTAGAAAGGAACATATGCATATGAGATAGGCATGGTAGTGTTCATTGTTATTTTTGTGTAATGAATTAGTATGAAATGTGCTACTCTTGATTCATGACCTGTGTGTCTAGTAATAATGCTGTTAAGTTTTGGAGGAAAAAGATAAAAAAATGAAGCCGTCTTTTTATAATGATGGTTTATTTTTACTTAAGGGGAGAGGTGTCACGAAGTTGGAATGGTACTTATGGATTGGAAGGCAAGATGTTAGAATTTGTAAAATAATAGGAATGTGGTTCCTCTAAAAAGTTTTTTTAGGGATTTAAAAAAATGTCTGCAGGCAGCAACAGTTACAAAAGAGAGCGCTTGAAGTTGAAACATTGTTATCAGGCAAAGCAGCATTTTACCAAGACAGCAGATTTTTGAATTTACCAAAGTAGTTTAAACCAGGCCTGGATATCAAAGCCCAGTTAAATTTATATTTGGTGGTTTTGACAACCTTGGAACAATCCTATTGGAAGAAATTAATTGGTCATCAAGGGTAAAAAAGAAAAGGGCATTTGAAAATCGGGGTGAGAGCAAACTGCCATTTGTTAAGAGAACAGCTTTCAACAGCCATCAGCTCTAAAGAAAGAAATAATCTCTGGCTATCACAGAAATCTCTAAGATCTCAGAGTAAGCACCACCTAAGTAAAGGAACTATGGCACTCTTAGCTAATATTCCTGACGTAAGAATTAAATGGAGGAAGGTGTTCCTGACTGGGGGACAGCAGAGAAGGCAAAGAACGTTCCAGAAGGCTTATCCTGGGTGTAGTTTCGAGAGATGGTTTTAATTTATTATTATTTTGGGGTTTATATATGTGGAACGTGTATTTATTGGTATGGCATACCATTAGAATTTGTTTTTATTTTGGAATAGATAGTAGTTAAGGGAGAGTTGTTTGGTTTGTTAGTAGTTAGAACAAAGAAAATTACAGTGCAGGAACAGGCCTGTTGGTCCTCCACTGACATGCAGCTCGCCACAATTAAAACCCCCACCCTTCCAACGACCATATCCCTGTATTCCCATCCTAGTCACGGCCTTTAAAATCCATAAACGTATCAGCTTCTACTACGTCCCTGGCAGTGAGTTCCAGGTACCCACCACCCTCTGTGTAAAAAATCTTGCCTTGTACATCACCTTTAAACCTTGCCCCTTGCACTTTAAACCTATGGCTCCTGGTAACTGATTCTTCCACCTTGGGGAGAAGCTTCTGACTGTCCAATATGTCCATGACTTTCATAATCTTGTAGACCTCTATCACGTTGCCCTTCAACTTCTGTCGTTCCAGTGAGAACAACCCAAGTTTCTCCAAACTCTCTTCATAGCTAATGCCCACCATACCAGGCAACATCCTGGTAGATCTTTTCCAAAGCCACCATATCCTTCTGGTAGTGTGGCAACCAGAATTGAACACAATATTCCAAATGTGGCCTAACTAAGGTTCGATAAAGCTGTAACGTTACCTGCCAGTTTTTAAACTCAGTGCCCCATCTGATGAAGGCAAGTATGCTATATGCCTTGTTGACTACCTTTTCCACCAGCGTTGCCACTTTTAGTGACCTGTGTACCTGTACTCCCAGATCCCTCTGCCTATCAGTACTCTTAAGGGTTCTGCCATTTACTGTATATTTTCCATCTAGATTAGACCTTCCAAAATGCATTACCTCATATTTTTCTGGATTAAGCTCCATCTGCCAACTCTCTGCCCATGTCACCAACCAATTCATATGTAGCTGTATTCTTAGATGGTCCTCAAGGCAATTCCACTAACCTTTGTGTCATCGGCAAACTTATTAATCAGATCAGTTACATTCTCCTTTTATGTATGTATATTTGTATTTATGTATGTATTATGTATTTATGTGTGTATATTATGTATTTATGTATACATTTATGTATGTTACAAACAACAGAGGTCTCAACACTGTCCCTGAGGAGCATCACAAGTCACGGTGTTCCATTCAGAAACACACCCTTCCACTGCTACCCTCTGTCTTCTATAACCAAGCCAGTTTTTTAAGCCATCTTGCAAGCTGACCTCTGACCCTGTACGACTTGACTTTCTGTATCAGCCTGCCATGAGGGACCTTGTCAAAAGCCTTACTAAAGTCCATGCAGACAATATCCACTGCCCTCCCTTCATCGATCATCTTCATCACTTCCGCAAAAAAACTCAACCAAGTTACCCTATCACAAAACCATGTTGTCTCTCGCTAATACCTCCATTGATTTCCAGGTGGCAGTAAATCCTGTCTTGAAGAATCCTCTTCAGTAATTGCCCTACCACTGATGTAAGGCTCATCAGCCTGTAATTAGCTGGATTATCCCTGCCACCCTTCTTAAATAAAGGACCAACACTGGCTATTCACCAATCCTCTGGGACCTTCCCTGTAGCCACTGAGGGTTCAGTGATTTCTTTCAAGGCCCCAGCAGTTTCTTCCCTTGCCTGTCTCATTATTCTGGGGTATATCCCATCAGGCCCTGGGGACTTGTCTACCTTAATGTTTTTCAAGATCCCCAGTACCTCCTCCCTTTTGAGTTGTGTTAATTTGTTCATTGTTAAGAGATCAAAAAATCAGGTGTTACTTGTTGATTGTAGAGTGAGTATTGGGAGTTCATTTCATCTAACCTCTCCATTTTAACAGTGAAGGGATAAGTGGCAGATTATACCACTTTTCATACTTTGTTTAACAGATAATGAGGGTGTGGTGTGCTTCTCTGGGTGTTTCATTGTTAGTCATCAGAGTTGGGGGCTGGGGTGGGGATTGATCTCTGCTTCCTAATAGGAACCTTGTTGAATGCCTTACTGAAGTCCATGAGGATCATATCCACTGCTTTGCCTTAATTAATGCTCTTGTTTTTTCCTCAAAAAGTGACTGTGCAAAAAACACTTGCTGGCTAAAGCTCAGCTGGACTTTAGTTAGGCCCTGTAACTGGTTTTATTATTGGAAAATGCTGCATCCGGAGCATTACCTGCCAATTTTTAAACTCAGTGCCCAAACCGATGTTGCAAGGTATTCTGATGGAAGTGGACACGCTCGCCAGACTGCTTCAGTTTGGGGTACACCTCTTGAGTGCAGGCTACTGCATAGCTTCACTCGGGTAATATCCTGACAAGAGTCACTCTTGGTCGGCCCACAGTAAAACTCCAAAACAGAGCCAACTTTCAGCCAAATATAAACGCTTTTCTTTGGGATCTTGCCAGGTAAGGCATTATAATTGTTGTTGACAGGTGAATTTAGGACACAAACAGGGTCCTGCTAGACTTGAATGGAGTAAAATGATTCATAGGCTTGTATCCAGGAGGATGTCGGAGAAAGTTCATATCTTGAATACTCAACCTACATCTGGTTTGGAATAGGTAAATTGCTTAGCAATGTCCAAATCAGAACCAGTCAAGATAAACACCTGTTTAAATGGCCAATAAATTGAATTGGAGAAGTTAGTACTGGTGCAGCCATATCAGTGATCGTATAACCAACTTTTAATATAAATTACTCTGGAGTCCAGTACAAGACTTCATCTAGGCTGAGAACGAATACCAGGGAATCTTTGCAAATTAAGAGTACAGTTTCTGGCCTCTTATGAAAGGCAACTGCTTTGGTTGCCTTTGATTGTAGTTGATGGCTCAGGCCCCTGCTTCATGGGCCGAAATTGGTGATGAGAGACTTGCTGACTTTTATCCTCAATGCTCGAATGATTTAGACAATCATGCTGTACGCCTTAGGATATCTCGTTCCAGTGGGTTTTGAACTTTAAGTACCTTCAGTCAATCTAACAATCATGCATGAGCGACTTTAGAAAAGATTAAACTAAAAATAGACTTACAAAGATACTGGCAGGTGAAATAAAGGATTATCCAAAGTTGTTTTACAGGTATATTAAGGAGAAAGGACAGTGATGGAAGTGTAAGGCCTAAGAACCACTGCATTAATTTGTGTGTGGAGACAGAAGATGTAGATAGACTTCTAAGTGAATACAATGGTTTGGTGTTCACTCAGGAGAAGGATGGTATGAATAGAATTCATGAAGAAGGCCTGTGATTCAATTCAAGAAATTAACATAAACAAAGAGTGGTCTGGCAGGCTTAAAAGTTGATAAACTTCCAGGGCCAGATGGAATGTATCACAATGTTGAGTAAGGCCAGGGAAGAAGTACCAGGGATGCTTGCACAAATATTCAGCTTCTCTCTGGGTAAAGGAGAGGTGTTGAAGGACTGGAACACAGTCAGTATTGGTACCCTTATTCAAGAGTGGAGCAAATGTTCAACCAGGAAACTGCAGGCCAGTCATTCCAATCATGGTGGTGGCGAAAGTATTGGAAGCAATTCAGTATTGGATGGCAAGGTGGCACAGTGGGTAGCACTGCTGGCTCATAGCATCAGGGACCCAGATTCACTTTTAGCCTTGGGTGTCCATGTGGAGTTTGCGCATTCTCCCTGCGTCTGTGTGGGTTTCATCCCACAGTCCTAAGATGTGCAGGTTAGATGGATTGGCCATGTTAAATTGCCCACAGTGTTTAGGGATGTGTAGCCAAGGTGGATTATAGGGGAATGGGTCTGGGTGGGATGCACTGAGGTTTGGTGTGGATTTGTTGGGCCAAAGGGCCTGTTTCCACACTGTAACAATTGTAAATTCAATTCTGAGGGACATAATTAATATGCATTTGGAGAGCCACAGATTAATCAAGATTAGTTAGCATGGTTTTATAAAGTGAGATCATGTCTGGCCAACTTACTGCATTTTTTGAAGAGGTGGCTACTTGTGTAGATAAGGGCAAATGATTTTGATGTACTTGGACTTCAGCAAGCAACTTTTGATTAGGTCCCACAAACAGACAGATAGCAAAAGTGAGAACCTGTGGGATCCAAGGAAATTTGGCAAATTTGATCCATAGTTGGCTCAATGGCAGGAAACATAGGTTTATAGTGGAGGTGTGTTTTTTCTGACGAAAGCCTGTGTCCAGTGGGGTACCACAGGGTCTACATAAATGGTTTAGACTTAATGTAGGAGGGTTAAAGAGCCATACAACATGGAAATAGACCATTTGGTCCAGCTAGTCCATGCTAATCATAATCCCAAACTAAACTAGCCCCATCTGCCTGTGCTTGGCCCATATCCCTCCAAACGTTAGTTGATTAGTAAATTTGCAGATGATACAAAAATTGTCAGGGTGGTAAATAGTGAGGATGATAGCTTTATAGTATAGAATTAGCTTTTACGGTCACATGCACTCACTTGCATAAGTCCAGTCAAAAGTTTACATGCTACCACTAAACGTGCCATCTTAGACAAAATGTACCTAGGCACAGAATCTTAGTATAAAGCAGAAAAACAAAGTAAGCAAGTTTAGAAGTTAAACATTGCGGTCCTTCTTACGAAAGTGTAGGAAAATAAACCAAAGAAACATAGTTAATAGTTTAACATGACAGTCTTTGGGCTTGCATTCCTCACAAGGCTTGACTTCGCCCTCACTGCCACTTCGGACTGCCACAAGTCCCGGACGCTGCCTGTTCCCACTGTCACTGTTGGCCGCCTTAGGTTGCCTGCTCCCGTTGTTATGGACGGCTGTCTCGGGATTGCAGGAGGATATACATAGGCTGGTCTGTTGGGCTGATCAGTGGCAGGGAGAATTGCGACTAGTTAAATGTAAGGTGATGAACTTGGGCAGAACAAACAAGGCAAAGAATAAATACATGATGAACAGTAAGGGAATTGCTGGGATTTAGAGAGACCTTGCTGTGCATGTACATAGCTCCCTAACTTCCTTCGCTTCCCATAGCATCCTGGAGAAATCCCATCAGGCCTGGGGGACTTACCTATCTTCAAGTTCCTCAAAATTCCTAATACATCTTCCTTACTAACATCCACCTCTTCTAGCCTACCAGCCTGTTTCACCCTGTCCTCCCCTCCAATTAGGTTCCCTCTCGGTTGTGAGTTCTGAAGTAAAGTATTCATTCAGGACCTCTCCTATCTCTTTAGGCTGTGTGCTCAAATTCCCTTTACAATCCTTGATCAGCCCTACACTTTCTCTGGCCATTGTCTCTTATTCTTCACGTATATGTAAAAAGCGTTGGGGTTTTCCTTGATCCTCTCTGCCAAGGTTTTCTCATGCCCTCTTATAGCTCTCCTAAGCCCTTTATTCAGCTCCTAGAATGCACATGGTGTACTTGCCTTTATTAGCTGAGGCGCAGAGTTTAAAGATTGTGCTGGAACTGTATAAAACATTGGTAAGGCCATAGCTAGAGTACTGCATGGGCTTTTGGAATTCATGTTTTAGGAAGGATGTGATAGTACTGAACAAGATGCAGAGGATATATCCCAGGATGTTTCCTGGGCTGGAGAGTTTCAGTTGTGAAGACAAATTGGATACATTGTCAATCTTTTCCTTAGAGCAGAGGAGATTGAGAGTGGCCGTGATTGTGATGTGCGAAGTTATGATGGGCATTTGTAGGATAGACAGGAAGAGACATTTCCCCTTGATGGATGGATCATTGGCCAGGAAGCACAGATTGAAGGTAAGGGGCAGAAGTTTGGAGGAGATACGAAGAAAACCTTTCTACCCAGTAGATGGTAGAAATCTGGAACTCACTGCCTGTAAGGATGGTAGAGGCAGAAACCCTCATCATTTGAGAAGTACTTAGTATACCAAGGCATATATGCCATGAGCCAAGTTCTTGAAAATGGGATTAGAATAGTTAGCTGAGATAGTAGGAACTGCTGACGCTGGAGAATCTGAGATAACAAGGTGTAGAGCTAGATGAGCACAGCAGGCTAAGCAGCATCATCGGAGCAGGAAAGCTGACATTTCGGAAGAGTCCAGGCCCGAAATGTCAGCTTTCCTGCTCCTGTGATGCTGTTTTTTGACCAGTTTGGAAGTGATGGGCTGAAGGGTCTTTTTGTGCTTTAAGCCTTTATTTCTTCTGCCTATCAACTTTTAACTCTTCTATTGACTGAATTCCTTCCTTTATCACTCTGGTCAGGGTGGCTTCTCTGTCTTGGGTAAACACAGACATCAAGCATTTAACACCTTTGCCACGCCAGATGCAAATTCTTGTTTAGTTCCTGTCAGCCCTATTCCTCCTCATATCACTGTTTTACTATTCAAATGGCCAGAGAAGACTTTTGGATTCCTCTTGAGTTGGCTGCCAGTCTTTACTGATAATTACTCTTCTCTTATTTGGTTTTTCACCCCACGTCTGGACCTTTTAGTTCTTTTTGGTTCTTAATTTTACTTTTTACTTAACATTTATAATAAGCATATTTTCTTCTCTGTATGTTAAGGTCTACCTCCTTTCTTATCCAGGGAGCTTTGAATTTTTTCTTCTACCTTTTCCATTTGAGGGAATATACTTTGATTGTACTCTACTCTTCTAGCCTACCAGTCTGTTTCACACTGTCTTCCCCTACAACTAGGTCCCTCTCGGTTGTGAATTCCAAAGGAAAGTATTAATGAAAGACCTGTCCTATCTCCTGTCTGAAGGCATCTGAATGTTTTAGTTACTGTTTTTCCAGCCAATCTCATTCAAGCCCCCCCCCACCCCGCCAAGCACTTTTTCTCTTCCTTTCAGATATCAACGAACGCAAGCTGGAACAACTTGGAGGTACTCACACCCCTCTGGAATCTTCTTCCCCTTCCCTTTGACTCTATTCTATCTCTTAATCCCCTCAGTTGTCAGACATTCATTATCCTGTCTAACTTTCTACTCTCTGATGCTGAACATTCCGTACACAGCATAAGTATGATCCAACTGTGCCTCCACCCCAATGGATTTTGGTCACAACTTGATGTTAAACCCTTTTTCTGTACCTTCACCTCTGTGCTTGTTTCTTTGGGTGTGGCCTTACCCATTCCCACAGACTGCTCCACCCATCTCCAGCCCTCTTTCTCCACTTAGCCTTCTAACTGCATTCAACCTGTTTATTGAGAACTGTCAATGTTATATCGGTTACATCTGTTTCTCTGGCCTCTGTGCTTTCACATCCAATCTTGGCTGTCATCAAGCTTGCTGACAAGGATGGTGCTGTTGTTGTCTGGAAAACTGATGTCGACTTTTTAGAGGTTGAATGCCAGCTCTCAGATGTGGCCTCATGACTTCTTCCTATCTCCGCCTGGAGCATCAGGCCATTATACCTACAAATGTCACCAACCTCATCTCATCTGAAGATCTCCCAGGCAGCCTCCAGCTCAAAGTTACCCATCTCATGCAGCTTGCTTCTGTCTTCTCCCCCAAAACATTGTTTATTCCTACCTCATATATTTTTTTGTTCCATTGTCCACTCCTTCCCGAGTTACACCCACGATTCTTCTGAAGCTTTATCTCAGTTTCAATCTTTCCAATTCGTCGGCAACAACTGCCTCCAATTCACTGTGGATATGCAACCCTATGTACGCGTCCATTCCCCATCAGGATGGGTTCAGGGCTGTCTACTTCTTTCTGAAAAGAAGGCCTGAACCGTCTGTATCCATCACCGCCCTCCACCACCTGGTGAAGCTTGTCTTCGCTTTGAACAACCCCTCATTTAATTCCTCTGTCATGTTCTTCAGCTCAAAGTTGTGGCCACGTGTACCTTCATGGGCCCAAGTTATACCTGTTCCTTAGTGGCATATGAGGAACATTCTTTGTTCGAAGCTTACTCAGGTCATCCCCAAGACAGTGTACTGGAGTACATTGATTACATTATCAGTGCTGCTTTCCCCTCTCATCTGGAATTGAAAATGTTTATTTATTTCACTTTCAATTTCAACGTGACCTCACCTTCACCTGTCGAATCTCTGACTCCTCCCTTCCCTTCCACAACATTGCTGTTTCCATTTCTGGGGATATTCTAGTCATCGAAATGCAATACAAACCATTGACTCCCACAGTTACATTGACTATATAGCCTCACTCCCTGCTTCTTGCAAGGATTCCATCCAATTCTCCCAGTTTCTCCATTGCATCAGCTCTGACTGCCATCTTTCAGAAGGAGCCTCAGAAATTTTCACCTCTTTCCTTAACAGAGATTCACCACTACCATGCTTGACAGAGCCCCTGGAGGTGTTTGACTCATCTCCTGCATTCTGCCCACACTCCTTCCCTTCCCTCCCTCAAAGATGAGGTTTCTCTGGTCCGCACTTACCACCTCAACAACCTGGGCATCCTAAGGATTGTAAGGCACCACTTTCATCACCTCCAACGGGATGCCTTGACCAGACTCTCACTCCCCTTCCTCACCTAGTCAGTATTCTGCAGGGATTGTACCCTCAGGAGCATTCTGATGGATGACTCCCCCACTCTCAACATCCCCTCAGAACCCCATGGCACCCCTCCCATGTAATAGCAGAAAGTGTAATACCTGCCCGTTTACCTCCTCTCCCTCAAAATCCAAGTCCCCAGACATAGCTTCCAGGTGAAGCAGTGATTCACCTGTACTTCAATCAATCTAGTCTACTGTATTCACTGCTCACAGTGTGATGTCCTCTACAACAGGGAGGCAGGATGCAGGCTAAGTGACCGCTTTGCAGACCACCTACACTCTGTCTGCAAAATATGACTCTGAGCTTCCACTTGCCTGCCAGTCAAATGTACCACCTTGGCTAGTGTGTCAGTTTCAGGGCTGCCATTCTGTTCCAGCAAGCCTCAATGTAAGCTCAAAGAACAACATCTTTCTTTGGGAATCCTGTCGCTTCTAGGACTCAATATTGAGTTCAGTAACTTTGCATGGTTCCATCCTTCCATGTCTTTTATGCACCCCACTCGGTCTTATTAAGACGTGGATTGATTTTAGCAGAATTACCCATTCCCAAGCACTCTGAGCCCCATTATCCTATTATATTGGTTGCATTCAGTACAACTGATCTGTTTTCTTACTCTTAGCTCTTATTATTTCTTATTCAGCTTTTCCACTATCCTGACCTGCTAACATTATTTCCTTATTTACCTCCCCCTTTTGTATTTCACTTGCTCTTGGTCTCTTCTTATCTTTGCCCCTCACCACCACTCACAACCACCATCAATTAAGCTTTTCCTACCTACTAACTCAACTTGAAGCTCAATGCTTCACTGCAGACCTGCGGAGTTTCTTTAGCAATTTTTATTTCTGTTTTAGCTCTGTTCTTGCTTCATTGAAGGCCTCTTTCCACCAATCAATATTTGTCACAGTGGATCTTTACATGCCATTCTCCACCATTACCTAGAACCTAACAATGGAATAATCACTGTGTCCTGTTGTTTTCCAACTGACACTTCATCTTCTTGACCCACCTGATTTCCAAGAACCAGGTCCAATAAAGCATTTTTTTTGTTGGACTGTAAACAAACTGCTGTAGGAAGCTCTCGTGCATGTAATCTAAGAACACTTGCCCGTAGCACACCAATGTGTGCTACAAGTATCCAGTCTATTTTTGGGTAATTTAAGTATCCCATTGAAACTACTGTCTACATCTTTCTAATTTTCCCGCAGATTTCTCCTCTGCATCCTTTCCATTAGATGATTAGTGGACTACACCCAACAATGCTGTTGTATCCTTTTGGTGCTTAGTTCCAGCAGATTGATTTTGTGCCTGAGTCATCATCTTTCTCCAGCACTCCTTAAATGAACTCCTTAAACAATACTAAGATAATAAAATGTGAGGCTGGATGAACACAGCAGGCCAAGCAGCATCTCAGGAGCACAAAAGCTGACGTTTCGGGTGGCCTGCTGTGTTCATCCAGCCTCACATTTTATTATCTTGGAATCTCCAGCATCTGCAGTTCCCATTATCTCTCCTTAAACAATACTGCTACCTCTGTCTTTTCATTTCTTTTCAATGTTGTCTGAATACCTGATACCTAGGAATACTTAGCACCCAGCATTGACCCTCTTGGGCTTGTTCTCTGTTGCCAAAGCATCATAATTCCACATAGCAATCTGTGCTTGCAACTCCCTTATGTTATTCACTATACTCCATGCACTCGTGTACATGCGGAATCGCCCTGATTTAGACTTCATTTTTTTTTGTCTTTGTTACTTTGACATCACCTGATAACTTGCTGGTGCCAGCTGCACCTCTGAAGTATTTTGTGTACCTTGGTCCCTACACCCCTTCCAAATTACTTTAAAGACTTACTAACTGCAAGAACCTGAGTCCCAGCTCTGTTCAGGCAAGCCCATATGTCTTGTACAGGTGCTCTCTTCCCCAGAACCTGTCACAGTATCCTCAGAATCTAAAGCCCCATCTCCTGCACTGTGTTTCCAGCCACGCATTTATCTGCCTTACCGTCCTCTTTCTGTACTCACTTGCACGTGATACTAGGAGTAACTAGGGATTACTACATTTGAGTTTTTGCTCAGTTACTTCCGAACTTGCTGCCTAAATTTTGATTGCAGGACCATATCTCCTTCTTACCTAAGTCATTAATTTCAACATAGACCATGATATATGGGTGGTTCAGCCACTGAGAAGAATGTCCAGTTGCCATTTGTGATATCCTGGACGTTGGCACGAGAACATAGAACAGAGAACAATACAGCGCAGAACAAACCCTTTGGCCCTCTATGTTGCACCGACCTGTGAACTAATCTAAGCCCATCCCCTCACGCTATCCCATCATCATCCATTTGCTTATCCAAGGACTGTTTAAATGCCCCTAATGTGGCTGAGTTAACTACATTGTCAGGCAGGGCATTCAGTGCCCTTACCACGCTCTGAGTAAAGAACCTGCCTCTGACATCTGTCTTAAAACTATCACCCCTCAATTTGCAGCTATGCCCCTCGTACAAGCTGACGTCGTCATCCTAGGAAAACGACCGTCACTGTCCACTGAATCTAATCCTCCGATCATCTTGTATGTCTCTGTTAAATCCTCTCTTAGCCTTCTTCTCTCCAATGAGAACAGACCCAAGTCCCTCAGCCTTTCCTCATAAGACCTTCAGTCCAGACTAGGCAACATCCTGGTAAATCTCCTCTGCACCTTTTCCAGTGCTTCCACCTTCTTCCTGTAATGGAGCGACCAGAACTGTACGTAATATTCCAAATGAGGCTGCACTAGCGTTTTGTACAGTTGCAGCCTGACATCGCAGCTCCAGAACTCAATCCCTCTACCAATAAAACCTAACACACTATATGCCTTCTTAACAGCACTATCAACCTGGTTGGCAACTTTCAGGGATCTATGTACATGGACACCAAGATCCCTCTGCACATCCACACTACCAAGAACCTTTCCATTGATCCAGTATTCTGTCTTCCTGTTATTCTTCCCAAAGTGAATCATCTCACATTTATCTGCATTTAACTCCATTTGCCACCTTTTAGCCCAATTCTGCAGTTTATCCAAGCTTCCTTGCAACCTGCAACATTCAGCCACACTGTCCACCACTCTACCAACTTTAGTGTTATCTGCAAACTTACTAACCCATCCACCTATGCCTGCATCCAAGTCATTTATAAAAATGATAAACACCAGTAGTCCCAAAACAGATCGTTGAGGCACACCATTAGTAACCAGACTCCAGGCTGAATATTTTCCATCAACCATCACTCATTGCCTTCTTACCGAAAGCCAGTTTCTAATCCAAACTGCTAAATCTCCCTCAATCCCATGCCTCCGCATTTTCTCCAATAGCCTACCATGTGGAACCTTATCAAAGGCTTTACTGAAGTCTGTGTACACCACGTCAGCTGCTCTACCCTCATCTACATGCTTGGTCACCTCAAAAAACTCAGTGAGGTTCGTGATACACGAGCTGCCCTAGATGAATCTATGTTGACTATCTCGAATCAAATTGTTGCTTGCTAGATGATTATAAATCCTATCTGTTATAATCCTTTCCAAAACTTTTCTTACAACAGACGTAAGGCGCATTGATCTATAATTACCTGGGTCATCTTTACTACCATTCTCGACCATTAGCACAACATTTGCCATCCTCCAGCCCTCTAGTAGTAAACCTATAGACATTAATGACTAAAAAATCAAGGCCAGAGGCTCTGCCATCTCCTCCCTAACTTCCCAGACAATCCTTGGAAAAATCCCATCTGGCCCAGGGGATTTATTTACCTTTACACTTTCTAGAATTGATAATACCTTCTCCTTACTAACCTCAATCCTTTCAAGCCTAATAGCCCATATCTCAGCCTTCTCCTCTACAATATTCTCCTTTTCCTGAGTGAAAATAGATGAGAAATATTCGGTTAGCACCTCTCTGATCTCCACAGGGCCCACACACAACTTCCCATTTCCATCTTTGACTGGCCCTATTCTTAACCTAGTCATCCTTTTATTCATCACATACCTAGGGAAGCAACATACCATTCTGAAATTACAGTGGCCGCAGAAACATCTGTCTGTTCTCCTAAATAATAAATCCCATTTCACTATCGCTCTTCTTTTTATCTTGATCAACTCTTGTATAGCCAGTTGTTTGCAATGCCACAAACATGGCTGTGACTGCACTCCCCTGAGGAATTAACATATTCATCAGTTTCAAGATAGAAAGCTGGTTTGTGAGTGGAAAATTATGGGGAATTCTGCACTACCTGCATGTTTCTCTTGTGCTGATTGGTGGTTATCCATTCCCTTCCTTTCTCCAGGCTTCAGCTGATGTGCCACCATCTCACTGAACTAATCGATATAACTCTCAGTCTCATGGATAAACCACAATGTCTTAAATTGTCATCCAAGCTCCATAATTCAGACCAAAAGGTTCTGTAGCTGGAAAGATATCACGTACATATGGTCGTGTAAGGCTCTGACATGGTCCCTGACTTCTCATATATTTCAGGCCGTATGTTGCATTTGACTTGCCTCTACTGCCATGTCTTGAAGTCAAGCTTACATGGAATTAACACAGCAGCGAGAGAGGAGGCAACAAGAGGATATATTGAGGCACAGGATCATGGTCCCAGCAGTTCTGCTTCAACTTAGCAGTGAGAGAGGAGATAGCAAAAATATATTGAGACACAGGATTAGTCTCAAACTCACTTCCTTGATGCTTACTTTATCTCCCTAGTGCAACTTTGCTTGCTTAATTATTTTATTATATTGACCCTAACTTTCACTTTCCTGTCGTTTCTCAGCTAATCTGTACTTATTAAAAAATGCACTTTTAATTATGACACATACGATGCATAGAATCAAGTAGATAAATCATGAAAAGGCTTTTGCACAGAGCCAAAAAATGTTGAGAGCTGTAGCAATGATGCAGCAACCAGCGTAAAGAAATGAATCATTGATTTGGAAACTGTCATTAGAGTGTGCACCATTGCAGCATCTCAAGGCTAGTGATAATGAGGCACAAAACAAGAAGCACTGTTCACTAAAATCAGACAACTAGTGGTGGTGCAATGCTAGTACTGAAATACTATTCCGCAAACTGTTACGATTCTTGCTGATGTTATGACTTAACAGATTAGAACCCAGATTGAAATCAGGCTTGGTAGATCATATTTCTTGTTTGGTTTTAGCGAGGTGGTATCTCAATGCAAGATAAGCATTCAGTGCTGCATGTTTGGGTTGAATTTATCCATAAGTTTATTATGCAAAAGAAATGAAGATAAATAGAGTCAACCAAACTACTTACTCACACCAGAAAGAAATACCTTCTCTGTTACCTCTGAAGCGTTCACTTTAGCAGTGGCTTCTGTGTCCATCCTTGAGCATCTGATAGCCTGTTCTTGGACAAAAACAAGGAAAAACTCAGCAGGACTGGCAGCATCTGTGAAGGAAAAAACAGAATTAATGTTTCAGGTCTGGTGACCCCTCCTTAGAAATCTTCCTCATCCTTTTCTTGAGTCATCTGATGACTGAGCAATGGCACGGTGGGCTCGATTCCACCCTCAGGTGAATGTCTGTGCGTAGCTTGCACATTCTCCCTGTGCATATCTTTGTATGTTTTCTCCAGGTGCTCTGGTTTCCTCCCACAGTCCAAAGATGTGCAGTTTGGGTGCATTGATCATACTAAATTGCTTGCGGTGTCCAGGCATGTGTAAGTTAGTTGGATCAGACATGGGAAATCCACGGTTATAGGTAACAGGTAGGGGAATGGATCTGGGTGGGATACTCTTCAGAGTGGCAGTGTGGACTCGTTGGGCTGAACAGCCCGTTTCCACACTATAGGGATTCTATGGTTCTCAACTTCAAACAAGCTCTTATTATCTGGAACATCCTTACACTGAAGTAATCTGTTTCTTAATCATTCTAGACAACTCTAACCAGATAAATAGAAAGCGGGACATAACACCAGCGCTTCGTCGGAGGCTCACTGATGATGTTACCTAGAATGGTGATGAAACGTCTGAAAACTAACCTTCCAGCTCAGTGAGCAAACTTACATCCAGAACCTCAACCTGAGCTATAAATCTTCTCAAAACTCGCTAGCACCTATGGGCGCAATATGCTAAAACTGGCCCGAAGATGGGAAACCAATGCCATCCGACAGAGTGCCACCCGCGAACAGCTGTACTTCCTGCATGAATGCCTAAGGAAACAGGTACTACCTAAATGTCTCAAATACAAACCTCCCCTTAACACCCCGCTAGCCTAGGACAAGTCAAACAGAGACATGCACGAGAATTCCTAGAAGCATGGCATTCCAGCTGGAACTCCATCAACAAACACATTGATTTGGAGCCAATCTACCATCCCCTGAGAAAAAGAACATGAAATGACATCACCAACCCAAGGAAACCTAACCAGATAAATAGAAAGCGGGACATAACACCAGCACTTCGTCGGAGGCTCACTGATGATGTTACCTAGAATGGTGACGAAACGTCTGAAAACTAACCTTCCAGCTCAGCGAGCAAACTCACATCCAGAACCTCAACCTGAGCTACAAATCTTCTCAAAACTCCCTAACAACTCTCTGTCTCAGGTGTGACTACTTTACACATGAATGAAGACCTTGAAAACTTATTTGGCCCAACTGAAAAATGAAATCCATGTCCATGACCTTTTAAATTAGAGTCTAGTGTGCAACTGTTTGCTTTGTTCTCATAAAATTTTCCCAGTGTGACTGCAAACCCATGACTCCCCAAATGTCTTTCTCTCACATTGTTTCCTGAAAGAAATCAGAAATATTTACAAGTTAAACATTAAACCTCCTCAGTTAGACAGAAAACTCATATGCTACTAGTTCGAGTTAGAAATTCCAAATTCAGAACTAAGTTACATTAATTATATACAGTCACACACCTTGCATCACAAAAGCATTATGTAACCCTGCAACGTGTACCAGCAAGACTGCCTTGGGAGCAACCATAATACATTGAGGATAACTGGTTGCATTTGATACTCTTAGGCTGTGCCAGTGTGCATTGATATGGCAGAAATGGATGCTGTGAGTGTGGTGCTAAATGAGTGCAAGTGAGAAGCAGCCTGGTCCAATATATGTGCCTGTTTGTGGGTGTGAAGTGCCTTTGCAGCTGCCTTTCAATGCAAGTTGCCAATATGATCTACCATGCAAGTGTGGGGTGGATCAAAGAAATGCCATGATGATTGGGGGCGGGGGGAGTTGGCAGATGGATGCCAATACATGTGGATAAGAAGTGCAAGTGCATGGTGGCCATTGACTGTACCCTGAGATGGTATTTGGTGCTCTTTGGAGGCTGGTTGCAGCAAATGGAGAGCTGAATTCGCCAGGAAACTGCTGTGATTTCCTATTGAGTTTTCTCAGTGTCTTACTTGCATGGTTCGTTTGGTTAAATAGAAAGAACAAGAACAAAGAACAAAGAAAATTACAGCACAGGAACAGGATCTTCGGCCCTCCAAGCCTGCGCCAATCCAGATCCTCTGTAAACTGTCACCTATTTTCCAAGGATTTGTATCCCTCTGCTCCTTGCCAATTCATGTATCTGTCTAGATACATCTTAAATGACGCTGTCATGCCCTCCTCTGCCATCTCCACTGGCAACGTGTTCCAGGCACCCACCACCCTCTGCGTCAAGAACTTTCCATGCATATCTCCCTTAAACTTTTCCCCTCTCACCTTGAAATCGTGACTTCTAGTAATTGAGTTCCCCAGTCTGGGAAAAGGCTTCTTGCTATCCATCCTGTCTACAACTCTCATGATTTTTATAAACCTCAATCAGGTCCCCCTTCTACCTCCGTCTTTCTAATGTAAATAATCCTAATCTACTCAACCTCTCTTCATAGCTAGTGCCCTCCATACCAGGCAATACCCTGGTGAACCTCCTCTGCACCCTGTCCAAAGCATCCACATCTTTTTGCTAATGTGGTGACCAGAACTGCACGCAGTGTTCTGAATGTGGTCGAACCAAAGTCCTGTATAACTGTAACAAGACCTGCCAACTCTTGTATTCAGTATCCCGTCCGATGAATGAAAGCATGCTGTATGCCTTCTTGATTACTCTATCAACCTGCATTGGCCACCTTCAGGGTACAGTGGACCTGAACATCCAGATCTATCTGTGCATCAATTTTCCCCAGTGCTTTTCCATTTACTGTATAGTTTGCTCTTGAATTGGATCTTCCAAAATGCATCACCTTGCATTTGCCTGGATTGAACTCCATCTGCCATTTCTCCGCCCAACTCTCCAATGTATTCCATGCACCAATCATCTTCTGTGTGAAAAACGTGCCCTGCACTTCTGACCTAAACTTTGTCCCTCTCACCTTGAGACTGTGCCGTCTTATGTTGACCTTTCCACCCTGGGAAAAAGCCTCTGACTGACCACACTACATATGCCTCTTATAATTTTGTAAATGTCTATCAGGTTTCCCCCTCAATCTCCATGTTTCCAGTGAAAACAATCTGAGATTCTCCAACCTCTCCTCATACCTAAAACCCTCTAGACCAGGGTTAATCTTCTCTGCATCCTCTCCAAAGCATGCATGTCCTTCTGTTAGGGTGGTGACCAGAACTGAACTCAAGATTCCAAAATTGACCAACTAAAGTTTGATACATTTCTAACATAATTTTTCAATTTTTATCTTCAGTGCCTTGGCTGATAAAGGCAAGCATGCTGTATGCCTTCTTCTTTATCCACACTTGTTTCCACTTTCAGGGATGTGTGAACCTGTACTCCCCAAATCTGCAATTTATCCATAATGCGCTGTATCCTTTGACAATCCTTCTAATTAAATGATGGAGTAGGCTCAGGGGCCTGTATGTTCCTTTTGTTGTGAATGTGTTCACGAATTGGTAGACGAATCAGAAATATAAATTGGGCAGGCTGACCATCATAATGCATAAATTTGCATTGCTGTCCGCACCTAGAACTTAACTCAGTATAGGATCCATTGCCGCCATTCTCATCAATCTGTCTACACCAACGCCTCATATTGATTGGAGAGCCTTACCTCTTTTTCCCAGATAATGCGGAGCAAAAACCTGTGAAATGTAGTATGTAGTATTCAGTTTTATATGTAATCTAATTAACTTAACCATATTTATTTTGCAGGAATGATTTTGGCAAAAGGATTTTGGATGCTGGTGGTAAGAAAAAGACCTTTCAGTTATTTTTGAGTAGTTACGATTCACTGATTCAAATGCAATACTTAGCTTCTGCTGCATCAATAAATTGTTTTTTTTTTCTGGGAATTAGTATTTCATGTGTGTTGTTTTTGGTGGACCATGTTGATTATGCATTACAAGTAACCTCGTGAAAAGTCATGTGCTGGAATATGCATTAAATCGAACTGAAAACACCGGATTGGTCACTTAGATGTCAAGGGTTTTCTGTCGTGTCTTGAAAATGAAGTTCAGCAGTTTGCATGTGTTTAATAATCATTGTAAAGAATTAATCTTTGTCAATATTTTAACCCAGGTATCTTAGTGGAAAGCATTTGGCTGGATGTTTAAAATAGTCTGTGTGAATCGCTGTTTGTTGTGTCATGCTGTTCAACTAATTTCGCGCGAAGCAAGGAGCTATCCTGTCAGAGGAAGGGTGACTGGACCCAAAATGTTAACTCTGTTTTTTGCTTCACAGATGCTGCCAGACCTGCTGAGCTTTTCCAGAAACTTTGTTTTTGTTCCTGATTCACAGGATCTGCAGTTCTTTCAGCTGTTTTACTCAACTTCATTGCTTATACATTTTCATTTCCTAGAATTGTAGCATTGTATGGTCTGATTAAAGCAACAAAATAAGTATCATGAATTGAAATCTTTTGGGACTTAGTCTACTACATTTAAACAATCAGAGAAACTTACAGCAAAGGAGAAGGCTATTTGAAACAAACCAGAAATTAACTGGACCCAAAACCTTAATTTGCTTTTTCTCCACAAATGTTGCTGAGTTTGTCCAGCAATTTGTTTTTTTGTTTCGGATTTCCAGCAATTTCAGTTCTTCATTTTTTTTAAAGGAGGCTATTTGACTTGTTATGTCTATGGCGGCTAGTTAAAGGAGAAGCCATACAGCGTGGAAAAAGACCCTTCAGTCCAACGAGTCCATCCCGATTATATTCCCAAACTAAACTAGTCCCATCTGCCTGTGCTTGAGCCATCTCCCTCCAAACATTTCTTATTAATGTACTTATCCACATTGTAACTTTTAAACGTTGTAACTGTACCCACATCCACCACAACTTCTAGAAGTTCCTTTCACATTCGAACCGCCCTCTGTGTGCCCTCTATGTCTTTATTAAAACTTTCTCCTCTCACTTATAAATATGCCCCTTAGATTTGAAATTCACCATTCTAGGGAGAAGACATCTACCGTTCACCTTATCTGTACCTGTCATGATTTTATTTTATTTGATAAACCTCTGTAACATCACCCCTCAATCTCCTGCACGCCAGTGTAAGAAGTCCCAGTCTATCCAGGTTCTCCTTATAACTCAAACCCTTCATTTCTGGCAACATCTTGATAAATCTCTTCTGAAATTTCTCCATCTTAATAGTATACCTCATGTAAAAGGGTAGCCAGAACTAGACACAGTCTCCAGAAGAGGCCTCACCAAAGTCCATGTCAACCTTGACATGATGCCCCAACTCCTTTAATCAACGATCTGAGCAATGAAGGCAAGTGTGCTAAATGCTTTCTTAATCACTCTGTCTATATGTGATGGAAACTTCAAAGAATGATATACCCGAACCCCTCGGTCTCTGATTTACAACACCACTCAGGGCCCTACTTTTAATTGTACAACTCCTGCCCATGTTTGTCTTATGAAAGTGCAATACCTCACATTTATTCAAATTAAACTCTATCTGCCAATCTTTAGCCCATTGACCCAATTGATCAAGTTTGTAATTTTAGATAACCTTCTTCACTGCCCACTATACCACTAATTTTGGGGTCATCTGCAAATTTACTATCTGTGCCTTCTGTATCCTCATCTAAAGTCATTTATATAGATGACAAGTAGACCCAGCACCGATCCATGTGGAACATAGCTGGTGAAAGGCCCCCAGTCTGAAAAACAATCCTCCACCATCACCATCTGCCTCCTGCTGCTAATTTTGTATCCAGTTGGCAAGCTCACCTTGAATCTCATGTAATCTAACTTTACTAACTAGTCCATTGTGTAGAACCTTGTCAGAGGCTTTACTAAAGTTGTGCTTGGAATCCCGGTTTTCACTGATTACGTCTAGCCTTTTGTTTAATTCAGCCATGAGATGTGGACATGTGTGTCTGAGAAGATGGTGATGAGCTGTCTTTTTGAACTTATGCTGCAGTCCATTTTGTGTAGGTAGACCCACATTGTCATGAAGGAGGGAGTTCTGCCCATCTTAACTGCATTAGCTCTCCAAATTAGCATCATGACTTAGCGCCATTCTCTTGTGTTTTCTGTATATCCTTGAACGTTGTTTCAATTTAAATAATCATCTAATAGTCTCTTGAATGCCTTAACTGAACCTTATTCGACCATGCTTCCAGATAGTGCAGTCCGGACCGGCAAAGTTTTTTTTCTCACATCATATTTCCTTCTGCAAATTATTCTGGCCCATATCAGCATATCCATTACCTGGTCTGAACCTGGTCCGTATTGGTTTCCTGCAGTGGTCCCCAGGATGACAGATACTTGTCTTTAGCTGATTTGATTCACTACTGTAGTATCAAGAAACAGTTGGAGACGCTGGATGATGTAAAGATTGCGGGCCTGACAACATTCCAGCAAACGTCCTGAAGGCTTGAGTTCCAAAACTTGCCACTCCACTTGCTAAATGCTTCCACTACAGTTTCATCGTTGGCATCCTTCCAACAATGTGGAAAATTGTTCAGATGTGTTCTGCACACATAAAAAAGGACAAATCCAACCCGGCCTTTTCTCACCCTAGCAACCTACTCTCAATCATCAGTAAAGTGGTGGAAGGTGTCATCAAGGAGCACCTACACAGTGATGTCCAATTCGGATTCTGCTAGAGCCACTCAGTTCCTGACCTAATTACAGACTTGGTTCAAACATGGATAGAAGAGCTGAATTAAAGAGGTGAAGTGAAAGTGACAGTTATTGCTATCAGGTCAGCCTGTGACTGAGTGTGGTATCAAGGAGCCCTAGCAAAACTGGAATCAGTGACAATCAGGGGCAAACACTCCGCTGGCTTGAGTAATGGCAGTTGGCACAATTGTTGGAGGTCAGTTGTGTTAGCTGCAGGACATCTCTGCAGGGGTTCCTCAAGGTAGTGACCAAGGCCCAATCATCTTAAGTTGTTCCATCAATAACCTTCCCACCACATGATTCCAAAATGTTCAGCACCGTCTTCAACTGCTCAGATAGCGAAAAAGCCAGTGTCCAATTGCAGCAAGACCTGGACAATTCAGACTTGGGTTGACAAGTGACGTGTAGCTTTCATGTTGCACAAGTACCTAGCAATGACCACCTCCAACAAGAGAGGATACAATCTTCGCCCGTTGATATTGAATGGCGTTACCATCACTGAATCCCCCACTATCGTCAACCTGGGTGTTATCATTGACTAAAAACTCTACTGAACTAGCATATGAACACCACAGTCCAGGTCCAAGCAGATCATTGATTGGCACCACATCATAAACTTTCACTCCTTCCACTATTGATGTTCAGTATGAGCAGTGTGTATAATCTACAGTATGCATTGTACATCTAAAGATCCTCATACAACACCTTCAGTACTGACCACTGCCCTGTGGATGGACAGGGACAGCCAATCCACGGAAATACCACCAACTGCAAGTTTCTGGCCAAGCCACTCACCATCTTAACCTAGATATCATTCCTTCAGTGCTGTGAAGTTAAGGTCCGGGAAATTCATACTTAATGATATCGTGAACCTCTCTGTAGCAAATGCATTGCAGTGGTTCAAGAAAACAGTTCTCCACCATCTTTTCAAGGGCAACCAAAGCTGGGTAATAAAAGCTGGCCTAGCCAACGATGCACACACTCCATGAGTTAATGAGTAAAGTGAATCACAGACAACATTAAATCAGAACCGTGGTGGAGCAGATAATTGGGCTGCTGAAGATGTAGTTCTGCTGCATGAATGGTTTGTGGGTCCCCTGCAGTATATCTTGGAAAGTGTAATTCTAACTAGCATTATGCACAATTTGTAAAATCTGGGCGGACAAAAGGGAATACAGTTGATGATGAGGAATTGAGAGAACAGAAGCAGTTTTTTGAGGGGGAGGATGAATGAAGAGGAGGAAGGTCAACTTGAGTGTTACAGAGATGAACTGCTTCAAGCCAGATAGTTGGCATCAACATGCAAGTACTTGGTTTGTGTTCTGGAGAAAAATAGAATAGAATGGCAATTTATTCTCGCTTGTATTTATCTAAATGCAGTGTGATGTGTATATGTCACCACAGTTGAAGGCCAGTTTAGTTACAGGTTGATAAAAATAAGTAATTAAGGCAAAGTTAGGACAAAATTAAGCTTTTGTTCCCTCCAAGACAATTGGGGTTTCTGGAGTGGCTAAGGAAAATCACAGCTGAAGCAAACCCCACCCACCCCCCCCCCCCCCCCCCCCACCGAGGCTGCAGAAGGAGGAGTTTCAGATCAGTCCCACTACACTGCCACTGCCAAAGCTGACACTGAAGCCACTGCATCCTTGCCATAGAAAGGAGGGCAAGACTGGACCCACTAAGGTGCCGACGCTGAAGTTGTCACTGGACCTGAGGCCACTTCAGTCACTTCCCAAAGCTGCCACATTGCCACCATAACCATGAGGAATGAACTGGAGTCACCGTGCCCCACTGCTGGCACTACTGCTAAATTGAATGGATTAGACCACCGACGATGTCAAAGTTGCCGCAGGAACGGACACCAGGATCCAGCACTTTGCCGTCACTATAGCAGGCCCTTGCAAACTTCCTCCACTGCAGCTGCAGAAAAGATGAACTTTGACACAAAAGAGAAATGAAGCATCAAAACAAAATAAAGAAGAACACAGTCTCAGTTTATTTTGTTTTTGTTAGTGTTGTGGGTAAACCACCACAAGTAACTTTTAATTTGGCTAATTATTAAGATATCTTAAATTCAGTAAAGTACTGAAACAATGATTTAAGATTTATTGCATTGTAGCAACCAAAAGAAGACCCCTCAAGTAAGCAAGTTGAGCCTCATATCACAAATTGGCTATTTATTGGCAGATTAATGGTGGAATTTAGCTATGATTCTAGCCAAACAGTATCTGTCTGTGATTTCCCGTGTTTGATCCTTTTGTAGTGTTGTTTTTCGAAGTTCTGTTAGTGGAGAGTTCTGGATTTGCTTGCTTGTACATTTTTTTTGCCCTTCAGGTCCATGATGTGCTATTATTGATGATTCTCTAGATGCTTTCATCGAAAATATTGATTGATCCTCTGGAAGCCTTGAGTCTGTGGCTTGCTTCGTTATCAGAAGTAACTCCTTTGTTCCTTGTTACGTTTCGTGTCAGCTGCTTTTTTGAAAACAGAGCTTTCCTGTGATTAATTCCTAAAGTTCTTCTGCAGGGCATCAGGTGTCCATGTGGTACAAAACACTCAGTTATCAAGCAGCTATCAAAACAGTTTGTTCATGTAGCCTTGACTCCTCCTTTTCTCAGACATGGCTCATTGCTTTCAATTCCTGTATAAGTTTGTCCTTGTCCTCTAATAATTTATTTTGGATAGAATTATTGCTGCTTCTTTCAATCTATGGGAATAGTTATTAAAGTTCTGAAGTTTACACTATCTCATCAGCTTCTGTGGCTATAACTTTTGGAATTGTATGAATGCCATCCTATATGGCATACCACAGCAAAATGATAATAAGCTTTATTAAGTTTTGCACAAGCAGTGGGAGAGTGCACAACTGGAATAAGACACATGCCAACATGAGTGGGTTTCTGGGAATTTAGAGCATTGTAGGAATTCAGTCTGGAGGTGAAGCGGTGCTTTATAGTTTTTTTTGGTCCATCATTTAAAAGGTCTTTCTAACAGGGTAAATTGAGGCCCAGGATCAGGTACCCACTACAAAACAGAGAGTGGTATCACAGGAAAATATAGGTACATCGGTTGATAATGTAAGCCACCAGGCATGGTGGGCTGAGGGGCCTGTTTCTGTGCTGTGCTGTTATGTGTAATTTGAATATCTTTTGTAAATTGCTTGCAGATTAAAGGTAAATGGGAGAAATAATTTACAGATTAAAAAAGAAACTAAAGACAGTTGCTAAAGAAATGATTGAAGCAGTGAGCTGATTGGCTGTTGAGCACCTACCTTTCAAGACTAACCCTAATTAAAGTTAATTAAAGTGAAAAATTACTAAGGGATTAAGTGAACATTTACTAAAATGCACTAGAGGTAAGAAGCAGTCAGAGAATAAGATGTGCTCCTTGGCCTGCTGTGTTCATCCACCTCCACACTTTGTTATCTCAGATCTCCAGCATCTGCAGTTCCAATTATCTCAGAAAATGAGATAAGGAGAGTATCTTTTCAGATCTTGTAGTTAGAAAAGTCAAGGAAGACTAAATAAGCTTAATTTTAAATCATGGCAGGTGAGGATAGTTGAGTGATATGTTTGACCTGTCATACGGGAAGTCTTGGCTCCTACCAAAATCCAAGTGGACAGGAAATGCTCCCAACTACGCAAACTGGATCTTTTTGCTGGTACTCAAGCAGCTGCTGGAAAAACTGTGATACATTTGCAAAGCCAAGAGTTATATGGATAGCACATTTAGAGAGGTGGTCATACCGCAGCTCAGAGGACTGAAGGAAATGAGGGAAAAAGTGACTATCAGGTCTCTTGGGGTCCTGCTCAGAAACTAGTTTACCATTTCAGAAGCTGGCAAAGATGCTAGTTACTCTGGATAGCAGACAGAATCAAGCTTCTGACACCACAAGCAGTCTGACTATACGAAAGGAAAGAAATGAGAAAAAAGGAGCAAAGTTAAGGGGATCCGTTGCATCAGGAACAGACTCGCCTTTACGTGACCATAGATGTGACTCCAGAACCAGGGTCAGGGTTGACATTGAATGGCTGCAGGCCATTCTGAATGGGAGAGTGTTAGGACAGACACTGGACCTGAAACGTTAACTCTTTTTCCTTCTCCACAGATGCTGCCAGACCTGCTGAGCTTTTCCAGCAACTTTGCTTTTGTTCCTGATTTACAGCATCCACAGTTCTTTTGGTTCTTAGGACAGAAATCATGGCACTCAATGATATCAGCTATGTAGGTAGAATGAGGGATGAGGTCTTGGATCAAGAGTACAGGGAATTGGGCAGTCGATCAAAAAGCAGGACCTTGAAAGATATGATCTCCAGATTATACCTCATTTCATGCGCTAATGAGCACCGGAACTGTTTCTGGGGAGGGTGTGACATCTACAAACAGGGTGACCTGCATCTAAACCAGCACAGGACCAACATCCTTGTGGGAAGGTTTGCTAGTGCTGTTGGACAAGGCCAGCAATCACACAATACTAGGTTGTAGTCCAACAGGTTTATTTGCAAGCACAACCTTTTAGAGTGTAGCCTCACTGTCAAATGAAGTGAGAAAGAAACACACAGAACACAGAATGTATAAGTAAAAGATCAAAGGGTCACCCAACTGACGAGGATGTATTAAACAAACTGAACATGTTGGTAAATCTTTAATCAGTTAGAAGGCTTTAATTGATTAATATGTAAATGTAAATCCCTGAAATCCTTTCAAATCACTGCCCTTAGAGAACTAAAGATGTTATCAGTGGAAAGAAGAGGTGACATTTCAGGTCAGACAATGCAAGTTGGGTGTGAGGCCTTGTTTAGAATCTGTTTGTGTTTTGGTTTGGAGTCAAACTGGTTTTATTTCAAAAGTACGAATTTATAAAACGCCACATTGACTGACTGTCTATAAATTGTGTGCTTATAGAACAAAATAGAATGTATCCGCAAATACAAATTCATCTCATAGATTTGTGTGGGATCTGGGGGGAGAGTGTACATTGTTGTGGGGTCACCTAAAGTGCGATATGAACCCAAGATCATATATTGAGGCCATTCTCATGGGTACTGAAATTGGCTATCAGCCTCTGTTCAGCAACTCTGCATTATTTCATATCCTGAAGTCCACTTTGGAGGACATTTACCTGAAGATTTGACGCTGAATGTCCTTGACTGCTGAAGTGCTCCCCCACTGGGAAGGAACTAGCTGTGAAGAGAGGTTGAGTAGATTAGGATCATTTACATGAGAAAGATGGAGGTTGCGGGGGGGACCTGATTGAGCTGTACAATATCATGAGAGGCATAGACAGGGTGGATAGCAAGAAGCTTTTCCTCAGTTGGGGTGGGGTTTAAATTACTAGGGGTCACGATTTCAAGGTGAGAGGGGAAAAGTTTAAGTGAGATATGCATGGAAGGTTCTTTGCACAGAGGGTGGTGGGTGCCTGGAACGCGTTGCCAGTGGAGGTGGTAGAGGCAGGCAGGATAGCGTTATTTAACATGTATCAAGACAGATACATGAATGAGCAGGGAGTAAAGGGATACAGATGCTTGGAAAGTAGGTGACATGTTTAGATAGAGCATATGGATCGGCGCAGGCTTGGAGAGCCAAAGGGCCTGTGTGCTGTAATTTTCTTTGTTCTTTGAACATCCCTGTTTTGGTGATTGTTGCATGGTGTCCATTCATCTGTTGTCGCAGTGTCTGCATGGTTTCGCCAGTATACCATGTCTCCGGGCATCCTTGCCTGCAGTGTATGAGATAGACAATGTTGGCTGAGACCCATGAGTATCTGCCATGCACATGGTGGGTGGTGTTCCCACATGTGACGGTAGTGTCAATGTCAAAGATATGACATGTCTTGCAGAGGTTACCATAACAGGGTTGTATAGTATTGTGGCCAATGTTGTCCTGAAGGCTGGGTTGTTTTCTGTGAACAGTCGTCTGTTTAAGGTTTGGCAGTTGTTCGAAGTTGAGAAGTGGAGGCATGGGGAAGAACCTGGTGAAGTGCGTATCATCATCAATAATGTGTTGAAGGCTATGAAGAACAAAGCGTAATTTCTGTGCTCCTGGGAAGTATTGGATGACAAAGGGTACCCTATTGGTCGTGTCCCTGTCTGTCTTCTGAGGAGGTCATTACGTCTTTTTGCTGTGGCACGTCAGAACTGGCAGTCATTGAGTTGGCTTCATATCCTGTTCCCACAAGGGTGTCCTTCAACACCTTCAGGTGTCTGTTGTGTTCCTTCTCATCCAAACAGGTCCTGTGTATGTGTAGCGCTTGTCTGTAGGGAGTGGCTGTTCTAATATGTTTAGGGTGGAAGCTAGAGAAGTACAGCATCGTGAGTTATCTGTAGCTTGTGGAAGAGTGAGATATTGAGGTATCTGTCCCTGATGGAGATGCATGTGTCCAAGAATGAGATTGATTGTACACAGTAGTCCATGGTAAGTCTGATGTTGGGATGAAACTTGTTGATATCGCTGTGTAGTTGTTTCAGTGATTTCTTGCCCTGAGTCAAAAGGAAGAAAATGTATCTGGTGTATAGTGTTGTTCGGAGGTTCTGTGCAGCAAAGAAGTCTTGTTCAAACCTGTGCATGAAAATGTTTGCATATTGGGGTGCACATCTGGTCCCCATGGCTGTTCTGTGTGGCTGGATGAAGAATTGGTTGTCAAAGTTGAAGACATTTTGGTTAAGGATGAAGCGGATGAGTTGCAGGACGGCATCTGGAAATTGGCAGTTGTTGGTATTGAGTACTGAGGCTTTTGCAGAGATTCCATCATGGTTGTGGATGCTGGTGTAGTGTGCCAAAACATCCATTGTGACAAGGAATGTTCCTTGATCGACTGGTCCATCAGTGCTAGGTTTCTGTGAGAAATCTGTAGTGTTGTGACAGAAGCTTGTTCAATGGATTTAGGGGGTTTTGTGCTTTTGTTCTCCTAAGATGCTGCTGGGCCTGCTGTGTTCATCCAGCTCCACACTTTGTCATCTCGGATTCTCCAGCATCTTCAGTTCCCATTATCTCTGATACAGCTTTCAGAGCATAGCCCCTTTGTCACGTGAAGAGAGAAACAAACATGCAGAACACAGAACTTATAAGTAAAAGATCAAAGAGTCACACAACTAATGAGGATGTATTAAGTAAACTTAAGATGCTATTAAGTCTTTAATCAGTAAGAAGGTTTTAATTGATTAATATGTATATGTAAATCACTTGCAAATTTCTCTCAAATCACTGTCCTGACAGAACTAAAGGTTTTATCAGTGTAAAGAAGAGACGACATTTTAGGTCAGACAGTGCCTGTTAGGTGTGAGTGCTTGTGGAGAATCTTCTTGTGTTTTGGTTTGGAGTCAGACTGGTTTTATTTCTAAATTAGGTGTTTATAAAACACCACATTGACTAACTGTCTATAAATAGTGTGCTTTTTGAACAAAATAGACTATCTGCAAATACAAATTTACCCCATAGATTTTTGTGTGTGTGTAGGGTGGGGGGGTAGAGGAGGGAGAGAGAGTGAGAGCGTGTATGTGGGGTGGGGGGTGCGAGAGAGTGAAAAACACTCACACACACACAAATATGTGGGGTGAATTTCTGTTTATAGGTACATTCTACTTTGTCCAAAAAGCACACAATTTATAGGCAGTTAGTCAATGTGGTCTGGGTCTAGGCCTGAAATGTCAGCTTTTGTGCTCCTAAGCTGCTGCTTGGCCTGCTGTGTTCATCCAGCTCCACACTTTGTTATCTCAATTTATAGACATTTGGTCAATGTAGTGTTTTATATATTCCTACTTCAGAAATGAAACCAGTCTGACTACAAATCAGAACACAAACAGATTCTAAACAAGGCCTGACACCTAATGTGCATTGTCTAACCTAAAATGTCACATTTTCTTTACACTGATAAAACCTGTATTTCTGTAAGGGCAGTGTCTTGAAAGAAATTCAGAGATTTACATATACATATTAAGCAATTAAAAACCTCTGACTGATTAAACATTTACCAGCATGTTCGGTTTATTTAATACATCCTCATCAATTGTGTGACCCTTTGATATTTTGCTTATAAATTCTGTGTCTTGTGTGTTACTTTCTCACTTCACAAGACAAAAGAGGCTATGCTTTGAAAGCTTGTGTTTTCAAATAAATCTGTTGGGCTGTAACCTGATGTTGTGTGATTTCTGACCTTGTTCACCCCAGTCTAACACTGATATCTCGATATCAGTGCAATTGGGAGGAGTTTAAACAAGTTCAGCAGGGGACACAGTTCATGAGTTCAAAAGTGGCACATCATAGGATGGCACGGTGGCTCAGCAGTTAGCCCTGCTGCCTCACTGCTAAATTGCATATTGTTTCATAAAAGATCCTCGGCAGACATATTGAGCCTCAAGATAGAGAGGTGAGGCTCGATGGCCTATATTTTAATTCCAGGAGTATTATAGGGAGGAAATGAGTGAAGGGTATGGATTGACATATAGAATTGTGCTCCTAAGATGCTGCTTGGCCTGCTATGTTCATTCAGCTCCATACTTTGTTATCTCAATTTACAGACAGTTATCATCACAGAGATGTGGTTGACAGAGCGGCAGGACTGACCACTGAACATTCCAGTGTATTGGATCTTCACACAGGAGAGGGGAAGGTGTAATAAAAGTGATGTCACATTATTGATTAAGGTATCACTTATGATAGAAAGAAAGGATGATATTTTGATGGTAATCAAATGAGTCTTTGTGGGTAGAGTTTGGGAAGGAAAAAGGCAGTGATATTGATGGAAGCATATTATAGACCCCCACCCCCCCCCCCCCAAAAAATGGTCTGTGGACAATTGAAGCACTGAGATATATATATATATACTTCACTGAAGTGAAAACAAAACATAGAACATAAAACTCATTGAGTTTTTTGAGAAGGTGACCAAGCATGTGGATGAGGGTAGGGCAGTTGACGTGGCACGTGGACTTCAGTAAAGCCTTTGATAAGGTTCCACATGGTAGGCTATTGTAAAGAATACAGAGGCACGGGATTGAGGGAGATTTGGCAGTTTGGATTAGAAACTGGCTTTCAGTAAGAAGGCAACGAGTGGTGGTTGATGGAAAATATTCAGCCTGGAGTCCTTTGCAGCGTCCTTAGACACGGGTGAGGTCCCAGAGGACTGGAGACTTGTTTATGTTGTCCCCTTGTTTAAGAAGGGCAGCAAGGATAATCCAGGTAATTTTCGACCGGTGAGCCTGACGTCAGTGATAGGGAAGCTACTGGAGAAGATATTGAGGGATAGGATCTTTTCCCATTTGGAAGATAAAGGGCTTATCAGTGATAGGCAACATGGTTTTGTGCAGGGAAGGTCATGTCTTACCAACTTAATAGAATTCTTTGAGGACGTGACAAAGTTGATTGATGAGGGAAAGGCTGTAGATTTAATATACATGGACTTCAGCAAGGCGTTTGATAAGGTTCCCCATGGCAGGCTGATGGAGAAAGTGAAGTCACATGGGGTCCAGGGTGTGATAGCTAGATGGATAAAAAACTGGCTAGGCAACAGGAGACAGAGGGTAGTAGTAGAAGGGAGTTTCTCAAATTGGAGACCTGTGACCACTGGTGTTCCACTGGGACCACTGTTGTTTGTGATATATGTAAATGATCTGGAGGAAGGTGTAGGTGGTCTGATCAGCAA
The DNA here is from genome assembly GCF_030684315.1 of Stegostoma tigrinum. NCBI lineage: Eukaryota > Metazoa > Chordata > Chondrichthyes > Orectolobiformes > Stegostomatidae > Stegostoma > Stegostoma tigrinum. The sequence continues at coordinate 61,514,192 of NC_081372.1, forward strand.
GTTTGCAGATGACACTAAGATTGGTGGAGTAGCTGATAGTGAAGGGGACTGTCAGATTACAGCAGAATATAGATAGACTGGAGAGTTGGGCAGATAACTGGCAGATGGAGTTCAATCCAGGCAAATGAGAGGCGATGCATTTTGGAACATCAAATTCAAGGGTGAACTATACAGTAAGTGGAAAAGTCCTAGGGAAAATTGATGAACAGAGAGATCTGGGTGTTCAGGTCCGTTGTTCCCTGAAGGTGGCAACGCAGGCCAATAGGGTGGTCCAAAAGGCATATGGCATGCTTTCCTTCATTGGGCAGGGTATTGAGTACAAGAGTTGGCAGGTCATGTTGCAGTTGTATAGGACTTTGGTTCGGCTACATTTGGAGTGCGGTGTGCAGTTCTGGTGGCCACATTATCAAAAGGATGTGGATGCTTTGGAGAGGGTGCAGAGGAGGTTCACCAGGATGTTGCCTGGTATCCAGGGTGCCAGCTGTGAAGAGAGGTTGAGTAGATTAGGATTATTTTCATTAGAAAGACGGAGATTGAGGGGGGACCTGATTGAGGTCTGCAAAAGCATGAGGGGTACAGACAGGGTGGATAGCAAAAAGCTTTTTCCCCCAGAGTGGGGGACTCAATTACTAGGGGTCATGAGTTCAAAGTGTGAGGAGGAAAGTTTTTAAGGGAGATATGCGTGGAAAGTTCTTTACACAGAGGGTGGTGGGTGCCTGTAACATGTTGGCAGCGGAGGTGGTAGACGCAGACACGTTAGCGTCTTTTAAGATATATTTGGACAGGCACATGGATGGGCAGGGAGAAAATAGACACAGACCGTTAGAAAATAGATGACAGGTTAGACGGAGGATCTTGATCGGCGCAAGCTTGGAGGGCCGAAGAGCCTGTTCCTGTGCTGTAGGTTTCTTTGTTCTTTGTCGTTGAGTCAGGTCACTAGTGGTGTGCCTCAAGGATCTGTTTTGGGACCACTGCATTTTCATAAATGTTTTGGATGCATGCATAGGTGGATGGGTTAGTAAGTTTGCAGATGACACTAAAGTCGGTGGAGTGGTGGACAGTGTGGAAGCATGTTGCAGGTTGCAGGGAAACTTGGATAAACTGCAGAATTGGGCTGAAATGTGGCAAATGGAGTTAAATGCGAATAAATGTGAGGTGATTCACTTTGGGAAGAATAACAGGAAGGCAGAATACTGGATCAATGGAAAGTTTCTTGGTAGTGTGGATGTGCAGAGGGATCTTGGTGTCCATGTACATAGATCCCTGAAAGTTGCCACCCAGGTCGATAGTGCTGTTAAGAAAGCTTACGGTGTGTTAGGTTTTATTGGTAGAGGGATTGAGTTCTGGAGCCGTGATGTCATGCTGCAACTGTACAAAACACTAGTGCAGCCTCATTTGGAATATTGTGTGCAGTTCTGGTCGCCCCATTACAGGAAGCATTGGAAAAGGTGCAGAGGAGATTTACCAGGATGTTGCCTGGTCTGGAGTGCAGGCCTTGTGAAGAAAGGCTGAGGGACGTGGGTCTGTTCTCATTGGAGAGAAGAAGGCTAAGAGGGGATTTAATAGAGACATACAAGATGATCAGAGGATTAGATTCAGTGGACAGTGAGAACCCTTTTCTTAGGATGACGGCTTCAGATTGTACAAGGGGCCATCGCTGCAAATTGAGTGGTGATAGATTTAAGACAGATGTCAGGGGCAGGTTCTTTAATCAGAGAGTGGTAAGGGCGTGGAACACCCTGCCTGCCAATGTAGTTAAGGAACAAAGAACAAAGAAAATTACAGCACAGGAACAGGCCCTTCGGCCCTCCAAGCCTACGCTGATCAAGATCCTCTGTCTAACCTGTCATCTATTTTCTGACAGTCTGTGTCCATTTGCTCCCTGCCCATCCATGTACCTGTCCAAATATATCTTAAAAGACGCAAACGTGCCTGCGTCTACCACCTCTGCTGGCAACACGTTCTGGGCACCCACCACCCACTGTGTAAAGAACTTTCCACGCATATCTCCCTTAAACTTTCCTCCTCACACTTTGAACTCATGACCCCTAGTAATTGAGTCCCCCACTCTGGGAGAAAAAGCTTTTTGCTATCCACCCTGTCTATACCCCTCATGATTAACTCAGCCATATTAGGGGCATTTAAACAGTCCTTGGATAAGCATATGGATGATGATGGGATAGTGTAGAGGGAGGGACTTAGATTAGTTCACAGGTCAGCACAACATCGAGGGCCGAAGGGCCTGTTCTGCGCTGTATTGTTCAATGTTCTGTTGTGATTTCATCCTTCCTATTCCTGAGATCCACCCATAATGCCTCACGACAAGATCCTTCCGACATGTCCTTCCTCAACACAGACGTTTTTTCTCAGGATGGAAACTACAAGAGAGCACAGCTTCAAGGAGAGAGGGGGATAATGTAACGGAAAAGTGAAGGGAAAATTTTTCACAGGGGGTGGTCAGTGCCTGGAACACACTGTCGGTGGTGGTAGCGGAAGCAGGTATGTTTTCAACTTTTTGAGGTGTATCTTCAATGGGAGGTATGTAGAGGGATAGAAACTGCACATGGACAAAAAGGAGGGGGTTTAAAGGATTAAGAATTGGCATAGGCTTGGTGGGCCAAAGGGCTTGTTCTTGTGCTATATTGAATTGTTTGGTATTGAATTGTATTGGGTAGTGAATAGAGAATTGGCCAATGGGCAGGAAACAGTGAGTGGGAATAAGAGAATTTGGGAACTGCAGATGCTGGAGAATTCCAAGATAATAAAATGTGAGGCTGGATGAACACAGCAGGTCAAGCAGCATCTCAGGAGCACAAAAGCTGACGTTTCGGGCCTAGACCCTTCATCAGAGAGGGGGATGGGGAGAGGGAACTGGAATAAATAGGGAGAGAGGGGGAGGCGGACCGAAGATGGAGAGTAAAGAAGATAGGTGGAGAGAGTATAGGTGGGGAGGTAGGGAGGGGATAGGCCAGTCCAGGGAAGACAGACAGGTCAAGGAGGTGGGATGAGGTTAGTAGGTAGCTGGGGGAATATGGTATCAATGTGGACTTCACCAGTTTCAAAATCTCCCCTTCCCCTACTGCATCCCTAAACCAGCCTAGTTCGTCACCTCCCCCCACTGCACCACACAACCAGCCCAGCTCTTCCCCTCCACCCACTGCATCCCAAAACCAGTCCAACCTGTCTCTGCCTCCCTAACCGGTTCTTCCTCTCACCCATCCCTTCCTCCCACCCCAAGCCGCACCCCCAGCTACCTACTAACCTCATCCCACCTCCTTGACCTGTCCGTCTTCCCTGGACTGACCTATCCCCTCCCTACCTCCCACCTATACTCTCTCCACCTATCTTCTTTACTCTCCATCTTCGGTCCGCCTCCCCCTTTCTCCCTATTTATTCCAGTTCCCTCTCCCCATCCCCCTCTCTGATGAAGGGTCTAGGCCCGAAACGTCAGCTTTTGTGCTCCTGAGATGCTGCTTGACCTGCTGTGTTCATCCAGCCTCACGTTTTATTATAGTGGGAATAAGGACTTCTTTTTCAGGTTAGTGACCTCTGACTGGAAGTTTCTGCAAGGATCAGCGCTGGGACCACATCTGTTTACATTTTACATTAATGACTTGGAGGAAGGAAGTGAACATGCTGAAATTTACATACAACACAAAAATAGATGGTGCTAGTAAAATCTAGCAGTGATGGATCCTCACTGTTTGGTAACAGTCATTGTCTGGCACATTCTGTGGCACAAATATTACATACCTATTGTCAGCCAAAACCTGGATGTTGTCTAGTCCTTCCCGCGCTATGGACATAGCTTCTTTTGTGACTGAGAGTCAGGAACATCCTATTTCTGACCTTATGATGGAGGGACAGTTATTGATGATGGAGCTGAATAGGGATGAGCCTAGGACACTACCCTGAGGAGCTCCTGCAGTGAAGTCCTAGGGCTGAGACGGTTGACTTCTAACAACCTGAATTATCTCTCTTTGTGCTAAGTATGAATCCGACTCATGGAGAAATGTTGCATAGATTCACGTTGACTTTGATTTTGCTTCGGCCCCTTAATACCACATTCAGTTAAATGCTGCCATTATTTCAAGGGCAGTTATTTGCATTCCAGCTTTGACACTGTGGCTCAACTTGTCCAATCAACTTTGGTGCCGCTATTTTCAAGCCTGATCAGAACAAAAAAACACAAACTTAACTTCATCCAAATTCTCTGATCTATCTTCAGATTGTCGGGGGTGGGGGGGGTAACTCGTGTCTGACTCAGTACAGGAACTGTCCTAGAGAGTGGCACAGAGAACCCGTACATCAGTCATGACCCCTTTTTATGGCACTAAGTGCTGTATTCCAGTTCCATAATATTTCATTCTGGTGGTAGAGTATATCTGTGAATGCATGAATATGTAGCTGTGCAAATACAGTGGTAGGTAGAGTAGTTGAGGTAAAAGGGTAGGTGGGCTTTTGGTTTGGAGGCAGGGTGGTGGAAGAGAAAATGAGTAGGATGGCAAGGTGGCAAAGGTGGTAGTGTGTCAATTGGGTAAGGTGAAAATGTCACAGCTGGATAGAGTGCTGGCTGGGTAAAGTGACAGGGTGGCAGGGTTGTAAAGTCAGATTAGAAGAGGATCTAGGCTGGAGAGTTGCAAGTCCCGAACGCAGTCACAACCCAGTTTCTTGACATGATTCCTTCTTGACACTTCTCCTTCCAAGCCTCCATATTTTATACTCACCACACATTGCAATCATGCTGAATGACCTCTTTTGCAGAATATAACTGGCCCTCATGCATACGTGGACACTGGGTCTTGTTAATGCAGTTACCTTTTGGGCTTCGCACCAAGCTATGAAAGATAATACAAATAAATTAGAACCACCAACACCAGAACAGAGAGGTTCAAGTCAACTATGTCTACACTGTTCTCTCACACTATAGTAACATATGAACAGGAGTAGGTCAGTCAGACTATGGAATCTTCTGATTATCCATGCTAATGCATAGGCTCTAACACCATGGGTCCCTTGGCAGTGCATGGTAAATTATCAAACACCTTATGGAAATCCAAATATATTACATCTTCAGCTTACTACTTAATCATTCTGCATATTATCTCCTTGAATAACAGTTTTATAAATTTGTCAGGCATAATGTCCCCTTCATGAAGCCATACTGACTCATTTTGATCATGTTATGTATTTCTAAATATTCAACTATTACATCCTTTATAATAGATTCTAACATTTTGCCAATGACAGATGATGAGCTATCATGCCTATAGTTACTGTTTCTGGTCTCCCTCCTGTTTTGGGCAAGATTGGTGCATGGAAGTTTTCAAATCCTCCAGGAACTTTCCAGATTCTCAGGATTCTTGGAAGATCCTTCCTAGAATATCCATTACCTCAGTAGCAACTTACTGTAAAATCCAAGAGTGGAATCCATCAGGTCCAGAGAACTTCTCAACCTTATTCTCCATTAATTTCCTAGTACTTTATCTTAAGTGATAGTTATTATGTTTCTCCTCCCCTACCAATATTAGTGAGTTCATTATTTAGCATTCCTGAAATGTTATTAATGTTCCCTACCATGGAGTCTAAAGCAAGGTATTTATTATTTCTGTTGCCACTTCCTGGTTCTTCTCTATTATTTCCCCAGTTTTATTCTTAAGAGGCCTCGTTCATTTTGTCTCTTTCTTCCTTTTTATATATACTATGTGAGTATTGCTAGTTGGGCCAGCACTTATTGTCCCCAATTGCAGTTAGGACAATAAATGTGGGCCTAGAGTCACATGGAGGCCAGACCAGGTAAGGATGACAGTTTCTTTCCCTAAAGGACAATAGTGAAGCAGATGGGTTTTTCCACTAACCAACAGTGAATTTATGGCCTTCGTTAAACTTTTAATTCCATATTTTTAAGGTCCCCGTGACATTGCCTGGTTCTCTGGGTTAATGGCCTAGCAAAATACCACCAGACCTTTGCCTCCTCTTTTTGTCATCTTTCATTGGTTTTCTTTACCAATTTTTAAAAGCAAAAACAACCCAAACACTCTGGTTTATGATGAATCTTTGTCACATGGTATGCTTCTTTCTTTCAGTTTGATACTACTCTTAACTTCCTTGGTTAGCCATGGATGGTCTATCCCTTCCTAGGATCTTCCTTCCTCACTAGGCTATATATTTCCTGTGAATCATAATTTTTGTTCTAAACCACGTGCCATTGTTCCTCAAAAATGTTTTCAGACCAACCTCCTTACCAATCCACTCCAGCAAACTCATCTCTCATTCCTATGCAACTGTTATGATTTAAGTTTAACATGTTTGATTCTGATCCAAGCTTCTCACTCACAAATGTTGTTGGATTGGTCCATGCTCATCTAAATGCCTTTCTCATCATATAATGTACTCTGCTTCCAATGCAGAAACATAGAAAATAGGAGCAGAATTACGAGCCTGCTCCACCATTCAACGTGATCATCACTGAACCGCCGCCTCAATATCAAAACCTGCACTCTCCCCATACCCTCTGATGGCTTTAGTGTTTACTGATCTATTGATTTCTTTCTTAAAGCATATTCATTAACCTGGCCGCTATAGCCTTTATCAGTGAAGAATTCCAGAGGGTCACTGGAACGAAGACATTTTTCCTCTTTGGCTACACCATACCCATAGACCATCAACCCTTTTCTTGAGCACCCTGCCAGGGAAAACATCATTCCTGAATCCAGTCGGTCCGTCAGTAAGAGAGACGAAGGAAGACACAACCTCAGAGTGAGGGATTGAACCTCTAGAACTGACACGAGAAGAATTTCTTCAATCATGAAATGGCTAATCTGTTGATCACATTGAACAAGAACAAAGAAAGTTACAGAGATAATGGGAACTGCAGATGCTGGAGAATCCGAGATAACAAAGTGTGGAGCTGGATGAACACAGCAGGCCAAGCAGCATCTTAGGAGCAGGAACAGGTCCTTTGGCCTTCCAAGCCTGCACTGATATGCTGCCCGTCACAATTAAAATCCCCTACCCTTCTGGGGACTGTATCCCTCTATTCCCATCCTGTTCATATATTTGTCAAGACGCTCTTTAAAAGTCATTATTGTATCTGCTTCCACTACTTTCCCTGGCAGCAAGTTCCAGGCACCTACCATCCTCTGTGTAAAAAACTTGCCTCATACATCACCTTTAAACCTTGCCCCTCGCACCTTAAACCCATGGCCCCTAGTAACTGATTCTTCCACCCTGTGAAAAAGCTTCTGACTGCCCACTTAGTCCATGCCCTTCATAATCTTCCCCATCATCCCCTTCATAAGGGGCAGCACGGTAGCTCAGTGGTTAGCACTGCAGCCTCACAGCACTAGGGACCTGGGTTCGATTCCAGCCTTGGGCAAGTGTCTGTGTGGAGTTTGCACATTCTCCCCGTGTCTGCGTGGGTTTCCTCCCACAGTCCAAAGATGTGCAGGCTAGGTGGATTAGCCATGGTAAATTGCCTGTAGTCTTCATGGGTGTGTGGGTTACAGTGGGATGGGTCTGGGTGGGATGCTTCAAGGGGCAGTGGTGACTTGTTGGGCCAAAGGGCCTGTTTCCACACTGTAGGGAATCTAATCTAATAGAACAATACGGCACAGTACAGGCCCTTCGGCTCATGTTGCTGTGCCAACCTATTATCCTACTAAGATCAAAGTAGCCTGCGTATCCTACATTATACTATCGTCCAGGTGCCTATCCAAGAACCATTTAAAAGTGTCTAAAGTATCTGACAAAAGGGTAAATTCATTCGATGATTCCATTTTCCTCAACATTAAATTGGGCTAATCATAGCGTAAACAGCCTAGAGGGGGGCAGGTTTCTTAAAGGGCAGCTTTGATATTTGCATTAGATCTTTACATTTGTAGCAGGCCAGGAATGATGGAGGTTGAGTTAAGCGCACTAGCACAAAGGGCCATCACATTATTTGGGGAAATTTAAGGTGGGATCTGCACATCAATTACATTGTTGAATGTGCTAACAGCCTTTAGTGCTTCAGAAGCAGAAATTAGCTGTGTTATTCTGCTGCTCCAATTGCCTAACATCTGTACTTGGTACTTGCAGACACATCTTAAAGCTGCTACTCAGCTAAGGAATCCTTAATAGGTTGTTGAATTAACATTTAGATGATAAGATATAAGAATAATCTGATACCTTGTCTCATTCTGTCATGATCATATCTTTTTGGAGCACTAAATTCTTGAGAAGATTTGTAGCTCGTGTTGTGGGTGATGTTGCAGACTTGCTCACTGAGCCGGTGCGTTTGATTGCAGAAGTTTTGCCACGCTGCTAGGTAACATCATCACTGCACCTGCAGTGAAGTGTTGGTGTTCTGTCCCGCTTGTTATTTATATGCCTCAGTTTGCTGGGGTGGTTGGTATTACTTCCTGTTGTGTTCTTCGGTTGTTTGTATATTGAGTCCAGTTCAGTGTGTTTGTTGATAGAGTTCTGGTTGGACTGCTAGGCCTCCAGGAATTCCCTGGCATATTTCTGTTTGGTCAAATGGCCTAATTTCTGCTTCTATGTCTTATGGTCTTATAGCAGGAGAATGGGGTTGAGGAACTTATTGACCATAATTGAATGGTGGAGCAGACTTGATGGGCCGAATGGCCTCATTTACCCTCCTATGTTTTGTGGACTTATGGCTTGTGCTATTATGGATGTGTTGTTCGAGTCGAATGCATGACCTTTGTTGTAGCGTCTACTGAGACCAGTGAGAATTAGATTAGATTCCTTACAGTGTGGAAACAGGCCCTTCGGCCCAACAAGTTTACACTGCCCCTTGAAGCATCCCACCCAGTCCCATCCCTCTACAACCCCCACACCTCTGAAACACTATGGGCAATTTAGCATGGCCGATCCACCTAGCCTGCACATCTTTGGACTGTGGGAAGAAACCGGAGGAAACCCACGCAGACACGGGGAGAATGTGCAAACTCAAGGAACAGAGGGATCTTGGTGTGCAGATACATAGATCCCTTAAAATGGCCACCCAAGTGGACAGGGTTGTTAAGAAAGCATATGGTGTTTTGGCTTTCATTAACAGGGGGATTGAGTTTAAGAGTCGTGAGATCTTGTTGCAGCTCTATAAAACTTTGGTTAGACCGCACTTGGAATACTGCGTCCAGTTCTGGTCGCCGTATTATAGGAAAGATGTGGATGCTTTGGAGAGGGTTCAGAGGAGGTTTACCAGGATGCTGCCTGGACTGGAGGGCTTATCTTATGAAGAGAGGTTGACTGAGCTCGGACTTTTTTCATTGGAGAAAAGGAGGAGGAGAGGGGACCTAATTGAGGTATACAAGATAATGAGAGGCATAGATAGAGTTGATAGCCAGAGACTATTTCCTAGGGCAGAAATGGCTAGCACGAGGGGTCATAGTTTTAAGGTGGTTGGTGGAAAGTATCGAGGGGATGTCAGAGGTGGGTTCTTTACACAGAGAGTTGTGAGAGCATGGAATGCGTTGCCAGCAGCAGTTGTGGAAGCAAGGTCATTGGGGTCATTTAAGAGACTGCTGGACATGTATATGGCCACAGAAATTTGAGGGTGCATACATGGATCAATGGTCAGCACAACATTGTGGGCTGAAGGGCCTGTTCTGTGCTGTACTGTTCTATGTTCTATGTTCAACACAGACAGTCGCCCGAGGCTGGAATTGAACATGGATCCCTGGTGCTGTGAGGCTGCAGTGCTAACCACTGAGCCACTGTGCTGTCTCTGAGACACTGTCGTTTCTCTTGATGGCTGATTGCTATTTTTGTATCCTTATTGTCCGTTTTCTTCCAGTTTAGCCTATGTAATGTTTCTCACAGTCCCCGCATGGTATTTTGGGTATCCCAAAAAGCACAATCGGCTGTTACCTCCATGGCACACCACAACAAGAAGACACAACACCGCCAGACACACTAGTCACCCTACTGCACAGCAGGGACGTATCAGAGATGACCACAAGACTATTCAGACCCTTAAGTATCAGGGTAGCCCACAAACCAACAACCACCCTGTGATAGCTACTGGTGAACATAAAGGACCCCGTACCCACAACTAATAAAACTAACATAATATACAAAATACAAAAGCTAGGGAAAATAATTAGTTTGGGCAAGGACCCAGAAAGGAAATTTTATGTAGGGGCAAAAGCATTAACACATTAAATAAAAACTTTGCATCCATCTTCCCAATGGGTGTTCATGATGTGAAGGTTAAACTAAAAGAAAAGACGATTACAGACAATTTAAAAAAAGGGAGTTAAGGCTTAGAGAACAGAATTACATTACTGAAATTTACCTAGGCGATATATATTGCTTGTAAAATTGTTGGAAAAAATGCAGAAATGGAAATCTTAATCAAAAAAGTCTTTCATTTTGCATTTGGCATGACAACAGAACCTGGGGAATGGGGGATTGCAAATGTTATTCAGGAACCGGAATAAACTAGGAGACTTACAGGGCTGGTGCATAATCAGAATTCATTTAAATCAAGTATTGGGAACAAAATGAAATTTAATTTGGCGAATTCTGGTTAATTAGGTTGACAAATATGGATCTGTTTACCATAAGTTGAATTTTACTATGTTAATTGAATTACTTGAGGTAACAGGTTAATCAAGTTAGTGCAGTAAACGTACATCTGTTTGGGGGAGGCGATGGCCTGTTGGTGTTATTGCTGGACTGTTAACCCAGAAATGTTCTGGGGACCTTGGCTCAAATCTCTACCACAGAAGGTAGCAGAGTTTGAATTCAATAAAGTATCTGGAATTAAGAATGTAATGATGACTGTGAATCCATTGCCAATTGTCCAAAAAGCTCACTAATGTTCTTTTGGGAAGGAAACTGTCATCCTTACGTGGTCAGGCCTGCGTGTTAACTCCAGACCCCCAGCAATGGTGTTGACTGTTAACTACCCTCTGGGTAATTAGGGGATGGGCAATAAATGCTGCCCAGTCAGAGACGCCTTAATCCTGTGAACAAATAGAAAAAAAATGCCTTAATAAGATGATGCAAATCTGGGAATGAAGAGGAAAAAGACATGGATTTACTTGGTGACAGAAAACAAAATGTAATGGTGAATGGATGTTATTAAGATTTGGGAGGGCTTGCAGTGGTGCTCCTGAGGGTTTAATTTTGGGTTCTGTGCTCTTCAGTTTCGATAAATGATTTAGGTCTGTGTGTAGAGAAAAACATTATAAAGTTTATAGGTGTTACTGCAATAAATTGTGTTTGATATGAAACTTGACAAAGTCTCGATGCAGATACATGTGCCAAGTAGCCTCCACTGTGCCATATTGCTCATGTGATTCAGTGATAAATGGATGGTGTTGAAGGTAGCTTGGCACGCATTTAGGATGACTTACAATATTATTAGGTCAGCAGATGCATTACAGATTGAGGTCAGTATGGATAAGTTGAAGTGATATCAAGTGATATGAAGTGGGAGAACTAACATGGAAAGTCAGAATATTAGGCATGACACTAGAAAAATATAGATGAGAAAAGTTGGTGCCTATATTTTGGCTTTCATTAATAGGGGGATTGAGTTTAAGAGCCGCGAGGTTTTGCTGCAGCCTGGTGAGACCACACTTCGAATATTGTGTCCAGTTCTGATTGCCCTATTATAGGAAAGATGTGTAGGCTTTGGAGAGGGTGCAGAGGTGGTTTATCAGGATGCTGCCTGGACTGGAGGGCTTGTCTTACGAGGAGAGGTCGACTGAGCTCGGACTTTTCTCTCTAGAGAGAAGGAGGAAGAGAGGTGACCTGATCGAGGTGTACAAGGTAATGAGAGGCATGGATAGAGTCGATAGCCAGAGACTTTTCCCCAGGGCAGGATTGACTGCAACGAGGGGTCATAATTTTAAGGTGTTAGGAGGAAGGTATAGAGGAGATGTCAGAGGGAGATTCTTCACCCAGAGAGTTGTGAGCGCATGGAATAGTTTACCAGTGGTAGTCGTGGAAGCGGAGTCATTAGTGACATTTAAGCGACTGCTGGACATGCACATGGACAGCAGTGAATTGAGGGGAATGTAAGTTAGGTTACTTCATTTTTGGATAAGGATTAATCCACGGCACAACATCGTGGGCCGAAGGGCCTGTACTCGGCTGTACTTTTCTATGTTCTATGTTCTATGTCCACAAAGTTGAAAAATAGTTTAAAAAGGTACATGTATGTCTTGGTATTATATTTGAGGAGTATAATATGAAAGCAGAGATCAAGCTTGTAAAGGTATAAATCACGGATTAAGACATAGCTGGACGTCACACATCAGGAAAAAATGTCCCTTGAAACCAGAGGTGCTTTACCAGAATGTTCCCACAGAATGAGGGGCTTATATCCCGAGGAGAGGTTGGAAAAGACAGAAAGGTTCTACTTGGAACAGCAACTAACTTTAATAGAAATTTCGAAGGATGAGGGTTTTGATAAAGTCAACTGTTGAAAAAATGTTCCCATCACATGTGATTCAATAAATAGGGACTCCATTTTTGGAATGATTGATGTAGTAAACATTTTGAAAAGAGCATTGCTGGGCATCTCACTTGAGGACACGTACAAATACCTGAAAAAGGCTAAAGATTATCTTTACTAGGTATTACCAGAAATGAGGACAGAAATTTGACAGGTGAAGAGATTACTTTGAGATGGAGAAGGTTAAAATTTGATTTTCATGTGGAGTTTCAAAATGGTGAGAGGTTTTGATGGAACAGATGGGAATAACAACTTTGTGTAGTAATGGGTCAGTAATGAAAGATCGTAAATTTTTAAACATCATAAAATGATCCATAAATGAACATGTGATAAAGTTTAAGTGCAATTTACTACAGATGCTGTAAACTGTACTGAAAACGACAAATGCTGGAGATCACAGCAGGTCAGACAGCAGCCATGGAGAGAGAGCAAGTTAACTTTTGGAGATGAGGTGACTCTTCTTCAGAGGTCTGCTGAAGAGTTATCAGTCTCAAAATATTAGCTTGCTTCCTGTCCATGGATGCTGTCTGACCTGTTATAATCTCCAGTATTTGTTGTTTTCAGGACATGATAAAGCTTCTAACTCAGAGTTATCTGTATTTGGAACATTCAGCCGAGAAGTTGGTGGAACTGATTCCAAAAATAATTTGAAGAGGGAGTTGCTCAGGTTCCTGAAGATGAGGATCTTAGTGTTGCAGTCAATAAGCAAGAACTTTCGGTACTAAGCACAAGTGGTTCTTTATGCTGTTAGAATAAGTCATCAGCTGAATGCCCACTTTCTGTGCATTAAGTTTCTATGATTCATTGAAATGTCACTAAAATATAACTTTATTAACAAATGAAACTATATGTGCAAAATGAGCAGCAGATTACATTTTCATCAAGTTATTAATTTAGGAAAGAAATGCCTTTAAATAAGCTTAACCCAGTTAAAAACTTACAGAATAGCAACACAGTGAACAATGCGAGATGCTAACCAAAGCGCTATGTTAGTGTTTTAAGACATAATTAGTCCACTTTGTAAAATGACATTTCTTTTTTTACAGATTACAATTTACAGGTTGCTATAACAGAAAGCCTGTGTAGAATGACATCTGAGACTCAACGGCAAGAAATGGCTGATGAATGGTTTTGCATGGAGTTTGTTGCTGATGCATTTAAAAGAATTAAGGATTCTGAATTTGAAACAGTAAGGACATTATGTTTAATTTAAAAATGGAGAATATTGTGATTACTGAGCAGGCAAAGCAATATTTGTGTTTGGAGGAACAAGCTAATAGTTTAAAAACAGAAGCTGCTGGAAAAGCTTGACAGGTCTGGCAGCATCTGTGAAGTAAAAAATCAGAAAAATGGAAGGGTCACCGGACCTGAAGTATTATCTGAGATAACAAAGTGTGAAGCTGGATGAACACTGCAGACCAGGCAGCATTTTAGGAGTACAAAAGCTGACGTTTCGGGCCTAGGCCCTTCATCAGAGAACGGGATGGGGAGAGGGTTCTGAAATAAATAGGGACAGAGGGAGAGGTGGATCGAAGATGGACAGAGGAGAAGATAGGTGCAGAGGAGAGTAGGGGTGGGGAGGTAGGAAGGGGATAGGTTAGCCCGGGGAGGAGGGACAGGTCAAGGACGCGGGATGAGGTTAGTAGGTAGGAAATGGAGGTGCGGCTTGAGGTGGGAGGAGGGGATATGTGAGAGGAAGAACAGGTTAGGGAGGCGGGGACGAGCTGTGCTGGTTTTGGGATGCAGTGGGGGGAGGGGACGAGCTGGGTGGTTTTGGGATGCAGTGGGGGAAGGGGAGATTTTGAAGCTTGTGAAGTCCACATTGATACCATTGGGCTGCAGGGTTCCCAAGCGGAATATGAGTTGCTGTTCCTGCAACCTTCGGGTGGCATCATTGTGGCACTGTAGGAGGCCCAGGATGGACATGTCATCTAAGGAATGGGACGGGGTGTTAAAATGGTTTGCGACTGGGAGGTGCAGTGGTTTACTGCGAACCGAGCAGAGGTGTTCTGCAAAGCGGTCCCCAAGCCTCCGCTTGGTTTCCCCAATGTAGAGGAAGCCATAACGGCTATAGTGGAGGCAGTATACCACATTGGCAGACGTGCAGGTGAACATCAGCTTGATATGGAAAGTCATCTTGGGGCCTGGGATGGGGGTGAGGGAGGAGGTGTGGGGGCAAGTGTAGCATTTCCTGCGGTTGCAGGGGAAGGTGCCGGGTGTGGTGGGGTTGGAGGGGAGTATGGAGCAGACAAGGGAGTCCCAGAGAGAGTGGTCTCTCCGGAAGGCAGACATGGGAGGGGATGGAAAAATATCTTGGGTGGTGGGGTTGGATTGTAGATGGTGGAAGTGTTGGAGGATGATGCGTTGTGTCCGGAGGTTGGTCGGGTGGTGTAGGAAGACTAGGGGGATTCTCATAGGGCGGTCATTGCGGGGGCAGGGTGTGAGGGATATGTTGCAGGAAATGCGAGAGACATGGTCGAAGGCGTTCTAGACCACTGCGGCGGGGGGCAAGTTGCGGTCCTTGAAGAACGCGGAAATCTGGGATGTGCGGGAGTAGAATGCCTCATCCTGGGAGCAGATGCGGCGGAGGCGAAAGAATTGGGAATAGGGGATAGAGTTTTTGCAGGAGGGTGGGTGGGAGGAGGTGTATTCTAGGTAGCTGTGGGAGTCGGTGGGTTTGAAATGGACATCAGTTTCTAGCTGGTTGCCTTGGATGGAGACAGAGAGGTCCAGGAAGGTGAGGGATGTGTTGGAGAATGTCCAGGTGAACTTGAGATTGGGGTGGAAGGTGTTGGTGAAGTGGATGAACTGTTCGAGCTCCTTTTGGGAGCAAGAGGCAGCGCCGATATCATCAATGTAACAGAGGAAGAGGTGGGATATCTCCGATACCACCTCCTACCGTCCCCTGGATTACAACCCCACCCCTGAGCACCAAACCATCATCTCCCAAACCATTCACAACCTCATCACCTCAGGTGACCTCCCACCCACAGCCTCAAACCTTACTGTTCCCCAACCCCGCACTGCCCGCTTCTGTCTCCTTCCCAAAACCCACAAACCTGCCTGCCCTGGTCGACCCATTGTTTCCTCCTGCTCCTACCCCACCGAACTCACCTCCACCTATCTGGACTCCATTTTCTCCCCCTTGGTCCAAGAACTCCCCACCCACGCCCTCCACCTCCTCTAGAACTTCCAATTCCCCAGCCCCCAACACCTTATTTTCACCATGGACGTCCAGTCCCTATACACCTGCATCCCTCGTGCAGATGGCCTCAGGCCCTCCGCTTCTTCCTGTCCCATAGGCCCGACCAGCTCCCCCTCCACTGACACCCTCCTCCGCCTAGCCGACTCGTCCTCACCCTCAACAACTTCTCTTTCAATTCCTCCCACTACCTACAGACAAAGGAGGTGGCCATGGGTACTTGTATGGGCCCAAGCTATGCCTGCCTCTTTGTAAGTTACGTGGAACAGTCCCTCTTCCGCACCTGCACAGGCCCTATCCCCCATCTCTTCCTCCTTTACATTGATGATGGTTTCAGCGCTGCTTTGTGTTCCCATGAGGAGCTTGAACAGTTCATCCGCTTCACCAACACCTTCCACCCCAACCTTAAATTTACCTGGACCATCTCTGATACCTCTCTCACCTTCCTGGAGCCCTCTGTCTCCATCTCAGGCAACCAGCTAGAAACTGATGTCCATTTCAAACCCACCGATTCCCACAGCTACCTAAAAGACATCACCTCCCACCCACACTCCTGCAAAAATCCCACCCCCATTCCCAATTCTTTCGCCTCTGCCGCATCTGCTCCCAGGATGAGGCGTTCCACTCCCGCACATCCCAGGTTGCTGCGTTCTTCAAGGACGACAACTCCCCCCCCACCCCGCAGTGGTCTAGAACGCCTTCAGACGTGCCTCCCCCATGTCCCGCAACACATCTCTCACACCCTGCCCCCGCAATAACTGCCCAAAGAGAATCCCCCTAGTCCTCACATACCACCCGACCAACCTCTGGATACAACGCATCATCCTCCAACACTTCGCCATTTACAATCCGACCCCCACCACCCAAGATATTTTTCCATCCCCTTCCATGTCTGCCTTCCGGAGAGACCACGCTCTCTGGTATTCCCTTGTCTGCTCCACACTCTCCTCCAACCCCACCACACCCGGCACCTTCCCCTGCAACCGCAGGAAATGCTACACTTGCCCCCACACCTCCTCCCTCACCCCCATCCCAGGCCTCAAGATGACCTTCCATATCAAGCAGATGTTAACCTGTACATCTGCCAATGTGGTATATTGTATCCATTTTGCCCGGTGTAGCTTCCTCTGCATTGGGGAAACCAAGCGGAGGCTTGGTGACCGCTTTGCAGAACACCTCTGCTCAGTTCGGAGTAAACTACTGCACCTCCCAGTCGTGAACCATTTTAACTCCCCGTCCCATTCCTTAGACGACGTGTCCATCCTGGGCCTCCTACAGTGCCACAATGATGCTACCTGAAGGTTGCAGGAACAGCAACTCATATTCCGCTTGGGAGTCCTGCAGCCCAATGGTATCAATGTTGATTTCACCAGCTTCAAAATCTCCCCTTCCCCCACTGCATCCCAGAACCAGCCCAGCTCGTCCTCCTCCCACTGCATCACTAAACCAGCCCAGCTCGTCCCCGCATCCCTAACCTGTTCTTCTTCTCACCTATCCCCTCCTCCCACCTCAAGCCGCACCTCCATTTCCTACTAACCACATCCCGCGTCCTTGACCTGTCCGTCCTCCCGGGACTGACCTATCCCTTCCATACCTCCCCACCCATACTCTCCTTTCCATCTATCTTCTCCTTTATCCATCTTCAGTCCGCCTCCTTCTCTCTCCCTATATATTTCAGCATCCTCTCCCCATCCCCCTTTTCTGATGAAGGGTCTAGGCCTGAAACGTCAGCTTTTGTGCTCCTGAGATGCTGCCTGGCCTGCTGTGTTCATCCAGCTCCACACTTTGTTATCTAGCATCAGAGGAGCAGTAATGTTGGCGTTTCGGATCAGGACCCGAAACGTCGACTTTCATGCTGCTCAGATGCTGTCTGACCTGCTGTGCTCCTGCAGTTCCACATGTTATCATCTGACTTCCAGCATCTGCAATCGTTGCTGTCTCCTAATCAAGGCAAACATGCAATTTCTGCCGGAGTTTCTGATGTGCATCTCACTTTCCAACTACTGTTTTGCAGTCATAGCAATGACAGTAATGGCTCATCTGGAGAATGCAGCCAGAGCCAAGCTTGTAGCATCGTGAGATAACATGGTGTGAAGCTGGATGAACACAGCAGGCCAAGCAGCTTCAGAGGGACAGGAAAGTTTGAAGTTTTGGGTCGAGACCCTTCTTCAGAAATGGGGGAGGGGAAGGTGATTCTGAAATTAATAGGAAGACGGGGGAGGCAGATGGAAGGTGGCTAAAGGAGAAGATAGGGTGAGAGGAGACAGACAGGTCAAAGAGGTGGGGTTAGAGCCAGTGAAGGTGAATGTAGGTGGGGAGCTAGGGAGGGGATAGCTCGGTCCAGGGAGGACGGACAGGTCAAGGAGGCAAGATGAGGTTAGTGGGTAGGAGATGGGGTGGGGCTTGAGGTGGGAGGAATGGTTAGGGAGGCGGGGACTAGCTGGGCTGGTTTTGGGATGTGGTCGGGGGAAGGGGAGATTATGAAGCTTGTGAAGTCCACATTGATACCCTTGGGCTGCAGCGTTCCCAAGTGAAATATGGGATGCTGTTCCTGCATCTTTTGGGTGGCGTTATTGTGGCATTGCAGGAGGCCCAGGATGGACATGTCGCCCAAGGAGTCGGCGGGGTGGAGATGTGGGGTGGGGTGGGGTGTGAGTTGAAATGAAATGCTTCACGACTGGGAGGTGCCGTTGTTTGTTGTGAACTGAGCGTAGGTGTTCCGCAAGCCTCCGCTTGGTAGAGGAGGCTTCAACGGGAACAGTGGATTCAGTATTAACAGATGTGCAGTTGAACATCTGTTTGATGTGGAAAGTCTTCTTGGGGCCTGGGATGGGGGTAAGGGGGTAGGTATAGGGGCAGGTGTAGCACTTGCTTTGGTCGCAGGGAAAAGTGCCAGGAGTGATGGGCTGGAGGGGAGTGTGGAGTGAACAAGGGAGTCACAGAGAGAGTGATCCCTCTGGAAAGCAGATAAGCGTGGGGAGGGAAAAATATCTTTAGTGGTAGGGTCAGATTGCAGATGGCAGAAATGTCAGAGGATGATGCATTGGATTTGGAGGTTGGTGGGGTGGTACATGAGGATGAGGATTCTGTTTGGTTATTATTGCAGGTAGGTGGTGTGACGGAGGGTTACGGGAAATGCGCGAGACACAGTCGAGTGCATTTTTGATCACTGGAGGGGAAGTTGCGGTTCTTGGAAAAAAGAGGGCATCTGGGATGTTCGGGAGTGGAATGCCTCAACTCAGGAGCAGATGCGGTGGAGGCGAAGGAATTGGGAATAGGGGATCGGCTTTTTACAGGAAGTTGGGTGAGAGGAGGAATAATCTAGGTAGTTGTGGGAGTCGGTAGGCTTAAAATGGATATTGGTTTCCAGGTATGCCAGAGATGGAGACAGAGAGGTCCAGGAAGGAGAGAGTGGTATCAGAGATGGTCCAGGTAAATTTAAGGTTGGGGTGGAAGGTGTTGGTGAAGTGGCTGAACTGTTCAAGCTCCTCGTGGGAACACAAGGCAGCGCTGAAACCGTCATCAATGTAATGGAGGAAGAGATGGGGGATAGGGCCTGTGCAGGTGCGGAAGAGGGACTGTTTCATGTACCCCACAAAGAGGCAGCCATAGCTTGGGCCCATGTGGGTACCCCTTTGTCTGTAGGAAGTGGGAGGAATTAAAGGAGAAGTTGTTGAGGTTGAGGACGACTTCGGATAAGCGGATGAGGGTGTCAGTGGAGGGGGGGACTGGCCGGGCCTGCGGGACAAGAAGAAACGAGGGCCTTTCGGCCATCTGCATGAGGACTTCAGGTGTATACGTACTAGACGTCCGTAGTAAAAATGAGATATTGGGGACCGAGGAATTGGAGGTTCTAGAGGAGGCGGAGAGTAGGTAGGGAGTTCCTGGACCAAGTGAGAGAAAATGGAGAACAGATAGGTGGAGATAAGTTTGGTGGGGCAGGAACAGGCAGAGGTAATGGGCCGATCAGGGCAGTCAGGGTTGTGGATTTTGGGAAGGAGATAGAAGCGGGCGGTGCGGGTTTGGGGAACGATGATGTTGGAGGCTTTGGGTGGAAGGACACCTGAAGTGATGAGGTTGTGGATGGTTTGGGAGATGATGGTTTGGCGGTGGGGGATGAGGTCATGATCAACGGGGTGATAAGAGGAGGGGTCAGAGAGCTGGTGTCTGTCCTTGGTAATGTAGAGGTCAGTGCGCCATACTACTACTGCACCTTCCTTGTCTGAGAGTTTTATTTTGAGGTCAGGATTGGAGCGGAGGGAGCGGAAGGCTGCACGTTCTGCAGGGGAGATAGGTTTGAGTGCGTGAGAGGGATGGAGAGGTTGACGCGATCAATGTCTCGACACAATTAGAGATGAAGAGGGCGAGGGAGGATAGGAGGCCTTGGGCTGGTGGCCAGGAGGAGGGAGTGTGTTGGAGGCAGGAGAAGGGATCAATAGAAGGAGGGTTAGGCTCACAGTTAAAGAAATAAGTACGGAGGCGGAGGCGTCGGTTAAACTGCTCAATGTCCAAACGAGAGTTGTATTCATAGATGTGTGGGTGGACGGAGACAAAGGAGAGTCCTTAATTGTTGACTGACCGGGAGGTCTGGGGGGATGTTGAAGACTCAGCAGGGCTGAGTGTCATTGTCTTGTCTAGAGATGCTGACTGTGAAGGTGGTGGGCAGAGCAACGTTGCTGGTGGGTGAAGCGATGTCGATGATGGGCGGAGTGACGTCAGCCGGTAAACAAGGATATTGGTGGAAGTGGCGTCCTCGATATTTGTGTTGGCTTCAGAAACAAAGGTGGTGGCATCAGCACCAGTGTTGATGGCATTGGTTGTACCGGAAGTAGCGCACCGGATAACAGCGGATGTCACATCATCTGTGGAAAACGTTGGTGCTCCAAAGGTGGCCACATGGCTCATGGCGGCAGGCACATAGTGGGGAAGGTTCTGGGTATGGTGGCAAGCACCAGTGAGTTTTAAGTATTTTCGGTTTTTAGCGTCTAATAAAGCCGAGTAAAATTGAGAGTTCAGGTTGTGAATCTTATGAAGGATAAAAAACAGGAGAGGTCCTTTGCAGGTCTGGGAGGGGGAAGCTCTGAGTTGAGGTCGGCTTGATTGTTGTATTTGGAGATGCTGGCGCATTGCAGCGAGTGTGTATTTCAGAAGTCGCAGCAAGAAACGCTTCTGTAGGAGATCAGTGTTCTGATTGTAGCGGTTGTTGCGGTTGGGGCCAAATTTGGAGGGTATAAATGTAGACTTTAGTCCGTTGGGGATTATCCAATTCCATAGGCAGGTACTCAGAAAGGTAATGTGGCAGTAGTACCTGGTTTCCTTTAGCACATGCTGGAGCAATTTCAGGGCCGAAGAAAGTACAAGAGGGTTGCAGTGGGAGAGGGATGAACTCAGGTTTTTCCAGAGTAGCATCATGTTCGGCTTAGTTGTACAGGGCTCACAGAATTCCTTCCAGTATTCTCCCCTCTACTGAGGTTAGCCTGACTGGACTGTAGTTTCCAGATGTTGGGTGAAGCAAAAATATTGGCACTTTCATGGTTAAAAATGAAGGCATCCTGACTGCTTCCTGTTTGGCTGTTGATGTAGTTGGACTTCCAAAACACATTCAGTAGGGTGCCTCAAACCAAATTTAAGGAAAGTTAAATACTAAATAAGAACTGAAAAGAACTGCAGATGCTGGAGTGGCATGGTGGCTCAGTGGTTAGCACTGCAGCCTCACAGCGCCAGGGACACGTGTTCGATTCCAGCCTCAGGCAACTGTCTGTGTGGAGTTTGCATGTTCTCCCTGCGTCTGCGTGGGTTTCCTCCGGTTTCCACCCACAGTCCAAAGATGTGCAGGCTAGGTGCATTGGCCATGCTAAATTGCCTGTAGTATTCAGGGGTGTGTGGGTTGTAGGGGGATGGGTCTGGGTGGGATTCTTCAAGGGGCGGTGTGGACTCGTTGGGCCGAAGGGCCTGTTTCCACACTGTAGGTAATCTAATCTAATCTAATCTAAGTCAGGAACAAAAACATAAATTTTTGGAAAAGCTCAGCCGGTCTGGCAGCATCTGTGAAGGAAAAATCACTGCTGCTGCCTCTCATGCCTGGAAGCCCTGCTATGGGCCTACCCCAACCAGGAGTACCTCGCTCTGTTGCCAGACCAGGCTGCCACAATGTCAAGTGTCCTGCTCTGGCGGCTTTCCTCCGCAGTTTCACCTTCTCTGCTGACGACAAAAAGAAGATGAATAAAAGAAAAAGAACATAAAATGGGCAAGGAAAGAAGGGAAGAAGTGGCCATCTGGAGTGGATCGGCTCATCCCGAACGCTGCCTACCTTGCCAGTGCCACCATTTTAATTTCTGGTTTACTTAAATGATTTAGACTTGAATGTAGGAGAGTTGATTAGTAAATGTGCAGATGATGCAAAATTTGGTGGGGTAATAATTCGTGGAGAAGATATTCGTAAATTGCAGGAAGATGTGGACAGGCTGGTAACTCACGACCACGTCCATCTAGAAGGACAAGGGCATCAGACATATCGGAACACCACCAACTCCAAGCTCTCCTCCATGTCACTCACCATCCTGACTTGGAAATATATTGCCGTTCCTTCAATGTGGTTTGGTCAAAATCCTGGAATTCCCTTCCTAATAGCATTGTGGGGCAACCCACAGCAGGAGGACTGCAGCTGTTCAAGAAGGCAGTTCACCACCACTTTCTCATGGGCAATAAGAAATGCTGGCCAGACAGTGACACCCACATCCCACAACTGTATAAGATAAAGCATGGCTGATCAGTGGTCAATGGAATTCAAACCAGATGCACTTGGGCAGGACAAATAAGGCATGATAAATGATAGTATCCTGGGAAGCACTGAGGATCAGAGGGACCTTAGAGTGCATGTTCACCAATTCATGAAAGTATCAGGATGGTATCAGGTGGATAAAGTGGCCAAGAAGGCATACTTGCCGTTATTAGCTGAGACGTTAAGTTTACAGGCAAGGAGGTTATGCTGGAACTGTAAAAACTTGGGTTAATCTACAGCAAAGATATTGTGTGCAATTCTGGAATCTACATTATAGAAAGCAAGTGATAGCACAAGAGAGCATACAGAGGAGTGTCACCAGGATGTTACCTGGGCTGAAGACTTCCAGTTATGAAGAGGGATTGAGCAGATTAGGGTTGTTTTCCTTGGAGCAAAAAAGATTGATAAAGGACATGATTAAGAAGTATAAAATTATGAGGGGCATAGATAGGACAGACAGGTAAATAACATTTACCCTTGATAAAAATGTTATTGAACGGCAGCATAGATTCATAGGTGCTAAAACAAAAGAAACTTTTCACTCAAAGGGTGGGAATCTGAAACTCACTGCCTGTTAGGGTGGTACAGGCAGAAGCCCTCATTATTTAAGAAGTATTTAGATGTGCACTTGTGATACCAAGGCTCTGGGCCAAGTGCTTGAAAGTGGGTTTAGAATAGTTAGGTGGTTGTTTTTAACCATCGTGGTCATGATGGGTGGAAGAGTCTATTTTGTGCTGCAGATCATGTTGATTCTGAGGGTATTTCTTGATATTAGAAGGAGTGAATTGCATTGGCTGAAGGTTGAAGACCTCAGCTGGAGACTAATATGGATCATCCTCTCCTGGTGAAGCCATATACTACTTTTTGATCTTTTTAGGTGTTTTCTAATCAACCTGCTCAGTGAGGTTATAACACACCTCTGGAGTAGTGAGACTTGGACCCCAGCCTCTCGGCTTAGAGGAAGGGATGCTGTCACTGTACCACAATAACCCAACCTATTCTTTTTAACTGATGTGCTGGGCGTCACATAATTGAGGATATGAATATTTGTGGAGTTGTCGTCTCCATTCAAATGCTAAATTGCCCACCAGTATCCATGATTCACTGTGCGAGGATTACTGAGTTTGTACCTGATTGTTTAACTCTGAATTCACTTAGCTCTGTCTCTCCCATGATGTTTTCCCATTGTTTACAGTCATCTGTAGTGTAACCAGGTTGACATGTAATTTTAACATTTGTTTGGTATTGTTCTTTGTATGCTGTCCTGTACTCTTCATTGAATCAGTGCTGATTGTTTGCCTTCATAAAAATTTTAGAATGTGGATTATGCTGGGCCTTGAGGTTATAAGTTGTGGTTGAATACAGTTTGAAGCTGCTGAAGAACCTCATGAATACTAGGTCTGTTCTGAATCTATCCTATTTGATAATGTGTCAGTGCCAGACAAAATGATAGGGGATAAAAACTGAAAGAACTGCAGATATTGTAAATCAGGAACAAAACCAGAAGTTGCTGGAAAAGGTCTAGCAGCATCTGTGAAGATCAAAATCAGAGTTAACGCTTTGGATCTGGATCTAGTGACCTTTCTTTAGAACTGATGGTAGCTGGGAAAATGTTGGTTTATATGCAGAAAATAGGGAGGGGGTTGGGGTAGGGAGTATCTTTTGCATGTAAACTGATGTTTTCCCAGCTACCATCAGTTCTGAGGAGGGTCACTGAGTCCAAAGCTTTAACTCTCATATTTCCTTCTGATACTGCTAAACCTGCTGAGCTTTTCTAGCAACTTCTGGTTTTGAAAACAATAGAGGATATCTTCAGTGTGAAAACAGGACTCTGCCTTCACATGCACTGTGCAGCTGTCACACCTACCAAAGTCAGATGTACCTGCAGTAGATAGATTGATGAGGATGAGATCCAGTAGGCTTTCCCCTCTTGGTTATTTCGTCATCAGATGCTGCATTACCCAGATTGACAGATAGCTGTTCATTGCACAGTATGCTCCTTTTAAAATTTCTCAATAATTGTGGACATGACAATTGAATGAAATTGCTAGTTGTGTGGAGCCTTCTTCTCATAAGTCAGTTGCTCAATGGCTGTGCATCTGTGCATTTTAGAGGGAGCATTGATTTAAAGACATCTGGTACTCCCAGCTGAACAGCATTGTGTGTGTATATATGTCACATTGACAGGACCAGTAGAAGAAGAAAGCTCATTACCATCTTTTGAGCCCAGTAGGAATAGATGATAAATGTTGACCTGTAACAAAACACGTGTTCCATGCATGAATAAAAAAAAATAATGAAGCAGGCTGAATGTAATTTTTACATATATGAAACTCACATCATTCATCCTGGGTGATAAAATGATGGGAAATACATTTCAGATTTCTAATTGATACATCACTAGCTGTAATTTCAAATATACTTTGCATTAGTTTCCAAAAGGAACTCATATCATAAGCAAAAAATATTGAAATTGAACACTTCACGTTTTAGTTGTGATTTTTTTAAAGAAGCTTAATTGTGTTGCCATGAGTTGCATTACATCGAGTATATGAAATTTCTAACACATCTCCTCCTTAACAAATAAGTGACACTTTTTTTTTACACTAAATAAGATTGATAATTCTTTGCCAGTTATTAACTTAATAATCTCTATTTGAAAGTGAAAAAGACAGTATTTTAAATGTATTGTCATTTGCAGGATTGTAGAAGATTCCTCAACCAAGTTAATGGTACGCTCGGAGAAAGGACAAGGTAAAATAATGGTCACCTTTATATCCTGATTGTGAGTATGATAAATGAGAAATACATTCAGATTTTGTTATTATTGAAGTAAATCAACTGGACACCATTGGCTGCATTTGGAACAATATGGTGTTAGAGTTCTTTTGCTAGGTCATGTTCACTTTGTTTGTTAATCACTGAGCAGCAAATCAGTAGCAATTTTCAATTATAGCAGAACCAGAGAAGAGCCATCTTGGACATGAATTTTTAACTTTGTTTCTCTTTCCACAGAGGCTTCCAAAACTGCTCAATTTCTCCAGCGTTCTCTGTTTTTGTTTCATTTTTCCAGCATCTGCAGTACTTTGCTCTTCTTTGAAATTTTGTCAATAATTGGTACAAAGCAAAAGTATTAGACTGAAACAATGCAACTATGTATTTCATTACATTGATTTTCTATCCAACTTTAGACATTTGATTGCATTATCCAAGCTGATGCATCAATATATATATCTGAGGGCTGTAGTACTTTTGGAATGAAACATAAAGCCAAATTGTCATTTCCACCTTGAGAGGCAAAGACATATACCATAGCATTAATTTCAGACAGAATGCCCACAGTTCCTTCATCTAGATCATTAATGTAGAAAGTGAAAAGTTGTTGCCCCAAAATTGACCGTTGCAGAACACCACTTTGTCACTGGCTGCCATCCTTAGAAAGACCTCTTTATCCCCACTCTCTGCTTTCTGTCAGACAGCCAATCTTCTATCCATGTTAGCACCTTGCCTCGAACACCATGGACCCTCTTCTTACTCAGCACCCTCTTGTGCAGCACCTTGTCAAAGGCCTTCTTGAAGTCCAGGGAGATAACATCCATTGGCTCTCTTTTGTCCACCCTGCTTGTTACTTCCACGCATATCTCCCTTAAAAACTTTCCTCCTCACACTTTGAACTCATGACCCCTAGTAATTGAGTCCCCGACTCTGGGAAAAAGCTTTTTGCTATCCACCCTGTCTATACCCTGTCATGATTTTGTAGACCTCAATCAGGTCCCCCCTCAATCTCCGTCTTTCTAATGAAAATAATCCTAATCTACTCAACCTCTCTTCATAGCTGGCACCCCGGATACCAGGCAACATCCTGGTGAACCTCCTCTGCACCCTCTCCAAAGCATCCACATCCTTTTGGTAATGTGGCCACCAGAACTGGACACAGTACTCAAAAATGTGGCCGAACTAAAGTCCTATACAACTGCAACATGACCTGCCAACTCTTGTACTCAATACCCCGTCCAATGAAGGAAAGCATGCCATATGCCTTCTTGACCACCGTATTGACCTGCGTTGTCACCTTCAGGGAACAATGGACCCGAACACTCAGATCTCTCTGTTCATCAATTTTCCCTAGGACTTTTCCATTTACTGTATAGTTCGCCCTTGAATTTGATCTTCCAAAATGCATCACCTCGCATTTGCCCAGATTGAACTCCATCTGCCATTTATCTGCCCAACTCTCCAGTCCATCTATATTCTCCTGTTGACTAGCCTTTTTACCCTTTTCACTAGAACATTGGTCCTGGCTTGATTCAGCTGGACACTGTCTGAATGGTATAGATCCCTCCTGTTTCAATACTGATGCCAGTGCCCCGTGAAAAGGAACACCTCTTTCTGGCACCATTCTTTTAGCCACTTGTTTACTTCCCTTATTCTCATGTCCCTATGTCAAATAGCATGTAGCTCGGCCAGTAATCCAGAGATTATAACCCTTGAGGACCTGTTCTTTAATTTGGTTCCTAGCTCCTGATAATCTCTGAACAGGTTCTCTTTCCTAGTCTTGCCGATGTGGACCACAGCAACTGGATCGTTCCCCCTCCCGCTCCAATATCCTTTCAAGCCGTCAGAGATATCCCTGGCACCGGGCAGGCAACACACCATGTGAGACTCTTGATTCTGCTTTCAAAGGATACTGTCTATCTTCTTAATTATAGAATCTGCTACAACTACCACTTGTCTTTTTGCTCCCCGCTCTTGAATGGCTCCTGTACTCTGGGGCAGTGGTCAGTTGGTTCATCCACCCTGCAGCCCTTTTCCTCATCCACACAGGGACCTCATACCTGATGGACAAGGTCAAGAGCTGAGACTCCTCTGTTCCTGACTGCAGGACCCTGTACTTGCCTCACTTACTGTCAAACCCTGCAGTCCTTGGCTACTGACCAAATTTGAAGTACTTAACCTACCAGGTATGACTGCCTTGTGAAACAAAGTGTCCAGGTACTCCTCCCCCTCCCGGATGTGCCGCAGTGTTTGAAGCTCCAATTTCAGCTCATCAACTCTGAGCCAAAGTTCCTCAAACAACCAACACTGCAGTTTGCAATGGGATCAGTCAGGTCCCATATCATACAGCTATAACACATCACCCGTCCGGCTATTAATTTATATAATTTATTATAATGAATTAATTAAATTTGTTGATACTTCGTTCCTGGGTTCTTTTTCAGATTTAGTGCAGATTTCCTACCAGCCAATCAGAACACAGCCTCCCTATGACATCACTCCAGTTTTTATTCCCAGCTAGTGCCCCGAGCTCTGGCACTCCAATACTCTCCTCTGCTCTGCTGCTCCTCCCTCTGACAGCTTCCCACCAAACAAAAACAAAAAAAAACTTGCCTTTTTGACCCTCCACACAGTGTCTTTTTGTTTTGGTTCGAGGAGGAGGATGAGTGGGAGACACTACATGTGCAGAGTTTTGGGTTTAGCCATTGCCAGAATATACGATTTTACTTACGCAGCAGTCCCCTCGTGCTCCCCCAACTCCCCCCGCTGAACAAGGAAGGCTGCAGTCTCACAAGATAAGTTTGAAACTGAAGGCTTTTAAACTCGCCTCTTCTGTTTGTACTACAAACTACTTTAGACTAATGATTTCATTGACTATGGAAAGATTGGGGTAAAAGAAAAAGGACTATATAAATGCGATTTCTTCTTTCTTTTCTGTGCAGTTGTATATCCTCAGTACTCATCTAAGTGGTGTCCCGTAATAGTGGTATCTAACCATACCTCTCCAACACACAATATTAAATGAATATAGAAGATAACAAAATGTGGGTCTGGATGAACACAGCAGGCCAAGCAGCATCTTAGGAGCACAAAAGCTGACATTTCGGTCCCAGACCCTTCATCAGAAAAAGGGGATGAGGAGAGGATTCTGAGATAAATAGGGGGAGAAGGGGAGGCAGACTGTAGATGGATAGAGGAGAAGATAGGTGGAGAGGAGAGTATGGGTGGGGAGGTAGGGAGGGGATAGGTCAGTCCGGGGAGGACAGACAGGTCAAGGGAGCGGGATGAGGTTAGTAGGTAGGAAATGGAGGTGCGGCTTGAGGTGGGAGGAAGGGATAAGTGAGAGGAAGAACAGGTTAGGGAGGCTGGGACGAGCTGTGCTGATTTTGGGATGCAGTGGGGGGAGGGGAGATTTACCAAGGGGCTACTACCTTCTCTTCAATACCTCATGCTCATTCTTCACCACTGCTGTACCCATGCTAACGTTCTTCCACTCTCAGAATTGACTGCAATACCTTCCCCGTATGCTGTCACCTGTTCACTTTCGTATAAAGTGCAAAATGAGAAAGTTTTGATGAAATATGCCCTTTTTCTAGCAATACACAAATCCTTTAGTATCAAATGACTATTTGGATATAGATAGATTAAATGAGGAAGCAAAAATGTGGCCGGTAGAGTATAATATGGCAAAGTGGGAATTTGTCATCAGCATTAGGAAGACTATACTATGTAAATGGAGAGAGAACGCAGGACTCAGAGCCACAAAGGAATGTCGATGTCCTTGTATGTGAATTATAAAATGTTAGTTTGCAGGTATAGCAAATGATTAGGCAGATGAGTTGAATGTTAATGTTTATTGCAAGGGAAATGGAATGTCAGTGCAGGGAAATTTGGTACAGGGCCTTGGTGAGACCATATCTCTTTACTGAAAACGATGTAATTGCATTGAAAGCAATTCAGAGAAGGCTCACTCATTACATTCACGGGATGAAGGATTTACCTTCTGTAGAAGGGTTTGGCCTTTGGAGTTATATAGGTTATTGCCATGTTTAGACAAGGTAGACAATGAAAAGCTATGCTCAGCTTTGGAGTTTAAAAGAATAAGAGTGACGTTATTGAAATATAAGGTGTCATGAAGACTTCACAAGCTGGACTCTATAAGAGGATATTTCCCCTTGGATTAGCAGAGGGGACCTGTTAGAGTTATACAAGACTCTGAGGGGCAGAATGGATAGAAAGCAGCTATTCCCCGATGTTGAAGAGTCAGTTACAAGGGGGCATAATCTTAAGGTGAAAGGCAGAAGGTTTAGGGTCAACTTGAGGGGGGACAATTGACCCACAAGGTGGTGTGGGTCTGAAATGCACTGACTGAGAGGGTAGTTGAGACAGGTAGCCTTGTAACCTTTTAAAAAGTACTTGATAAGCACTTGAAATATTATAACATGCAACGCTGTGGGTCTAGTATTAGAAAGTGGGACTAGTGTAGGTAGTGGTATAGTTATGTTGAAGGACTTGATGGGCTGAAGGGCCTTTTCCATATTGTGTGATCATATCTTTAGAAGTAGAGATACGATTTATAATAACTCAGAAAGCCCAACTGGAAAGGAATATTATATCTTATTGAACATCAAATAGAGCTACTGCTTGCAGCGAACATAGGCTCATCCCAGCTTGGGACAGACAGTTCTGCGGATGTGTTTAAGGTCTGCTTTTTCTTTCTGATTTTAAATAATGTTTATTCTTTTATTATATGAATTTACAATAAAACTACCTCCTTGACTGTGTGTCAAATTAGGAAGAAGAGGTGCTTAAAAATATTAAAATTGTTATACCACCCTCCAGCGAAGAGAAGAATTTATTCACCCCCCCTGATGTTGTAGTCATAACGCAATGTAAGGCTATAACTTTAGTAATAAATTCATTTACCTGTCAAGAAGAATTACTATTTAACATGGCCAGACAAATGTATGTACAAAATTGACAGCAATCATTAGTTGTTATTTAATTTTGAACTTGCATCTGAACATAATTTTGTTCATGGAATCTGAAGGGCTGTGGTGATGAATTCCAGCTGGGCAGGCCACTGAGAATTCGTACTCAATAAGCTCCACAGGGAGATTAATTGTTTATTCCCCCGGGCCTTGATGTAGTTATCACATCCCTCCCTACCCCCCTCTTGCCCCCCCCCCCCACAAAAAATCTGAGGACTCCCCCTCCCTCCTGTGATGATGAGGCCTCCTAGATCACTTTGCCCGCGGCACTAATACTGTTTTTTTCTGGGTCTGGTTGAGGAGCATAGAACAACTAGGTAAATGTCTATTCTGTAAACGATGTCGAAGAGTTGCTGCAGGGGGCTTGTTCTTGGTGGGGTGTGTCCTTTGAAGCAACCATCTCTGTGAACGGATCCCCAGGAGGTGATCGATGTGTTTTTTTTTACAATCACCTGCCTAGTTTTGACCATGTATGCTTATGGCCCTGTTTAAGGATAACTCCCAGGATTTCCTGGAGTGCCATAACCCAAGTTCCTGACATGGACCATATCTCCACCTTGTGATTTGTGAGACCTATGAGAAACTTCAACTCTGTGGTGTTCCTTGGAATTGGAAACCCTTTTAATGCCTTTCACTATCTCTTCAACAGGTCGTAATCCATCCTTGTCGACTCTGTATGTGAGATATGTTACCTTGTTAACCTGGAACATACACTTTTCCTTTTTTTAGCCAGATGTCTGCCTCAGAAAAAATGCTGTAAAGACCTCCTTCAAACTCTTCACTTTCTTTACAGTAGCTCCAGAGATTAAAACATCACCTCAATACCCTTCTACTTTGGGCACGCCTTGGACCATGTTTTTCAATAGCCTTTGAAAGATGACACAAGGTGAAGACACTCTAAAGGGCAAAGCGAATGTACTTGTACAGTGATAACAAAGTGTGGAGCTGGATGAACACAGCAGGCTGAGCAACATCTTAGGAGCACAAAAGCTGATGTTTTGGGCCTGGACCCTTCTTCAGAAAAGGGGGATGGGGAGAGGTTTCTGAAATAAATAGGGAGAGAGGGGGAGGCGGAGGTGGATCGCAGGTGGATGGAGAAGAAGATAGGTGGAGAGGAGACAGATAAATTAAAGGGGCGGGGATGGAGCCTGTAGAGGTGAGTATAGGTGGGGAGGTAGGGAGGGGATATGTCAGTCCAGGGAGGATGGACATGTCAAGGGGGCGGGATGAGGTTAGGGGGTAGGAAATGGAGATGCAGCCTGAGGTGGGAGGAGGGGATAGGTGAGAAGAACAACAGGCTAGGGAGGCTGGGACGAGCTGTGCTGGTTTTGGGATGCAGTGTGGGAGGGGAGATTTGAAGCTTCTGAAATCCACATTGATACCATTGGGCTGCAGGGTTCCCAAGCGGAATATGAGTTGCTGTTCCTGCAACTTTTGGGTGGCATCGTTGTGGCACTGCAGGAGGCCCAGGATGGACATGTCGTGTAAGGAATGCGACTGGGAGGTGCAGTTGTTTGTTGCGAACTGAGCGTACGTGTTCTGCAAAGCGGTTCCCAAGCCTCTGCTTGGTTTCCAGTATAGAGGAAGCCACAACAGGTACAGCAGATGCCGTATGCCAGATTTAGCAGATGTGCAGGTGAACATCTGTTTGATATGTATTGTGAATATTTAGAGCAATATACTTTCTGGATGACCCCTCAAGTTTTGTTTTATTTTATTATTGTCACATCTACTGAGATACTATGAAAAGGCAAATCATACCATACATAATTAGATCATGGTAATAGAATACAATGTAGAACGTAGTGTTTCAGCTACAGAGGAGGTGCAGAGAAAGATTAACTTTAATATATGAGAGCTCTGTTCAAAAGTCTGATAACAGTAAAGAAGGAGCTGTTCTGGAATCTGTTTATACATATATTCCAACTATTGTATCTTCTGCCCAATGGAAAAGAGTGGGAGAGAGTATGACTGGGGGGGTCTGTAATTATGCTGACTGCTTTCTTGAGGCAGCAGGAAGTGTTATTCGGAATCAATGGAAAGAAAGCTGGTTTTCGTGATGGACTGGGCTGCATCCACAACTCTAATTTCTTGCAGTCTTGTAGACAGCAGTTTTCATACCGAGCTGTGATGCACCTGGATAGGATACTTCCTATGGTGTATTTATAATATTTGGTAAAAGTCATTGTGGACATACCAAATTTCCTTAGTCTTCTGAGGAAGTAGATGCATTAAGGTGCTTTCTTAACTGTAGTGTCAACATGGATGAACCAGAACAGATTGTTGATGATCATTTTTACTCCTAAGAATTTGCAGCCGTTAACCATGTTGTCCTCAGAACCATTGATACTGACACTTCTGCTCTGCTTTCTGAAATTGATGACCAGCACCTTTGATTTGCTGACATCAAGGGAGAGATTGTAGTCTTTACACCATGCCACTTAGGTCTCTATCTCTTTCCTGTACTCTTTCCCGGTGTTGTTTAAGATCCAACCCACTATGGTGGTTTCATGAGCAAACTTGTGAATGGAGTTCCAGCAGAATTTGGCCACACAGTCGTGAGTGTATTTGGAGCACTGTAAGGAGCTGAGTACACAACTAAGTGCAGACTAGATGACCGTTTCGCAGAACATCAACATTCTGCTTGCAAAACAGACCCTAAACTACCTGTTGCCTGCCACTTCAATGCACCACCGTGTTCCCTGACCAACATGTCTGTCTCTGGCTTGCTGTAGTGTTCTGGCGAAGCTTAGTGCAAGCTACAAGAACAACACCTCATTTTTCTGCAGTCCTCAAGACTTAACATCGAGTACAATAATTTTAGGGCCTAAACTCTCCCATGTCCCAGCCCCCTACCCATTAGACCAGGCCTTGTTACCACATAACCTGCAATTACACACTACCTGTTATTAGTCACTGATAGTCCCCATTAACAACTGTTCACCCTCCCAGCCTGATTGTTATCAAATTTTTGTCTGACCAACTGCTCTTCTCTCTCTTTAGACTTTATCCTATCGTTTACTCCCTACCCCACCCCTCTCCCCTTTTTTCTGCATAGAAACTGACATTTTCCCAGCCACCATCAGCTCTGAGGAACGGTCACCGGACTTGAAATGTTAACTCTGTTTCCTTCACAGATGCTGCCAGACCTGCTGAACTTCTCCAGCAAGTTTGTTTTTGTTCCTGATTTACAAAATCCACAGTTCTTTTGAGTTTTATTTCAATAAAATCTGCCATCCCCCAATCCAAAGCCATTTTTTGTAGGCCAACCTTTTCCTAGTCCAGAACACATTCAAACTTTACTATGTTTTGGTCGCTGCTGCTCAAAATGTCCCCCCAGTGTCACATTGAACACTTCTTTCCCCAGACCCAGGTCCAGCACTGCGCATCTCTTTTGGGATCTTCTATGTGTTGATACAGAAAACTCCTCTGGATACTTTTCAAGAAATCTGCCCCCTCTAAATTCTTAACACAATGGCAATCCCAATTTATGTTGGAAAAGTTGAAATCCCCTCATATAATAAACCGATTATTACTGTTACACATCTCTGCGAACTGTCTACATGTCTGCTCCCACTGAGTCTGCAGGGGCCATTAATACACTTCCAGTATAGTGGCTGCCCTCTTAACATTCTTAAGTTCTACCCACAAAGCCTCGTTTGAGGACCCTTCCAAATTATCATCTTTCTTTCTTGCAGTAATTGACTCCTTAATTAATAGTGTTAAACTCTAAAGGGTAGAATCCCAACTTCTTTAGTCTCTACTCATAAGACAATCCCTCTAAACCTGGGATCTTCCTAATGTACCTTCTCTGAACTGCCTCCAATGAAATAATACTTTTTCTTAAGTAAGTGGACCACAACTGCTCTCAGCAATCCAGTTGTGGTCTCACCATCACCAGCTGCAGTCAGACATCCAAACACTTACATTTCAACCTCTTGAAATAAAGGCCAACATTCCATTAGCTTTCCTGATTACCTACTACTGCTATCTGCTATCTTTCTGTGTTTTGTGCACAAGTACCCCCAAGTCCCTTCGTGTTGCAGCTTTCTGCAGTTTTTCTCCATTGAAATATACTATTGTTTCATTCTCTGTGCAAATCATCTGCAAATTTCACTTCTTCCTCCAAATCATTACTATACATAGTGAACACTTATGGCCCCAGCACTGATCCCTGTGGAACTCCTTTGGTTAGAGATTGCCTATCTGAAAAAAAATCTTCATCCCCACTTACTGTTCCCTGCCCGTTAGCTAATTCTCTGTCTATGCCAATTTACTACCTCCATCACCACCATTGGCTCTTGTGACTGAATCTTTTGTGAAGTATTTTGTCAAATGGCTTTTAGAATTCCAAATGCAGTCCATTAATTGGTTCCGCTCTGTCCACTCTGGTTGAGACTTCATCAAAAGACTCTAATACATTTGTCTGTCGTGATTTCCCTTTCACGAAACCATGCTGACTCTGCTTGATTAGATTAGGATTTTCTAAATTTGCTACTATTACCTTGATAATCGGTTCCAACATTTTTCCAACAATAGATGTTGGAGTAATTGGCCTAATGTAGTTACCTGCTTTTTGCTTCCTTCCTTTTTGAATTGTGAAATTGGCAGTTTTACAATCCTCTCATACTTTCTTCGAATCTGTGAATTTTTGAAAAATTGCAACTGAAGTATGCACTATCTATGTAGCTACTACTTTTGAGAAGTTCAGGGGACCTATTTGCCTTTAGCCCCATTAGTTTGTCTGAAACTAAGTCTCTAGTAATGATTCAGTATTAGTAAGAACTGCCATGCTGGAGAATCTGACATAACAAGGTGTAGAGCTGGATGAACACAGGACAAGCAGCATCAGAGGAGCAGGAAAGCTGACGTTACGGGTCTGGACCCTTCTTTAGAAATGGGGGAGGGGAATGTGATTCTGAAAAAAATAGGGAGGGAGGTGGATAAAGGAGCAGATAGGTGGAGAGGGGACGGACAGGTCAAAGAGGTGGGGATGGAGCCAGTAAGGTGAGTGTAGGCGGGGAGTTAGGATGGGGATTGGTCAGTCAAGGGAAGATGGACAGGTCAAGGAGGCAGAAATGAGGCTGGTAGATAGGAGGTGGGGGGGGTTGGGGTTGGGGTTGGGGTTGGGGTTGAGGTGAGAGGAGCGGATAGGTGGGAGAAAAGACGGACAGGGTGGGGGGGGGGTCAAGCTGGGCTGGTTTTGGGATGAGGTCGGGTGTGCAGAGATTTAGGAGCTTGTGAAGTCCAATTAATTCTGTATCTTTCTCCACAGATGTTAAGAATTTCTTGAATTTTTTTTGAAGATTTCTAGTATTGACACATTTTGCTCCTGTTTTGCATTGAAATAGTTTTCTTTTGGGAGAGAGATAGAAGTGGGACCATGTCGAAACTTTTCTATAGTATTTGGTTCTATTGCTTAAAATAGATATGTGGACTGAGTGGTAAGCTGCTCCAACATCTAACCTTGAAAAATTCTTTCTTTTCATTTGCAGTGTTTACACATTTCCATGTTTGGAAGCTTTTCTTGGTAAGCATGAGGTATGTTCAACATTTTTTTAAAAAATCATTCATGGGATATGTGTGTTACTTTATGGGCCACTGTTTATTGCTGTTCCCTGTTTTGCCCTTGAGAAAGTGGTGAGCTGCCTTTTTGAACCACTTCAGTACCGTTTTCTGTGGGAGTTCCAGTATTTTTATCCAGTGATACTGAAGGAATGGCGATATATTTCGAAGTCGGGATGATAGGCGGCTTGGAGAGGAGCTTGCTGGTGGTTGTCTTTGTAGATGTTAGTGTTCGTGGGTTTGGAAGTTGCTGTCTGAGGGGCCTTGCGGATTTCTGCAGTTCATCTCATAGATGGTACAGACTACTATTACTGAAAATTAGTGGTGGATGAAGTATGTGTTTGTCAGTGTGGTGTCCATCAAGCAAGTTGCTTTGTTCTGAATGATGTCAAGCTTCTTGAGTGTGGTTGCAGATGCATTCATCCAAGCATTGGGCGTAATATATCACATCTGTGAAGGAGAAAACAGTTAACGTTTCGGGTCTGGTGACCCTTCCCCAGAACTGATGGTGGCTGGGAAAACGTCAGTTTATATGCAGAAAATAGGGAGGTGGGTGGGGTAGGGAGTAAACGATAGGATAGAACCCAAAGAAAGGGAAAGACAGATAGACAAAAACTGTCTTTCTCTGTCTTTGGGCTCTATTCTATTTTTACTCTCTACCCCATCCACCTTCCTATTTTCTGCATATAAACTGACATTTTCTCAGCCACCATCAGTTCTGAGGAAGGGCCACCGGACACGAAACGTTAACTCTGTTTTCTCCTTCACAGATGCTGCCAGACCTGCTGAGTTTTTTCGGCAAGTTTGTTTTTGTTCCAGATTTACAGCATCCACAGTTCTTTTGGTTTTTATAAAATATTTTCACATTCCTGACTTGGGCCTCGTGAATGGTGAATAGGCTGTGAGTGATCTGGAGGTGAGTTACTCCCTGTAGGGTTTCTAGCTTCTGACCTGTTCTTGTAGCAACATACTTGTATGGCTAGTCCAGTTGAGTTTCTAGTCAGTGATAACTCCCAGGATGTTTATAGTGGGGGATTCAAATGATGAAAATGCTATTGAATGTTCAGGGGCAATGAAAAGATTCTCCCTTGTTGGAGTTCTTGGCCAAACACTTGACTGGTGCAGATATTGTCACTTGTCAGCGCAGATTTGGATTTGCTGAAGTCTTGCTGCATTTGTACATGGACTGCTTCAGTATCTAAGGAGTTGAGAATGGTGCTGAATACTGTCCAGCTCAATACTGTCCACCTGTCAGCGACAACTTTATTTCAGACTTTATGACAGAGGAAATGTAATTGATGATGTGGCTGAAGATGGTTGTGCAAGGGATGACGTGGAGATGTGAGATGACTGACCTCCAGTAACTCCAACTATTTTCCTTAGTGGCAGACATAACTCCTACCAGCAAAGAGTTTTGCTGCCTGATACCCATTGACTCCAGTTTTGCTAGGGTTTTTGATGCCCTATTCAGTCAAATGCAGACTTGATGTTAAGATAATCACTCTCACTGCACTGTTGTTGCTTTATCCGTGTTTTGACCAAGGCTCGAATGAGATCAAGAGCTGTGAGGACCTGCCAGAACCCAAACTGACCCAGACTGAGCATCAATGAACAGTTTATTGCTAAGGGAGTACTCTTGATAGCAATGTTGATGAGCTTTTCATCTTTATTTGTGATTGATTAGTAACTGGATGTGTTGGATTTGTCATTTTTCTTGTGCACAAGACATAACCTGGGCAATTTACCACATTGTTTAGTATATAGATAGATATATGCCAGTGTTATGGCTGAACTGGAACATCTTGTCTTGGGTTGCATCATGTTACGAAGCACAAGTAATCAGTATTTATGCCAGAATGTTGTCAGCGCCATAGGCTTTGTAATATCAAGTGCCTCCAGCCATTTCTTGATCTCATGGAGTCATAGCACAGAAATAGTCTTTCAGTCCAACCATTCCATACCAAATTAATCTAGTCTCATCTGCCTGCTCCCGGCTCATGTCTTTCTTTATTCATCCATGGGATGAGGGTGTCGGTGGGTAGGCAGCATTTATTGCCCATCTGTAATTGCCCAAAGGGTTGTTAAGAGGCAACCATATTGTTGCAGTTCTGGAGTCACATTATAGGCCAGACGAGGTAAGGATGACAGTTTCCTTCCCTAAAGAACATTAGGGGACCAGATTGGGCTTATTTTTGACAATTGACAGTGGTTCCATGGTTATCATTAGATTCTTAATTCCAGATATTTATTGAATTCAAATACTACTGTCTGCTGTGGCAGGATTTTAGCTCGGGACCCCAGAATGTTATCTGAGTCTCTGGATTAGCAGTCCAGTAATAATACCACTGAGCCATCGCCTTCCTTCCATCACATGTGCTTCCAAACCTTTCTTATTCATGCACTTATCCAAATGTCTTTTAAACATTGTGATTGTACCGATATCCCTTACTTCTCAGGAAGTTCATTCAACATACGAATGACCCTCTGTGTAAAAAAAATTTCTGCCATATATTTTTAAAATCTCTCTCCTCTCACTTTAAACATGTGCCCCCTAGTTTTGAAGCCCCCA
This sequence comes from Stegostoma tigrinum, assembly GCF_030684315.1. Lineage (NCBI taxonomy): Eukaryota > Metazoa > Chordata > Chondrichthyes > Orectolobiformes > Stegostomatidae > Stegostoma > Stegostoma tigrinum. Next base: position 61,552,547 of record NC_081372.1, read on the forward strand.
TCCTAGGCAAAAGACAACTACAATTAACCCTATCTATACCCCTCATGATTTTATAAAATTCTATAAGGTCACCTGTCAACCTCCTGCACTCCAATGAGAAAAGTCCCAGCCTCTTGTTATAACCCAAACCTTCTACACCTGGCAACATCCTGGTAAATCTCTTCTGAACCCTCTCCAGCTTATTAATATTCTCCCTATAACTGGGAGACATTAATCCAGAAGAAGCATCAGCAATGTCCTGTACAACCTCAATATTACTTCCCAATTTCTGTACTCAAAGGACCGAACAATGAAGACATGTGTACTAAACATCTATTTAATCACCCTGCCTAAATGTGATGCCAACGTGAAAGAATTATGTACCTGAACCCTGAGGTCCCTCTGCTCTACAACACTACACATTGCAACACTACACGATCCCTGTTTGTTGTATCAAAATGCAATGTCTTGCATTAATCCAGATTGAACTCCATCTACCATTTTTCAGCCCATTGATCCATTTGATCAAGATCCTTTTGTAATCTTAGTAAACTTGCTTCACTGCCTACTATACCACCAATTTTGCTGTTGTCCACAAAGTTACTAATCATGCCTCCTATACTTTTGTCCAATTCATTTATATAAATGATGAACAAAAGAGGACCCAGAACTGATCCCTGTGGACCACTGCTGGTGACAAGCCTCCAGTTTGAAAAACAGCTCTCCTTCACCACTCTCTGTCTCCTGCCGTTAAGCCAATTATATGTCCACATGGTTCCCCTGGAATCCCATGTGACCTGTCAATTCTTTTAGTAACTTCCTCAAAAAACTCAATTCAAGTTTGAGATGTGATTTTCCACATACAAAATCATTCTGATTATCCCTAATCAATTCTGACCTCTCTAAATGCCCTTAATTCTTACCTTTTAAAATCACCTCCAACAATTTACCCACGACCGCAGTCAGACTCATAGGTCTATAGTTCCCTAGTTTTGCCTTAAAATATTTCTTAAACAAAAGTTCAACATTAGTCATCCTGCAATCATCAGGCACCTCACCAAAGTTATTGATGGTGTAAATATTTCTGCAAGGGGTCTTGCAATTTCCTGCCTTGTAATGTTCTAGGATACACTAGATCAGGTGCTCGAGGTTTATCCAAATTTATATTCTCTAAGACTCCAGAACTTCCTCTTCGATAACGCGAACTGTTTTTAAAACATCAAAATTCATTTCTCTGCGTTCTCCAGCCTCCATTTCTTTTTCCACAATAAAAACTGATGTGAAATATTCATTCAGTATCTGTCCCATCTCCTGGGATTCAACACAAAGATGATCTCCTTGATCTTTAAGGGGCCCTACCCTCTCTTTGGTTGCCCTCGTACTCCTAATGTACTTACAGAATCTCTCTGGATTGTCCTTAACCTTATTTGCCCAAGCTATCTCATATTCCCTCTTTGCCTTCCTGATTTCTTTCTTAAGGATGCCCCTATACTCTTTACATTGATTAACAGATTCAACTGAACCAGGTTGTTGATATCCAAAATGACATCTCTATTCTTCTTGAGTAGAACCTCAATATCTTTATTCATCCATTGTTCCTGAATCTTACCAGTCTTATTTTTCACTCTAACAGGAACACAATGCCTCTGAATTCTCATCATCACACTCTTGAAAGCCTCCCACTTGTCAGACATCCATTTATCTGTGAACAGGCTACTTCAATCAAATTTTGAAAGTTCTTGTCTCGTACTATTAAAATTTGCCCTTTTCCAATTAAACACTTTAACTTTTTAATAGAAGGCTTGTCCTTTTCCACAACCATTTTGAAACCCATAGACTTATGTTTGCTAGGCCCAAAGTGTTACCCTATTTTTATTTCAGGCACCTTATTACCCAAACGAAAGTTAAGAATTACTCCACCTCTACTTGAAACATCCTCATTTTAATCAGGACAGTTTTCTTGAATGCATTTGACAAATTCTTCATTGACCAAACCTTCAACACTATGGTAGCCCCAGTCAATATTTGGAAACTGAAATTTCCCATTATTATGACCATATCATGCTTACGTGTATCTGAGATCTCCTTACATATTTGTTTCTAAATTCTCCTCTGACTGTTAGGGGTACTATATCACCAACCCATTAAAGTGATCTTTTCTTTCCTTTATTTCTAATTTCTATCCACAATTTTTCAAAAACATCTCTAGTTACAGCACTAATGTAATCTTTAATCAAAAATGCCACTCCCCCTCCTTTCTTGCCTCCTTTCCTATCCTCCATATAGTGTCTAAAACCCAGAACATCGATTTTCTGTCCTGTCCATCTCTCTGCCATGTTTCTGAATGGCTATGTCATCTCAATCCCATGTTCCTAAACATGCCCTGAGTTCATCGGCTTTGTCTGTCAGATCACTTACATTCACATAAATGCAGTTCGGTTCTTCAGAGTTATTACGTACTCTGAATCTCTCTTGTCTTTCATTTCTAATTGACTTGCTGTCTTCACATTCAGAACCTTTCCAATCAGTTACTATTTACACTGCAACTTCGAGTTCCTCCTCTTTTTTCCCCTTCCAATCAGTATAAAGTCTCCCTTAATGGAATGAACAAATCTTTCTGCTAAGATATTGGTTCCTTTCCAGTTCAGGTTAATCCTGTCCTTTTTGAACAAGTCTTTTCTGTCCCAATAGAGATTCTGACTGTCAAAAACACCTGAATTCCAGAACAATACACCACCTCTTAAGTCATTGATTTATCTCCTTCATCCTTTTTTTCCTTCATTTGGATTTTGGAATAAAACAGAGAGTACCACTTTTAAGGCTCTGTTTTTTAATCTGCTCAGCCTCTTAAATTCTCATTGTTTTAATCTTTAATCTTTTTCCTAAAATGTCATTCCTACTGATGTGTACAATAATTTCCAGTTTCTCAATCTCACATTTAACAAAATGCTTGAATCGTTTAGCGACACTCTTAATCTTAGAATCAGGAAAGCAACAAAACATCCTAAACATCACCTGTCTATGCCCATAGCAGGACAGTCCCTGACAACAATAATTCTATTAAATTTTGTTAAATGCTGCCAAACATAAGAATCATTTTCACTGTCAAATAACTGACTGTCCCTTTTATTTTCTTCTGAGAGACTATCCCGTCCAACAGTACTAAAAACTGAATATCTATTTGATAGAGGAGTAGCCACTGGAGACTTTTGAATTATCTTCTTTCTTCTCCTGACAGTCACCTTTCTATCTGACTGATCCTGCTGTGTTATAACTTCTTTAAATCTACTAGCCATCTCATTGTGTACCTTTTATATGCCCTTCTTAGCACTAAGCCTTATAAAAGGGACTTATAAACAACTCATATATAAACTACCTTTCATGACCTACAGAAAGTAATGTTAAAATGCAAATAAAATCAAAAATGTTAGGTTGGCTGACAACTGGTATCTGTGATAAGATCATAGGAACAAGAATGGGCCATTTGGCCCCTCGAGCCTGCACTGTCCTTCAGTAAGATCATGGCTGATTCGACATTCCTTATCCACTTTCCTATGTTTTCCCATAATCCTTATTCCTCAACTTACAAAGAGCTTTATTTCAGCCTCAGGTATACACAAAAACTCTGCCCCACAGCCTTCTCTATTCCTCAGCCCTTTGAGAGAAGAAATTCTTTGTTATAACTTGGTGTTAAATTGGCACCCCTTTCTTCTGAGACTCTGCCCTCAGACTGTCCTATGAGGAGGTGCATCCTCTTAGCATTTATCCTGTTGAGCCATTTAAGAATCTTATATGTAATGTTGGGGAATTATGGAAGAGACTCGGATAGATTGTCCATTGGCATTTCTGGCTGAAATTTGTTACAAATGCATCAGGCATATTTTGTGCTCTAATGCTGTGGATTCCTCCATTATTGAGGATGGGGGTATTGGTGCCTCCACTAAGTTATTAACTGTCCACAAACATTTACAGTGGATGTTCACGATTGCAGAACTTGCTGTTTGGCATGCAAGTTGTCCTGTTTTTTGTAGCTTCATCATTCAGCTATGACTGGTGCTGCTCTTGGCCTGCCCTTCTGCACTCTTCATTGAACCATGATCAACCCCTGGCTATAATTATAATTAGAGTCCCTACACTGTGGAAACAGACCCTTCGCCTCAATAAGTCCACACTGAACCTCAGAGCATCCTCCTATAACCCAGCTAATCTAGGGCAATTTAGCATGGCCAATTCACCTAACCTGCAAAACTTTGGACTGTGGGAGGAAACTGGAGCAAACCTACACAGCCATGGGGAGAATGTGCAAATTCCATGCAGACATTCGCCCAAGGCTGGAATTGAACTTGGGCCCCTGGCACTGTGAGGCAGCAGTGCTAATCACTGAGCCACTGTGCCACCCTGAAATAAAGATTTTAAAAAAAGCAAAGAATTGCAGATGCTGGAAATCTAAAACAAAAGTAAATTCTAGAAAATATCAACAAGATTGGCAGTTTCTGTGGAAACAAAAGTAGAGTTAGCATTTTAAGTCCAGTAAAAAGGATGAAGTGGATTCTAGAACTGCACACAGTACTCTAGCTATAGCGTAACTAAATCGTCCCAGCCCAAGCAATTTCCTAGGTAAACTTCGTGTGAGCAGTTGGGAGAGAAACTTTTAAGTGAAAGTGTGTTTCTGAGAATTTGAAACAGCATGGGAATTCAGTGAGTGAAAGAAGTGCTTTTTACTTTTTTGTTTGGTTTGTAGTTTGTAAGATTAAAGTCAAAAGCTAAGGGGTTTGTCATTTTCATTAACTAATTAGGAAAGTAAAGTTAGCTAGTGATACCCAGTAATAACTTTCAGTGGTGCACCCAAGGGGAATGTGTGGCCTCTCCTTCGGAGTCATAGAGATATACAGCATGGAAATAGCTGTAACAACTCATCCATGTTGACCAGACATCCTAAATAAATCTAGTCCCATTTGCCAGCATTTGGCCCATATCCCTGTAAATCCTTCCTGCTCATATATCCATCCAGAAGCCTTTTAAATGTTACAATTGTATTAGCCTTCACCACTTCCTCTAGCAGCTCATTTCATACACGCACCACCCTCTGTGTGAAAAAGTGACCCCTGAGGCCCCTTTTAAATCTATCCCCTCTCACCTTTAAACCTATGCCCTCTAGTGTTGGACTCCCCACACGAGGGAAAATATCTCATCTATTAATCCTATCCATGCCTCTTGTGATTTTATCAACCTCTATAAGGTCACCCCTCAGCGACCGATGCTTCAGAGAAAATAGCCACAACCTATTCAGACTCTCCCTAAAGGTCAAACCCTCCAACCATGGCAACATTCTTGTAAATCTTTTCTGAACCCTTTCAAGTTTCACAATATCCTTCCTATAGCAGGGAGACTAGAATTTCACTCACTATTCCAATAGTGGCCTAACCAGTGTCCTGTACAGCCGCAACATCACCTCCCAACTCATACTCAATGTACTGGCCAATAGTGTCAAGCATACCAAACACCTACTTCAGTATCCTATCTACCTGTGACTCCATTTTCGACGAACTATGAACCTGCACTCCAAGGTCTGTTTATTTATCAGTACTCCTCCGAACCATACCTCCTACGTTCACATTCAAATAATTTATATAAATGACAAGAAACCAGCACTGATTCTTTTGGTACACCACTAGTCACAGGCCTCCAGTCTGAAAAGGGACCCTGCACCATCACCCCCTGTCTTCTACATTCGAGCCATTTTCTGTATTCAGATGGCTAGTTCTCCCTCTATTTCATGTCATCCAACCTTGCTAACCATTCTCCCAGGAGGAACCTTGTTAAGTGCCTTACAGAAGTGCCTGTAGATCACGTCTACTGCTCTGCCTCATCAATCCTCTTTGTTACTTCTTCCAAAACTCAATCAAGTTCATGAGACACAGTTTCCTATGCACAAAGTCACATTGACTATCCTTAATCAGTCCTTGCCTTTCCAAATACGTGTAAATCTTGTCCCTCAGGATTCTCTCCAACTACTTGCCCACCAGTAATATCAGGCTCACCAGTTTATAGTTCCCTGGCTTTTACTTATCACCTTTTTTTAAATAGTGCTACCATATGGTCACAGAAATTTAAGGGTGCATACATGAGGATCAATGGTCAGCACAACATTGTGGGCTGAAGGGCCTGTTCTGTGCTGTACTGTTCTATGTTCTATGTTCTATATTAACGCACTTCCAGTCTTACCTGTGGCTGCCAGTGATACAAATATCTTGGGAAGGGGCCCAGCAACTCTTAACTAGCTTTCCTCAGAGTTCTAGGGTACACCTGATCAGGTCCAGGGGATCCACCTACCTTTATGCATTTTAAGGTGTCCAGCACCTCCTCCCATGTAAGAGGGACATTTTTCAAGACGTCACTATTTATTTCCTCACATTCTCTATCTTCCATATCCTTCTCCACAGTAAACACTGATGGAAAATATTCGTTTAGATTCTCCCCCATCTCCTGTGGCTCCACACGTAAGTGGTTTTGCTGATCATTAACGGCCCTGTTCTCTCCCTTATGATCCTTTTGTTCTTAATGTATTTGTAGAATTTCTTTGCATTCTCCTTATTTGCCAAAGCTATGTCATGTCCCCCTTTTCCCCTCCTTATTTCACTCTTAAGTATACTCCTACTGCTTTTATAGTGTTCTAGGAAATTACTTGATTTCTGTTGTTTACACCTGACATAGGCTTCCTTTTCATTCTTGATCAAAACTTCAATTTCTCTCGTCATTCAGCATTCCCTACACCTACCAGCCTTGCCCTTCAGTTTAATAGAAACATATGGTCTTTGGACTCTGGTTATCTCATTTTTGAAGGCTTCCCATTTTCCAGCCGACGCTTTACTTGCGTACATCTGCCCCAATCAACTTCTGAAAGTTCTTGTCTCATACTGTCAAAATTTGCTTTCCTCCAGTTAGAACTTTCAGGTTTGGTCTATCCTTTTCCATCAGTATTTTCAAACTAATAGAATTATCATCCCAGGCCCCAAAGTGCTCTCCCATTGATAGCTCAGTCACCTGCCCTTACTTATTTCCCAAGAGTTGGTCAAGTTTTGCACTTTTTGTAGCAAGTACATCCACATACTGAATCAGAAAATTTTCATGTATACCTTTAACAAATTCCTCAGCGTCCCACCCCTTTACACAATGGCAGTTCCAGTTTATGTTTGGAAACTTAAAATTCCAGACCATAACCGTCCTATTATTCTTACAGATAACTGAGATCTCCTTACAAATTTGTTTCTCAATTTCCTGCTGACTGTTGTGTGTCGTCGATAGTTCAGTCTCAGCTCCACCCAAATAACTTCCCTCGACTTTTTCCCAGGCATATTTTCCCTAAATATAGCCATAATGGTATCCCTAATCAAGAACTAATCAAAATCAACTAATAAAAAACGCCATTCCCTCTCCTCTGTTGGCCCCCTTTGATCCTTCCTATAGCATATACACCTTGGGACATTAAGCTGCCAGTCCTGTCTGTCTCTGAGCCATGTCCCTAATTGCTATGTTGTCCCAGCCCCATGTTCCTAACCATATCCTGAGTTAATCTGCCTTACTTGTTAGGCGTCTTGCATTGAAATAAATGCAGTTTAATTTATCAGTCCTACCTCGTTCTTGTCTTTGTTCCTGCTTGCTCTATCTGTTTGACTTACTCTTATTCCCAACTGTACCAGTCTCAGATTGATCTCTTCTGTCAATGTCTCCCTGGGTCCCAACTTACCCCCTTCTGATTCAGTCCTCCCAAGCAACTCTAGCAAATCTCCAAACCAGTATATTAGCCCCCTTCCTTTCACGGGTCACTTCGACTGAAGAAATTCCAGCATTCCAAAAATCTCGGCACCAGAAACCTGGCTGTCAGAGCTTCATTGTCCTAAGAATCCATCACCCTGTACTTTTCCCAAACAACATACTTGTTTGAGATGGGGGTAGCCATGAGATCTAGGTGTTCTTGTACATCAGTCAATGAAAGCAAGTATGCAGGCACAGCAGGTAGTGAAGAAAGCTAATAGCATGCTGGCCTTCATCACGAGAAATTGAGTATAGGAGCAAAGAGGTCCTTCTGCAGCTGTACAAGGCCCTGGTGAGACCGCACCTAGAGTATTGTTTGCAGTTTTGGTCTCCACATTTGAGGAAGGACATTCTTGCTATTGAAGGAGCGCAGGGTAGGTTCATGAGGTCAATTCCCGGAATGGCGGGACTATCATATGTTGAAAGATTGGAGTGACTGGGCTTGTATACACTTGAGTTTAGAAGGATGAGAGGGGATCTGATTGAGACGTATAAGATAATTAAAGGATTGGACACTGTGGAGGCAGGAAGCATGTTTCCGCTGATGGGTGAGTCCAGGACCAGAGGACACAGTTTAAAAATAAGGCGTAGGCCATTTAGAACAGCGTTGAGGAGAAACTTCTTCACCCAGAGAGTGGTGGATATATGGAATGCTGTGCCCCAGAAGGCAGTGGAGGCCAACTGTCTGGATGCTTTCAAGAAAGAGGTAGACAGAGCTCTTAAAGATAGTGGAATCAAGGGTCATGGGGATAAGGCAGGAACAGGATACAGATTGTGGATGATCAGCCATGAACATAATGAATGGTGGTGCTGGCTCGAAGGGCCAGATGGCCTACTCCAGCACTTATTGTCTATTGTCTATTGTCTATTGTACTACCTGTCTTTCTCTCCTACTCTTCCTGGAGATCACATATCAACCTGAGTGTGGCTTTGGTTTATCTCCCTTCCTGAAACTGTCATCCATCACATCCTAGCTCCTGTAAATTTCTCATTGCCTCTAACTGTTGCTCAAACTGACCCATGCAGACATAATCATCAGTAACATGGAAATTCTCCCTAATCGCTCTCATCCACTATGAAGAGCATATCACTCCACTAAAGGCCATCCATGCACCTTGACAATCTACAGACCCAGAAAATTATACAGTCTTACTGTTCTAAAAACGGGGCAGCATGATGGCCCAGTGGTTAGCACTGCAGCCTCACAACACCAGAGACCTGGGTTTGATTCCAGCCTTGGGCAACTGTCTGTGTGGAGTTTGCGCGTTCTCCCCGTGTCTGCATGGGTTTCCTCCCACAGTCCAAAGATGTGTAGGTTAGGTGGATCGGCCATGCTAAATTGCCCATAGTGTTCACGGGTGTGTGGGTTATAGGGGGATGGGTCTGGGTGGGATGCTTCAAGGGGCAGTGTGGACTTGTTGGGCCAAAGGGCCTGTTTCTACACTATAGGGAATCTAATCTTAAAAAAAACACTGCTGCAGGTTGGCTTAATACCTGCGTTTTTATATTTTTAAAGTTTAATCAAGTGACAGATCTCAATAATAACATTAATTAAAAAAACAACACTCTTAGTAAGTCTTGGATCCTACTGACATTCAAGATGACAATATGTGCAGGAGCTGCTCCTAAATGCACAAACCTGAACTCCGTGTTTCACAGCTTGGGTGGTAGCTGCCAACGCTGTGTAGTACATGTGTGGGACTGAAAATTGCTTAGAAAATGAGTTTAGAAAGGTGGCTGCACTGCAGCTGAAGGAATGTGAGGAAGAAAGGGAATAGGTGACCACCAGGCAGTCAGAGGAACATGCAGATAGTGCAGGAGTCCCCCAGGATCCTGCTTGCAGATTGGTTTTGCAGTTTTCGAAGCCGATGAAAGTGCACTGGAACTACAAGTGGTCTGAATAAGCAGGAGCAGTAGTGAAAGGGGATTTATTTGAGCAACAGGCAGGTGTTTCTGTGGTTGCAGATGTGACACCAAGATGGTATGTTGCCTCCATGGTGTCAGGGTCAAAGAAGTCACGTATGGTTGTAGGGCATCTTGAAGTGCGGCTGTAAGAATGAGGCCATGCTATGCAGTGGTAATAATGTTATAGGTGGAACAAGGGCATGAGATCTGGCATCAAGATTCCAGGATCTGGGCAAAACTTTAAAAAGCAGTACCTCAAAGATTGTAATCTCAGATTGCTCCCAATGCCACATACCAGGGAGTACAGAATTAGAGATTAGGGAGGATGATTGTATGGCTCAAGAATTGATGCAGAAGGGAGAGCTTTAGATTCCTAGATCGCTGAAACTATTTCGAGGGAGGGTGCAACATCTACAAGTGGGATGGTCTGCTCCTGTACCAGAATGGAATCAGCTCCTTACAGGAGGGCTTGCTAGTGTTGTTGGGAGGAGTTTAAATTAGTTTGGCAGTTGAGGGGACAGTGTGTTAGTTTAATAGTGACATATTATACTTTAGAAAAAGAACCTAGGCACAGGATGTTTGGCTGTCTTGTGTGTCAAGGGAGGGCCTGTAATACTGCGAGTGTTATGAGTAAGACAGACTGGTTAAGGATGTGAATTGTTACCTGGGATTGTGATGTTGTTGCCATCATAGAAACATGGTTGAGGAAGGGAAAGGACTGACAACACAATATTCCATCAAATCCAATCTTCAGGCGAGACAGTTGGGCGATATAAAAGAGGAGGTAGTGTTGCATTATTAATTAAGGAATCAGTTACTGCAGTATGGAAGGATGATATTTTGAAGGGTTGTCAAATGAGGCTTTGTGATGGAGTGTAGAAATAATAAAGGGGCAGTCATACTGTTAGAAGTGTATTAGAGGCCCTCATACAGTCAATGGGCAATTGAGTAGATATACAGTCAATATACTGGATGGTGTGCAAAAATAGTAATTATATTAAGAGAGTTCAACTACCCAATGTTAATTGGGGTAATTATTGTATAAAGTGTTTGAATCCCTACAGTGTTGAAGCAGGCCATTCGGCCCATTGAGTAAACGAAGACCCCTGAAGAGCACTGCATTCCCCCCACCCATTCCCATGACCCTGTCTGTTCAGTGAGGCTGGCTAGTTTCCTCCTTCCAGAAAGATGACATTCCTCTGTAGCCTGACCACTGCCCGTGTTATTTGTTGGAGAGTTCCACAAAGCAGGGGCCAGCAATCTCCTGCTGTCCATGTTCTGTCCTCTAACTTGCCTCATATTGGATGAGCTGCTCTGTGTAGTGATAGCAATGTGAGTTTTGTCCAGGTTTCCTCAAATAGACGCCCATTATTTCTACATTAGAGACGTCATCCTTTCTGGCCACTGACCCTGGAGGCCAGCTCTAGGCAAGAGCGACAGGAAGGTCCATTAATTGGGGAGTTGTACTCACAACCGGAAACGTACTCTCAGCCCCAGGGACCAAGGTGACAGGATTCTGTCCCAGGCATTTATGATTTGCATTTCCCACCCATCACAGACTTAAAGCACAAGTGAGAACTTTGTGTGTTCTACAATTTGACCACTGCTGAAGAGCAAGATCAGCAAAAGCAGCAGTGGCAGGAACACCAGCAGCAGTCTACTGCTCTGCCACATGACAGAAGGGATAGACAGAGTTCTAGCACGCAGGCACTGATAGCCCCTGCTCAGGGCGAACAGGGCTGTTAGGATATCATTGAACACCAGTGTCTCTGGAGGTTCAGGCATGCACTGAGTTTTGGATTCTTGGATAAAGACCCCTTCCCATGAGGGTCAGGTGACCAAAGCAACAAACAGTTCTAAATTTCATCTTCAGCTGCATCCAGGGATCTGCTAATGGTGTGTCGAATCATCCAGGTGATGGATACCATTTACTGCAGATGTGGGGCTGCTTCTAGAGGATAGAAGGGTAGCAAATGGGACTCCCTTTTTTTCAGAAGGCATGCTAGCAATGTCCTTGTAGCCTAAAATGGGTTAGTTTAACAACTGTGAGAAGGTTTTAAAAAAACTACATCTGGAGGTTAAACTGAAAAAAAACAGACATTCATAGAACATAGAACATTACAGCACAGTACAGGCCCTTCGGCCCTCGATGTTGTGCCAACCTGTCACAGCAATCTGAAGCCGATCAAACCTACACTATTCAGAAAGGTTTGAGTTAATTTCGGAGTCAGTATTGAATTGTAAGCAGCTGATCATGCTTGACAAACCTAATTGAATTTTTTGACAAAATTACAGAGAAGGTTGATGAAGAAAAACACAACGGATGCTTTCTAAGTGGAGTTTAAGGAAGTATTTGACAAAACACCACATAAAAGGCAGTCAACACAATGGAGGCTGATGGCATTGGAAAGAGGTTGACTGGCACAGATCAAAAGATGGCAATAAGGCAACAATGTGTTCAGTTGGATTGAGGGAAGGTGGGTAAAGGCTGGAAAAGTTAACTTGGGGGGTATATGTTTGAATGCAACTTGGGAAGAGGAGCAGGCAATTCAGACCACTGAGGCTGCCCTGTCATTCAATTAGATGTGAACGCCATCAAGTTAAACTGTGAGAAGCTCCCTAAGATAGTGACTGCTCTCAGATAGTGTCTCCTTGTATGGTCCGTCCAGAGACAAATGTGTTGTCCAGATACATTGGGAGGGCCTGGAAATAAATGCCATCAAAAGCCTTATCCAACACCAGAGAAAGCATTTGGAGTTCTGAAAAGGCAAAAATCATTTCTGCAGTCTTGATTTTGGCCAATGGTTATAACCAGTTACCCACCACTTAATGGGATACTGAAAGACAGCTGTCTGCATGGGCACTGGGGCGACTTCACAAATACACAAAAATGTTGTTTGGGCTCTGTTAGCCCCTGCCACTTTCTTTCAATCCTAAATGGAGGGTAAGCATCGTAAGCTTTTGCATTGGATGCCCAGTAATCAATGTCCTAAGTTTTCCACCTTTCTTCCTCACAAGGATTGTATGAGGCATACATGGACTTCATAACTTTCTATGACACCTTCCTAAAGTCTAGTCTCCCTCTGAGGGATGGTGTGAGATCCATTAGTATGAAGCCTTACCTGCACAGCCAGTTTCAGTTTCTGTGGTTTGCCATGTCACAGTACCCAATGTCATCAGCATCTTCACTGAAAGTTGCCCTATACTTGGTGAGAGAGTAGAAACAAGCTGCCTCCCCTGTGCCTCCTCCAACTCATCCATATCCATCTTTGAAATGATGTTCTTGACATCTATTCCAGTTAGTCCACTGTGCATGATAGCTGCAGCTTTAAGGACACCAACTAGCATTCTTAGTTGAAATAAACACTTGCTGCAGAAACTGGCAATCTGCATGGGTAACCTACCCTCTCCTCCCACAGGATGATGGTGGCTCCTAGAGTTACAAGTGGGGGAGCTCTGCTACATGTTACACATGATGTTCTGTAAATCCTTATGTTGATTAGCTAAAAGCAGCTGGTAGAGCTTTCAAGAACAGTGATTTTGCAGGTGAGTAACAAGTGAGTAACAAAAAAGACCAAATCCCTGCCACTAAAACAGTTCAAATGTCATTTTTAGATGGATCCAGCTTCAGCATGAGCAGCAAAGTCAAAGTATGTTTAAGTTTGGATAGGATGAGCTCCATGTAGTTGTGACAGTGAATGGCTGCTTTGTAGGGTTCTGAGACCTAGATAAGGGAAGTAATCAGCTTGCACTGCTCAGCTAGACGCTCAGACATGAGTAAGTAGTTATTGACACCTCTACTCCTGTGTCAATTCAGCAAGATAGTTCTTCCTTGCCACATTTGATGTGGGCCAAGTCCCTGCAGCTCCACATGAGACCGAGTCTCTTCCTCTCTCACTGCCTCAATGGTGAGAGAAGGCAAGATGGATGGAGATATCTGTGCCTGACAACAGTGGTTGTTGAGGGCAGTCTCATTTGAAGTACCCCAATCTGTCACAATGGCAACACTTGCTTAGAGCATCCTTTTGGGCATGATCAGACATGAGGCTTACCATGAAGAAAGGGCAGCAAGCACGAGGTCTCTGCTGGCTGTTTAGCAATTTGAGCAACCTGCCTCATGAGCCTGAGGCCGACATTTCAGTCAGTGCCAATAGTCACTTGCCTGATGATAGGAGCACGATCTTCTGATATTATTAAAATAATGTGATTCCGTTTGGAGGGGTAGATTTCTTCAGATGTGTTCAGGAAAGCTTTTTATATCAACACATCAATGGTCCTACACGGTGCAGTGGAATGCTGGACCCTGGGAATGAAACTAGACAGTTATTCAAGGTGGCAGTCGAGAAGTGTGATAGTGATAGTGATCACAACACCATACGTTTTAAAAACCAAAAAACTGCAGATGCTGTAAATCAGAAACAAAAACAGAAGTTGCTGGAAAAGCTCACCAGATCTGGCAGCATCTGTAGAGAGAAATCAGAGTTAACATTTTGGGTCCTTTCTCAGAACAGATGGTAGCTAGGAACATGTCAGTTTATATGCAGAAGGTAGAGTGGGGGCAGGGGGTAAAGAGTAAATGATAGATGGGAATTGAGCCCAAAGAATCAGAGGAGAACAGTTGGACGGGCAAAGGAGTACATAACGATCTGGGTAGGAGGGTGAATAGTTAGTAGTAGAGACTGTTAATATTGAACAATAGATGGTGTGTAATGACAGACTACATGATTACAAGTCCTGGTGTGTGGGGTAGGGGGCTAGAACTCGATTATTAAACTCACTATTGAGTCCTGAGGGCTGCAGGGTCCCCAATTTGAAAACGAGGTGTTATTCATCCAGCTTGTGCTGAGCTTCACTGGTGCACTGCAGGGACCCTGAGACAGAGATATTAGCCAGGGAATAGAGCGGTGTGTTAAAGCGGCAGGGAACTGGAAGCTCAGGATCATTTTTACAGCAGTGCATAGATGTCTTGAGAAACAGTCACCCAGTTGATGCCTTGTTTTCCCAATGTAGAGGAGACCACATTGTGAGCAGTGAATGCAGTAGATTGGATTGCGAGAAGTGTGGGTGAAGTGCTGCTTCACCTGGACAGTATGATCCGATGAGACCAACTTAGATAAGGGAGCTTCAGAAATGTCCACCTTCTCCCTCAACTGAGGATTCCCCAACACCATTGTTGACAAGGCTCTCAACTGGGTCCGATCCATCTCCCGCACTTTTGCCCTCAGCCCGTTTCTACCCTCCTGCAACAGCGATAGGGTTCCCCTTGTCCTTAACTGCTATGCCACCAGCATCCACATCCAGTAGATCATTAGACGCCATTTCTGCCAACTCTAGCGAGATGCGTCCACCAGAAACATATTCCCCTCCCTTCTCTTGTCCACCTTCCAGAGGGAATGTTCTGTCTGGGAACCCTGGTCCACTTTTCTCCACTCCCAACATGGCCCCACAACACCATAGCATCTTTCTCTGCAATCTCCCAAAGTGTAACACCTGCCTATTTACCTCCTCCCTCTTTAGTATTCAAGAGCTCAAATATAGCTTCCAGGTGAAGCAACACTTCACCTGCACTTCTCACAATCTAGTCTATTGCTTTTTCTGCCCACCATGTGGTCTCCTTTACATTGAGAAAATGAGAGTAGACTGGGTGACAATTTCTCACCATAAAAATGACCCTGAGCTTCCAGTTGCCTGTCAGTTCAACCAACCACCCTGTTCCCTGGCAGTATCTCAGGCTTGTTTCATTGTTTCAGTGAAATTCAGTGCAAGCTGGAAGAACAACACTGTATTTTCCACTTGGGGACCCTGTAGCCATCCAGACTCAATAGCAAGCTCAATAATTTTAAAGTCTGAACTGTCCCATGTCCTAGCCACCAACCCCACACACCAGGCCTTCTTATCACCTAGTCTGCTATTATGCACAACCTATTGTTAGCCATTAACAGCCTCTATTAACAGCCATTCACTGCCTTAGCCAGATCATCATCCAGTACTGTGTCCGTCTAACTTCTCTGTCTTTGGGCTGTACGCCCACCTATCATCTACACCTTCCCTACTCCACCCACGCTATGTTTTCTGCATATAAAACAGAGTTCTCTCACTACCATAAGTTCTGAAGAAGAGTCACTGGAACCAAAACGTTAATCCTGATTTCACTACACATTTTAAGCTTGTTACGAAAATGGAAAAAGACGGACTGTCAAAAACAGTTTTGGTTGGGGAAAATCAGATTGTATTAATACAAGGCAGGATCTGGTCAAAGTAGACTGGGAACATTTACTGGCAGGTGAACTTAGAACAGAACGGTGGCAGGCATTGAAAAAGATGTAGGGGAGAGCGCATGCTCAACATTTTTCCCTTGGGATGATTAGTTGAGAAGCAGGCCCAGAGAATGTGGATGATTCAGGACTGAATAAAAAGGAAAAGGGAGGCATATAACAGGTACAGTGGTTGCAAATCAACGAATGTGAAGAGGAACGTAATAAAGAATTGGGAGGTGAAGAAACATTGCTGGGGCAAAGATTAGAGAGTCTACAAGTACATCAAGAAAACTGAATAATCAAGGTGGTTCAGTGGTTAGCACTACAGCCTCACAGTGCCAGGGACAATCTGGGTTTGATTCCATCCTTTGGTGATTGTGTGGAAAGATTGCATGTACTTCTTTTGTCTACTTGGGTTTCTGCCAGATGCCCTGGTTTTCTTCCACACAGATACACATGTCAAGTGGATTGCCCTGTAATGTTCAAGGATGTGCAAGCTAGGTGGATTAGCCATGGTAAATGCTGGGTTACAGTAGGGGCCTGGATCTGATTGGGATGCCCTTCGGAGGGTCAGTGCAGACCTAATGGTTTCTGTCCGTACTGTATTCTGTGATTCTAGAGTAGGACACATTTAGGACAGAGGGAGGAATGTGTGTGTGGAGCCAATGTGTGAGGACATTGGTAGGCTATTTAAATGAGTACTTCAAATCTCTCCTGTAGGATCAGAATTCAAGAAAATCATGGATTTTTCTTGAGCAATTTTCTGGGGAGTGAGGAGGTATTGGAGGTTTAGCGGGTTTCATGGTGGACAAATCCCCAGATCTGGGTGGGAGATGAGGGAGGAAATGACAGGCACCCTGATCCAAATTTTGAATTCATACCTGGACTAGAGGACATCTTGTGTGGCTCCACTTTAAGGTGTTGGTAAGAGATGGGCCAGGGAATGCCAGACCAGTGAGTGGAAAACTTTGAAGGAGAAGATTAATCTCCACTTGCAGAGGCAAGGTTTGATGATGCACAGTCAGCATAGCTTTGTCAGAGGGATGATGCCTAACAGAACTGGTTAGTTTTTTCAAAGGGGCGACCAGGCATTTAGATAAGGATAGTGCAGTTGATGCACTTTAAATGGATTTCACTAAGAGCTTTGACAAGGTCTCATTTGGGAGACTGATAAAGAAGGTAAAAGCATGTGAGATTTAGGATAGCTTGGGAAATTGGATCCAAAATTGGCTTTGTGGCAGGAGACAGAGGCTGATGGTAGAAGACTGTTTGTGAGAATGGAGGCCAGCATACAGTAGAATACCATAAGGATCTGTGATGAATGTCTTATTTTTCATGCTGTATATAAATGATATTGATGAGAATGTGGATGGGGGTGATAAGTAAGCTGCAGATGACTTGAAGATTAGCCACATAGTTGACAGGGAGGAAGAAGGTGAAAGGGAGGTTTAGATTGATTAATCATATGGGCAGATAAGTGGTAGATGGAATTTAATCCTGATAAGTGTGACGAAATGAACTGTTAAACAGGAGAATACTCAATGAATTTTTAGAACACTAGGCAGCTCAAAGGAACAGAGGGATCTTGGCATGTTTGTCCACAAACCTCTGAAGGCAGCAGGGCAATTTAGTAGGGTAGTTAAGGCATACTGGACATGACTTTATCAGTCAAGGCTTAGCTTATAAGAAAAGCGAGGTTATTTTGGAGCTGAAGATAATAAAATGTGAGGCTGGATGAACACAGCAGGCCAAGCAGCATCTCAGGAGCACAAAAGCTGACGTTTCGGGCCTAGACCCTTCATCTTTTCACGTCAGCTTTTGTGCTCCTGAGATGCTGCTTGGCCTGCTGTGTTCATCCAGCCTCACATTTTATTATCTTGGAATCTCCAGCATCTGCAGTTCCCATTATCTCTGATATTATTTTGGAGCTGTGCAGGTTTTTGTTTCAGCCACAACTGGATTAGGATTCCAGGATCATTGGTTTGGTTCTGCTAACTGAAAGATGTGATTGCACTGGATGGTGTGCAGAGGTGACTCACTAGGACGTTGCCTCTGATAGAACTCTGAAGAGGGGCTGGGGTGTAGAGTAGGTTGATGGGGGACTTGATAAAGGTGTACAGGGAGATCTGCTATAATGCGTGTTCTGGCAATGTGAATTGGCTATAACGTGATTGACAAATATAGGGGAACACTATTTCTAAAATGCAACCTTGTATTGGTTATAGCACAGTTCTGTTAACTATGTGTTGACATCGCGGGCTTTGTCAAAGGAAAATTTCTTTTTCTCGATCCTTGCAGAAGGTGTAAATGTTCAGAGTGAGTCATAATGAGCTCATTTGAAAAAGGTTATTGGATTATATGTCATAAACCTCAAACATCATATCACAGAGGGAACAGCTGTCTTATTAGGAAAATATGTAAAGCCTTAGATTGAAAAGTTTATGCTGAAAAAAATGCAAAAAATGAAGTATAGTTTAAAATAATGTGAGTGCTGTTAAAACATGCATCTTTGTGTGTAGTATTTTTGCCTAGACTTTGTTGCATATTTAATATGTAAGAACTTCTGAACTTGCTGATGTAAATATTGATACCAAAATTTGTCCGTGTTATTTGCTGTTTTACAGCACTGTTTTGAATATAGTGTTACTTGGGTTTATAATGCATTTTAATCCTAAAACTAACTTCAGTGTCAATGGGCTACATAGGAAAGAAGGGTCAGATTCCTCTGCTTCGTTTATCTGAAAATCCATCTTGAAATCTGTGCCATTGGAATGTGAAGTCAAATCAGCAATGGGCTAGGCAGTGATGCAGACTGTGTTGTAGGTGAAAAGATTTTATTTGATTATATGTGTCAAGACTCACACAGGTGACTGGCATGGCGCTTTTGAGTAATATTTCTTGGTGGCCTGACCCTAACCCTGCTTTTCCCATATGCCCTGTTATTTCAATAGCATGTTTTTCGAACACACAGCGATGTTGTGCTGGAAGATTATGAGGGCATGGACAGGTTGGATAGAAAGCAACCTAGCTCCCTTAGTTTATTAACAGAAGGGTATAATTTTAAGTTAAAGGGCAGGTTGTTTAGAGGGGACTTGAGGAAATTGTTTTCACCCAGAGAATGATGGTGGTCTGGATGGCACTGATGCTTGGGATGGGTAAGCTCACAACCTGTTCAAAGTACTTGGATGAGCACTTGAAATGTCATAACATTCAAGGCTATGGATCTAATGTAGGAAAATGTGACTAATTTATATTTAGTGAATTCTTCACGGTACAGATTGATGGGTTGAAAGGGCCACTTTCTGTATTGACTCTGTGTTTACCTTCACACCCTCTCCAGTGCAGCCACATCCCTCTTACAATGTGGATTCCAGAACTGTTGTCTAACTGTGCCCTGACTAACTTTTTATATATTTCAGCATCACCTCCATATTCTTCAACTCTGTCTCAGTTAATAAAGACGCGTCCCATTTGCTGCCTTAACAACTTTACCTACCTCTAGTGCTAATTTAAGGGACTGGAGTAAATACGTACTAAGGTTCCTCTGTCTTCCGTGCTTCCCAGGACCTTACAGTTCATTCCCTTGCCTTGCTTGTTCTGCCGAAGTGCATCACCTCACATTTATCCAGATTAAAAGCCATTTGCCACTGATCATCCCATCTGACCAGGTAGTCTGTGTTCCTGTGTAATCTAACACCATTCTTCTCACTATTTCTCACCCACCAAGGCTTGTATCATCTGTGAATTTGCTAATCTGAATTGTTATAGCTGTATCACAAACAGTAAGAGTTCATTCACTGTTCTGCATTCAGCCATGTTTGGATCCTATTTGCCAAATTTCATTTGATTTCAAAGGCTGTTACCTTTATTAGTTTCCCATTTAGGGCACTACCAAGAGATGCCCTGAAGTCCAAGTAGACTATATCAAAAACATTTCCCTCTTCTACACACCTGGTTGCCTCTGTGAAAAATTCAGTTGAGCTGATCAGACATGGACCTCCCCCTAACACAACCATGCTGACTGTTCTTGATGAATCCTTGTCTCTCCAATGCAGAAAAATTTACCCCTCAGAATTGCTTCCAATACTTTCCCTATCACTCAAGTTGGCCTAATTGGCCTGTAGTTTCTTGGATCATCTCTTGTTCCCTTCCTGAATGATGGTACACGTATTCTTTTCTGTTTTTTTTAGAGCGCTGTGTTCAGTTTTCATTCTCTCACAGGATAGGGCAAAAAGGTAAGGGTGATGCCACCTTAGTCCTGGTAGACCAGAGGACTGCTGTCTTAATAGAGAGAAATGACTGGTGTGGTTTCACATGAAAGTCACCATGCCTTAGACGAGTGGAGAGGTTGAGAGGGAAAGTCCTTCATGGTAGCCACAGCTGGTGCAGGGCATGAACCCATTCTGTTGGCATTACTCTACATTGCAAACTAGCTGCCCAGTCAATTTAAGGCTTTGGAAAAGATAAAGAAGATCAATTCTCTATTTTTAAAAAGAGAAATTGAAGCACTTTAACTTTCCAGATAGTTTTAAAGAACTGTTCTGTTTATGTTAGACTCACAGGCAATGAAAAGGTAAGATTGTTTTTATCAGGTTAAGCTGTTTCAAGTGGGAGGTTAGCGTCTGGTTGAGGAACGAAAGGTTATGTTTAAAAGGAATGCAAGGGAACATTTAATTCCAGTGTAAGGTATTTGAATCAATACAGTGTGGAGCTGGAGTAATGCAACAGGTCAGGCAGCATCAGGGGAGCAGGAGAGTTGAACTGAAGAAGGGTCCCGACCGGAAGCATCGACTCTCCTGTACCTCTAA
The DNA here is from genome assembly GCF_030684315.1 of Stegostoma tigrinum. Classification (NCBI taxonomy): domain Eukaryota; kingdom Metazoa; phylum Chordata; class Chondrichthyes; order Orectolobiformes; family Stegostomatidae; genus Stegostoma; species Stegostoma tigrinum. The sequence goes on from NC_081372.1 coordinate 61,573,311, forward strand.
TGCTGCCTGACTTGCTGTGTTCCTCAAGCGCCACATTGTATTGACTCTGATTCAGCATCTGCGGTTCTTGCTATCCCTCATGGCATTTCAGTGTAAGATTTACTAATATTTATGAGAGTCCTCTAAGCTATGTCATAAAGACTGCACAATTCTCACTATTGCCAGATTATTCAAAGGCATGGAGGCAAGTTTAAAATTATAGAACACCAGAATTGTTATGGTACAGAAAGAAGCCATCAGCCCATTCCAAAAGTGTGTTGAATGAAGTGGTCAGCGATTTCTGCGCCAGGGAGGTGTATAGCAAACAAAGAATCAATGCATCAGAGTGGGGGACTCAATACTAGGGGTCACGATTTCAAGGTGAGGGGGAAATCTTTAAGGGAGATACGCTCGGAAAGCTCTTTACGCAGACCGTGGTGGGTACCTGGAACACGTTGCCAGTGGAGGTGGTAGAGGTGGGCACAATAGCGCCATTTAAGATGTATCTAGACAGATACGTGAATGGGCAGGATGCAGAGGGATACAGATCCTTGGAAAATAGGCGACAGGTTCAGATAGAGGATCTGGATCGGCATAAGCTTGGAGGGCCGAAGGGCTTGTTCCAGTGCTGTAATTTTCTTTGTTCTTTGTTAGGACCGCAAGGAAGATCAAGACACTAGCTTTGCGCATTGTGGGTATGGTTGCAGCCATTTTCTTCACATTGTAATGTTTGTTCCCAGCATAATGGAAAGCAACAGTGAGTGCTTTTCAGGCATAACAAGGCGTGGAGCTGGCTGAACACAGCAGGCTAAGCAGCATCATAGAAGCAGGAAAGCTGACGTTTCGGGCCTGGACCCTTCTTCAGAAAATCCATTTCTGATTTCTCAACATCCTGTAAATCACCTCTGCACCTCTCTAGTGCGTAGAATCATAGAATCTTTACAGTGTGGAAGTGGGCCATTTGGCCTGTTGAGTTCATATCTATCCCACCCAGATCCACTCCCCTCCCCTGCATTTCCCATGGCTCATCCACCTAGCCTGCACACTGCTGGACTCTGTGTGCAATTTAGCATGCCAATTCACCTAACCCGCACATCTTTGGACTGTGGGAGGAAACTGGAGCTTGTACAAAGCCCATGCAGACACAGGGAGAATGTGCAAACTCCACACAAACAGTTGCCTGAGGGTAGAATTGAAACCTGTTCCCTGGCACTGTCTGGCAGCAGTGCTAACCACTGAACTACCATGCTGTACCAATGTAATTGTACACAATATCTAACATTTTATACAGTTCCAGTAGAACCTCTGTATTTTTTAACTTTATGCCTTAGCTAATAAGGGCAAGCCCACCACATGCCACCTTAACTACCTATCTTGTTAACTTGAGGGATTATGATGTCGGTGCATCTCGGGGTCTCACAATTCATCCAGTATTCCCTTGTCTTTGGGTGGTGAAATGTGAAGTTATGCACTTTGGCAAGAAGAATAAGAGGAGATGAGTATTGTTTAAATGAAGAAAGACTGCAGAAGGCCATGGAACATTGAGATTTGGGAGTCCTCACCCATGAATCACGAAAAGCTAGAATACAGTTCACTGTTCTCACGAAAAGTCACTGGATGGAAATGTTGACTCTTCTCTTCACAACTGCTACCAGACTGCTGAGTTTCACCAGCAATTTCTGTTTTTGTCATATCCAGTATCTGTAATTCTTTCTCTTCTAGAAGCACATAAGTATAAATCAACAGTTCAGCCCCTGGAGCCTCTTCCACCATTTAGTACAGTTTTGATTGATCTTACCTTAGCCTCAGCTCCACTGCCCTGGCCGTTCTTTATAACCCTTAAACTACTTATAAAATCTGTCTGTTGCCTCCTTAAATTTACTTGGTGTCCTGGCAGCCACTGATCTCTGAGGTTGTGAATTAGACAGATTTGTGACCCTTTGAGAGAAATTTCACTTCATCTGTTTTAAAATTGCTACTCATTACCCTAAAACTATGACTGTAGTTCTAGATTGCCCCACAATGTGAAGCATGTTTTGTGTCTGTTTTATCAGTTTGCTTTATAATTGTAGTGACTGGAACCAGATGGGTCTCACTGACTACGAGATCCTTCATTTGGGGTTGTTAACCTGGGCCAATCAGGAGCCTCGGGCGAGAGATATGAAGAGGAGATTCAGAATCTCTTCACTTCAGGGACTGACTCTCTGAGCTGGCTGGCTGGCCACCACTAGTCTCACTGTGCTTGTGTAAATAAAGGGTGACCTAGTGACGGGATTCTGGCCTCTGCAATTATTTCAGTGGCGACAGGAGAAAAGAATTGTGCATGAAGAGCATTTGCTCACAACAGTTGTTTTTGATTTATGGTAATCATTTCTTGCATTATGCCTTGATTATGAAGCTTGAGTTATTCGATGCTGTTGTCGAAGAATGGATCCAGTATGTGGAAAGAATGTGATACTTTTCCTGGCAAATGACATTGGGGCAGATGGAAAGCAGTGAGTAATCCTTCTGACTGCTTGCGGACTGGCAGCATTTTCAGTTATTAGGGGCAGAACTTGCCCAGAGGCACCAGACACTAAAACTTTCTGAGATTTGATGGACTTAGTTAAGGAATATGGTGATCCCAAACCACCTCTAAATCTGAGATGGTTTTATTTGACAGTTTGAGAACCAGGGGAATCCGTATTGGGATTTTCAACAAGGTTAAGATGAATGGCAAGGTTTTGGGTTAACCCTGAATGGGATGCTGAGAGACTGATAAATGGGATTAATGATGTAACCATGCAAAAGCACCTACTAGCTGAAGCACAACTGAACTTCAAACAGGCACTAGAACTGGCTCTGTCATTAGAAAATGTGGCAAGTGGAGCATGGAAACTTCAGGGCATCCCAGTGAAAGTGGATACCCTCACCTGTCCAACTGAGCTTGGGGAAAACCACTCAAGTGTAGGCAATCATGGAGCCTCATGCAGGGCATACCCTGAACAGTGACTCCACAGGCCAGCCCACAGCAGAACCCACAACAAAGCTGAGCCTCAGCCAAGTGGCTGAAAAGTTCTTCATAATCCGAGCTGGTATGCCGTTGTAGTACTGCTGGCATGAAAACCTGAGACAGCAAAGGAACCCATAAGACCTGATTTGAGTAAGAAGACTCATAGGCCAGTATCTAGGAGAGTGCATATGCAGGAAAGTCCATTTAAATGTGATTAGAACACTTAAATTGCTTAGCAACATTGAAATCAGAAACAATTAAAATAAATGTTTGGTTAAATGATCACCCAGTTCTCATGGAGGTCAATACCGGTGCAGCTGTACCTGTGGTTGCTAAACTTGTCTGTTACAAGATTTGCTCTGGACTCTAAATCTTAACTTTGTGCAAGACCTCAGCCAGATTGCGGAACTGTTACAGATTAAGGGCATGACTTCGGTTCCGGTCTCCTATGAGAAGCAGTTGGTGCAGTTACCACTGTTGGTAATAAGAGGCTTGAGTCCAAGCCTGTTGGGGTGGAATTGGTTGAGAAAGAGTCACCTCGATTGGCGAAACATTTTTCGATTAGAAAATGGCTGTCTCAGTGAAGTCCTAGTGAAATGCCCTGAGTATTTCAGGAAGGGCACGGGACTATCAAAGGGACCAAAACCACTTTGTGTTGACCAAGAAGCAGTTCCAAATTAGAGGCAGAAATTAGGAGGCTAGAAAGCAAAGGAATCATGAAATCAGTGCAATTTGCAGAATGGGCAGCATTGGTTGTACTGATTGTGAAGCCTGATGGCTCAGTTTGCCTTTGTGGGGATTTTAAGCAAATAGTAACCCGCTTTTCACAGCTGGATAGTTACCCAATCTCTTGCATAGGGGACTTGCATGTAAAATTGTCAGGGGGCAGCTGTCCTTCATGAAGCTGGGCATGAGCCATACCTATCTGCATTTGTAACTAGATGAGAAGTTCCAGACGTCTGCCACAATTAATACCCATAAAGGTTTGTCACAATATATGAGAATGCCATTTGGGTATCATCAGCCTGTGCCCTTTTCCTGTGAACCTTGGAGAATATTTTACAACATTTACCCCAGGTTGCCATTTATCTGAATGACATGCTAATAACTGGAAAGATAAATAAAGAGGACTTGGAGAACTTGGACATAGTGCTTAAACAGTTCTCCCAGGCAGATGTATGCCTTAGAAGGGAAAAATCTGCATTCCAGGCACCCCAAGTGACCTACTTGGTTTACAGCATTGAGAAAACCTGGTTACACTTGTTGGAAGATAAAGTGAGAATGATCAGAGGATCCCTGGCTCCCAAGTCTACAATGGGGCTTAGGTCTTGCCTTGGGTCAGTAAATTATTCTAGAAAATTCATTCGTAACCTGGCCTCCACCTTGTCACACTTACACCTATTATTGAAGAAGTGTCAGCCTTGGAAATGGCTGTGTAGCCAAGAAGTAGCCTTTCGGGAAATGAAAAGGCAGCCATTGTTAGCTAAGGTGTTAACCCAGTATGATCCGAAACAAGGGATGGTGCTGACATCTGGTGCTCCCTGTAAGGTACTGGGGTAGTGTTGAGTCCCCGGTGGCCCAACAAGAGAGGAATTCCCAATCACGTGCTTCCCGGACTTTGGCTGATGCTGAATGCAAGTATGCCCAGACAGAGAAGGAAGTTTGACGGTTATCTTTGGTGTGAGGAAGTTCCACCAATGCCTTAATGAACATGAATTTGCCATAGTAACAGACCACAAATCCCTGCTAAGGCTACTGAAGAAAGGCAAGGCAGTGCCAGCTGTAGCTTCTGGTCAGATTCAGCAGTGGGCCCTTATTGTCAGCATATACAAGTTGGAACACCATCCATGAAGCCAAGTGGCTAATGTGGATGGCTGGAATCACCTCCCACTGGCAGATGCTCCACTGGTGGTGCCTACCTGAAAGAGTTTGTTCTGACGTTAAACTCTCTGGACACCCTTCCATTAATTGTCGTCAGTATCCAACTACCAACACAAAAAGATCCTGTCCTGGCAAAACTAAAATAGCTGGTGCGAATCGTATAAACAGAATGGCCATTACAATCAGGATTGAAATCTTTCCGGACCTGGCAAGACCAGATCACCATAGAGGAAGAGGAGATGTCGCTGCCAGACTTTGGCTGAACTATATGAGGGCCATCCAGGAGCTCACAAAATGAAAATGTTGGGAAGAAATTATGCCTGGTGGCTAGAATTGGAAGTTAACATAGCTGTGTTAGTGGGCCAGTGCCCAGAGTGCCAGCAAGGCTAAAGATTGCCATTAGTGGTGCCCCTACATGCTTGGGAATGGCTGGGTAAGTCCTGGACTTGGTTACATTTTGATTATGCTATTTCTTTCAGGGACTCAATGTTCCTGGTCAGTGTGGATGCCCATTCAAAGTGGTTGGATATGCATAGAGTTCATTTGAAAAACTCGGGTATGACTATTGAAAAACTGTGAGTGTTGATGTGATATATAGACACCTGGAAGTATTGGTCATGGACAATGGGACCTGATTCACCAACAGGGGTTTTGAGTTTTTTCCTAAAGTTGAATGATATTCTGCACATAAGGACAGCTCCATACTATTCATCGTCCAATGGACTGGGCGGAAAGAGTGGTCCAAATGTTGAAGGGGTAGTAGGAACTACAGCTGGAGTATCTGAGATAACAAGGTGTAGAGTTCCACACCTTAGTCCAGATGTTGAAGGCAGGTGCAAGGAGACAGCCTACAGTGTCATTCGATACCAAACTGTCTCAGTTCCTGTTCGATTTTAGGACTACTCCTCACGCAACTACAGGGATAGCTCCAGCAGAGTTGCTGATGAGAAGACTCCTCATCAAGTTAAACTTGATCTTCCCAAACCTGGGGAAGAGGGTGCAATGGCAGCAGAATTGCCAATGCTGACCACGTGTTTCCCCTAAGCAAGAGAGAATGTTTACTTCAAGTTTGGTGCCAGAATCATGGAAATGGCCCTGTATAGGTATGAGGCAGGTTTGATGTGAAGTCAGGTCCGGTGACATTCAAAATTCGGGTAGAGGAGGTAGTCCTGAACAAACATGTGGATCACCTGAAAGCTGCTATCTCACAAGCGGGGCAGAAGCAAAACATATCTGGCTCCTTAGAACAGCCTGTCAGAAGCTCAGGGCTCTCCCCCTCCACCTACTGTTGAGGACACCTCAGAGTCCAAGATGGATGCAATCTCAATATTCTTACCACTGGAAGAAGAGGAGGAAACTCTCTGGAGACGCTCTGGACACAGGAGAAGGCTTATGGTATGGTTCACACCACCCTTATCAGAATCCGAGTCAGAGGAATAGGACCTGGGGTGAAAACATCGCTGGAAAAGCTAGAAGAGTAAGACCAGACCTACATCCCAGGATTTGGCGGTGTTAGGGATGTTGTAATGATTAGAACCAAGCTGATCTCATTGAGTAAGAGAACCTTGATTGGAGTTGTTAACCTGGTCCAATCAGAGAGCCCTGAGCGACAGATATAAAGAAGTGATTCAGAATCTCCTCAGTTCAGGCATTGACTCTGAGCTGGCTGACCACCACTCGCATTCTGTGCACATGTAAATGAAGAGTGACCTGATGACAGGATACTGGCCTCTGTGCAGTTAATTCAGTTATCTCATTTACCTCAATTTGAACTCTCCTCATTCTTCTAAACTCTGGGCAATATAAGCCTAAACCTTTCCCCCTCCCCATTTCTGAAGAAGCATTCCAACCCGAAATGTCAACCTTCCTGCTCTTCTGATGCTGCCTGGCCTGCTGTGTTCCTCCAGCTCCACATTGTTGTCATAAGCCTCAACTGTTCAATCTGTCTTTAGAGTTGATGGGCTGAAAAAGAGGATGTTGTTTACCTGTTGCTTTTGAATCTTGTTAAGCTCTGTGTAAGGAGCAATAGCTTTGTCAATCACTCTACAAACGCAATGCACCTTTCCAGTTTAGTATCGAAACTGGCGCTTTTTTTTGAAGTTCTTCAGCTGACTTCATGGTTGTGAGGTCTGCCATCATTGGTGCAAGTTGAGCTTCCTTAGTTTCTCCCTCATTCTGCACTTCATATTTTTGATTTCATCAGTTTCACAAATTCTCCTGGTCCATTTTGAGACTGAAGCGATTTTTCTACCTCATCTGTAGCCAGGTGTAGAAATCCCTCCTGACCACTTGTTTTATCAACTCCAGAATAGCTCAACAGACTTGGCAGCTCTTTTGTGATGCAGAGTGACACCAACAGCATGGGTTCATCCCTGTACCAGTTTAGATTACCTAGATGGACCCATCCCTTGTCTAAAGTATGGTGACCGTTGGATTAAACCACCACCTGTCAGTATTATCCAATGAGAGAGCAGCCTCTGGGTCTTTGGCAATTTTACTGGCCAACTTTATTTCTGCCCTAATTTGCAGTCTATTTAGTATTGTCACTTTCTTTTGGCAGATATCACAATTTTTCTAGGTTGTCTATTGCTTGGTTGTCATTAGAATAAAAGAACAAAGAAAATTACAGCACAGGAACTGGCCCTTTGGCCCTCCAAGCCTGCGCCGATCCAGATCCTGTGCCTAAGCCTGTCACCTGTTTTCCAAGGATCTGTATCCCTCTGCTCACTGCCCATTCATGTATCTGTCTAGATATATCCTAAATGATGTTATCTTGCCCACCTCTACCACCTCCACTGGCAACGCGTTCCAGGCACCCACCACCTTCTGCGTAAAGAACCTTCCACGCATATCTCCCTTAAACTTTTCCCCTCTCACCTTGAAATCGTGGCCCCTAGTAACTGAGTCCCCCACTCTGGGAAAATGCTTCTTGCTATCCATCGTGTCGATACCGCTCATGATTTTGTAGACCTCAATCAGGTCCCCCCTCAACCTCCGTCTTTCTAAAGTTAATAATCCTAATCTACTCAACCTGTCTTCATAGCTAATACCTTCCATACCAGGCAACATCCTGGTGAACCTCCTGTGCACCCTGCCCAAATCATTCATGTCCTTTTGGTAATGTGGCGACCAGAACTGTACGCAGTATTCCAGATGTGGTCAAACCGTAGTCCTATACAACTGTAACATAACCTACCAACTCTTGTACTCAGTATTCTGCCCAATGAATGAAAGCATGCCGTACGCCTTCTTGACCACTCTGTCAACCTGCGTTTGCCACCTTCAGGGTACAATGGACCTGAACACCCAGATCTCTCTGTGATCCCGGGACCACACCTGCTTGTTCCCATTTCTGTCTCAGGCCTCTTTCAACATTATAGCAAAGCTCAAGCAAGGACACCTAATCTTCTGTCCAGACATGTTACAGCCTGTCGGAGTTAACATTGAGATCACATTCTCTAATTTTAAATAATTTCTTATATATTTATTATTTTTATTTCTATCTTTTTTTTTGTTTGGAGTTGTGAACTGCAGATGGACTTCACTGGAAATGTCCTGGGGAAAATTGATGTACATAGAGATCTGGGTGTTCAGGTCCATTGTTCCCTGAAGGTGACAACGCAGGTCAATAGAGTGGTCAAGAAGGCATACGGCATGCTTTCCTTCATCAGACGGGCTATTGAATACAAGAGTTGGCAGGTCATGTTACAGTTATATAAGACTTTGGTTCGGCCTCATTTGGAGTACTGCATACGGTTCTTGTCGCCACATTACCAAAAGGATGTGGATGCTTTGGAGAGGGTGCAGAGGATGTTCACCAGGATGTTGCATGGTATGGAGGGCAGTAGCTACAAAGAAAGGTTGAGTAGATTAGGATTATTTTCATTAGAAAAATGGAGATTGAGGGGGGACCTGACAAAATCATGAGGGGCATAGACAAGGTAGATAGCAAGAAGCTTTTTCCCCAGAGTGGAGGACTCAATTACTAGGGGTCATGAGTTCAGAGTGAGAGGAGGAAAGTTTTTGGGTGATATGCGTTGAAGGTTCTTTATGCAGAGAAGGTGGGTGCCTGGAATGCGATGCCAGCGGAGATGGTAGACACAGACACAGTAGTGTCTTTTAAGATGTATCTGTACAGGTACATGGATGGGCAGGGAGCAAAGGGATTCAGACCCTTAGACACTAGATGACAAGTTTAGACAGAGGATCTCGATCGGCGCAGGCTTGGATGGCCAAAGGGCCTGTTCCTGTGCTGTAATTTTCTTTGTTCTTCTTTGTTCTTTATTCTAATTTAGATAAATGCGAGGCGTTGAAAACCGGGGCAAGATTTAGACAGTTAATGTTAGGGCTTTGGGTAATGTTGTTGAACAAAGGATCTAAGCATTCAAGTTTATAGTTGCTTGAAAGTGGCATCACAAGCAGACAGATTGGTGAAGTTGTTCGGCACACTTACCTTTATTGGCCAGAGCGTTAAGCCTAGGAGTTGGGATGTCATGTTGTGGCTGCACAAGACATTTGTTTAAGGCCACTTTAGAATACTGCATACAGTTGTGGCCATCCTGCTTTAGGAAGAATTTTGTTAAAGGGTGTGGAAAGATTTCGAAGGTGTCACTGGGACTGGAGGGTTTGAGTTATAAAGAAGACGCTGAATAGGCTGGGACATTTTTCTTCGGTGCTTCGGAAGCTGAGTATTCTTATAGAAGTTTATGAAATCATGAGGGATGTCGATAAGGTGAATATCCAGGGTCTTTTTCTGAGGGCAGGGAGTCCAAAACTGGAGGAGATAGGTTTGAGCTGAGAGGGGAAAGGTTTAAAAGAGACCTGAAGGGCAATTTTCTCACACAGGGGACGATGCATAGAATGAGCTGCCAGAGGATGTAGCAGATGTGAATACATTACAGCATTTAACAGACATTTGGATAGGTACATGAATAGGAAAGCTGTGGCAGGATATAGGCCAAACACAGGCAACTGGGAGTAGTTCAGTTTAGGATACCTGGTTGACATGGAGAGTTGGGCTGAGGGTTTGTTTCTGTGCTGTATTACTGACTGTATAATTGTGAGTTGAGAGCGGAAGGTGACCCTGTGACCTGTGAACAGCAGCTTTTTTTTAAGAGAACAAATGGACACTTGTTTATGAGGCCAGGCCTGAAAGTCAATTGCTGTTTAATTCTTTTTCAAGTACTCCGTGGCCTTTTTGACCCTGATGGAGTATAATGCTCAAACTCACAGCAGAATTTGAATTTTAACAGGCATCAGTTAGTCTAACAAAAAATGTTAAGAGTGCAATCAAATTTGAACTAGTATTTAAACAGTTTTTTTCAGAAGGGTTGTGGGTGCAAAAGCTCTGGGGTGGAGGTTTGATTGCTCCCTTGTTATCCTCCCTTTATCAACTTATTGAAAGTTCAGAGGATAGGATCTCAGTTAAAAGAATCAATTTTATATTCCTCAATGTTTACTGGAAGCCGTTTGCAGAACACAAGCAGGGTACAGTGCCAGAGATAATGGGAACTGCAGATGCTGGAGAATTCCAAGATAATAAAATGTGAGGCTGGATGAACACAGCAGGCCAAGCAGCATCTCAGGAGCACAAAAGCTGACGTTTCGGGCCTAGACCCTTCATCAGAGAGAGTGCCTGTGATTTTACAATTGTGCAAACAGCTTAAGAGAACTGGCCAGTTGCATCATATTTACTTTCCTTTTAATTTGTCCTGAATGGAGTCTGTCTGTCTTTGTGTAAGTGGTTGCCTTGTGGTTATCTTTGTTCAGCTTAAATGGCTGTATTAATAATAAATTGTTAATTATTTTGTTTAAACTATAAGCTTTGTGTCTGGTTTTGGTTATTCATGAAGCCTGGTATTAACTATTTGATTATTCTGGTTAGGAATCATTGGAACCAAATTTAGGGTCATTGAGTATTTTAATTTTACTGTGTTGTGAATAAAGGTAGAGGGAGGCTCATTTAATTTGGCTGTCTGTCTCCATGTTGTAATGTAATTATGGCTACCTGATTACCCGCTGATACTAATGAGATGCAAAGCAAGGTGAGGAGAGAAAAATGAACTTTGTATAAAGCAATTTGAGAGGAGTAGCGGTGAACTCAGTATTAAAAAACACACGTGGACAGCGATGAACTTGGTATAAAGCAGCAGTCAAAAAGAGTGGTGAATTCCATATGAAGAGAGGGAACAGCATTTAACTCAATGTGTTCAAGCACGAGAGAAGAGCAGTGAACTTGGAATAAAACCATATGAATGGTCACTGGTGAACTAATTGAGAATGCTGGTAGGGCGGTCAAATAGTGGGTCTTTAAATACTTCTAAACTAGAAAGCACTGAGAATAGATTCAGGTAAGTACTTCTCCTTTTACTAATACTAAACTGCTGCTGCCTACTAGTTTTCACAATATATGGGAGGAACCTTTGGCCTTCTTGTGGCACATTAGTAATGTCCCTACCCCTGGCCTGGGACGCCTGAGTTCAAGTACTACCTGCTCCAGAAGTATGTAAGGATATCTCTGAACAGGTTGATTAGAAAATTAAGTTCAATAAAAAAGATTTTCAACAAGTTTCAGACCATGATGGGAGTGCTTAGATTGGGAAAAGATCCCTGGCATAATCAGTATTCTTTAAAAGGAGTAATTAATAATCTTAGCCTAATAGGAAGTCATGACAGCAGAGCTGGTACCTCTCATGTGCTCCTCCTGCATTTTGTGAGAAGTCTTGGACACTATTCTAGAGCCCCTGGCAACTATGTGCAGGATGTGTATTCAGCTACAGTTAGTGACTGACTGCATTTACAAGCTCAAAC